>NW_024063071.1:686666-1373333 GCF_006381635.1 Hibiscus syriacus | reverse complement strand
CTTTTAGTACTCCTTATGAAAGATATTCAGTCCATCATAATAGAAGTCAAATAGGGTCCTAGGCTAATTTTTTTTTTTTTTATATTCTTGTTTGGTTTTTCTTTAAATTAAGGAATTGGTTGTGAGTATAGACATAGTAAAATCGCTAGGCTCAATTCGAGAGACTGTTGGTACTAATTTACTAGGAATTGTATTGATCCGACTTGCGGTTTTCAGCGTCCCGTGAGCTCGTATTCTTTTTAATAAGTTCATGTTGATTATAAGACTGATATATCGTGAACGAATTGGTTTTTTTTTACATGTTTTTAAAAAATTTACAGTTGAATTGTGTTGAATTATAGCTTTAGAAGACAATTCTGCATGCATGCAACTCTAAAGACATTATGACATGGTAGTATATTTGGAGCAGCTACTTGACCCTGTAATGATGTCTTTCGAGTTGCAAAAGAGACTGAGAGTTGAATGCGCTGTTTGGGATTTCATTATATTTGATCATCTGTTGGAAAATGTTTAACCACAAGGATTAAACGAAGAAATTATTATATGTCATTTATACAAAATAATTCCAGCTTTGTTGGTGACTTTCAACAATGATACTTAGTTCATCTTAGTAGTATTTGTCAACTATGCATTTCTAACCCCGTTTTTTCTCACAAGCATTTCATCAAACATCTATGCTTCACCTGAGATGACATGTATCTAACATTACAACTTGAATCGTTGATGGTTTAGATAGTCCCTTGTCGGGTATTCTCTCAATGGACCCTTATTCAAGCCAAAACTTCCACATAATTCAAAGTTAGATTAGAATTTCTCATGCACCCCCGATTGAAAAGTTACGTTGGAAATGAGAAGAGATGAGCAAAAAAAGAAATTCGAGATCGAAAATGAATTTGGGGTTTAGAATGAAATTAAGGACTATGTTGCAAGTTTTAAAAGTTGGGGGACCTAAATGCAAGCGCCTGAAAAGTTCAGTGACCATATTACTAACGACAGTGTAACGGCGTCAAACGGCCGGTTACGTCGGTGGTCATATTGTAAACGGACTAAATGTTGAGGAACTGTATTGCAAACGGACTAAATGTTTGGAGACTGTATTGCAAGTTTCAAATGTTGGGGACCTAAATGAAAGATTTAGAAAAGTTCAGCCCTTAAATATAATTGATGGATTTATTTTTGTAAAATCTTCAACGACCTTAATACAAGGTAAATAATTAACATAATTTAGAGAAAAAATTAAACAACAGAAAATGGATTAAGAACCAATCGAGAAATCCTACAAAACACAAGAATAACATAAATTTTGAACAACAAAAAGAGAAATAACAGAAGCATCCGTCAGTCGAAACATGCAGGAAAAATGACAAAAAGAAAACTCCATCGGAGAAGATTTCTCTCATTCGACAAAAAAGAGTAATGGGTCACCAGCAAATCTCCAAAGACAATAACAAGCTCAATGAAAGACTAACGGAATGGGCCTCAAAGACTAAGTAAATAAGCCAGCCATTGAAAACCACGGATTGGTTAGGGAAAAATTCAAGCAGAGAAACGAAAAAGACGAGAGAAAAAAGTCAGCCTTGAATCTAGTAACCGACGAAGGGACCGACAAGTCACATCTATACAAGACACCAGTCTATCGAGGGTGATGCATGGATTTTTATCCGCATAATGATAAAATAAACTCCAGCACAAATATTCGTTTTAATTTTAATATTTTCATTTAAATTTAAATTTATCATTATTGAATAAAAATTATTAAGTGATTAATTATTGATATAAATACTTGATGTAATATTTTTATATATGTTTAATTAATGATGTAAAATATATTATATCATTATTTTAAATATCATATTATATATCACATCATCACTTGGAGTGACGTAATATGTTTTATCATTATTTTAAATGATATGACACACTGTTATTTTAAGTGACATAACACATATCACGTCACCACTTTAATAACATATTTATAATTAAAAATATATAAAATATCAGATTAGTAATACGTGTTAATAGTTAATCAATTAATTATTTTAATAACAGAGATTATTTTAATCAAAAATTGAAACGATGGAAATAAAATATTCCAAAAATAATATGAGCTAAAATAATAATTTGATATTAGGTTTAACTCAGTTATTGTCTCTTTTATCTACTTGAATGTATATTGAATTCTTGATATTTGTAGAAATTTTGTTATGGGTGTGTTTTGAATTCATCAAGTAACTTTAGTTGTAAAAGAAAATATTTATCTCCCCAAATGTCTTGAATTTGGACAACTATATCGGTAAACTATGCGCATGTTATACATAGGTTAAAAAAATATGAACAAATACAACCTTATAATCACCTTACTATTAAAAAAACTTAATATCGAACACTATAAAATATTATAACTTTAATTTTCAACTGATCGATTTAATATCCTATTCATCCCTTGAATGTAGTTCAAATTTTTTAAGTTGGATCGGATAAATATGTCGTAATTTGATTTACCACATCATTTAATTTAGTCCACATCATAAAATTAACAATCATTCTTAGTTGTTATACATTTATCATCAAATTCTTATTTGCACTAATACGAGGACCTGTACAATATTTCTACCATCAAGTTTTGATTTGCATTAGACGTGCCGATGAATACTGATTAAAAAAAACAAATCGAACAAGTCGGTTAAATCCAATAATTCAACAATATAAGTTTAACCAAAAATACTAACAAACCGGCTAAAATAAAGGGTGCAAACAATCCATGATATTTTAGAGCTGCAATATAATACATGCATGCATCAGTGTCAGCCGTAACGTGCCGAATTTAAGTAATTACAGGTACAACGTATCGGTTTCTAAGACAGCAAGGAACGCAATATAAAGACATAGACAGTTCTTAAGTTTTACCTGATAATTCGTACCGGCTAGAGGCTGAAAACCCTTTCAGTGGTTTTAGCTGCGTCTAATTCGATACTATAGCATGAATTCCCTTGAGGTTAATCTCTCTTCATACCTCCCCAATGAGTAGGCAGTGGTTGGTACCTCTGTTAAGTGGAGAGGATCCGGTTCAATGCCATAATCTGTTAGCGGCCGGTGCTCAAGAACATTGTCATGGTTTTGCACAAATTCAGGGATCTCAACCTCTCCCTTCTTTATGTCATCCCATAGGTATTGCAGACGGCTAATGTACTTGATCTTCCAGTATAAACAGGGGAAAAAGAAGGAATTAACTAAAAATATGGCCAGAATAGTTGCAAATCTACAATGACCCCTAGAATGACCAATAAGGCTGCTTAATCTATCAACTGTTATTTAAGAGCATGCTATTATTACGTTTTAGGATCAAATAAGAAAGGATTTGCATCTAATGTGTTTGACACTTTTAAGAATGTGAAAAGAAATATTTTATACAGTATGACTAGTTTGCTTAGCAACTAGTCCAACTGATAGAAAGAAAATGCGTTGAAGAAGCTTTGCTATCAAGTTCAAGAAACAGTTAAAAGAATATTCATCTGATTAAAGGTAACTTATTAAATAGCTACACTGGTAATCTGAATTATGGTAACTTACCCCCCACTTAAAAGAAATCGGCCCAAAGTGGCAAAGACAAGCCTTGAACGAAGCCCAGGGTGTATAAAGTAGATGACTTGCAGCCTATCCTTGATCTCGGAGGGAAGTTCTTCATAAATCCACCTCAAGATAGCAGCACCAGGGGAGTTATCCTCCTTCTGCACCGTGCTGTGCATATAAACTATGCAGAATGGGCCTTCAGGCAATTCGCTGCATATCTTGTGGTATATATATCTCTTCAATCGCTCCCCACTAACAACTGGAGCTGCATACTTTAAGAAAGTACTTTGTGAAAACCTAATCGGAGTTTACTAGAGAAAAACTTAAACCTGATGAAACCCTATAAAATTTGTTCAACTCAAATAATTTGACTTATGACAATAAGTCATCATCATGTATTAAAAATTTAAAACCGTCATGCATTGATTTCATATGAATAGCTTCCAAAAAAAGGATACTTACGGCAAGGGGATTTTGCGTATGAACTGAAGCATATAAAGCTATATGAGTGATCCAAAACGATTCATCAACTTTAGTGATTTGAACACTTATCTCTAGCTCATTCCTAGAATATGATTAACTCATGTAAGTCCTTAACCAAGGTGATCATTAGATTACCGAATAAGATACCAGATTAATATAGGAGTTAGAAAGTAGACATTAAGACATTTTTTTCTCCTCCAGAATCCAGATATCTGGTAAAGGGTTTAACTACATTGACATGCTATACATTTAATGATTAGTCAAAACCATGTTATCTTATTTTAACAACTGAATGACCATGAATAATTCTTAGATGTCTCTCTTGATCTTTAAATATGAATTAGATATAATTTATATGTTCATTACTAACTTCTTAAGAACCTAATGGGTCACATCAAATAAATTGAAGAAGGAATTTAATTGGAACGTACCTACTTATATAAATACAATGTTTATTAACAAGGATTTAATTGTTAGATTAATTAGGTGATAGAACACTAAACAAGAATCGCCCTTCACCCTATTTCTTCCTTGAAAAGGTTTTTTTTATCATCTATGTTGACCAACAGAGTGAGTTGGATGATTGGGCGGTTTTGGTTAGCAGTAATCAAACCTTTGCGTACATGAACCAAGTGGAAGAATTTAATATGTCCGTGTGGATTATAAGAATCCCAAATAATAAGAAATATGAAATTTCATCCCATATGAGAGTTCAATTGATTTACAAATTACAAACAAGATGGTTCTAAGTAGGATTCAATAAGCATCTCACTTTTGATAAGATTAAGTAGCTATCTTCTAAGAGGGTGAGTTGCACTTGTCAGTTACAAGAATCTAATGCATTAACCTAATTCATTTAAGCAAGTTCAAACCTAATTAAAATTAAAGAAGAAAAACATTATATATTAAAATGGGTTAGATGAAATTACCGGGAAAGTACTTTCCGACGATGCGTATAATGCGGTTACTTGATTTATCGGAGCCCTGAAGGCGGAAGAACTGGAGGAAATCAAGGTCGGAGAATTCTTCGTTGGAGAAATCCTGGGAACAGTCATGCCAGTGGTCTTGCTCTTCGATTTCAGTATCGTGGTTGGATAAGAAAGGACGGGCGTCTATACCCAAATCGGAAGCAAGCACCACCACCGAGAAATCATCATTTGACGAACTCCCCATTTCTTCTTAATCTCCAGTCTACTTCTCATAAGCAATTTCGATCGCTTAATCACCAAAAAAAAAGAAAAGAGAAGAAAGATAAGAGTAATAAATGAAAGGATAAAGTACAAAAAAAAAAGAGAAAAATTATTGTTTTAGCATTAAAGTTTTAAAAAAACAATAAAACGGTGACTAATATTATCATTTTATAATAAATCAATCATTTAACCGTTAATTGATTTTATCTCAATAACATGAGATTAATATGACATATTAAATTAAATTATTTGATATCGTTTTGTCAATTATTTTAGTTCAGTTAGAAGAGCGCAAGACTCTTAACTTTGTGGTCGTGGGATCGAGTCTCACGGTGGACAATTTATAATTCTGACTGTCGGAAGTCTTCAACGGAAGATGCTCTCAACCTTGACGTTGTGGCAGCCTACTATCTTGCCTCTCCCTCACCCCATTACATATGAGAATAGGATCAATTAATTTTATAATAAATCAATCGCTCAATTGTTAATTATTTTTATCCCTATAATATAAAATTGATGTAACATGTTAAACTAGTATGCTTGATACTATTTTGTCACATGAGTCATGTGTTATCGCAAAAACAACTGTCAACAGTCATAAGGAACAATCGGCGACGAAGGAGAAGTGTTTGATACTCCAATGATTTATGAAAGTGGTGAAGATAAGTTTACTCTTCAAGTTTTATCGCCAAATTAATTTGAATATTATACAAGTTTCTTTTGTCGTGCTTGTCAGAGCTGGTTTTTTATAATAAATAAACCGATTCAGATGAATTCAAACTTTCATTTTATTTAGTTGAGTTATAAAATTGTGCAACAATTATAATAATACTTATTCCTACATTATTTAATAAAAATGAAATTTTATATATAAATGGGGATGTCTAAGGTACCATAGAACTAATATACGACTAAGAAAATGCACTATCGGAAATGTTAATATTTTTTTAATATTTCTGGTAAAGTGTTACCTAAAACATTATTTTTTTCTATCGAAAATGTTAATATTAGACGCTACCTAAAATGTTATTTTTTCTATCGGTTTTTCTACCGAAAATTAGGTAGCGAAATTAATATTTCCGGTAGAAACAGTAATTTTTTATGTAGCGCTTTACTCGAAATATTAAAAAAATATTAACATTTTCGGTAGCGTATTTCTTTAGCCGTATATTAAGTTGTTGTATAGTAGAACTACCCTATATAAATACATTTAAGTTGAATCAAAGTAGATTGGGTGGGGTGTTGGTCTAAAAAATCAAGGATGAGTTTTGGGTCAGATAGGACTTGAATCAAGTCTAGTGCGGGTGGAGGACTTCAATTTTTGGGTCGAGTTTAGGGTCGGATGGGATCCTTCTAAACCCGGTTCGGTTAGAGTGGGGATGAAGGGTTCCTATTTTCGGGTCGAGTTAGGTTAGCCCAAAAATCCAACTTGATCCGACCCGTTGCCATCCTAGTTGCACTACCTCCTCCGGTCCTTCTTCGTGAATCACGCCTTCATTGTTGGTCCTCTGTTTATTAAGGTTTTCCGAATTACAAGATATCTCTGGAGTCTAATATCTTCCGAACGATTGCAGTCTCCCAACATGATTATTGGTTGACTCATGTGATTTTTCGGAGCTAAATCTACTATTTAACAACCATAATTATTTAACATGCTAACTTATAAATAATTACGATGACTCTAGGTCTAACACAATATTAAGGACAAGTATATAAATCATCATATATGATTGGCGAAAGGATTTAAACTCTCTTCTTCATCGTGCATCAATATCATCTTATTCTTCGATTAGATAGAAGTATCATCTGCAATTCTCAAAATTTAAATAAAAAGATATGAACTTCTAACGTCCATTAGAACCATAGTTTTTCCCTCAACAGTTGTCGAGAAGAGTAACATGCATCAAACTGTCCTAGTTTAGAAGGACCTAGCTAGCTGAAGTTGGGGACAAAAGTCCATCTACACATGTTTTTGTCTAAAGCCAGCTTGAAACTTGTGGCGTCGCAGTTGCATGTGACTGGGGACCCTCGTGACTCAATGAGATGTGTTTTAAATACACTCCATTGTCATCCATATAACCAGGCAAGTTAACCCCGCCCCCCCCCCCCAAAAAAAATTTAATTAGTGCTTCCATGGCTTTATTCTCTGTAGGTTTTTCCTAAAGCTCCCAACAATCCATGTGCATCACCTCCCCTACCCTTGCTTCTTGTTCCTTTTTTTCAAGTAAAGAATCTATATTTTATCTATATCCAGAGATGGAGATGTGCAGTTTCAATCATGGAGCTTCTTCTGGCATCGCATGTGCCTCAATCATCACAGCTCCCCCTCTTCCACTAATTATTTTGCTCTCTTCACCATACCCTTGTAATCAGTTTTTGGTACATATATATATATATATATATATATTCCTACTTTAGTTCTTACAAGTGAAAGAGGCCTAGCTAGTGTTAGCTACCTTTCAATGGCAATGGATGCCGGTTCTGTAGCTTGCAACCAATCATGGTAATAAATATTCCCACTGCACATAAGGCTTTCTGATCCATATCAGTGTTGTTGAAACTGTGGTTTTACCATTTTTGTGTTTTTGATTGCCAAAAGGTCCATCAGCGAGGACTCACTGAGAAGATACGTTCAATTTGCAAGTGAGAGCTGTGTGCAGGAGTTGTTAATGTCAGCTTCGTCCGAGAATTCAAGTCGCGGCGGTGACGGATGGAAGATTCTCAGCCGTAACAACGGCGTGGAGATATCGAAACGAAGGTCGGGATCTCTTCATATCTTCCGTAGTCGCCGGCTGCTCAGATCTGTGTCGCCACAGCAATTCATCACCGTTGCCAATGCTATAGATGCCGCCAAGGTGAATTTTAACTAAACTTGTCAAGTTCAAGGCCATTTTATGTTTTGAATCTATTTAAGAAGGAAGTAATTAATCAGACATGGCCTATGGTTGTGCAAATTCAGTTAATTATTTAGCGGATGAACCAAGGGGTTGGCGGGGGTGATATTTTTTTAATAAGATATTTTATTTGAAGTTTTTTTTGTTGATAATTTCAACCTAAAATTTTATAAGTTTCGTCACTCCTAAATTTTTTTATAAATTTACCTACTAACATAAAACCGTCCGTGTCTCGAGCATAAGAACTATTGCTTCAAAACTAACATTTGTTTTGTGGACAGCAATGGGACCCTGACATGGTAGAATCCAGATATATAAAAGATGTAGAAGATAACTTGAGCATTATTCGTCTTAAGTTCGGACAAAACTCAAAGCCTTTCTTCAGAAGAAGAGAATTCATAGTTTACGAACGCCGTGAAACCATGGAGGATGGCACTTTGGTATACTAATTTCTACAAAAAAAATTACTCGAAATATTCGGTACGATTCCTCGAATATATATATAAAAAAATCGAATTCGTCGTTGCAGGTAGTAGCAGTGGCATCACTGCCGAAGGAAATAGCAGCCGGATTGCTTCCGAAGCAAAACAATGCAATAAGAGGATTACTGGTGCAGTCAGGATGGGTCGTGGAGAAGCTTGAAGATTTAAACTCATGTGTTGTTACATACGTTGTTCAGGTAAATTAATATTAACGATTTCACGAGATCAATCTTTGTTTAAATCGTTAAACGGATAGATAAAGAACACTCGATAACGGTGATATATGATTCTGTTTGTAATTACGTGCATGCAGTTGGATCCAGCAGGATGGCTTCCCAAATTCTTCGTGAATCGCCTCAACACCAAGCTTGTAATTATGATCATCGAAAACCTTAGGAAACTGGTTCAAACTACTCCACCACATTAGTCTTATTGTATTTTATGTTCGAATCTCGAAGGCAATAATGTTGGAAAGAATATCTACGAATTTCGAACATGAACCGTAAAACCGATATGAAAAATAATTAAAAAAATTGTACAAAAATTATTTTTATGAATATATTATTGTTTATAATATAGTATGTTGAACTTGTTGCTTCATTTGAACTTATCTAACGACCTTGATGGTTAGAGAGAATGTTGTTCTCTCTATAAGTCCTAGGTTCGAACAACTATTTCTATAAGGTGGTGTGCGTTGTCAATATTTAAGAAAAAAATATAAACAAATACTTTTAGAGTCGCTCAATAAATTCATTTTACAATAGTTAGTATCATTTAGAAGCCATATTGCAAAAATTAGAACCCAACGTTTACCAAAATAATCATTTTGTCTATGATTCTATTTTTTTTTTGAGAATTTTGACCCTTAATATTTTATTTTAAGATAAAAATATCATAACATTTGACAGGAATATCACTTGGTCCCTTATTCTTTTTTCTGTGGAATTTTAACCCTCATCGTTTCATTTTAGGTTAAAAAATATTCTTATTTTGAAGCGTTAATCGTGCGTTAACTAATGATTTTTATCTATAAAGAGAACTTATATAAACTTATATAATAAAAGAATTATTTTTTGTACAACCAAACATAGCATAAGAAATTAAAATTTGATAACATCAATATACATACATAAATAATAAATTAAATTATCAAATTAAATTGAATTCAATTCAATCTATTCGTATCAAATATAAATTTATATTTAAAATTTCTTTTAAAAGTTAAACTGCGACTCGCTGCTCAAATTTTAGAATTCGAATAATTTAATTTATAAATTATTTAAGTTTATTTAATATTTAAAATTAAACACGTGTAATTATATTAGTATGAATAAAAAATTATATAACATTTTAAATATCTAGTTGCATCCTAACCATGCAAATAAGGATGAACATGGACCGCCATATGAAAATTTTAAATTATCATATAATTTTTATTAATAATTAATTTTTTTTAAAAATTAAATATTAAATAAACTCACATAAATTTATAAATTAAGTTATTTGAATTCTAGTCATCTAAAAATAATATACTATCTTCTATCGTAGGTTTATAAATTGAGTTCATATTGAGATCAAATATTAAAAGAAATTTCTTTAAATATCTAATTGTATATAAAAAATTAATATTTTATCTTATTAGATTAAATATTTAATTTGAAAAATAATTTTAAAATAGAATACAATGAATAAAAGTATAAAAATAACGTGACATTGAAAATAAAATAAATTTTATTGCATCCTGTGCTCTCCGAAGTTGGAGGGAGTTTCCTACTTTCACATTTCCCTCTATAAATTTTGAGTTTGACCTGAAAATTAAAATGTAAAATTTCACTTAAGGTCCTTCCATTGTACATATTTACTGGATTTAATCCTTAATTTGATATTTTTAATATTTTTGCTTTTTGCAAGACATATTTTCATTATCGATGTCATTCTTCTATTAATTCATTAAATAATTCGATGATCATATTTTTTACATATATATTATGATGTATATATGTTTTAATATTGAATTGATTGAATTATTAAAAAAAAACTTGATAAAAACTTGTTAATATTGTTTTAATAAAATCGTGTGTCTATTAGGAATAGACACACGGTTTTATATTAAAGTAACTTATAAACATTTTAAGGAAAAAAGTTATCAATAAAAAATACTTGAATTATATGAGAATTTAAAATTTTATAGAGTCAACCTCGTCATAATCCCTTCAATCAATACCTAATTGGTATAATAGAGTGATATGATAGGTGCTTTCATCAATTAGAAATAAACATTTCCAAAAATAAAGGGGGTAGAGATGATGAAATTAAAGTACAATGATTAAATGCATAAAAAGAAATGCATAGTACGAGGACTTGATATGAAATTCAACCAAAATTATTCGAAAGGAAAAGCAAAAAGATTTAAAAGATTTCATTTGGGGCGCCAACTGAAAGGCGACAAAAAACCCTAGAAAGTGCTTAGAAAATTGTAATGAAAAAAAGAAAAAGAAATTCAGTTATCGTTTTCATCATCTAATTAAAACGCTGTCCGAAGGACAACCTGTCGGATCTGCCCGCATTCATAGACTTTCTTTCTCAGTATCCCCTGCCTTTGTAATAAAAAAAGTTCTTTATTTTTTTTGGTTCTGTTTTGCATCTGTATTTATGGAGATGATGAACGAGATTGAAATGTACAGTCTTTAGCGAGTTTGTTGCTCTGGGGTGATTTTTTTCTTTAGCTGATTTGAGACCCCAAAAGCAAAAAAAGAAGAGAAATGTCGGATGTGAGAATGGCTGATCCGAGCAGGCTGCACTTGAAGAAGGAGCTGACTCAAATCCGGAAAGCTGCCCGAGTTTTGCGAGATCCCGGGACCACTTCTTCGTGGAAATCGCCCATCAACTCCTCTAGATCTGTGACGGCAGCAATGGAAGCAGCAGGTGCAGGCTCGACTTCTGCTTGTACTGCTTTGAGAAATCATTTTGGTAGTGAAAGTTTAAATAGGTCGAATGGGAATACTCATTTGGATTTATCTTTGTTACCCTTTAGAGTTGAAAGCAATGGTCATCGTGGTCGTAGTGTTGTTAATGGTAATGAAAAAGATAAGAGGGTTTTCCTTTATAATTGGAGGAGTCAGAATTCTTCATCTGTAAATGTGGATGATGAAGGGGAGGATAATGATGGTGATTTTGATGATGGCGATGATGGAGATCAGTCGTCGTCTTGGATTCAAGGTAGCGTGGATGAAAATAGCTTGAGTGATGCAAGGAAGTGTGGGGATTCGAAAAGTGATACCTGTTTAGGTGAGTGTCGATCTGCTTCGTTGATGTTCAGGTGTAGAGATGCGAATCTCATCTCATCGGTCACACCGTCCAGCAAAAGAATGTTGGGGGTCAACAAGAATAGTAAGAAGAATGGTTCAAGTTTTGATGTTTTTTCTAGATGTGAACAAAAAAAGAATGGTGTTAATAGGAATTCTGTTTACTCCAGGAAATTGCTCAAGGCTCATCCTGCATTGGCTTTAGGTTTAGGAAGGGGTAATTCTGTTGATCAATCTGATGACACTGAAGATTATAGTAATTCCGAGGATTTTCGCAAGATTTTAGGGGCATCCCCACTGCTTCTCAAGCTCAAGCATAAGAACTGGTCACATTCATCCTCTAGATTGTTGAGAACTGACAGAAGGGACGATTCTTCTTATTCATATAGCACTCCTGCGTTGTCAACTAGTTCTTATAAGAAGTATTTCAACCGCAATCCAAGCGTTGTTGGCTCATGGGATGCGACCACAACTTCATTGAATGATGGGGATGACGAGGTCGATGACCCTTTGGATTTGCCTGGTCGGCAAGGATGTGGGATTCCTTGCTATTGGACAAAGAGGACCCCAAAACATAGAGTGGTTTGTGGGAGTTGTTATTCTCCATCTCTATCTGATACTTTAAGAAGAAAAGGAAGTAGCATTCTCTGTGGAAGTCAATCCATGTACTGTAGACATAGACGATCATTGTCTCTTTGCAATAAGCAGAAAATTGATTTGAGAAGTGCTCAAGTTGTTCTCCCATTGCTTAGCAATAGTGCTGATGGAAGAGGTGGGTCATCCATCGGAACTAGATGTAGTGATGATGAGCTCTCTACTAACTTTGGAGAGCTTGATTTAGAGGCCCTAAGTAGATTGGACGGAAGGAGATGGTCATCTAGCTGTAGGAGTCAAGATGGGTTAGAGATTGTAGCTCTTATTCGAGAAACAGAGGAGGAGGGTACGCCAGAAAATATTAAGAGCTTAAGTCAGAAATACAAACCGATGTTCTTTGATGAACTGATTGGGCAGAATATTGTGGTACAATCCCTTATAAATGCTGTTTCAAAGGGAAGAATTGCCCCCTTTTATCTTTTCCAAGGTCCCCGTGGTACTGGAAAATCATCAGCTGCCAGAATTTTCTCTGCTTCTTTGAATTGTCAGACTACAGAAGATGCTAAGCCTTGTGGCTACTGTACAGAATGCACTGAGTTTATTTCCGGGAAACACAGGGAGTTTTGGGAATTCGATAGCACGTATAGAAGAGGAATTGATAGAGTTAGGTACCTTTTGAAAAGCCTATCAACAGGTCTCTCATCAAGCTCTTCACGTTACAAGGTTTTTGTTATTGATGAGTGTCATTTGTTGCCCTCTAATATATGGCTGGCATTGCTGAAATTCCTTGAAGATCCTCCGCCACATCTTGTGTTCATATTCATAACAACTGATATTGACAATGTTCCACGGACTGTGCAATCACGATGTCAGAAGTATCTCTTCAACAAAATAAAAGATGGTGATATCATGGCCAGGTTGAGGAAGATGTCTACTGATGAGAATCTCGAGGTTGAATCAGATGCATTAGATTTAATTGCATTGAATGCAGATGGTTCACTCCGAGATGCAGAAACAATGCTAGACCAGCTAAGTTTGTTGGGTAAAAGAATCACAGCATCTCTTGTAAATGAACTTGTGAGTATGCTTGAAATTATTTCCTTGACATGGTTACTTCATTTTCAGGTTTTAGTTGATCGCTTCATGAATGTTATAAAGTTATGGTTAGTAGAATAACATATTGAACTATTGTATGTTTGGCAAGTCCCAGCAATAAGGAGAACTATATTTTTCAATATATATGTATATAATCTTTTACATATGAACAGTTTGAGTTATTTGGACAACTTTCTTCCTGCAGGTCGGGGTTGTTTCAGATGAGAAATTATTGGAACTTCTGGAATTAGCAATGTCATCTGACACAACAGAAACAGTAAAAAGAGCTAGAGAGTTGATGGACACTGGGGTTGATCCAATGGTTTTGATGTCTCAACTGGCCAGCCTTATCATGGATATCATTGCTGGAACATACAATATTGCTGATTCTAAGTACAGCAATTCATTCTTTGGTGGACGAGCTTGTGAGTATCATCCAGTTACTTTATTATTGTTTCTTGGTTAGCGGAGAAAGCTTCTTTTTATGCAAAATGGCACTTACATATACTAATTATGATATAATTAGTTTGATGTGCTTTAGTCAACAGTGATGATAAAAAAATCATTGTGAAGATCAAAATAACAAAAACAAAGCAAGTTAAGTCATGCTTTTGTGAATAAAAATGGACAACATACACGATTTCCCATTTTTCAAGATTCTCTTATGGTCCCATTTTTCATGTTGAGATTGAATAAAATTGTTCTCTTGTGTCTTTCATTGACAATAGGTAATGGTTATTTATAGTTTACAAGGAATGCCTAATCTAGGAAAGTTTTAATTACACAATATTAGAATTATTTTCTGCATTTACGGCAGAATTGACTCAAATTTTGGGGAAATAATTTTCTAGAGATCAACAACCAGATTACTAGGGATAGTTTTCCCTAATTTTCCGAGTCCAAATCTGTCAGATTTGTCAACAGAAAAACTCGTATATTTTGGCATTTTGTTTCCTTTTAAAATTACTGTTAATGAATAAAGTAAAAATAAAATAAATTAAGCGATCTTCAATGAGGTAGGTTTTAGTTTTGCACCTACTGCCTTAAAAGAAGCATGCCTTGGTGCTAAGGCATATGCTTTGATCAAACGTGCATCACTCAAGAGAGTCTTGAGGCACTTTTATTGATATTGACCACTTAACTATAATTAAAAAACTGTACCTTGAGTGATCACATGCAGTTCTGAGAATGGCGTGCTAGCTTTGTTGACATATATTTCTCAATTTGGTTTTAATGTTCTTGATCACTTGTAGCTATCTTAGTGATTATTATTTAACTAATGCATTAAACCAAGCAATATTTTAAAAACGTTCTGCATTGATCTATAAAATGGAGTAAGCTCCAATTAAGGATGGAATATACTAGTGCCACCTGACCCATATATTTGGCATGTGCTTTACGGAAATAGGTTCAATTTGTATTTGCTGCCCTTTAGAATGGAGTTGTATGAGATATAAGTTTCCTTTTTCCCCCCAGTAACTGTATATATTTCCTGGGTAATACTCAATGATTGTGAAGATTCAAAAGAAATGATAGTCTTGCATCAAGATGATGCCCCCATTGCATTTTCTTCTGAATGCTAATCTTTTGCAGTGCTTTATGCATTTGTTTTTATTCTTACACTTTTCTTATTATTATTTTGAGATAGATCCACGTTGATCTTTTTTTTTTCTGCTTAGATCCATGTTGATCTTTTTTTTTCCTGCTGCAGTGACTGAAGCAGAAATGGAGAGATTAAAAGATGCTTTAAAGCTGCTTTCAGGAGCAGAGAAACAACTAAGGATTTCAAGTGAACGTTCAACATGGTTTACAGCTACTCTACTACAGCTTGGTTCATTGCCTTCACCTGATCTTACTCAGGCAGGCAGCAGCCGGAGGCAGAGCTCAAAGACAACTGAGGATGACCTGCAAAGCATTTCAAGGGAAGCTATAGCTTACAAGCTGAAGTCAGGAACTCGGTGTGTGCCTTGGAAGTCAACTTCTGCATCATTACACAAATCTGTGAATGGAAATTCCAATCGTCAGGGAGAATTAGTGTCAGGGGTTGATGGTTATGGTTCCAATTCCAAAACTTCACACAGTCTATATATGGATGGTGGTGCTGTTCCTTCTGCACATGACAATAATTCAAATGGAAATATGATACTTGCCTGCAGAAATTCTGAAAAATTAGATGACATCTGGGCAAAATGTATTAACAAGTGTCACTCAAAGACATTGAGACAGCTGCTACATGCTCATGGAAGGCTTTTGTCTCTTACTGAAAATGAAGGTAAGCTTATAAACTTGAAATTATTTTGTATAATTTTGCAAATTACTGAATGATATACAAGTATTCTTGATAAAATTACATCAAATCTGTGATATCAATCTTCCTGTTGTCAGTTTGTGAAAAATTTATTTGTGAGATGGACCATAAAGGTCTATGATGCATAAATGTTATTA
Organism: Hibiscus syriacus; assembly: GCF_006381635.1. NCBI lineage: Eukaryota > Viridiplantae > Streptophyta > Magnoliopsida > Malvales > Malvaceae > Hibiscus > Hibiscus syriacus. The sequence goes on along the minus strand of NW_024063071.1, from coordinate 1,357,275 downwards.
CAACACCAAAGAGATGGGAAGTTACAGGGATAGGTTCTCTTCATCTCTTTTTTAACACTATGCTAGCTTTTATTATTCTGACCTATCAGTCTTGCTTCTTAAACCTTCAAGTTGAAATTTCTTGACAGACTGATCTATCATGTATATTTTTTATGTTATTGATGGCTTTGCTAGAACTTGTGATCATATGTTGAAATGTGAGTATATATATTTTACTGATGGTTTTACTTATTTTTATCTCATAATCTATTTTCTTTTTGAAATATAAAAGCGACCAAACATTGGATATGCCTCGGATGTTTAAGGAGTTTATTTGATGAATTTTCTGTATACATAAGAGAATTAATTGATGTCTTGGGTCCAATGTTCCAAACATTGTTGCCACCCCACGAAAGTTTTTGTTCCTTGTGGGTAGAATTTTCTATTTGATATACCATGCTTGAAATTTTTAGAAGGGTTTTCTAAAATAACATTGTAGTCCAACTCAGAGGGATTAACTGGTAGATCACCAATGTCGTGATCCGTACCTCATGTTACATAGGCTATGTACTGTTTTGTGCTAATGTTACCAATGTCTTAATATCAAAGCTTCATAGATTTTAAAATGTGTTAGCCTTTTCTGTAGTATGTCTGTGCATCCCCTTCGGGGGGGAAAATCCTTGACTTTCTATCCTTTGAAGTTCTCCACGCCTTATAACAAGATCTGAAGGTTGAGTGGATATAAAATCCAACTGCAATAGTTGGTACATCTGTATATTTACTTCCACTTGTTTTTCCCATCTCTTGTTTATTTATCCAGCTAATAATGTACATGCCGTACATCTGTTTAATACATAACTTTACATTTTGGTACTGCATTTTTGTTATTCATTTATCTCATACTTTCAGGTTTTTTTCTGCTAGCAGGTGTTCTAATTGCTTATCTCGCATTTGCGGATGGAGATATCAAGTCGAGAGCTGAAAGGTTTTTAAGCAGTATTACAAACTCTATTGAAATAGTGATGAGACGTAATGTAGAAGTTCGAATAATTCTCTTGGCTGATGTTGGGGTTTCTTTAAGCAACCATGCTAATCCAGCTGAGATGACAGAAAGTCTTCAGCAGGTTGAAACTGCTTCCGGAATTGGAAGTGAAAGGAAGGCCATTCCTAAGGATGTGCTTGATGGTTTATCTAGTTTAGACTTGCATTCCAAGGGAAGTTTTGGTGATTTGGAAGGAAAACTGAGAGGACTACAAGATTATTCTAATTATTCTTCACAATCTATTGTGAGAACACCTGACTTGCTAGCCGAAGGCAAATATGACCTTGACAGCTCAAAGGAAAGTAGGCAAGAGATTCCAATGCAAAGAATTGAATCCATTATACGTGAGCAAAGGTTAGAAACTGCCTGGTTACAAGCTACTGAGAAAGGCACTCCTGGATCATTGAGTCGGTTGAAGCCTGAAAAGAATCAGGTTCTGCCTCAAGAGGTCTGTCGTCAAAGTAATTTGGGATCAATAAATTCATCGGCGTTCTCCTCTCAGAAATGGGATGAGGAACTGAACCAGGAGTCTAAAATTTTGAAAACAAATGATGGACAAGAGGTTCAGATGGACCAGATAGGTAGAAGAGCTGATCATTATCCCATGTCTCCCTGCTTGCTGCACAATAGCAATTTAAGCAAAGAAAACCTGTGAGTTTGACTGATACCGTTACTGTTTTTTCCTATTATTTTCACCATTTAGCAATTCTCCTCGTCAACTATTAAATGTTTGATTCAAAGACTTTGGTAGGTCGATGCAATGACTTGGTAAGCAATACTATAATTGAAAAAAAAGTTCATAAAAAGCCTTCATGCTGGGAAACATTCTTGAAACCATTCAGCACTGTAGCGATTGATTATTTTTCATCATAACTAGAAGCTAATACTATTAGTGCTTTGGTAAAATAATTACAAGGTTTTGAACACTCGTAAAACTGTAATCATGACTAACAGTTCAGTAGTTGTTAACTTTTCAATTTAGTTAAATTCATTTGTTTAGTTTTTCAGTGTTCTCTGGAATAAGGCTTTTATTATTATTTATTATCTGGTTTAAATTGGACCAAAGGTTTGCTTTAGAAGTTAATGAATGTCCATTGTACATTTTCTTGTCTGCTTAACTAGTTTCGAATGTTCTTGCTCCCAAGGCTGACGTATTAACTTGAATCATTTTTACTATTCTGTAACTAGTCGGGAATGCTGCTTTTGCACTGGTTTGATGATACTTATTTTCTTTTCAATGTAAAGAAATAGACTACGATCTGTTCTTGTGCTGTATACATCATGCTCATTCATAGTTTTTCTTTAGTGGATATGAATCAGGGTCAGGAACCAGAGGATGCAATGGGCTTTTCTGTTGGAATAACTCAAAGCCTCCTAGAAGGGAAAAGGTACACCCCTCCCCCCCAACGCACACACACACTTTTCTTTCTCGCAACATATAAAAGCCGACAGATTCGTATCAAGATTAAACAAAAAGACGTGAACTTTTTTCTTTTAACAGGTCAAGGGAACACCTGTTCGATCATGCAGAACTAGACAATTTTCATTGTTTGGCGAGTGTGGGAAATCAACGAAAATACAAAACAGAAGTAGAAGGTAATTTAGAATGCTCAATCTGTTGTCTTTCCTGATGCCATTTGTTTCTTCAGATATAGATATATATAATTTATAAGTATTTAATTTTCCTGTCAAGCCATGTGAACTCCACGATAGGAAAAGTTGATGTAAAGTTTCTGCTAGAATTTGGCAATTGGTTTTTTAGGTTTGATCATATTTTTTATGGGTGAATAAGAGATTAGAAGGGAACTGTATAAGCTTCAGAAAAATGCATAGCATGATGACTGCCCCCAGACCTGAAATGGTGTTATCCGTTGAACAACATTGAGACATGCTGTAAAATGACCTAAATTATTCCAACAGGTTTTGCTTTGATTTGTTCCCCTTAAAGATTGGGTTCCAACTTTCAGTATGGTTATAACAATGTAAGCACGATAACAATTAATGTAAAATAATCACAAAATAAAGAATACCTAGATTTAGCATGAAAAAGTCATTTTGATTAAAAATTATGGGCAGAAGGGAAAATTTACTATGTTGAAAAAAGAGTACATAAATGTGGTTTAGGGTTTAATCAATTTACTTTTAAACCTTAACTAATCCCTAGTATCTATTTATAGGGATAAGCTTTTTTTTTTTTTACAAAAGAAACTTGTTTAGAAATAAATCTATTTAAACTGAGTTTCCTACTCTCCTAGTGTGCAAATGGAAAAGTAGAGTTTTATACGAATTAAACTTTTCTGTACCGCCATTGCAAATCCTCTTTTTAGTCTTTATTTTAAATGAGTTTCTTCCTAATTATCTCTGATCCGGTCAAAAAAGAATTTGGCTCGCACAATTCTTACAATGACTTATTTCCTTGTGTTGTAAGAAAACTCAGAGCAAAATACGGATAAATTTTAATTCAGTGTATAACATATGATTGTCAAATACAAAAGAGTATAAGTATGGGGGTGAAATGTTTCTAAATAAAGCTAGTTGAGGTAATTTTCAAGGGTCATACACTATTTACCTTGAATATGTCACCAAGGGAGGCTGAACAAGTTCTTCACCTGTTAGGTGAGCCAAGAAGTAACATAAAGTAATATGAAAAGTAACCATAAGAAATTAACTGCTAATAGAAACCTCTCCGTGCTGCGATTGATTAAAAACTTGACTTACAAATAATTATAGGGAGATAAAATGGCACATTTTGATTTTGTAAAAGAACACCAAAAGATGCAGGTTTGTGGTTTCAGATATATAACAAGCGACCTGTAATATTTGTTTCTGGAATGCGGCAAATCTTGGACCTCTCAGGGCCACTCCCCTTGGCGCATTTTGTCTCTAACTTAGGACATCTTATAGTACAAAATCTTTCTAAATTGGGTATGCTTCGCATAACATCGACAGAAGGCAGATACATGATATTATGGCATGAAATGAGTTGCATAAGCTTTAGAGAATAGATATTTCCCAACCACTCCGGCAAGGCTTCCATTCCTTCAAACTTGTCTATCGTCAATTCCTCGAGGCCGGTGAGGAGTTGAAGTTGGTGAGGGACAGACTTAAGCTTTCTCCGTCCGATCAGATGCAAAACTTGAAGGGAGTGACTGAGATGTTGGATGGAATTCAGATTGGGGAGTTCTTGCAGCTCTCCGGAGAATCCACCGACGGTTAATTTTCGCAGGCAGTTAAAGGCTACTAAGGCTGTCATCTGGAATGCTCCTCAATCTTGGACATCTCATGATGGTTGTTAAATCATAAAGAGAATGCAGTCTCTCCAGACCTTCTGGAACTGATACCAGATCAAGTAAATCGGATATCGTTAGATTGCAAAGGCAGGTGTTGGATAGCAATGAGTTTGGCAGCAGACGACTTAATCCTTCACCTATTTCGATCAATTTCAATTCTGCTAGAGAAGAGAGTTCATCTATACTTGGAATGTGATTCAAATTAGGACAAAACCATATTCTCAATTCTTTAAGACATGGCAATGGTGCTCTAAGTGGAAATCTCTCCAATTTGCTGCACGAAGCAATTTTTAATCTTTGAAGATAGGAAAATCCTTCCATATATGGAATGGAAGTTAAATTGGGACAAGAGTTTATCTCTAGTTCTTCGAGACAAGTGGCAGTAGACAGTCCATTTTTTTTAGATTTTGCATCCCCTCTAAGGTGGATTTTTGCAACGCAGGAAACACCTTGATCACCTCATTGTCACCACCTCTACTTTGACCGTAATGAAATTCATTACCCATGCAGTCCATCTTCACCAAGTTTTTCAATTTAAGAAAATGGTGGTTCTGCAGTTGGCCTAAAGGTGGAAGACTTGTACGTTTGCAATTGATTAATTCCAACTCCATCAAATTGTTGAGCAAAAACAAACCAGTATTAGAACCATGAATAGGTCTTAACATCCACGAGCGAAAGTTTTTCCTGGATAATCAATTACAATTAAGCTCTGCAAATTTGAGTGGCGTTGGGGACCTTCCAACACTTGCTCACTGTTACAATCCCTCACCGTCCATCTCCATTCGAGTATCACTTCGCATAATTTTTCTTTCCGGTGTAGATTCGCTCCGTTAGCCTCTTGTTTGTGTCTAACATGTTGAAGGTTGCATATCCTCAATTCTCCATGGAGTTGATTAATGCATCCGAGCTCCTCAATCCAATGTCCCCTTTCTGAACTCACGAAAAATACGGTCAACCTTTGAAAACAAATTAGGTTTCAAATATTAACTGGCTGAAGTTCTTGTCTATCAAAATATAAGTGCTTCAAGCTTATCAAATTTCTCAGTCCATATGGAAGTGTGAGTCCCCATAAACCCATGAGCCTCAGTGTCTGCAAATTGTAAAGTTTGGCTATGGACCCAGGTAGTGCTCTGATGAACGTCTTTGAGATGTCGAAATACCTCAAGTGCTTCAATTCTCCAAGGGAAGCTGGCAGCGTAAGGATATAATTAGCACCAAAAAACTAAAGGACTCTGAATCTTGTGAAGGTTCTTGATAGTTTCTTGAACAGATCAATCTCCGAAAACAATGAGTGCAATTTTGGAGTAACTGTTGTCAACATTATCGCTAATGCTTCCCCGTCACAACCGAAATTGAGATGCCAAATATGAGATACTTCATCTATGGTCAAAGTGAAATATTCTGGAAAAATTAAAGTATCAGACTTTGACACGGACAATGCCAGATTATGTACCAAGTCATGCATCTTGAATGTGAGAATATTCCCGCATGTATCCTTCTCGACTTCTTGGAATAAGGTATATGATAACAATTCATTCAAGTATTTGTTACCAATATCCACCATTGCCATTGAGTTGCCGAGAAATCCTTCAGCCATCCAAAGTTGGATCAACTGGTCTTTCTCAAAGCAATAATCTCTGGGAAACATGGCACAGTATGCAAAACACTTCTTTAAAGATGGAGAAGATAATCGATCAAAATTCAATTTTAGCACGCTTTCTCCTGAACCCCATACATCACTTGTTTCAATTTTCATCCATGCATCCTGACTTTTCTCAATGTTGCACATTGTCCCTGCTATAACTTTAGCTACTAATGGCACAGCTTGACACTGTTTAGCGATTTCCCTTCCGATGAACTCTAGTTCTCGAGGCATTGGAGAGCCTCTCGGTGCACGTTCTTTAATTATCGACCAACATTCATCGTCTTCTAGTTTTCCTGCTTGATGCCATTGACTAGGAAATGCTTGCACTGCTGATGCTACACCTTGACTGCGTGTCGTAACAATAACTCCACTCCCTCCATTTTTACAGATTCCTATTAGACAAAGCTTCAGTTCCTTACATTTCTCAACACTCCACACATCATCAAGAACAAGAAGATACTTTATCTGTTCCTTTTCTCCTTTGGCCTCTTCCATCTTCTCTTTATGTTTCTGGACTATGGCATTCATACTATCAGATATTAAAGTACGTTGATTCGGGAAATGATCCAACATCTCCTTTAAAATCCTTTTCACATCAAAATCATTAGAAAAACATACCCAGGTTTTGACATCGAAATGCCTTTCCACACTCACATCCTTGTACACCAGCTTGGCTGAAGTGGTTTTACCAAGGCCTCCTGGTCCTACAATAGGTACAAAAGAGACAACTTGGTCATCTTTGGGATTGACTAACAAATCAACAACCTTTGAGACATCAGATTTCCTTCCAACAATGTTTGAGTCATCCATGAAAGAGATTGTTTCCACATTTGATCTTCCAAATACATGAGATTCATGATCCATGGCACTCTGATGGAGACCAAATTGATTGGCCAATTTGTTAAGGTGGTCCAAAGATTTAAAGATGTCCTTGATTTAATTAGCCATACTGAAATGAAATGCAATTGAATTGGAAGGAGAAAATAAGTCAAATACTTTCCTCCCAATGTGATCCTGAATCTCCACTTTCCTTCTGAGGATTTCATATGAAAACTCATCCAATACATCGTCAGCCTTGTAAGCAACAACTTTGAGCCTCTGCAACCAAAGCTTCACCAAGTTGTTCTTCGTTCGTCCTTCCTCTGCATCTTGCAAGAAAGCTTTGATCATTTCTAGTGAGTCACCAAGCCTTGTCAACTCGTCCTGTAAACCCCATGCAAGGTCGATATGTTCTGTAGTGATTGGAATCACCTTTGACAAAACTGCTTCTAAAACAGCACCAACATAAGTTTCAGCCATGTTTGATGATTCAATACCTTGAAAAGCACGAAACGTTAGAAGACCCTTGGAAGGAAAACGAAGAAGATTAAAACAATAGATATTTGAAGGGATGAGAGATTTTACCAAGTGAAGGACTATGAGAAACGAAATGAAGATGCCAACAATCTTGAAAGAAGCTATCTCTAGATGTTATTCTATTATGGTTGGTTCAGATTGGACCAACTCAAAGTTTGAATTGTCGTTAAAATGTTTTGTTTAAGTTAGATTTGATTTCAACACTGAATCTAAACAAATTATTTCTTAGGGGAAAAAAGCTTGGAATTATGGGGTTTTTTTTCCATTCCAATTTCATAAAGCTCCTAAAGTCAACACGTTAGGTTTCAAGAAAATGTATGTACAAAGCTGAAATTGATATATAAATAAAATGCCATGACCTCAACGTAAACGTAATAGCAATTTTTTAAACAAATAATGTACCATTAATCCTTTGAGGCATATTCCATAGGTGGGTGTGAGAATATAATCTTGGGTAACCTATCACAGTGGTCACTTTTAAATCGCGGCCGATTAAAACAGAATTAAAACGTAATTTTAGATATAATTTTGAAAAGAAATAATAGTCGATGACTAAAACGGAATTAAAGTGACAGTGAGGTGACTAAATATATAGTTTATGCTTATTTTTTACTCTACTCAATCATTAGGAAAATTCAATCCCTAAACTGCAGCTTTCTATTCTCCCTCGATTCGCAACTTGTCTACCTCTTCTTGCTTTTTCACACTTCACTTGCTTCTCCTTCCGTATAACTCAATTTCCAACTTTTCAAGAGGCCAGGTACTATTACTTTACTGTTTTATATTGATTTTTTTCATTTTTCAGTTGCATTTTCGAATTGATTTGTTTATTTCATTGGATCCGCGGGTTGAACCCAGCAGTTTTACTTTCCGTCGGATCATTAAAACATTTATTTTCCACTCTTTAATTAGACCTTTTTTTCCTGCTTCATTTATTTATTTGCTTTCTTTCTATTATTGCGGTAATCTATGCCTTTTATAACACTGATTACAAAAATTTATTTTCTCCGGAAGCATTTCCTTGCATATGGATGCCCAAGGGAGGAACAAGGCGGTGTTTCGCGCCAAATTGATTGCACAGAAGAAGGAGAAACGCGTAGATAATCCCCTTATCAAGTAAATTTATCCCTTCAAGACCATATAATTTAGCCATGAGATGAATATATAATTGTTCTAGCAATGCCTTTCTATTATTCATTTTTCTTGGGTAATATTTTTTTTTTTAATTTTTTGAAGTGTATTGGACTAGCTTTTCAATTTCTGTTTTCTGAAGGATTGGTCTGAAATATATCCTTTTGGAACTTGAAGTACTTTTCTGTGGGTAAAATTTTCTCATGCTTGCATTGGAATTCGTCGTGCTTTTCAGATTGATTCTTAATGTTATTGTTATTATATGGGTATGTTCTAAAATCGATATTTTTTACTAGAGGATGTTGCTTGTAAGTTTTTGGAGGCATGAGTAAAGCGTATTCTTGACATTTTCTCATTGCTAATGGATGAAAATTAGATGTGCAATGGTACTTCTTTTGGTATAATTTCTTTAGATATGCCTCGTTGCTCTCTCTATAGTGTTCATGGTAATTTTGATTTTCATCTTCAAAAGTTGCTTTCTAAGTAGCTATATCACGTTTAAATTAATTATGACTTGTTTTCTTAAAGTACTCTTTCTTTTCTTTTGCACATGAAGGTACAATGAATCTGACCAACCTGTCTGTCGGGTTTGTGATGTTGTTTTGAAATCCGTATTCCACTGGGATGCACACCAAGCTTCACGTAAACATCATGAGGTAATCTTTTTAACTCCCTTGTGTATGACATTCAGAATCGTGACACAAACTCGCTGCCAAAGGTGGGTTCAAAAATTCTGTTATAATGCTAATGTGAGAACTCACAAGGCATGTTCAATGATGTTGAGTTCCTTTGAGAGAAGTCTTTAGATTATTGATTTGGTCTCGGACAGTTAAGTCTTGTTTATAGAGTGTGGTGAGAATGCTACAACATAACAAAGGCTGTTGATAGTACTTTTAAAATAATCTCTGAAGTTTAAGGAGTTACTTTTGTAATTTTTTTGGATTGGCTGATCTCTATTGCCAAAATATTGGTGTACTTAGGCAAAGTTGAGGAAAAGTTTGAGTACTTTAAAGCTAGAACATGCACTGTTTGTTTGCCTCCGTCTTATGGCACATGTTCCTCAGTCTGTTGTTCATCACTTTTTATCTGAAAAGGTTTTGAAGTGTGCTTTTGACAGTTTCTCATGTAAATTGTGTAGTTTCTCAGATCGTGATTTATTAATTTGAATAATTTAGATGCAATAGATATAGTTATCTTCTTTTGAATCAGAGGGATAGATATGGATTTAAATCCAATTTCTGATCTATAGTAATTTTTCATTTGTTTTATGTATTTATTCAATTTTGGTGAGGCCATTTAGCTTCAAATACTGCAATTGTTATATTAATATTTACCAGCCAAATGCAAAAAAAAAAAAATCTTGCAATGATGGTTATGAGTTTACTTGAACTATTCTTGGAACTAGTTAATAGTTTAGGGAAAACTTAACTGTACTTTCAGCTTTGGGGTTTCCTATTATGGTTGGTTTACAAATAGGTAGAACAGAGATTCAAATACCCTCATTTCTCCCAGGTTTTACTATTAGGGTCTGTAGTTTCATTTCTCATTGATTATTTGTTCCATGATTCCTTTGCTTCTGTACTTATACTTTTATCCATCTTATTTCAATATACTTATCAGAGGCTTTATGTTGGAACAGGCAATTAATACCTTGAAAGCTACTGCAGCTAGGCGTACTCACGCTAGCAATACACAATCTGAGCTGCTTCAAGGGTTTTTTCTATAATCATGAGGCGGGGAAGCAAAAAACAGGTAATAGCTACTGATATGACTTTATTTTGTTTTCGACTGCATTTAGATTTGCTCCCTATCGAAAATGTAGGTTTATAGTAGGTAATGGTAATTCGACTTGACATAATTAGTTCACTTATGTAACAGAGATTGCAAAGACGGCAGATCTAATTCAAACAAAAAGCTTGGAATTTCAGCCCAAACTCATGCAAAGGAGTCTCTATATACAGAGACCGAGGATGATGGTTCTCCTCAAAATAGTGCCATTCAAACAAAGGCGACTCAGATTCCTGATTCAAGACAGGTCACTCAGTTAGAAACCAAGAAAGTGAAAGGATCTCTTCCTGATGACTTCTTTGATAAGGATGAAATCAAGTTGCCTTTGGATGTCATGAAGCTATCCAGGGAGAATAAACAGGCAGCAAAGCAGGCTAGTGCTCCAGAAACTAGAACCATGCAATTGAAAGGATCTCTTCCTGATGACTTTTTTGATAAGGATGATGCCAAGTTACCTATGAATGTTATGAAGCCTCCTAGGGAGAATGAACATGCATCAGAGCAGGGAAATGCTCTGGAAACCAATCAAGTAAAGGGAGTTCTTCCTGAAGGATTCTTTGACAATAAGGAAGCTGAATTATGTGCTCGTGGCATTAAGCCTGTTAAGATAGATGTCAAGTAAGCTCCTAGTTAGATGCATTAATGCATATTTAAAAAGCCATCGACTTCTGATTTGAAAGTTATATAACTTTATTGAAGCTATTCTTTTGAGGGGGAAAGTATAAAAATTTAGAAACTATGATAAACAATTTACATTAGTGTTCAAGTTCAAGCTTTGCCGGCACAACTACTATCTCTTCTCTTTGTAATTAGCTGATAATAGTGCGTAACTAAGTTGCTCTTGAGAAACTAGTTCAGTTTAAATGAATTCTATTTGTAGTTAAGTGTGTTTGATATACAAAAATTGATGGATAACATAGAATAAACCATGTTTTATTACTAAGAGGATGCTAATATAATTAATTGGATAACTTTTACTTGTAGTATAAACTTTACTCAATCCTCTTGAAAGGGAGAGGCTTTCTATGTGCTGGGATTAGAAGCTCGAGCTCTTATTTGTAGGCTTTATATTCCACCTCTAAGTACTTGCTTTTCCTTAAGGAAAAAAATGCATTTAACATTCTTTGGTTTAGTCGGTCAATATAGTCATTCTATCCTTAATCATGCACGCCAAACAGAAATTCTGTCTGTCTAACCCGAGACATGTCAAACGGAGAATAGGATAAAGATTATAATGCAGTTCAGAGGTGGAAACAATGAAGAAACACCAAAACAGTAAGAAAAATATATAGAATGAGGGCTAAATGTAAAATTGAAGTTGGAACTAGAACACTATGGTTTAGGATTGTAGAGCCACCACGGAACAATGTCCAGCTATAATATGACCACCTCCAGGGGGAAAAACAAAGGATATAATATAACTGCTTAATGTGTCTAAAGGAAAATATATTACTAGGGTTCAGGTAGAATTTTATCAAAGATAAGAAAGTAATTTGGAATAGCTTTAGAGTATCCCATCTACCGAGTGTAAGCTTAAGAAAATTAGTCTATGATACCTCCCCGTATGATTATATTTAAAAATCAGTTCTCTAATGAAAAGTATTTTAAATTTTTAGGGATACAGAGAGAACTAGAAAAACAGGGATATTCAATAAGTTTCAAAAATAAAAATAAAAGAAAATACCTTTTGAGTCATCCTACATTAGGTGATCCTATTTGTCATCCTATCCTCTTCAGGTGAACACTAATCTTGGTATAGAGATAGTTTTATCCTATTCTATTCATCATCTTCACACTGAATGCACCATTATTTTGGCGTTTGTTATTCTACTCTTCTGATCATCTCTTATACCAAAGACAAGTGCTTGAATAACTTTAGCAATATGAGCTAGTATTGAACTAGTGCTTCAATATTCAATTTGCATAGATAATTGGCCAAAATTCTCGCCTACCTGTATATCGTTTTCGAAACAATACCTTGACTAATTCTGCATCCTGGTCAGAGATGAGTACAAGGAATTTGAAAAGTTGATTCAAGAAGATTTGCAAGTGGTGGACAATCGTATGGAAGAAGAAGAGGTTAGGTCCTTTTCTCTCCTTGTAGCATCTACTGTAGCTGTTTTGCCTGCATTGTAATTCAGTTGCACTGTAGACTTATTTAAGTAATATGTTTTTCAACATGCAGATTGATGCAGCTGAAATGATCGAAGAGGCTGAATCTTTGGAGCAAAAGTAAGTTTTTGGTGCTTGTCCCTGTTTGTGGCTCTCATCCACCTTTTTTCAATTGTGAATAAAAGGCAACTTGCTATCATAGTCATCTAGTTTATTTATCTTTTTCCTCATTCAGGGTTTACAAGCAGAAAGTCGAAATGTTATGGAAGAGGAAACTGGAATTGGACTCCACTAGATCGAATAAACGTTGCAAGGGGAAGGAAGCTGATAGACAGGAATCTGACAGTGAAGATTCATCTAGTGACGGTGACAGTGATGAGAACTTTGCAGTTGATTGGAGAGCTCAACATCTATGAAGTCTACTGCAAATATTGAATTTGTTCTCCTTGGAACTGTGAGTGCTCGTCTTTTTTGACATTGACGGCCGTATAATTTCCAAATCATGTATTGTATATATACTGATTTCTCTAAAAACATGTTTTATAGTATTTGCAACTCATGGTCCGAAGCATATAGGAGTGGAGATGTAAAGTGCAATGTGTCTGTAGTAGAGTCGTATAATGTTTGTCCAAAGCACAAATTGTCTACTCTAGCTTTAAATTCTGATCTTTGGTGCTGATCCTGTTGCAGATTTTAGCAGTGAGATGAAGAGACAAAATCCAAATGCATTCTGTTCAATTTTGCAAGATGCAAAGCAATTGAACCCTAGTCGTTTCGGCTAAATATAATCTTTCAACCAAGTGACAGTAGCATCCGTGCCATTTGTATATAAGATGGGTGATTAGGTTGTGAAAAGTTTATCGAGTAATGGCTAATCTGTTCATTGACGACTTCTAGTTTAAGCTTGGTTTACATGTGTTTATGGATTGGAGAATTTCTATTCTGAATCTCAGTTTTGTATCGAGTAATGTAATTCTGTTGCAGGCTTGCAGCTGCACTTTAGTTATTAATAGATTTAATGTAATTTGTGACTAACCTGATGTCAATGAAGAGGGATTATATAAATTACTATACTATTATTACCCATCCAAGAGCCTGGTTTTGAATGTCCGGTTGAAAATTCTGAAAATTAACCTAGTTGATTTATGCATTTGTCTTTAAAAATTTGACGTCATATTTGTAAAATTGGTTAAATTTCAATTTAGCATTTATAAAGATGATAAAATAGAAGTTCTATATATTTTTCAAACTTTTATTTGTAGTTAATGAGATTATAATCTCTTGGCTCTATACCAAAGGTATTAAGATTTATGCATTTTTTTTTTGTTAATTATGAATTATTTTTATAAAATATTTTACACTGAATATGTCTCAAGTATATGAACATTAAAAAATAATTTTAGAAAGAACACCAGGAGTGGTTCCAATTCCAATGTTAACGGGTAAGATGTTCTCTTTAGGTGATTCAAGTTCGATTTTTTTTTTTTTGAATTAATCACTGGTATCCGATCTATTGACTAATCCAGATCAGGTACTGTAGAGGCGACGGCAACCCTCCCAACACAGTTTGTTTCATTCGCAAACGCTGAGATTCGAACCCATGACCTTGCTTAAAGGACTTAGTGTCTCATCCCACTAGACCGACCAGTTGATGGTCATGCTCGATTATTAACAAACTGTGCGGTGTAAGGAATCGAGACACGAGAAATTAATCTTTGACTCTAGATGAAAATTACTTAAAACATAATTTAGTGGACTTGGAGAAAATATAACAGATTGAATGGACGGACATAGATAAGAGAATGCTTATAATGAGAAGACGATAGGAAAGATTTGAGTCGAATGCTTGTTGAATATTTGTGTTAATTTTAGTTACTCATAAAATTCATGATGATAATAGAGGTGAGAGGGCGGATGAAGGTATGTGTTTCCAAACCCTATATTTAATTCTCAGAGGCTACACAAACTAGAATCGTGTATAACTGGATTTATTCGTCCTAGCCGCTGGCTTGGACTTTGATGTAACTCTGCTAAGATGCCCACATCATATGGTTCTTGTATGAGCAGTAGTTTCTAAATGATATGGTTTTCTCTAGTGAAGTTTAGAAACATAGTCATGCGTGTTGAGATTGAAAAGTTCAACAGAAGAAGAAAGCAAAAAGATGCGACCTGGTTCTAGGGAAACACGTCTTGTTCATGAGACTTCAATGGGAAGAGGAATGTGACACTAGTTCTCAACTTTAAATCCAATGTCTTTAGATATATAAATGTGAGGTTTGGTCTTAATTAATTTGGACTAACTCGAATCGCACACCCTACTTTAGTAGATGAGTCTCTCAAATGGATTTTCTGCATACATAAGGATTCGAACTCAAGACATTCCTTAAATGATATCAAATTGCTTATAACTTGAACTAACATCCGTTGGTTGAGATTGGGGGGAGGGGAAGGGTAATAAGCATGTAAAGAAAATCGTGTTTGGACTAAATTTTAAAGCATATAATAAAAATTCATATTTTAGATTGAATTAAACTTTAGCATTCATATAAAAAAAAATGTAAACATAATACAATTGGGTTTGCTGGGAGCTTATAAAGTTGTGCAAATAACTCCCCACGATCTAATGTGTGTTTCGCTATAAAATTATGAATACGATCGTATGATTTTATATTGAAAATTTTAATTAAAAATTTAAGAGGTTTGAAGTTTTAAAATTTTAAAAAGTATAAAATTAAATTATCAATAAAAATATAAAAGAAATATATAAATCATACGAGAATTTAATTTTTTTGGAAAGTATGATGATACTTTCAACGCATTTCGAAGCATCCTTGAAAGAGATGGTGTAAAAGTAAAGGATAATATACCTTTAGTGGCAGCCTTGGATCTCATGCTAATGCCCTTAAATGCGCTCCTTAAGTCAGTCAAGACAAAATTCTAAAAGGGATGATAACCCTACTCTTTTAGCTTTTTGCTTCCAAAAGATTCAAATCGACTCCCTGATTCTCTTTCATAAGCCTAAGGCAAGGGCCCAGGGTCAGATACCGCAGCCAAATAGGACGATTGAAAACGTCAAACCTCCAAAAATTTTTGGTTTAGATACTTATTAGGTCCTTGTTAGTTTTGAAATTAGATAAATTAAACCTTAACTAGTCCCATTTTTGAGTTTAAATACTTCGTCGATCCTTACCAATTCAACGTAAAGCAATTTGCCTTCGTCAAAATTGTCTCAACTCATTTTCTGTAAATTCATGTACTAATTTGAACCCAAAAAAGTTAATCAAGTATCTAATTGGATAAAAGAAAAAACTTGAATATTAACTAAACTTTGAAATTAAGTTCTGATATCAAAATATCTATTTATGCTATGATTAGGAGCATCACCATGATGCATGTGTACAGGGATGGATCGAAGGGTGAGTAGGACGGCAGTTCTTTGAAAATTTAAATATATATATATATGTTCTATTAAAAATCTATTTTTGCTCCTTAGAATCTTATAAATTTTTCACGCATAAAATTTTAGAATTTCGACCCCTAACACAAAATTCTGTATCCGTCTCTAGATGTGGGGAGGCCACAAATAAGAACCAAAGTGGCTTTCAATTGTTATTATTTCTTCACTCTTCATTTTTCAAATAATATGAGAGGTTAAATTATTTCTCGAGTATTTAGTTAAATTGAGCGAAAATATTTTAATTTAGTCAAGTTGATGAGTTCTAGTTCATCATCTTAACTCAGTTCAATTTACTCTTTAACAGTGTCGAGTGAAATAAAATTTAAATTAAATAAATTTATTCAAATTATTTAAAAATGTATATATTAAATGATAAACTTAATTTGATCATTTACTGGTTCAAGGGCTCAAATTTATGATTTAGAATTAAAAAAATAAAACTTTTATAATTTAACATATTTTTATAGAATTTGAAGAGTTATATATAGTTTATATATATTTATTTTTAAGGACCAATTTGAATATTTTCTTTTTAAATTGACAAGAACTCAAAGCATATTTGTACTAATTTGTTATTCAATTTATTAAAATTGTAAAAATTTAACTTAGCTCGAACTCAGAAATGGAATAACTTGACAAGATTAATTCAAAAATTTGATCAGTAACTTATTTTTTTCATTTTCGACTTTAAAATGGACTAAATTGCTCATAACCTTATAGTATAAGGACCCCATACATATTTATTCCTTAGATTTGCAGTGAATATGAGATGAGGATGAAAAAGGGAGAGAAACGAGAGAACACAGTTGATTTGATTTGCAAATGAATAATGATTTGATATCTTAAAAGGAAGGTTTGGTTAGCTAAGACAAGGCAAAAAAGAGGAGAGATTGATTGTTTTATAGATTAAAAGTGATAAAATTAAGCGTAAACTACACGTTTAATACCTAAATTACTACTTTTATTCTATTTTGGTATCTAAACCTTAATTTGTTTCAAAACAATACCTAACATTTAGTTTAAGTTTCATTTTGACACCCCACTATTAAAAAATTAATAGAACTACTAACGCGCCATTTTTTATTTTTCAATAATGACGTGACATTATCTTACGGTTACATGTCAACATCACCGTTAAGTTTTTAAAGGCGGGATATTAAAATGAAACTCAAACTAAACGTCGGTATGATTTTGAAACGAAATAAAGTCAGGGTACTAAAATAGAATTAAATAAATAGTTTAGAAACTAAACGTATAATTTATCCGAAAATTAATGTGAAGGACAACTTTATGTTGTGTTGTTTGAATTGAAGACAATTTTCTCCCTTGACCATATTCTAATAAGCTAAGCTCCTTGCTTTTTAATCTATTATTATATTATACAAAAGAACATGCATGTGAGGGTCAAGGGATAGGTATATTCTAATGAATCGATCACTTCGAGAATTTGATTTATGCTTAATCCTCCTAACTCCATAGAAAGCAAATGAAAACATCATGACAACATATATTCTCATCCACATTTATTTTCTAATATTAAAAATTATTTGAATGAATTTGATAGTAAAAAGAATATAGTTTTATTTAGAGATTTCATGTTCAAACTATTATGTTTATAGACTGTGTGCATTATAAATTACTGAATTTTTTGAATATATATTTAGTGGCAGATATATAAATTAAAAATTGGGGATTCAAAATTTTAATGTTCATATTCTAAAAATTTTGGGTATGCAAATTTTTTTACTTTTTTCCTGTTTTCATTAACAAATTAAATTAAATTAAATATTTTTCCTCAAAATAATGAGAGTATAATGACTCCCCTAAAGACCCACGTACATCCGCCCTGTATATATTATTGAGTAATCATTTCAAATTATTTAATAAATTTTATTTGTCACGGTATTCAATTTCATATAAGTCTACGTCATATCTAAAATATAATAAAATGAATATTTCAATTATGATACTTATAGATATTTTAAAAGAATCTCATATTTTAAATTTGAAATTATTGCTTTGATCTATTTTTTAAATAGTTTATGTGATTATAATGTAGTATTTATTCATAATTTTTTAACAATTGACGATGTATAAATTCTATAGATGTAGTTATTCGAATCAAGAATCTCAATAGATAACAGTACTTCTTTTAACTATTAATTATTGATTTGATTCAAATATAAATACTAATTAATAGTAGGGGCTATTCTATTATTTTGAAAAAATAATTAATTTTTTTATATATTAAGAAAAAATTAAAAAGAATTTGCAAATTCATTATTTTTAAGAAAAAAATATTAAAACTATGACGATTTTCCCAGAAAAATAACCCTAAAAAGTTTTTATTCCCTGTCAGGCACCATTCAGATTTTATTTTCCGATCTAACACTCTTGGCATGAAGGTGCGGCCCATGCACGACGGCTTACGCCACGTGGGGTAAGGTGCGCCCCCGAAACGCGTCTTGTGAAACATGTAAAAACGGCAACTTTATATATTTATTTTTTATGTGATATTATTTTTAACAATAGATAATAATGTTTATTGACTTTTAAAATTAATTGTTTAAAAATATAAAAATATTAAAATAAACATTTAATTATATTTGAGAGATCAAATGAATTATTATTCATTTTTAAAAATAAAAATAAAATTGCTATAAAAAGAATTAAAAGTGAATAAAATTCAATAAAAATATGATGAAAAGCTAAAAAAACATTACATCTTTATTTAAAATATTCTTTCTAATATTAATTTTTAAAAATATAAAATAAATATTATATTTTAATTTTATTAAAAATGAATAAATAATATTAATTGTTGTTAAAAAATAATAATTAATGAATAATAATTTATTAGATCACTCAATTGTAATTAAAAGTTTATTTTAATATTTTAATATTTTTAAACAATTAATTTTAAAATACTCTATTCTCAATACCAAAGTTAAGTTTATGATCATTAAAAAGTCGTAGGTGTGGACAGCTACAGTAATCGAGTGAAAATTCGATCGTACAAAGTTAATAACTCAAAAATTATCTAACTCCTGTCTAAATATCAACTCAATTGTACCATGAATAAACATCGGATCAAAGAGTTGATCTTTTCTACTCAATCTTCACAAAAATTGTTTTGTCTTATCATTTTCTCCCGTGATGAGATCCTTTCTTTTTCAATTCTTTTCTGTTGAATATAGTTGTCCACGTGCACACACAAAAAAATCAAGAGTAAAGTGACTTTTATTGCAAAAGTCAATTGTAATTAAAAGTTTATTTTAATATTTTTTATATTTAAACAATTAATTTTAAAAGTCAATAAATTTTTTAAAAATATATGAAATTGATAATTTTTTAAATTATAAAATATTTATTACCATCATCATTTTGTAAAAGAAATACTAGTTATAAAACTTTTATAAAATTATTCATATTTTAAAATAATTAACCTCAAAGTTTTCCTATATTAAATTATACGTATTGTGTAATTTTATGCGAAATCAAAATTTGTTTTATAAAATAATTTATAAAAGAATATTTAAAGATTAAAGTTTTTTTTTAAAAACAAAAAATAAATAAATAAGGTTTACGTTTTTATACAAATATCACCATAATAGAAATTAAATACATATTTGGCATCATTTTAAAAATATTTATAAAATTAGCACTAGAATTTTTTACACGTTTCACAAGGCACGTTGCATGGGGCGTGCCTTACCACACGTGGCGCCGGATTAGCGTAAGGCGCGATGCAGGGGTCGCTCCTTCCTGCAAAGGGTGTTAGATCGAGAAATAAATTTTGAACGATGTCTGACAGGGAATAAAATCTTTTTAAGGTGTTTTTTCGGGAAAATCGCCTAAAACTATAGACCTTAATTCTTGAATTTATGGTTTTGACACTAATTATTAGGTTTATAAAGGAAAATTAAGAAATGATGTCTTATGGTAGTTTAATATAAGGCTGAAGAAAGACGTTATCGGAAATATTAATATTTTTTTAATATTAAATAAAGTGTTATCTAAAATATTATTTTTTACTGAAAATATTAATTCCGCTACCTATACTGAATATTTATGATATTAATATTTTCGGCATAAAAAATATTTTAGATAGTATTTTATCAAAAATAATAAAAAAATATTAATATTTTTTATAATATCTTTTTTAAGTCTTATATTAAACTGATTTTTGTTAGATATCATAATAAACATGGTTTTCATATATAAAAAGAAAAGGAAAAATGAAAGCAGTAAATGAATGATTCATACAGAATCAGGGGTGTCAGTGATTGGGATTGATGGATGGATGTTTTCCACTCCTCCCTAAAGGAAAGATAAATTTGGCCTTGAAATTTGTGACGAAGCTTCACCCATTTATTCTCGTGGACCCTCCCCACCACCTCACATTTAATTTCGTATTTTAAAATACTAATTAATGGATGCTTGGATGGGATGTGGTTGCCGAATGAAAAGAAGAAAGAAGAAAGAAGAAGTGAGTGAGTACAAGAGACGAGAAAAGAAAAATATTGAAGAATTAGGATAAAGTGTGGGAATAAATAGGAAAAAAAAACTTTGCATCTCAAATTAACACAGGAAATAATAAAATAAATAAATAAATAAATTAGAGATGTTAAATAATTATTTAAGAAAATAGGTTAAAGTTACTAGTACAAGATAAAACCATCCTCATGTAGTCATCTGTTAATGGTTTCACTAAATGAACGTGTGTTGCTTGAAAAAAAAAAGTTGTTTTTGAATTTAAAAATCATATGTAATTAAGTATGGATATATAATTTTATGTTAAAAAGATGAATTTATAAAATTTTACGGAAAAAAAATTATCGATAGAAAATATAACAAATATTTAAATTGTATAAAAACATAAAAAATTTAAAGGAACAACAGCTCCGTCAACTCCTTTAATTTATCTCTATACATAGTTGATGATTTTATCAAAATTATACATAAATTCCGACGACTTCAAGTCGACATGTGACCCTAATTGGACAACAAAAGGGCATACAGTGACGAAGGCAACCTCTAATCGATAAATATGAACGATAGGACAACCTTTAATGGTCGTTTGAAAACCTACTAAAATCATCAACAATTTTCAGTAACTTTTTAATCGTATACGATGGTTAAGAAATATTATTAATTTAAAAAAATAAATAATTAATAATATACACATATTTTACAAACATAATTATCTAACTTTAAAACTTTAAAATAAATAATATTCATTTTTATTATTGAGGTCAATTGATAAATTCAATTATCAATAATTCTTATATTAAAAACAAATTGCTTAAACATATAATGATTCTGACAAAATTATAATAACTTGAAAACGACTTTGCATAACATTATTTTTCATTTATCTTTTAAAATAATTATCATAATTGTCTACAACCCAAAATTTTTATTATTCTTTTAATTTCTTAAAAAATGTAATATACTGTCATCTATTCTCAATATTTATTAATATATAGGGTATTTAATTATATTAATATTTAAATTTTTATCATATAAAAAATGCAAAGTAGGATTCCTATCATAGGGATGGCAACGGGGCGGGTTCGGGCCGGGGATTGGTCCCCCGTCCCTGTTTAAAAATTACATACCCGTCACCGCTTAAAAAACCGCAGGGAATTAAACGGGGATCCCCATTGGGTAATCGGAGAAAACCACGGGGAAATGGGTATCCCGTTTAGCATAAACGATTATTTAAATGAGTATCGGGACAGGTATATATATTTAAATTAAATATATAGATATTATATATATATATATATATATATATTTAATTTAAATTAAATTTATTAATATTATATATATATAATAATTATTTTTAATATTTATCGGGCCGGGTATTCGGGTAATCGGGGCGAAAAATACCAAACCCATCCCCGTTTAAAACATTCGGTTTTTCCCGTCCCCGTCCCCGTTTATCATCCCCGAACCCGACCCGTTTAATTCAATTTTCGATTTTTCCCGTCGGATTCAATTTTTTTTGCCATCCCTAATTCCTAATAATAAATAATTCACATGATAAACATGACGCCTCCAATAAATTCCACAATATTCGGAGACTTTATTTAATTATTCATTTCTAAAACTAAATAACAAAAGTTAACTTAAACCCTAATTTTACAATATACATATATATTTTATAGTGAAAAATAAAAAGAGGAAAGTAAGAGTAGTGCACAAGTAAATGCTAAATTTGAGAACCATAGTATCATTTTTTGCAGCATGGGATTAGACAAAGCTTGGTGCTGGCTTATGCTTGTGCTCCAATGTATATTTTATTAAGTAGGTAGATATTTATATTTTTAAGCCGTATACAGGGGTTCGAATTTATATATATGATGTGTTGAAATAGTGAAAACACAAACAAAAAATTGTATTCTGAAAAGCTTGCTTTTCATTACTGAATCATATTCAATTTATACATTGTAGGTGCAGCTGTGGCTAACAGATTCACTAACAGATTACTAACTAACTAGCAACTGCTCCATTCAGCTAATGCCACGTGTAAGGGTACAGTTACAATCGATTATAACCAGCTAAGCGTTGTTCATATGCAAATGTTTTGCTTCTGCTGAATTGCCAACATTCTCCCTACCTCTTCTTGTCTTCTTTGTTAAAAAACACTAACACATACTTTGGACCTGAATTCTTCAAAGGCAGCTCGAGCATGTGGCTTAGTGAACCCATCAGCAGTTTGGTGCATTGCCCAAACATAGCTTACACACAGCTGGCCAGCTGCTACTTTCTCACGAATGAAATGGATGTCCAGGTCCATGTGCTTGGACTGTGCATGGTACACGGGATTAGCGCTCAAGGCCACTGCACTGGTGTTATCACACCAGATAATCGGTTCACGACCCTGCTGAATGTCGAAATCAGTTAGGAGTGCATTTATCCATGTTATATCAGCTGCTACATCCGCCACACTTTTATACTCAGCTTCCATAGTGGACCGGGAGACTTTCTTTTGTTTCTTAGAGCACCAGGTAACCAAGCATTTACCTAAGAAGACTCCATATCCAGTTATAGACCTTCGATCATCGATGTTGGCTCCCCAATCCGCATCAGCAAAGGCAACCACATTCAATCCACTATCAATAGGCGAAAACAACAAGCCATAGTTCAGCGTTGCACCGAGGTACCGAAGTATCCGTTTTACTGCAACATAATGAACTTCACGTGGAGCTTGCATAAACTGGGCAGCTTGAGCCACACTAAACGATATGTCCGGTCGTGTATGACAAACATATAAGAGTGATCCCACAATACTTCTATAGTCACTAGCATTGCTTAGAAGATCACCTGCTTCATGAGAAAGTTTAGATGAAACCACCATATGTGTGACACATCCAGTAGCTGTCAATATCCCTGTTTTCTCTAGTAGTTCGAGTACATACTTCTTTTGACTCAAGAGGATTGAACCATTTTTACGTTTGACTTCAATGCCTAGGAAGAAGCTCAACTCTCCCAGGTCCTTGAGTGAAAAATGTTCTTGTAGCGTGGACACTGCTTCTTGAATTAAGTTTGACGCTGACCAGTGACAACTATGTCGTCTACATACACCAGTTTTTAGACTTGTCCTTTATGAGAATTCTTTACGAACAGCGAAGGGTCAGCTCGAGAAATTATAAACCCCATTTGTAGTAGGTTATCTTTGAGTTTCTCGTGCCAATTGCGAGGAGCTTGTCGAAGACCGTATAATTCCTTTTGAAGCTTGCAAACAAAGGGCTTTCCATCCATATCAAACTGTTCGAAACCAGGAGGTCGACGCATATAAACATCCTCACTGAGATCTCCATTAAGAAACGCGTTGTTTATATCAACGTGTCGAAGCTCCCATCTTCTGGAAATAGCAACTGCTAGAACAGTATTGAACGTTGAGAATCAAACCACTGGGCTGAACGTATCTCGAAAATCATAACCAGGAGTCTGAGAACCCCTGAGCGACTAATCGAGCCTTATATCGAATAACAGTCCCATCTGGATTTTTTTAATGCGAAAAATCCATTTGCATCCAATTGTAGTTCTCCCTTCTGGTAGTTTAACAAGTAACCAAGTACCATTCTTTAGTAATGCATTATATTCTTCATTCACTGCAGCAGTCCAATGAGGGGATCGAAGTGCAGTTGTTATGGTGGTAGGGATATCATCATTCTCAGTAGCTAAGAAGACTTTGGGCTTAAAGATGCCACACCTACTGCGCGTCAACATGGGGTGAATTCGTGATGGAGGTCCAGCACCATTTAATTCTGAAGCATTATCGGGGTTGATGCTAGCAGAGGTGGGCTCACCAGTGCCATTGCCAGGATCCAATGGAAATTCAGTGCTACTGGATTCGGGAGCAACATCTGTGTGTTCACGAGCACTGTGATCATGATCAGTAGTAGCAACCATATCATTGGATTCAGTCGATTCAACATTCCCCGATGCAACATTGTTTGAAGTACCTTCAGACTCGCTGTTCATAGAAGTTTGTATTAAATTGTCTGGACTATCATGTGTGCTTTGAAGCCTTGTACTCCTTACATCTGCAACAACTCGAAGAGGTTGGGATGAGCGAGTGCTTGAGTGTGTAGGTATATAGAAGTTACAATTTTCTCGACCTGCAAAAGGAAATATAAATTCATTAAACACAATGTGTCTGGAAACATAAACTCTTCCATCAGACGCCAAACACTTAAATCCTTTGTGTCGAGGACTGATTCCCAGGTAGGTGCAGGATTGAGATCTGAATGAGAGTTTGTGCTTTTGAAACGGTCTGAGGTGAGGGAAGCATTGACAACCAAAGACTCTCGTCATGGAGTAGTCTGGTTTCTTTTTATACAGCTTCTCAAAGGGTGATATTCCATGTAGAACTTTAGTAGGGAGTCTATTTATTAGATAAACTGCTGAAACAACAACATAGAACCAGTATTTCACTGGCAGTGATGCCTGGGCGAGCAAAACAAGTGCTAGTTCTATGACATGTCGATGCTTCCTTTCAACGACTCCGTTTTGCTCGGAGGTGTGTGGACATGTCAAGCGATGTGTGATTCCTTAGAGATCGAAATTAACCTCCCCAATCAGTTTGTAGAGCTTTGATTGAAGTACCAAACTGATTTGCTATAATTTTTTGAAACATTCGAAAAGCCAACACTGCTTCATCCTTACTCTTTAACAAATAAATCCAAGTGTGCCTTGTGAACGCATCTACAAATGAAACGTAGAAATGAAAGCCATTTGACTGCTCATGAGCAGGTCCCATAAATTCGAGTATACAAGATCAAAAAGAGCAGTAGATGATGTATTTGAGTAAGTAAAGGGTAGCCTATGGCTTTTTCCCATATGACAAGCTATACAAAGCTTATTTACATTGGAATTCACCTTAACGCCTATTTCATTAGCTAGTTTGACTAATGTTTCAGCTGCTGGATGACCAAGGCGCCTATGCCAGAGGTTTTCTGTCGAGGAAGAAGTTGAATAGTTATTAACTTCTGTGAGATTAACTCCTAACGAACTGTTGTCCATAGTGAACGAGTATAAGCCTCCATGTTGCTCTCCTTGAAGTAAAATATCACTGGTTGCTTCATCACGCACACAACAACTCTTTGCATGAAATTCTAAAAATATGTTGTTGTCCCTGGCAAGCTTAGAAACAGAGATTAAGTTCTTAGTTATTTGCGGAACATGCAGCAAATCTTTAAGATACAACATGCGTGAGGAAGAATTAATGTGAGAGTGACCAACCAGGTTTACATCGAGTGGCATGCCATTACCAACAAGAAGTTTACCTGGGCCAAGAAATTTCGCTGGACTCATGACATTGTTAGTGTCTGAGGTCACGTGGTGTGTGGCACCGGTGTCAACCACCCAGCGATCCGAGGACAAGGAGAAGGTATTCTCTTGTGGTTGATCAGCCATAGATGAGCTAAACTTATGATTGGCACAAAATTCACATCCAGTATCAGAGGACGAATTGAATGTTGAAGAAGCTGTTCGACGATCTGACTGATTGGATCCACGACTTGTTGTAGTTACACATGAAAAATCTTTATCAAACCTGTGCCAGCACCAATCTACAAGATGACCTATTTTTCCACAGAGTTGGCATTGCACTTTTTATCTACCACGTCCTCTACCACCAGTTTGAGCTCCAGACCTTGAATAGTAACCTGAATTGAAACTTGTTGAGTTGCGAATTTCTCCTTGAGTAATATTGACACTCATTGGTAAAGCATCCAGGTGATCTTCAAACCTGGCGAGCTGTGTTTCTGCATCAAGAAGCATGGTGTAGATGCTATCTAAGGACAAAGACTCTCTCATTGAGGTTATAACTGCCATGAAGGGCTGGTATTCACGTGGAAGCCCTTTGAGAATGCTTGCAATGTGCTCGACTTGAGGTACAACACTGCCACAAGAGGCTAAGGCATCGCAAACCTCTTTCACTCGAGTAACGTATGTACGCATAGAGTCACCCCATTTATGTAAGGACTGCAATTTATAGTGGAGACTCATCACAGCCGTTGTGGAGCGGTTGGCGAAAAATTGCAGAACAGTGGTCCACACGGCCGTCGCAGTTTCAACTATAACAAACTGAGGAAGAAGATGATTGCTGATCGAGGACAATAACCAGGAGGCAATAGCACTATCATGTGCTATAAAATATTCATAGGCTTCATTGACCCGTGTTACGCCATCATCATCAAGAACCGTTTCAGGTGGAGTTGCCATAGCACCAGTAAGGAATCGTTCTAAGCGATGGCTCCGAATTGTGAGCAGAATCTGTTGTTTCCAAAGGAGAAGGTTCGTCTCATCAAGAATGATACTGACTTTCTTGTGAGAGAACGATTTTGCAGTAGCATGAAACTCCATTAGAGAGAGACTTCAAGCAGCGAAAAGAAAGATCCCAAGATCTTTGGCGAGAGATACCATGTTGAAATAGTGAAAACACAAACAAAAAATTGTATTCTGAAAAGCTTGCTTTTCATTACTGAATCATATTCAATTTATACATTGTAGGTGCAGCTGTGGCTAACAGATTACTAACTAACTAGCAACTGCTCCATTCAGCTAATGCCACGTGTAAGGGTACAGTTACAGTCGATTATAATCAGCTAAGCGTTGTTCATATGCAAATGATTTGCTTCTGCTGAACTACCAACATGATGGGATAACATGAGCATCATCGACCATTTAAGATTCATTGTACGAAAAAAATTAAGGTAAATATATATTTTTATACTTCAATTTTGTTTTAAGATTTAATTTGATGTGTATTTTATTATTTAAATATATATTTATATATATATAGTAAAGTTTAATTAAATACTTAAATTTGATTTATTAATTTAAATTGATATTTGAATTTTATTTTAATTATAAAGTAACACTTACGATGAACTATTAAATGAAATTTCATGAATTGATTTTAATGAGAATGACACATTTAAATATTTATTTAGATCATACGAAGTTAAAGTACTAAATTCAACTTTGAGACCAAGTTTAGATTATGGATGAGTATTTAACTCGGACTCGATGAATTTTAATTTGACCTGATTAGATTGAGTTGGGTCATATTTTTTTCTTTCAAAATTAAAATTTGAGTCAATTTGGATTTAAATTTAAAGTGAAAAAACTCTACCCGAGATAATATTATAATTATTCATTATATATTTAGGGAATAAATAATAGTATCTCTTTTATATATTATTTTCTCAGTTAGGTCTTTATTTTATCTAAAATTTAAATATATATAGATCGAGTTGAATCAGATTAAATGTAAATTTTGACCTCAAAATACGAGTCAGATCAGATAACACTTTTTAAAATTTAAATTGAATCTGATCTAAATAAAAAAATATTTTAAATCAGATTGAGATAGACTAAATACCTTATACGACTCAACATATAATCCTCCATAATTTAGATACATAACCAGAGATATTAAATAAAAGTTTAATATGAAATTAAAATATAAAAAATGTATATTTATCAAAGTTCAGTAATTAAATTGTTTGGATTTATGGTATTAATAATTTATATAATGTTTGTGTGTGAATGTTTCTCTCTCTCATTCATTCCATTGTGGTATACCCTATAAGCACCTGTTTATTCCTCCTTCTCTATTCCCAAACACCCTCTCTTCTTCACCACCCTTTTCTTCTTAATTTTCTTAACAAGTTGTTGTATTACTATACTGAGTCACACTGATTACTCCTTTCCTTGGGGAGACCTACACCGAGTCAACACACTTGCCCTCACTTTGGAACACTATTATATTGGTGTTTTAGCTCTTACCTTGCATTTTGAATTTGCTTCTTTCTCTTCTTTTACCAGTTGACCTATTATGGACATTTTAGTGGGTCATCCTTCTCCTTTGTCTCCTTTTCTTTATTAAGTTTTTATTATGGGATTTGGGTATTCATGAAACAAGGGTTTCTCAGATTCAGTGCCAAGTATTAAGAGCACACTCCTAGGAATTAGGTCTATTATCCCTAATAAAATAGTAGTATATATTACCTAGAAATGGAACTTTCCAGTCAAGAAGGGGAGATCCCAATTCCTTTGAACAGTACATATGGTGGGGGACATGGGCATGGGCATGGGCATATGATACATCATGATCATGTTCCACCCCATAACCATATCATACCTTCATCAGCACCCCAAGTCCTTTCCAATGGCCCTTCCTCCTTGTCGATGGAAGACCATGTGCCCTACATGAAACCGGTGAGGTACCGTGAGTGTATGAAGAACCATGCGGCTGCCATGGGAGGAAATGCCACCGATGGGTGCGGCGAGTTCACGCCGAGTGGTGAAGAGGGTACCGTCGAAGCACTGACTTGCTCCGCTTGTAACTGCCATAGGAACTTCCACAGAAAAGAAGTGCAAGGCGAGCCCTCATTTGATTGTTACCCGTTGCACGGTGTGAGCGGCAGAGTTGGGAGAAAACTCCTCTTGGGTCACCACCACAAGAGTATCCTAGCACCTGAGGCTCTAGGGTACCCTACAGGTACTCTCATACACTCGAGATCAGCAGCACCAACGCCCCACCAAATGATAATGTCCTGCAACATGGTCTCCCTCCCTTCAGAGTCCGATGAGCAGCCGGAAGACGGTGATTGGGTAGTCGGAAACAGGCCTCTACAACTCATGAAGAAAAGGTTTAGGACCAAGTTCACACAGGAACAGAAGGACAAAATGCTCAACTTTGCCGAAAAAGTTGGGTGGAAAATCCAAAAGCAAGAAGAATCAGTGGTGCAACAGTTCTGCCAAGAGATTGGTGTCAAGAGAAGAGTCCTCAAGGTCTGGATGCACAACAACAAGCACAATCTAGCCAAGCAAAACCCATCAAATCCCACCACCGCCGCCGTCCCCACCACCACCGCTGCATGATGATCCTCAGTCTTTTCTTAGTATAATTCGTGTTTCATTTCCATTTAGCTCATCTCATCTGGTTTGATTTTCGCTTCTTCAATGGCTGTGCTAGATCGGGCTAATTAAAAAACGTTTTCTCAGGCGAGTTTCAGTTAACATTAGTAATTAATTTGGACTGATGTTTTTGAAAATATCCATGCATGCATGCACTGTATAACATAAATGGATATAATTTATCAGTTTTCTTAATATAATATTGTATAATTTTCTTACAATATAATGTTGAGGAAGAGAGCTTACCTTGTTTTACGTGTTATGCAACACTATCTACCATCCAAGTCTGGTGGTCTGAACTCCGAAAAAGTAACTTTATTTATTTATTTCCTCTGAATTTAGAGAAAGAAAACGAAGAAACATGTTTGTTTGGTTTCAGAATCTAGGAAGAAGAAGAAGATCGAATAATTAATGTTTGCTTGTCCGAAAATATATGTCACAGTAACAGTATCTCATCAATCAGAGCTTCCATATTTTGCCAGAAAACTTGGATTCTCTTTCTGCAGGGTCGTTCTGCGGTGCGGCGCCTAAAAAACGGCTAATATACGGCGTGACCGGTTAAACAAGTGACCGGTTAAAATTTAGACCGGTTATGTTATATTATTTAACCGGAAATATTATAAAGTACAATAACATACTAGGTAACGCTTATATAATGTAATAGGTAGCGCTTATATTTACCTATTTTATAAGTAAACCAGTATATTTATACCGATAGCATTGCAAATTTACCTATTACATTATATTATATTGAAAGTGTCCATACTTTTTATAAAAAGGATCGATACTTTAACAGTGTTTCATGTTTTCCACCTACAATATTGATTTAATAATTTCATTTGCACAAAAAATTATTTGATTGTTTTGATATTTTATAAAATATTATTTAGAATTTTTAATTTAATAATAATATATACCGTAACGTAAAAAATAAATCATTAGACGCCTATAATTACTAAATTAATATCTTAAAACTCACTCAAAAGATATCCTTAAATTAATGTTTTCCACAGTGAAAAAAGTATGGACACTTTTATAAAAAGGATAGACACTTTACAATATAACCACTACCTATTGCTTGGCATCATATGAGATTTGGATTTTGATTTCCTTTTGCTTGGCACCAAATGAGCTTTGGATTTTGATGAGCATCGGAAGTATTTCAGACTTATGATTTGGGTGGTACTCAACTTATGATTTTAGTTGCTATTTGTTACATTTCTTGTATACCACCCAGATCATACGCCCGAAACGTTTCTGACGCTTTAAAGTTGACCAAAAAATAAAATGGTCGGATTTCCCTCGCGTTTATACGTTGGAAAAAAACAATGGAAATTAGGAATAATCAATGATAACATGCATATTGGCTTGGGCTAATATTTATAGTGGAGCCGAATATATATTGAAATTCAAACTCAAATTGAAATTTAAATTCAAACTCCAATTACATATGAAATGAATTTGAAATGCAGTGTTAAATTGAACATGAAAATTGCATAATTGATTCATACTGTTCAAGTAACATGCTTTATGAACCATCAAGCTAAAAGACAATATTGATTGAGTTCAAAGCTGAGTTGTGAGTTGATGGAGTTGTCACACTTGTCACATGGTTGGAATAAAGTACTCACATGCGAGATAGATACCTATTACATTATATAAACGATACCTATTACATTATATAAGGGCTACCTATTACATCATATGTTTACCTATTATATTGAAAGTGTCCATACTTTTTATAAAAAGGATCGATACTTTTTTTAAACTTATGTAATTTATGTTTCAATTTTTTTAACAGTGTTTCATGTTTTCCACCTACAATATTGATTTAATAATTTCATTTGCACAAAAAATTATTTGATTGTTTTTATATTTTATAAAATATTATTTAGAATTTTAAATTTAATAATAATATATACCGTAACGTAAAAAATAAATCATTAGACGCCTATAATTACTAAATTAATATCTTAAAACTCACTCAAAAGATAACCTTAAATTAATGTTTTCCACAGTGAAAAAAGTATGGACACTTTTATAAAAAGGATAGACACTTTACAATATAACCATTACCTATTACATTATATAAACGATACCTATTACATTATATAAGGGCTACCTATTACATCATATGTTTACCTATTATATTGAAAGTGTCCATACTTTTTATAAAAAGGATCGATACTTTTTTTAAAACTTATGTAATTTATGTTTCAATTTTTTTAACAGTGTTTCATGTTTTCCACCTACAATATTGATTTAATAATTTCATTTGCACAAAAATTATTTGATTGTTTTTATATTTTATAAAATATTATTTAGAATTTTAAATTTAATAATAATATATACCGTAACGTAAAAAATAAATCATTAGACGCCTATAATTACTAAATTAATATCTTAAAACTCACTCAAAAGATAACCTTAAATTAATGTTTTCCACAGTGAAAAAAGTATGGACACTTTTATAAAAAGGATAGACACTTTACAATATAACCATTACCTATTACATTATATAAACGATACCTATTACATTATATAAGGGCTACCTATTACATCATATGTTTACCTATTATATTGAAAGTGTCCATACTTTTTATAAAAAGGATCGATACTTTTTTTAAAACTTATGTAATTTATGTTTCAATTTTTTTAACAGTGTACTGCGAATTTAAAATGATAATATACTTGTAGTTATTTTACATACCTAAATATGTACTGCGAATTTAATGTTGTACCCACCCTTTAACTACAGAAACATGTTCAAAATGAACCTTCGTTTACATATCCATCAACTCCTGGAGCACTGAACTTGCACAACAAAATTTTTGCCATGGATAATACTGATGTAGACAATGTTAAGCCAACCGAGGAATGCCATGAAGTACATAATGTTGATGAATCTGACAGATTGGTTGGTCAGCTCTTCTGTTCACGTGATCAAGCTTGGCACTTTTACAAGGGATTCGCACGGGAACATGGGTTTAGTGCACGTAAGGGAACAACACGGCTTGACGTGGAAGGGAATGTGAAGACACAAGAATTTTGTTGTTCCAAAGAAGGGTTTCGAGTATCAAAAGTCAATACTGTTGATCGTCAACGTGCTCATACGCCAGTCACAAGAACAGGATGTAAGGCTAGAGTCGTAGTTACAGCAACAAATACAAACGATCAGTGGGTTATAAGTAAGTCTGATCAGAAACATAATCAGCATTGTGCACATCTGCTATGACACCATTTATGCGTTCTAATCGAGCTGTAAGTAAGGCTGATATCGATGAGGCAACAACATTGAAAGAGGTCGGTGTTGGCACGTCACAAGTAATGAACTATTTAACGCAGCAGGCAGGGGGCTATCATAATGTTGGATTTACACATAAAGACCTCTACAATGCACTTCAAAGAGGTAAAGCAAAGGAAATCGTCGATGGGGATGTGAATGCGCTTATTGCCTACTTTGATTATAAGAAACATGATGATCCCGGGTTTTTTATGACATACTCGGTAGACGAATCGGGGGCATTGTATAATCTTATTTGGTCGGATTCTACATCGAGATCGGATTACACATGCTTCGGTGATGTAATTGCGTTCGACACAACGTACAAAGATAATTTGTATGGTCGACCAATTATGCCTATTGTTGGTGTCAATCATCACCATAACACAATTGTGTTTGCCACTGCCATAATCGCTGACGAAACGTCTCAATCTTTCGAGTGGGTGCTACAGAATTTTTTAGAAGCCATGATGAATAAATCACCTATTTCTGTTGTAACCGATGGGGATAGGGCAATGCAGAGGGCTATCAAATCTGTTATCCCTTATGCTAAGCACAGATTATGTTCTTGGCATCTTTCTCGCAATGCACAAGCTAACATTGGTGACCCAAAGTTTACAGCAGCATTCTCAAAATGCATGGCTTCCTGGTGGACAACCAAGGAATTTGATATTCAATGGCGTTCGATTGTTTCAGAATTCAACGTCCAAAAGCATCCATGGGTGATTGAGAAGGGAAATACACGACACTTATGGGCACAAGCATATCTAACTGGTCAT
The DNA here is from genome assembly GCF_006381635.1 of Hibiscus syriacus. Lineage (NCBI taxonomy): Eukaryota > Viridiplantae > Streptophyta > Magnoliopsida > Malvales > Malvaceae > Hibiscus > Hibiscus syriacus. The sequence continues at coordinate 1,323,970 of NW_024063071.1, read as the reverse complement.
TTCTTTGCCAATATTCGCTCAACACAAAGGTGCGAGTCTATGAATGCTTCACTAGCTATTGCACTGAAACACAAGAAGACATATTTAGATGTTGTTCGTGCAATTGAAGATGGAATTAGTAGAATGCGTATGAACGAGTTGAAAGCGGATTACTTAAGTTCCCATACGAAGCCCTTCCATATCACAAAACTGGTCGACCTTGAAAGCCATGCCGCTGCGATTTTTACCCGCGAATCTTTTCGTGTGTTCCAAGATGAACTTACACGGGAGACATTGTACCGGATTGAGGCAGAGATTAAGTCCTTATCAGATGAATGTCAACATTATATTTTGTCAAAGTACGCAGAAAAAAATAGGAAATTTGAAATTAGTTTTGATTCTCGTACGAAAACTCTAATTTGCTCCTGCAAAAAATTCGAGACCGTTGGACTTCCGTGTCGCCATCAACTTCACATTTTGAAGCAATTGGACTACACATATTTGCCCGGGACTTTGATTCAAAGTAGGTGGACTAATGATGCGAAGGCTTCTGCACCCAGCTATGTTGATTTGAATGTGTCTCCAGAAGTGATGCAAATGGCAAGGTTCGCTGCTCTACGTTCAACGTCAAGTAGGTTATGCTACATTGCATCAAAGACAGACGAGTCTTTCAAAACCGCAAGAGATGAGATGAAAAAACTAATAGAAGAATTAGAAAACTCGTTTGGTTTGAATCATTCAGTCAACCAGAGCATTGTAGTAAACAATGTTCGTGACCCTCAACGAAAACAACGCAAGCGAAAAGAAGTGCCGAAGAACAAGGTCGAGAAGCAAATTAGGCGATGTGGGTACTGCAACGGTGAGGGGCATAACAAACTAACATGTCCTCAAGTCAAGCTTAGTTTGAGTACAAGCACACAGCCTACATCAACTGATTTTTTCGAAGACGGAATGGAATGACAACGATCTCCATATAATATATCGTAAGTATCAACATCACTCCTATTGTATGTACATATAATATTTTGAATGAAGGAAGAAAAACCGCGTTACTTCAAATTACCGACACTTTTTTAAATGGTATGGACATAAAGTACCGACACAATATTATAAAGTGTCGATATAGGTTGTAGACCTATTCGCTCATAAAACCGGTATATTTATACCGGTTATATTACAAAATTATCTATTACATTATAATTATGGGTTCCGATGTGTAAAATGTCGACACTTTTTTAAATCGTATCGACACATTTTTCTTCCAATATGGACATAAAGTACCGACACAATATTAAAAAGTGTCGATATAGGTTGTAGACCTATTCGCGCATAAGACCGGTATATTTATACCGGTTATATTACAAAATTATCTATTACATTATAATTATGGGTTCCGATGTGTAAAATGTCGACACTTTTTTAAATTGTATCGACACATTTTTTTTCCAATATGGACATAAAGTACCGACACAATATTAAAAAGTGTCGATATAGGTTGTAGACCTATTCGCGCATAAGACCGGTATATTTATACCGGTTATATTACAAAATTATCTATTTTATTATAATATGTTGAAAGTGTCCATACTTTTTTATAAAAAGGATCGATACTTTTTTTAAAGATATGTAATTTATGTTTCAATATTTTTTAAGTATGTTTCATGTTTTCCACCTACAATATTAATTTAATAATTTCATTTGCACAAAAAATTAGTTGATTGTGTTGATATTTATAAAATAATATTAAGAATTTTTAATTTAACAATAATATATACCGTAACGTAAAAAATTAATCATTAGACGCCTATAATTACTAAATTAATATCTTAAAACTCACTCAAAAGATAACCTTAAATTAATGTTTTCCACAGTGAAAAAAGTATAGACACTTTTATAAAAAGGATAGATACTTTACAATATATTAAAAAAGTATAGACACTCAAATGTATATGTACACATAGAAGCAAATATGGAATAATTAATGAAAATATACATACAATATAATCACACCAAAATTTAAATACACAAGAATGTTCAAATAATGTACCGACAAACAAAATTAATCCGATGAAAAAGGGTTGTTTCTAACGAAGTCCGGAACATTAGAGGCCTTCAACAAATTTTCCAAATACTCTCGTATGTTTCCGCCTTTTTCTGAGGACATACATAAATAATTTCAATTATCAAACTAATGAGGTGCAATTTTACTAACAATAAATTAAATTCGCATAAGCATGAATAAATTTGTGTCATACCTAGAGCTTTGTCGTTCGAATGGGAAGCAGCGTCAAAGGTATGTGGACATATGTAATTGTATTTCTATATAAACACATAAGTTGTTAAAATAATCAATGTCTGAACACCTGTTCAACTGATCAGAAACATATTGCATAAATGCAACCTACCGGATTATAAATCATTTTTTCCGCTGAATCATCGACCAAAAGTGTATTTAGCTCGTTAAAATCTGGACACGCGTTCCAAACATCATTGAGATCTTTACAATAGGTAACAGAATCGTATGTTTTGCATTTTTTTTGATCCTGTTCACAAACAGTCGAACATAAATATGTAGGAATCATAGACAAGGAAAAGTCAGCAAACTGTAATGACATTCATCTTACCCACACGAATAGAAAATGCTCGGAAAATACAGGTAGTTTCTCAAGTACACGGTCGACGTTATGCCTGAGATTGTAATCAAGTTTGAATGTTAACATTCAAATGTATATTAACGATTTTGACTACAGTAATTCAATTGCCTCAAACATGTTCTAACCTCATCTTTGAAGACCAAAGGGCAACAACAAAATTGTCGACACAAAATTGCATAAATTCAAATAATCCTTTTCTGAGGACAACATCTACAACATGAAGAAAATGAGATTAAAGTTCTACGCTTATATGTTAAAATAATGGATACAAAAGAATAGAATTAAAACCTGCCGGCAGTCTTGGGATGTAGGCAAGGACACCATTGAGATCAAAAATTAAAAGTTTTCTTGAAGGCGGCGTTGCAGACACGATATACTTGTTTGGATCATCATCTTCATCATCATCATCATCATCGTCATCATCTTCATCGCCAGCTTCATCGTCATCATCATCATCATCGTCATCTTCATCGTCAGCTTCATCTTCTGCGACCGATTGGTTGTCCACATCTGTTAAAAGAAAATAAAATAAAGTTCAGAACGTGTAAATGTAGACCAATCTACACCATTTTCATCTGAATTCCCTGTATTCGCTACACCTAAACCCTCCGCAATAGTTTCTGGAGATATATATATATCCTTCCCCATGACATGTGTATTAATTCCTATTATATTAGTCTTATTAGGCTCGTGCTGTAAGGAAGCATTGTTGTAGAAGACTCTAACTAGGTTGGGATAATATCTTGGTTCTACACCAAGGAATTCAAGCCAACCCCAAGATGTAAATGTGGATTTAAAACTAAATGCATATTTATCATCAAACAAGAAACCCAGGTCAATGACACGTTCGGGACGAATCTTCCTTACTTTAAAACTCGTCTGCCATCTTTGTTTCTCCATGTCGGATCTAAAGTTCAGAGTTTCGAAGGACCTGATTTCCTCAGAAGAATCGTTTGTTACAGAAGGAGGTGGTTGAGAAGAACTGGGTTGAGAAGAGCTTTGAGAAAGACCTCGCTTCTGACGCTGACGTTTTGGAGCCATTTTGGTTGGATGCTACCCCTATTACAATGGAACACAAACACATTCAGGATAAAAACTCCAATATAGAAATCAATCAAACCCATAAAATATCGATAAATTTACCTGAATATCTGATCGTCACTTATGATAACGGTAGAAGGAAGAAAGAGGAGAGGAAGATCTGCCTGCTTGCATTTATGTTTAGGGTTTCTCGATTAAGAGTACTATATAAACGGTGGAAAACACTTGATATTTAAATTAGTATCGACACAAAATATATTAGTGTCGACACATTATTTAGACATATTCTCTCATAAAACCGGTATTATTGTACCGGTTAGATTGAAAAATTACATATTACATTATACTTTTGGGTTCGATGATTTTGGGATCGACACTTTTATATATGGATCGACACTTTATGGGTGCACCTTGTTTTTAATTCATTCTGGGAAAAAAATATCGACACAAACTATTAGTGTCGACACATTATTTAGACTTATTCTCTCATAAAACCGGTATAATTGTACCGGTTAGATTAAAAAATTACATATTACATTATACTTTGGGTTCGATGATTTTGGGATCGACACTTTTTATATATGGATCGACACTTTATTGATGCACCTTGTTTTTAATTCATTCTGGAAAGAAAATATCGACACAAACTATATTAGTGTCGACACATTATTTAGACTTATTCTCTCATAAAACCGGTATAATTGTACCGGTTAGATTAAAAAATTACATATTACATTATACTTTTGGGTTCGATGATTTTGGGATCGACACTTTTTATATATGGATCGACACTTTATTGATGCACCTTGTTTTTAATTCATTCTGGAAAAAAATATCGACACAAACTATATTAGTATCGACATGACACTTAATGTGTATAAGAAACATGTACAACAACATACTGCTAACTTTTCTCATCTCATTCATAATTATATCACATAAAAAAATATAAATCGTATACAAAATTATAAATCTTATACAAAATTAACTCGACATTTACATCATTGCATCCTTTTGTTATTCTTATGTAATATTGCAGCTTTTGTTATCTCCTGTCTTCGTTCATTTTGATTGTGGCTTACGAGATCATTTAATACTCGCGATCGATCCCAGTCTCCAACAACCTATATTCAAATTGTCAGAACGTTAAGTATTGTCAACTACAGCATTCAATCTACGACTTTTAACAATTTTACCACAAACAATTTTTTCTATCCACTTACAAAATCACCAGTTGCCCCTGTAGAACCGATCGATTCCATCCACATCATCACATACATGCCGCAATCATATCTGTTACAAAATTTGAAAACCACACATGTCAATTATGATGAATACTGCATAAATTAAGCTTTCTATTTGTGATAACATCTCATACCCATTCAATTGCTTATTCTTCTTATGCTCCACAAATTTGAAGTTTTTCAAGGGATACTTTCCTAGAGATCCACATGACTCAACCCAAATGCGTTTCTTATTATAAGAATCTAATATTTTAATCTGCATTAAAATAGAAGAAGTTATGCACCAAAAAAATTATGCATTATAATTTACATAATGTCCTTTCATACATACATACATACCAATCTCTTAGCATCCTTCACTCTCTGTTTAGCTGCTTCAGTTGTAAACATACTATCATATATTGTTACAACATGATCTACCATATCCAACACCAACAGATACCAGTGTGAATTATGGTAGTTTATTGTGATCATTATCTGCAACAAATTTCACACCCAATTTGACAAAATTCAACATTCTATATCCGAAAACATCATTTGCAATTGGTATGGTGTCTTACCTTCTCACAGTCGGTGAATTTCACATAGTTATCCAATATGACACCCCAGAAGGTAGAAATATTCTCAACACTTTCTTTATTGTTGGCTTCCAACGCCTGTTGCTGTAATTACGCAACAAACATTATTAATTTACCGTCTATAACACTACTTTTCAATATTTATTAATTTAACTCACCACTAAGAGGTATGGAAGGTAGCCAATCCTCCGGTGTGACTTTTGAGAATCGTAGCATATGGTCCAGGCGAGCAAATCGATAACCTAACAAAATTAATTACACAATCAGAACATATTCAATAAGTTTTATTTATTTTCTACTTTCTACTTACACACCGCCAACCCATTCTGTAGGCTTCAACGTTGCAACGTCGTATACAGTAGCGAATTGATTTCCCATTGATATTACAGAATATCTGTATGAATCATTAGGATTAATATCTTGTCATGAAATATTTAAATATCACTCACAAAACAATATATTTCACTTACCCCGATTCTAACTCGCTATTCCATAAATAATCACAAATTGCAGCTTCGATGTCATCAATTCCGGTTGGAATGTCCGCTTTTTCAACCTACAATTTTGCATACAAATTTTTGTCACAACAACATAATAAAAATCAAATTAAGTATTCTTTTATTAAACTTACCTTCTGCTTCTTCTTCTGGGGTGCAGGACATTCCGAATCCAAAACTGCTGCTATGACACTCTCCGGTGTATAAAGCACATTGGGCCTCTCCTTCCTCCTCATTTCTTCCATCTCTTCTTCTTCCTCCTCCCTCTTTTCTTCTTCATATTTTTTGAGTTCATCGTACTTTTTTTCTACATAGCTCTTCATATCTTTTATTTCACCCTTCAATTGAGCTCCTTCATCCGAGTATTTATCAACCACCCCCTTCACCCCCGTAAGTTCACTCCTCAAATCAACAACCTCCTTCACCACTCCCTCAAATTTTTCTCCCGTCACCATCTTAATATCACCCCTTAACACCGAAACTTCTTTCACCACTTCACCCCTCAACACCTCTACTTCTTTCACCACTCCTTCTATTTTTCCTTCCACTACCCCCTTATGCCTCTCGAGTTTCTCTACGACTTGATCAAGTTTCTCTTCGACTCTTGATTGTCTTTGCATGATTTCAAATTGGATTTTTTTGATATCAGCCAATTCAGACATCAAAATGTCGAAGTTACTCTGTTTTGCTTCACCGTCGTCCCACTCACCTTCATCCCCCAATACAACCATCCCTCCTTTCTTCCTCTGCCTCCACTGCCTCCTCTACATCCTTGCCAATAACCTTCAAAAAATTAAATTACAATATTAAGACATTGATTATATTCTTAATATTATTTAATTACATTTATTACCATTTCTTGCTTCTTCCCTCTATCCAACTTCAACTTCACCATCACTCTAACCACCTCTTCCTTCCCCCATGCACGGATGCGTGCCACTCCGGTTCTTTCATAAGCCGGCACTGCCTCACAGCCCGACCAAAATCGAACAGTGCAACCTGCATTTATAATAAAATTAGAATTTTTATATAAAACACAAAAAAGTGATTCAACTCATTTACCTCTAAGATTGCTATGCACCCTTTGAGGTATCTCTGGCTGCCCTTTTTAAAGGTGATAATTGATTCAATCAATCTCGAATGGATATATTCAGCCCAATTGAATTCACCCTTCAAGCCTTCATCGCAAATGAGCTTCATATATTCCTTGTTCGTTGACGTATCACCCGTTGGACAAAGAAATATACCGACAAGGTACAATAGAACTCGGGCCTTCAGCTCATCCCCCAAGTAAGATCCACTTTTGATATCCTCTTCAACTTCAGTATATGTCACCTTATGATTCAAACCATATTTGGAGGCAAGTGCTTTCCAGTTCTTACTCCTACAGACTTCTATAACACTTTTGCCTTTGTTTTGTACCCCCAATACGGCTGCAGCAGTCGATACCCCAGAGGGAATGAATAATCACCATACTTAGCCATACATTGACTGACGTCAAATTGTGCCATCAAGGATCGACACAATTCCCTCCGAATAGGTCGATCCCTTACTCCGATCAACGATCCAAAACCTATTTCTCCCAGCACATTCAACTGACCCTTCTCCTTAAGGTGTTTAATTAATAAATTCACCCTTTTAATGCTGCATCTTGTCGAAACTTCCTACATTTTTTAACAATATATAATGTTATAGTTCTTATATATTTTGTATCAACGTATTTACAAGTTTAATGAATACCTTATTTTCATGTGCTTTCCTCCGTTCTTTGTATTCTTTACTATCATTCCTTGACTGTGTGATGTAAGGTTCCTTTTCAGCATCACTCATTGAATTCCATTTGGACCTCACATCTTTTTTCACCTAATATTAAACATAAACGTTTCTTAATCAATACATTAACACTAAATACTAATACTACTCAATGTCAATTTCATTTTACATACCGAACCGCTCTGTGTGCCATCTCCCTTCATCCTTTTGCATTCGGCCATACTGTTAACATTTAAAATTTGTAATCAATTTAAAGTTTATCGATACTTTAATCCAATTACCATTTCAACAATAATAACAAAAAGACATTGATACTTACTAGAAGTACATATATCCACCCTTTGGTTGCTTTCGAGTCTCGGCCTCAATTTCAAAGTCATCTGCTCCACCAACAATTTTCCAACCCATTGACTCCATTTTTCCTTCATATATCAGTTTACGCAAATCAAATTATTTTGTTACATACACTTTTCAATATACAAATATAGATAACTACTCTTGTGGTAAAACGGTTTTCTTCAAAAGAATTTGAATGGCCACACCAAAATGTGTCGGCACATTTATACAACCTATAATATCATTTTCTACCTATAATATTTAATAAAAGTATTGACATTTATCGTTTTCCTTGAATATCTATTTCTACCTGCAATCGGTCTCAAATGCTTCCTTACTCCAAAACCCCAAACAACACATAAAAAACCCTATCGCGATTACTGTAATAATAAAAATTAGGGTTTCGACAACATACTTTTCGATTCGACTGCAGCAACAAACAAACAAACTTCGCTTTAGAAACGCCTTCTGAAATGCAGCAACAATTACTCTTCGATTTCAAAAACTCGTCCGTTCTATCTATTTTCAGAGGATTTAGCTTATATTTTCATCGGATATGTTATTTATATTTAATCGATACAAATACAAAAGTGTCGATACTTTTATGTCAGGTGTCGATACTTTCGAAAGGATAATTACCTATTTCTTTGAAAGTGTCGATAATTTATTACACGTACTTACGAAAGTATCGACACTTTCAATATATCCGGTATCATTTTACCGTTTTTATCATTTTGATACCGGTTTTATCATATTTTTACCTGTTATATCGTTGTGGATCGATATTTTTTTTAAAGTATCGACACATTATAGGCGCTATAACTGCTTCTCTTTTAAATTCACAAAGTGTCGATCCTTATATAACGTATCGACACTTTTAATTTTACCGGTTTTATCATTTGTTACCGGTTTTATCATATTTTTACCTGGTATATCGTTTTGGATCGATATATTTCTTAAAAGTATCGACACTTTTTAGGATTTAAAACTGCTTTTAAAGTTATGTAATTTATGTTTCAATTTATTTAATAGTGTTTTATGTTTTCCACCTACAATATTAATTTAATAATTTAATTTACACAAAATTTTATTTGATTGTTTTGATATTTTATAAAATATTATTTAGAATTTAAATTTAACAATATTAACCAAATATAATAATAAATATGTTTTCAACAGTGAAATAAGTATGGACACTTTTATAAAAATGATATATACTTTTTTGAAAGTTATGTAATTTATGTTTCAATTTTTTTAATAGTGTTTCATGTTTTCCACCTACAATATTAATTTAATAATTTCATTTACACAAAAAATTATTTGATTGTTTTGATATTTTATAAAATATTATTTAGATTTTAAATTTAACAATATTAACTAAAGATAATAATAAATATATTTTCACAGTGAAATAAGTATAGACACTTTTATAAAAAGGATAGATAATTTACAATATAACAGGTAAAAATATGACAAAACCAGATTCATTATGACAAAACCGGTAAAATTTACTTGATATGTTAAAAATATGGACACTTTTAATAAAAAGGATAGATACTTACCGATAACCAAAGTTTACCGGTTACCAAATTTTTTAATAGTTTTTCATATTTTCTACCTAAAACATTATTAGTTGTCAACATAATAGGTACCGCTAAACCGAATTTATTAAATACATTTTAATGTATCCGGTAATGCTGTATATTAGCCGTATATTAACCCGCCTTTCCTGAGACATTCCCACTTAAAATGAACTATTAATAATTAAAACTGTTCTAATCCAGTTGTGCACGTATAATTTTTGGGTTAAATTTTGGATTCGATCCCTCTACTTCCTTGTACTTCAATTTGAGATAATATGATCTTTCTATTTTTATAATGTTACCGGTTAGTTTAAGTCTAGTTAATATTGTTAAGTAATTCAGTTAAAATATTAATATGATTTTTTAAAAAGCACAAACAAACTCACATAGCCTGATAAGTTGAAAATTATATCAAATTAAAATGTAGAGATTAAAATACCAATTGAAATATAGTAGAGTTATTGAACCTATAATTTGACTCTACTTTTGAAGTTAATAAAAAGAATGGGTTCAAAAATGGCGAGACATTATATTTATGGGCAAACTATTCTTATAGTCACTAAAATTATAAAGAGATTATATTTTTAATCATCGAATTATGAATTTTTTTCAATCGGGTCATTTACTTTTAAATGATACTAATCAAGTCACTTAATGTTAAAAATTAATGAAAATATTGATGTTACAATTGAACAAATTTGTATTATTACATATTTGATCCATATTACTGGTTTTGTTGGACAAATAATCCAGGTGGGATTTTTTAAGAAATACAAGTGTAGGAAAATTATTGTAGGGTTTAGGTCATTTGTTATAGTGTATTTGGAACTCGTCGTGTGGACATGATGAGTTTCATATAATTTTTATCCAGTCCACAAGTACCTAACAATTGTATTTTATTTTATCTTAATTTATTTAATTTAATAAAATTATCACAATTTGATTGAATAAGAAAATTGAGGTATCAAAGTGGAAACAAGAGGGATTGAACCTATAGTAATTAAAGAGGGAAGTAAATGAGTTGAGTCGAGCTCGACTCGAATGAAAACTCTAAAATGGAGCTCGACTCGGCTCGAAAACTTACGAGCCTAAAATTTTCAAGCTCGACTCGAGCTTGAAATCATGAATTGAAACTCGTAAAAGTTCTAAATAAAGAAAACTTAAATTTAACTCGGTTGAAGCTCAAACTCGAACCTGAATATTAAGTAAATGAAAACCTTATACTGTATTTAAAAAAAAAAATCAACTCATGAATGTTAATATTATTGATAGTTTAATTTTTTTTAAAAATAAAATTTTAAAATATTAATTTTTTCAAGTTGCCCACGAACTTTTCGAGTCGAGTATTAAGTAGCTTGTTTCGACTCGTTAAGAACTCGAGTCGAGCTCGAGCTCAAATCGAGTCCATTCGACTCAAATATTTATCGAACTTTGGTTGAATCAATATCAAGAAATTAACAATATGTCTCATCTCATTCACTGAACCAAGTTCATAACTTTTTTTAAAGGTCGACAACATCTCCTATTAAAGGTTCTTTTATTTGTAAAAAATTAGAAAACACTAAAATAAGGTTGAATTAATTCAAACCCTCATCTACTAGAAATAGAAATTTATTTTCACTAATGTATATTTTTGATAAATTCTAAATCGAATTCCAATCCTATTTATAATAGAGGGAAATGGGGACTCTAAGAGAGAATGAAGGTACTCTTAATGAGTCTAGAACCAATAATCTAACCGAATTTAAATATAAAAAATGAGTAATTTGATCATCCGATCAAATTTATTTGTTCATCGCTAATGCATGTCTAATATTTAATTAAAATTGACAATATAAAATATACAGATTGAATTATAGTTAATAAATAATTAATATAATGATATATAATATAATAATTATATGTTAATAATTATAATAAACTAATAATATAATAAGACCATATGGGAATCGGAGTTTGACAACCTGCTGGGAATTAATGTCGAGAGTTTGAAAATGTGAAGAGAAGAGAAATAAATGAGGAAGCATGATGTTCAGCTGAGCCCAATTTAATGGGGTTGGGGGAATATTAAATGCCACCAAAACGACCTCCGCCCCCACATCAATCATGCGTTTCAGCTTTCTCACCTCCATTCACATATTTTCAAATGTAAACTATATATATAAAATAATATCATAACTCGTAATTAATATAATTTTATTTACGGTTAATTGGTTTAGTGAGATAAAACATTAATATTAATCGAAAAAGATGAATATAAAAGGGCATTCTTAAATGTTTCCACCCCTCTAAAGTTTTTCATTCATTTCTTCATAAAACTTCGTTGCTTCTCTATTCAGTTGTTGACTTAGTTCTCTTCTCGTTTCATCTAAATCATTTCCAAAAAAAAAAAACATTGTGGTGCATGTTAAACGCATCTTCCGACATGTCTTCCATGTCATCTTGTCTACTACACTCATGTTCGCAATTATTGGAAGAAATGTTTGTCTATCGTAAATCTTGCCTATGCGCAGTAGCTAACCAGAAATCTGTAATTTTAGAAAACATAGCCTAGTCAAAGATTCTAGCAGATGGAGAAATCTCCAGAGTACGTTTCCAGATGTTCAACAGAAACTAAAACATATTAAATGTTGGTGAACAACGTTGCAGTTATGCCGATCAATGATCGAGCAAGACAAAAGACAGTGGTTTCATAAGCTAGACTAAACGAAACACCTTACCTAGCATGCTGAACATCCAAAAGCATCTCATATGAAATATGCTTAACTCATGTTTCATTTCAATTTATATTGCCAATTTTACCAACATGCAAGTCACGTCTATAAACACACTCTTAAATCAATAAAAGATAATGTACTAACATTGCATACTCATTTGGATCACTTAAAATTCTACGTTTTTTCTTTAATATTTTTATACCTCCTTATTTTCCTTTAATTTTCGTTTAGTTCACGGTGAGACCAATTTTAATGTTAGTTATCGACTGTCAGTGATTATTAATTCTTATGCTTTTTATATTATGTTTTTTGTTTTTTGTTTTTTGCATTTTTTTTTTTAAATTTTGAATAAGAATCCATGTCCTTGTGATATGATTTTCTCTACTCTTATGGCATGATCATTATGGTTTTTGGTACATTGTTTGCTTACTTTTGCGATCGTTTTGGTACTCGCATAAAATGGATTTGTCGGTTATTGAATTCTTTTAATATTATAAATCATTCTCAAAGGAAATTTTTTTTTCTTCATATAATTGGGTTTAATATGTGTAAGTTTTTTTATGACTACTATCTTCATTTTTTTTTTGTTAATCTGGGGTAGCTACAAGACAATATCTGTTCAAAGATAACTCTTAACCTCTTTACATTAAATGTTCACACCCCTGATATCTATGGTGCTCGAACCCGAATCTTCAAGAATATCAACAATTACTTTACCACGGAAGTCACTTGGTTCGTTATAATTCTAATTCTTTCGTTATTTTTATTTGTGAAATTCAGCCTCCATTCTTATACAAAAAAAATCAATAAAAGACAAGATGAAACTTATTTTTTTTTCATTTACCTCCTAATAGTGGGAGCTTATTCCCACTCAAAGTTATATACAAATGTCAATAGTTATTAACTATATATAAGAGATTACCATAATAGAAAAGGACAAAAAAAAACTAATTTTTACCAACATTTAAGTCTTTTTATATGTGTTTATAAACACACAAATAAGTCAATAAAAGATAAGATGATTACAATAATATAAAAAGATAATCAATTTTATCAAACTATAAATATTCTTATATGTGAGTCTATAAACACATTTTCAAATCAATAAAAGATAAAATGAAATATGATTTTTTTTCTGTTTCCACCTAATAGTTGGAGCTTGTCCCCACTCAAAATTATATGTGAGTCTCCCAACGGGGATTTTCTGTATACACAAAGACTTGAACTTGAAACCTACTTAAGTGATATGAAGCTATTTACCACTTGAACCAATTTCGTTGGTATAATGGAAGATTATTTACACTCAAAGTTGTATACAAATGTCAATAATTATAACTATATATAAAAGATTAAAATGGATGTCCTTTGTTCCCATATGTAATGGGGTAAGGGGAGGTAAGATAGTAGGTTGCCCCCAATATCAGGTTGAGAGTAGCTTCCGTAAAAGACCTCCGAATTATGAAATGCCCTCCGTGAGACTCGATCCCACGACCTCAAGGTTAAGAACCTTGTGCTCTACTAACTGAGCTGGATAGTGATCTCAAATATATAAAAGATTACAATAATATAAAAGACAAATCTATTTTATTAATATGTAAAACATGGTATACGTGCGTCTATAAACACAAGAGGCTTTTATCTTTCTTTTTTCTTTTTTGCTAATAATATTTTATTTGAACATATGATATGTCCCAATGTAGCATTAATTGTAGAATATTGGCTTTGGTTGGTGACATTAAGTGGTCAAAGAGTAAATGGACAAAGGATGAAAAAGCCAATATTGAAGGTAAATAGGAAGGTAAGATTCAAAGCAATAATAAAAATATGAAGCACTTGAATCATCCATTCACAAAGTCAACAAAGATAGTAGTAGGTTGGTAGTGACCATAATGAAAAAAGATTAAAAGTCTGTTATTATAATGTACATATTAAAAGTTTGATGACCAAAGTGAAAGTATCCTAAGAGTTTAACGACAAACAGTGTAGTTTACTCTAATAATAATTATAAATTTCCAAATTTACAATGGAGTTGAGCACGTGGCAGCCTAGTGACCAGTCGTTTATAATGGATGCCATCATTTAGTGGATCGTCGTCTTCGATGCTCTACACGTGTTGACAATTGATATTGCTGTTAATTTTTTCATAATGCACTATTAGTCTTTCATAATGCATTATCAAAATCAAACAATAATAATTCATCTAATATTGTATGTTATTTTTTAATTTAATAAAATATTATTCTTCTTAAAAGTTTTATATTTAGACAGTTGGATTTATAAAATATATATACATTATCAATTAATTAAAATTTTTGAGCAAATATATTATTATAATCACCTTAAATTATTAAAATTTTAAATTAGTATATATTTTTATATCGTCAATTAATAATTTATTTTCATTTCTTGAAATCTTGTAAGTTTATTCTCTACTAAAACCTTAGAAGTTTACCCCTTAATGTAATGTTCATCTATGATCTCAGGTGATTACAAGATAACTGTTCATAACTTCCTTAATCTATTTACAATACAACATATTATACAGATACTGTTGTTTGAATCTAAAATCTTTAAAGAACTGCTGCTTGAAGTCAAAATTTATCGGAAGAATAATATTTCTTTCTAATCATTGAAATCAAGATTATTACAAGAGATTTCAAATAATAAGAAATTAAAAAATATTGATATAACTAATAAACGTAAAAAAATCCAATAGTTTTTAATCTATTAATTAATTAATCAAAACATGTTTTGAGACGCTTATTGCACATTGAATCACATGTTTCATGTTTGGGGTGCAGATAATTTTCGCAAATATTATTTTAATTAGGCCTAATGAGGTGCAAGTGTTGCACACAAGGTTATAGTGCGTGCGGGGCTTAAGTTCAAGTGAGCAGTTTCCCAGGAAGCCATGGAAGCATGACCCATTGGGGGGGGGTTTGAGGAGCTATAAATTTAGGACAAAGACAACACAATTGCGTACCCCAAAACTCCAAATCCAGCATCAAACACAACAGCAAATCAGCTTTCTGGGTTTTCACTTCCTTTCTCTCTCTGTTAAACAAATGGAAGAAAGAAGAGCGAGTGACAAAGGAGGGATCAAGGAACAAGTGAGCACAGGTGATTGGAGAGGCAGACCATCAAATCCAAACAACCATGGCGGCATGACTGCTGCTGCATTTGTTCTTGGTTTGATCTCTCTCTCTCCATATTCATTCTTCTTTTTATTTCTATTATATTCCAAGTCAAATAAATTAAAATTAGCTTCAACCAAGTTTTTCAACATAAAATTTGATAATTAGAATCTTAAATAAGAGATATCAAATTATTTATCACTATACTATGAACTATTATCATTTATGTTGATGGATAAGGTAGGATTTGAGTTTCTATCTTTAAGCAAGGATTATATATCACCAATTTTATTATTCTAACTATGATTTTATTAAAAATAGATTGTCGGAATTTATCCTTAGAAACGTTTTAAAATAAACAAGTTGTGGGGTCGAAGAACTCATCAATGGCGGAGAAATGATTTTTTGAACATACGTAATAAATCGATCTTAAAATAATTATACGTAATAGATTGATCTTAAAATAATTACGGAATACATAGTCAGACACTAATTCAAATAAAAAAGTTCAAATATTTAAAATAAAATATATAATTTGAATATTTATTTCACGATAAATAAAATAATGAATTTTATAGGGAGTGCATGCATATTTATTGAGGAAAGGAATTGGTTTCATTCTCTCTCATCATAATTCTGTAATTTTTTTAAAGGATGGTATAATAAATAATGGAAGTCTGGGTGGTGTGGTGTGGATGATGCAGGGCTGCAAGCATTTGAGATAATGGGAATAGCAGCAGTAGGGAACAACCTTATAACATATTTGATAAATGAGATGCACTTCTCTCTGTCAAAATCAGCCAACATTGTCACTAACTTTGTCGGAACAATCTTCCTTTTGTCCCTCCTCGGTGGCTATCTCTCCGACTCTCATCTCGGCTGCTTCTGGACCATCCTCCTCTTCGGCTTCGTCGAGCTCTCCGTAAGCACTTCTTTCTTATGCTTCCATATATCTCACAGAAAAACATCGGTCGTTATCTCACTTAATTATTACGTATATTAACGAATGACAAGATAAACTTGTTACCAACAATTTTTTTCTTTTTATTATCACCTATCAGCTTCAACATGTTAGTTTATGGTTTTTGTTTCTTTCTAAATATACTATAGGGTTTCATATTACTGTCGGTCCAAGCTCATCTTCCCGAACTGAAGCCACCGAAGTGCAACATGTTAACCGATGGAGACGACTGCGTTGAGGCAAAAGGCTCCAAGTCCCTGATATTCTTCGTGGCACTTTACTTGGTGGCACTCGGAAGTGGATGCGTTAAACCCAACATGATTGCTCATGGAGCTGATCAGTTCGATGCTCAAAACAACCCCACACACTCCAAGAAGCTGTCCACCTACTTCAATGCCGCCTATTTTGCCTTCTCCATGGGCGAACTTATAGCCTTAACCGTCTTAGTATGGATCCAAACTCACGCTGGTATGAATGTTGGATTCGGAGTCTCGGCTGCCGCCATGGCCATGGGACTAATCGTTGTGGTGTCCGGGACATTGTATTATAGAAACAAGCCTCCTAGAGGGAGCATCTTCACCCCTATTGCTCAAGTGTTCGTCGCGGCCGTGTCGAAGAGGA
The DNA here is from genome assembly GCF_006381635.1 of Hibiscus syriacus. Taxonomy (NCBI): domain Eukaryota; kingdom Viridiplantae; phylum Streptophyta; class Magnoliopsida; order Malvales; family Malvaceae; genus Hibiscus; species Hibiscus syriacus. Next base: position 1,306,852 of record NW_024063071.1, on the reverse strand, counting down.
AACTGATTTTTACTTCGGCTTCTCGCCTGCATTCGGAGTCCGGAAATGTGTTTCGGACACAAAGGTTCGGGTTCTTGGACAAGGCGTGTATCAAAGTTGAAGATGGAAGCAATGCGAAGGAGAGTCCATGGAGATTGTGCAGTGTTGCACAAGTGGAGCAAGTGAAGATATTGATTTCGATCATTCCGATATTTGCTTGTACCATTGTTTTCAATACTATTTTGGCTCAATTGCAAACGTTCTCGGTGCAACAAGGAAGTGCAATGGACACACGGCTCGCCAAATCTTTCCACATTCCACCCGCTTCCCTCCAGTCCATCCCTTACATCATACTCATCTTCCTAGTCCCGTTGTACGATAAATTCTTCGTACCATTCGTGAGAAAGATGACCGGTCACGAATCCGGGATTTCGCCTCTACAACGAATAGGCTCCGGTCTTTTCCTCGCAACCTTTTCGATGATTTCCGCCGCGCTTATGGAGAAGAAGAGGAGGGACTCGTCGACGGGTTCGGGCGAAATAATCTCCATCTTTTGGATCACCCCGCAGTTTTTGATCTTCGGATTATCGGAGATGCTTACAGCGGTCGGCCTCATCGAGTTCTTCTACAAACAATCCTTGCAAGGGATGCACGCGTTTCTGATGGCGATGACCTATTGTTCTTACTCGTTCGGGTTCTACTTTAGCTCGGTACTCGTTTCCTTCGTGAATAACATCACATCGACTTCTACTAAAGGCGGTTGGCTTAGCAACAACAATCTAGACAAAGACAGGCTAGACCTCTTCTACTGGTTGCTAGCAGTCATTAGCTTCCTCAACTTCCTAAACTATCTCTTCTGGTCAAGATGGCATTCGCGCTACTCATCGGCACCGGCTACCATACAAGATGAAGCAATTGAGACGGCGTTGAGCCATTACAGCGTGATCAAACATTCAAAAGATGTTGGAGATGAAAATATACCATAGAAAAATGGGTCATTATGGAGCAATTATCTACTAGTATATTGTGTAACATGGATGAACAAGTATTGCACCATGCAAAAAAAAGGCTCTTTAAGATGTATATACAAGTTGTGTAAAAAAAGTCTGGACGATATCCGACGTATGGGTAAATTTTAGGTAAACTAGACTGCTTCACGTGAGTTAGAAAAATAATGTCGGATTAAATATTTTTTAGGGTGAATATACATATTAATTATTGAAAATTTTTATATGAAGTATGATCAAATAAAATTTTAAAGTGGACACTAATAGTAAAATTGATAATTAATCTAAAGAAATTCAGATTTTAAAATGGGCATTGCATCGTCATTGGTAAGAATAGTGACAAATCTAGAAATATTTTTGAGGGTAAGATGCGTATATATTAATTATTGAAATTTTTTTATATGAGACGAATATAAATAAAATTTTAGAATAAATACCAATAATAAAATTGATAATTAATATAAAAAAATTCAGATTCTGACATGTACAGGTGACCTGCTTTACATCTGCCACTGTGCAAGATGCTAACTTTTGTTTATGGGTCCCAATGGAACACTTATCAGCTTTGTTATCGACACCATTCACCTGGATTCAATGCATCCTCCTTTAGTTAGTGTTTAGACCTTTTTATCCATGCATGAAAGTGCAGCTATTGGATTATTTTAAGGTATAATATTAAAATGAGCACCCTAACGTTTATCAAAATATCATTTTAACTTTTACTTTTTTAGAATATTTTAGTTCCGAATATTTTATTTTAGGACAAAAATATCCCTAATGTTTGACTAAATAGTCACTTTGACTTTTATTTTTTTATAGCATTTTGGCTTTCAATGTTTCATTTTAGTGTAAAAAACCTATATTTTACAACGTTTACCATTTGTTAACTAGTTGTTTTGAGCCATGGAGGGGCATTTTTACCAAAAAAATAAAATATTAGGGGTCAAAATTCTAAAAAAATAAAATCCAAAATGATTATCTAATCAAACTTTAGAAATATTTTTTGATATTATACCTTTTTCCTAGACCCCATAAGTTGAAAGATTTTGTATGTTAAATATGTTATGGTTCATATTATTTTATATACTATAATAACAACGACATCAATTGAATTAATACTCAACCTTCGACTTTTATCAGATGAGAAGAAAGGGAGATTCAGCTGTAAGTGGCGAGCGGGCTCACTAGCTGGTGGTGACAAGTGTTTTAGAGGGAGTATACCTAACTAGGGTTTGTGGTGCATGAATATGGACATAACCAAGCTCTCATAGATTATTATTAAGTCAAATCGAAAAAGAAATCGACTTAATGAAAGGGAAAGACATCCATTAGGAAACCTACAGGGATGCCACCCACCTCTTACCAGAAAGAAACATGTCTGAAACATGTTCTAACGATGGAGCTCGGCCCCTACTGCAACATAAATCTCTCTCAATATGTTTGCCACAAGGTCTGGCTACGAACTACACCTATCCTCTCAAGTTTGCCTAAATCGAAAGACTTTGGACAATAGCATTATTAAGTGTAAAATAAAATAAGTTTACCATAAATTAACGAGTTTAAATTTTAGGGTAAACTACACATTTAATACCTAAACTATTACTTTTGTTCCATTTTGGTACCCAGGTTTATTTTTTTTAAAATCATATCTAATGTTTAGTTTAGGTTTTATTTTGGTATCTATCTTTAAAAATTTAATGGTGATGTTGACATGTCACCACAAGGTAATGCCATGTTGTCATTAAAAAGATATAAAAAAATATCTCGTCAATAATATGTTAATTTTTTAATGATGGGTACCAAACCGAAACCTACACTAAATATTAAGTATGGTTTTAAAAAAATAAAATTTGGATACAAAAAGAACAAAAGTTTTAGTTTAGGTATTAAATTTGTATTTACCCTTGTTTTTATGACACAAATTAACAAGTTGTTTATAGACCAGACCTCAATTCCTTGTTCATCATCTACTCATATTCGAACAAAATCATATTAAATTTCTTGGCAGCTTTAAGCAATATGCTTACCGAATTAAAATTCATGCAAGTAAATCAAGATACTCTATTTTTCACTATTCATAAAAAGAAAATGTAATTTACATAAATCACCTGTCAACTTTGTAAATTACATAATTCATCAGTCAACTTTCTTCTCTCTCATATTTTAGTCATTGAAGTTTATTTTTTTTAATTTAATAACTAAACTTTGGAGAATGATTTTTTTTATCACTCCTTTGTTATCCTTCTAACATTGTGATGACATGCCATTTTTATTAATTTTTGAGTTACCACGTCCATACACTCTAAAAATATTTTATTAATGTTTTCTCCCTCTATCGTCTTTATCTTTGTTTAGTCGACCGTCTACCCAAATCAACTATTTCTGTTTGCACCCAAAACAAATCTTGAAAATAAAGACAGAGGTTAAGCACAACGGGTTGAAAACATAACTTCTTTAAAAGGTCAAAATAGAAAAATTAATTCTTGAGTAAGTTAAAAGTGCAAAAGCAACAATGGAGATGCTAAAATTCAAGATTGAGAAAACAAAGGTTGGAGAGGAAAAGGCGAGGTGTGCTAATATCAAGAGAGAGTTGAGTTTGCTTGCAATCTTTGGATACATAAAGAGGGTACCTTTCATCCTAGACCAAATCACCATCGAACACGTCACACTCTTCACCTTCAAGGCTCAAGAAATCATCTAAAAGACCCATCCAGTTTAAGCCACATAAAATTTTCACCCATATTAGGAACTCTATACCCTTTGGCCACAGCTCTATAATACAAGTAGAAGAAGCAACAAATCAAACAAACGGCAACGAGGAAGAAGTCGACAACACCCACATATAGTTCGAAGAGTTTGAAACGCTTGAACCTCTTGCAAAGATCGAAATTTGGTATCGTTTCATGGTCTCGTTGAATTTGAGCTTTCAACATTTCAATCATTAAGATGGAACTATAATCTGGGCTTTATTTATTTTTACAAACTGAAGAGAAAAAGGAGGGATAAAGCTGTCCTTTTCAAGCAAAATGGTTTTCACGTCCAAGGGTGGTCAACCATATTTATGTGCTTTTTGGCTTCCTTTGCTGGATAGGTCAGTTTTGGTGTAGACTTTATAGAGATTCAAAATGACATCGTTTTGGTGTGTCTTTTTCAGAAAGATATCGTTTTGGATTGTTGTATCCTGTAATGAGTCTATTAACTACTTAATATTAAAATATGAGTAATTTAAAATTTTAGTGAGTAAATTAAATTTTTTTAAACTTACATAGCCAAAATAGGAGAAAGAGAAAAGATGAGTGACGATTTATGTAGTTTACCTTATAAGAAAAGTTCATGGACCTCTTATTAAACCTGGCGGGTGGTTGCACAGTACAAACCCGAACTAAATGGAGAGGGTCGCAGTCTTACAGATTGTGGGCTGGACGATGGGCTTTGCCTGCCCGGGTTCGATCGGCAGCAACGTATTTTGATTCGGTGTAGGGCATCAGGCAATGGAAATACGACAGCGAGGTCGTGGTTAATGGAGAGGCTTCGGCAGTAGGTACGGACTCGTTTCTTGTAGGAATGGTTATTGATCGAATTTAATCAAATTAAAATTTAATTCATTAATTGATTCAAAGGTTAAATATATGGTTTTTTTAATTTGATTATCAATTAATTTAATTTTAAATCGGTAAATTAACTGAATTAATTGATGTAATAAAAATATTATATACTAAATACATTATACATATCACATGATATATGTAACACCCCAATTTAGGGGCTAAATTTAAGAAATTATAAAGTGATGAATTTAATTGGTATTTTTGGAAGGAATCGGGTATTAAATTATAAGATTTCAAAGTTGGCAGACCGTTTTATGAAGTGCATAAAGTTCAGTGGCTAAACTCTTGGTTTACCCATTGTTTATATATGTTGAATTATAAATCTCTTCTCCCCGTGCGCAGATGCATATTTTCCAGTTTTCCCCTCTCCAACAACCCAACTTCCAACTCCGATCTACTCGTCGTCCGACCTCCAAACGACGAGCCGAAACCACCATCGTGTTCGTTGTCAACCGAGGAACAAAACCCCTCAAACCTTTCGTCGTGAATCATCGCCGTTCGTCGTGAATTTCAGTCGGAAGTATCGTCGGTAATAACTCGGTTTTAGTTGGTTTTTCATCGATTCACGACGATCGGGTCATCCGTTTACGACACCTCCCGCACCATCGTGTTCCTTGTGCCGTTCCGAGTCCACCGGTGTTCTCTTTTTTCTCCGGCAGCGGCGGCGCGTTGGGAGGTGAACCGGTCAAACTTCCCGATTAGTTGAAATCGAGCTCTCCGCCGTTCAAAATTGTGAACCGAGCTTTGTAAGTATCTCGAAATCGCTCAAAATAATTTTTAGAAATTTTTCCGGGATTTTATCACTGTTCACGCGCCCCCACGCGCCGCCACTGCGCGTGGGGAAGGGAAAAGTGACCGGTTTGACCGGTTTTGGAACTGTTTTGACCGGTTTGACCGGTCACAACCCGACCTGACCCGTTGACCCGACCCGTTGACCCAACCCGACCCGTTGACCCGACCCGTTGACCCGACCCGTTGACCGTTGACCCGTTGACCGTTGACCGGAATTGACCACTGTTGACCAAAACTTTGACCGGCTTTGATCGGGCATTAAACGACCTTTGACTTCGACCGAGTATACCTATCCTGATATTTTTCGACGTTCCAAATCCGATTCCGCTGTCCGTTTTTCAAAATTCGAACCCGAAGGCCTCGAAATTACCGGTCAAACCCGTTGACTTTGATTTTGACCGAAAATTCCAAATTTCCGAAAAGTCATATTTTATGCTTTCGACGTCTTGAATCCGAATCCGAAGTCCGTTTCTCCAAATTCGAACCCGGTAAGCCGTATTTCACTGATTTATCATCCGATTCGATTCGTTTATCGCAATTAAGCTCCGTTTCTGATATAATTTATGTTGATATGTATCTGAGGAATTATTGGAAGTTGAATTGAAGATCAAAGGCGTTCGAATGGAATTTTATGGTCGATCAGTATTGCACGGAAATCGAGGTAATACTTTACTACCTCTTTATGCTTTATGGAACATGTTGATATTGGTAAATGCATGAATAAGATAATGTTGGTCACTTTGGTGGAGTTAAATAAATTATACACTCGATATGAATGTGGTAGAAATTCTGTAACTGATTACGGATCGAATGATTAATATAAGAGATTGAGAAATTGTTAGATTAAATTACAAGTTTGTGATTGGTGATAAAGAAATCAGCCCTGTATCTGCAACTTATAATTTATTTCATCAAAGGTTAAATGCTAAAAGTACTTGGATGAGAAATTATGAGAATACTCCGGTAGGGTAAAAATTACGAAAATACCCTTACGTTATAAAAAGACAAGATTTGAATATGGAAGTTAGGTAAGAGGATTTTACAGACATATTGATCTGATAAAAATATTGATGTGCATAAGAAATGTTAGTTTTATTTGGAAATTATGGATAACCGGTTTTAATCCTAGGAGAGTTTGTGAAGGATACTAGAAGTTTGTTAAGAGAACCGTTTCAAGATCAGAGAGTGTTAGAAGAGTTTGTGAAGGATACTAGAAGTCTGTTAAGAGAACCGTTTCAAGATCAGAGTGTTTAAGAAAGCAATTAATCATAGGATCTCTAAATTATATTATTTTCGTTAAGAGCTAATATCGAAAAAAATATTGGTTAAGAAATTATGGAAATGCCCTTAAGAGGTAGAATAGTCTGAGTTAACGCTGAATGAGAAAATACTTTGAGGATTCGTACTTAACTCGATTAAGTACGGATTTGATTGTTAAGATCCTGACTTAGTTCAGGAAAATTCCTGATTTTTCGTTTGTAAAATCTGAGAAGGCACTTGACCCGAAAATATCCGAGAAATGAGTAAATACCTGAAGAAAATTTATCGGGGGTATTCTGCTGTCAGAATTATTCGAAAGGACTGAAACAAATGATGAGATTGAATTAAATAATAAGATCGGATGGAGGAAAAAGATATAAATTGGAATTAAATAATAAGACCGGATAGAGGAAAAAGATTGAAATACCGTGGATCTGTAAAATGACCAAAATACCCATGTAATGGAAATGACCCAAGAATATCACCAAGCTCAAGAATGATTGGATATCCTCAAGCTCTGAAATGAATGGAGTAAAACTGAACACCAAAATTACCAAAATACTCTCATGACCTATACCAAGTAAATGCCTTGGATTAATTAAGGAATCCAAATAAGCATAGGTATTGGCCTATCTTTAAAAGTAATGAAACACAATTTAAGTGAGTAGATTAACCCTAAAGCTATGTCAATACCTGAATGACATAAATATTACTGGAATGCGTGTTCGTCTTCTTAAGTTTGACTCGATGATAAATTTTGGAAGTATTCAACTTAGTTCAACTCTGGATCGCATTCAATACTAAGAATTAGACGTTTGTTCGACAAATCAACCACGAAGACCAAATTGAATGGAACGGAAGTGCAGCATGTGTCTAAAAATTAGGAACACTTGAATTACTCTATAAAATCCCGAAGTTTCTGGAATGAACTTGAATGCTAAATAAATTAAGTAACCACAAGGACTGCGGATTGAATAAGTGAGTTGGATAAGTGTGGAAACTCTGATGAGTTTACGTAGTGTACAATTACAATGGGTTATGAACTACAAATCAAGCATGTCAGTATGTCATGATATTGTGGAAGCTTGGAAACGAAATAAAGACCATTGGAAGATCTATTCAGCGATGATTCTGAAGATGATCTATGGACAAGAATTTGTGGTATTAACGAGAAAATACCCTGAAAGGAAAATGAATTGGCCAGTCGACATAGATTATTAAGATTCTGAATCTTCGTTCTCAAGATTGTTCGATTATCCGATCAATTGACATAGATGTAAAGGATTCTGAATACCCTTCTGATTACGTACAACTTCTGAAAACTGTCCGAATAAGATATGATCCTGATAATTCACATTTTGAATAACTGATGATTCCGTCAGTTATTGAACTTTTCCAATAGTGATTCTAAATTCCGACATTCTATCGGTATACTGAAAATCCGTGTTTCTCTGCCTGCTAAGATTATTTAGCATCTCTGAATAATATCTGTAAACTCTGGTGTGTTCCCTAATCATATAAATATTTTATCTGATTTCCGACTTGAATTCTGTTCTGATAAATGACCTGAATTCTGTTCTGATTTCTGATCTGGATTCTGTTCTGATATCTGTTCTGAATTCTGTTTTGATTTCTGATATCTTCGTTTAAAGACGGAAAAATGTTTTAATTGGGGGGTATTGTTGAAGGAAGAATTTCCGCAGGTACCTCGGCTTTGTGCTCAGGGCCTTATATGTTGTGTTGGGTTGGGTGTATGGTTCTGGGGAACTTACACATTATGTTGTGATGGGATGGGGGTATATATATATATGTTTTAAAAAGATCTGAAAAGTTACATGGTTTTTGGGAACACACTAGAAAACCTATTCTGATCTCCTGAACTTAGTCATCCGAAATATTTCTCTGAACTGAAAGCTCATTGTCCGTTACCATATGAATATCAGTAGGATCTCTGTTCAGCATAAAAATCTGTAAATGTTCGGAAATAATAAGGATATGTATGTTTATCTATATATGCACGTTCTTCAGCATGATCTGGTAGTTCTGTATTACTGAGCTTTTCGAAGCTCACTCTATTACTCAACATTTCAGGTTAAAAGAATTGTACCAGTGCATCTATCGACTTCAGTAAGGGAGTTCGTCCGGCGTTGTTGCAGAGTATGGTACATGTGATTAGGGGGCATGTAATTGTATTTTGATTTACATACGAGTCTGAAAATCTGTTTTATTTCTGCACACTGACAAATGATTTTATAAGTTTACATGTTATGATAAAAAGTTTTAAATTTTCCGCTATTTTTACAGTGGGTCGCTCCGGTGGCCCTAATGTGACTTCCCGGATAGGATCGGGTTACCCGCATCGATCTGGGGGGTTACATTTAGTGGTATCAGAGCTATGGTTTGAGTCAAAATTTTCAAGTTAGACCGGCCGGTCGAATGTCAAAATATGTCTGATCAATACATGCCCCTAGACTGCAATCGTACCTCTCTGAGCTGGAACTCCAGGGCTGAGTCCTATCTGTAACGAACAAACCGAAGTTTCTATCTGTTAAGGTTATATTTGTACAAAAAGGAATTCCAGTAACATCTGTTTAATCGCTGTAAAGTACCTCACGAGCCGTGTGTGAATTATTCATCTGAGAAATTCTGACTCGACTCCGGAAATGAATTTGGGATATGTTGTTGCTATGTGAGCCTATTCACGTAAACAAGGCTGAAATGATTTCTCAAGGAAATTTTCGTTCAGATTAATTTATAGAAATGAGGGAGAGTTCTAATAGGAATGTATACTCAACTGGTTAAGGATTAGTGGAGGATCTGTATTTCTATAAGAGTTACATAAAAGATATGAAAGAACTGAGGGAAGTTTATTTCTGCAATTATGTGACATGAGTGAATTTCGAGGACGAAATTCTTTTAAGGAGGGAAGAATTGTAACACCCCAATTTAGGGGCTAAATTTAAGAAATTATAAAGTTATGAATTTAATTGGTATTTTTGGAAGGAATCGGGTATTAAATTATAAGATTTCAAAGTTGGCAGACCGTTTTATGAAGTGCATAAAGTTCAGTGGCTAAACTCTTGGTTTACCCATTGTTTATATATGTTGAATTATAAATCTCTTCTCCCGTGCGCAGATGCATATTTTCCAGTTTTCCCTCTCCAACAACCCAACTTCCAACTCCGATCTACTCGTCGTCCGACCTCCAAACGACGAGCCGAAACCACCATCGTGTTCGTTGTCAACCGAGGAACAAAACCCCTCAAACCTTTCGTCGTGAATCATCGCCGTTCGTCGTGAATTTCAGTCGGAAGTATCGTCGGTAATAACTCGGTTTTAGTTGGTTTTTCATCGATTCACGACGATCGCGTCATCCGTTTACGACACCTCCCGCACCATCGTGTTCCTTGTGCCGTTCCGAGTCCACCGGTGTTCTCTTTTTTCTCCGGCGGCGGCGGCGCGTTGGGAGGTGAACCGGTCAAACTTCCCGATTAGTTGAAATCGAGCTCTCCGCCGTTCAAAATTGTGAACCGAGCTTTGTAAGTATCTCGAAATCGCTCAAAATAATTTTTAGAATTTTTCCGGGATTTATCACTGTTCACGCGCCCCCACGCGCCGCCACTGCGCGTGGGGAAGGGAAAAGTGACCGGTTTGACCGGTTTTGGAACTGTTTTGACCGGTTTGACCGGTCACAACCCGACCTGACCCGTTGACCCGACCCGTTGACCCAACCCGACCCGTTGACCCGACCCGTTGACCCGACCCGTTGACCGTTGACCCGTTGACCGTTGACCGGAATTGACCACTGTTGACCAAAACTTTGACCGGCTTTGATCGGGCATTAAACGACCTTTGACTTCGACCGAGTATACCTATCCTGATATTTTTCGACGTTCCAAATCCGATTCCGCTGTCCGTTTTTCAAAATTCGAACCCGAAGGCCTCGAAATTACCGGTCAAACCCGTTGACTTTGATTTTGACCGAAAATTCCAAATTTCCGAAAAGTCATATTTTATGCTTTCGACGTCTTGAATCCGAATCCGAAGTCCGTTTCTCCAAATTCGAACCCGGTAAGCCGTATTTCACTGATTTATCATCCGATTCGATTCGTTTATCGCAATTAAGCTCCGTTTCTGATATAATTTATGTTGATATGTATCTGAGGAATTATTGGAAGTTGAATTGAAGATCAAAGGCGTTCGAATGGAATTTTTATGGTCGATCAGTATTGCACGGAAATCGAGGTAATACTTTACTACCTCTTTATGCTTTATGGAACATGTTGATATTGGTAAATGCATGAATAAGATAATGTTGGTCACTTTGGTGGAGTTAAATAAATTATACACTCGATATGAATGTGGTAGAAATTCTGTAACTGATTACGGATCGAATGATTAATATAAGAGATTGAGAAATTGTTAGATTAAATTACAAGTTTGTGATTGGTGATAAAGAAATCAGCCCTGTATCTGCAACTTATAATTTATTTCATCAAAGGTTAAATGCTAAAAGTACTTGGATGAGAAATTATGAGAATACTCCGGTAGGGTAAAAATTACGAAAATACCCTTACGTTATAAAAAGACAAGATTTGAATATGGAAGTTAGGTAAGAGGATTTTACAGACATATTGATCTGATAAAATATTGATGTGCATAAGAAATGTTAGTTTTATTTGGAAATTATGGATAACCGGTTTTAATCCTAGGAGAGTTTGTGAAGGATACTAGAAGTTTGTTAAGAGAACCGTTTCAAGATCAGAGAGTGTTAGAAGAGTTTGTGAAGGATACTAGAAGTCTGTTAAGAGAACCGTTTCAAGATCAGAGAGTGTTTAAGAAAGCAATTAATCATAGGATCTCTAAATTATATTATTTTCGTTAAGAGCTAATATCGAAAAAAATATTGGTTAAGAAATTATGGAAATGCCCTTAAGAGGTAGAATAGTCTGAGTTAACGCTGAATGAGAAAATACTTTGAGGATTCGTACTTAACTCGATTAAGTACGGATTTGATTGTTAAGATCCTGACTTAGTTCAGGAAAATTCCTGATTTTTCGTTTGTAAAATCTGAGAAGGCACTTGACCCGAAAATATCCGAGAAATGAGTAAATACCTGAAGAAAAATTTATCGGGGGTATTCTGCTGTCAGAATTATTCGAAAGGACTGAAACAAATGATGAGATTGAATTAAATAATAAGATCGGATGGAGGAAAAAGATATAAATTGGAATTAAATAATAAGACCGGATAGAGGAAAAAGATTGAAATACCGTGGATCTGTAAAATGACCAAAATACCCATGTAATGGAAATGACCCAAGAATATCACCAAGCTCAAGAATGATTGGATATCCTCAAGCTCTGAAATGAATGGAGTAAAACTGAACACCAAATTACCAAATACTCTCATGACCTATACCAAGTAAATGCCTTGGATTAATTAAGGAATCCAAATAAGCATAGGTATTGGCCTATCTTTAAAAGTAATGAAACACAATTTAAGCGAGTAGATTAACCCTAAAGCTATGTCAATACCTGAATGACATAAATATTACTGGAATGCGTGTTCGTCTTCTTAAGTTTGACTCGATGATAAATTTTGGAAGTATTCAACTTAGTTCAACTCTGGATCGCATTCAATACTAAGAATTAGACGTTTGTTCGACAAATCAACCACGAAGACCAAATTGAATGGAACGGAAGTGCAGCATGTGTCTAAAATTAGGAACACTTGAATTACTCTATAAAATCCCGAAGTTTCTGGAATGAACTTGAATGCTAAATAAATTAAGTAACCACAAGGACTGCGGATTGAATAAGTGAGTTGGATAAGTGTGGAAACTCTGATGAGTTTACGTAGTGTACAATTACAATGGGTTATGAACTACAAATCAAGCATGTCAGTATGTCATGATATTGTGGAAGCTTGGAAACGAAATAAAGACCATTGGAAGATCTATTCAGCGATGATTCTGAAGATGATCTATGGACAAGAATTTGTGGTATTAACGAGAAAATACCCTGAAAGGAAAATGAATTGGCCAGTCGACATAGATTATTAAGATTCTGAATCTTCGTTCTCAAGATTGTTCGATTATCCGATCAATTGACATAGATGTAAAGGATTCTGAATACCCTTCTGATTACGTACAACTTCTGAAAACTGTCCGAATAAGATATGATCCTGATAATTCACATTTTGAATAACTGATGATTCCGTCAGTTATTGAACTTTTCCAATAGTGATTCTAAATTCCGACATTCTATCGGTATACTGAAATCCGTGTTTCTCTGCCTGCTAAGATTATTTAGCATCTCTGAATAATATCTGTAAACTCTGGTGTGTTCCCTAATCATATAAATATTTATCTGATTTCCGACTTGAATTCTGTTCTGATAAATGACCTGAATTCTGTTCTGATTTCTGATCTGGATTCTGTTCTGATATCTGTTCTGAATTCTGTTTTGATTTCTGATATCTTCGTTTAAAGACGGAAAAATGTTTTAATTGGGGGTATTGTTGAAGGAAGAATTTCCGCAGGTACCTCGGCTTTGTGCTCAGGGCCTTATATGTTGTGTTGGGTTGGGTGTATGGTTCTGGGGAACCTACACATTATGTTGTGATGGGATGGGGGTATATATATATATGTTTTAAAAAGATCTGAAAAGTTACATGGTTTTTGGGAACACACTAGAAAACCTATTCTGATCTCCTGAACTTAGTCATCCGAAATATTTCTCTGAACTGAAAGCTCATTGTCCGTTACCATATGAAATATCAGTAGGATCTCTGTTCAGCATAAAAATCTGTAAATGTTCGGAAATAATAAGGATATGTATGTTTATCTATATATGCACGTTCTTCAGCATGATCTGGTAGTTCTGTATTACTGAGCTTTTCGAAGCTCACTCTATTACTCAACATTTCAGGTTAAAAGAATTGTACCAGTGCATCTATCGACTTCAGTAAGGGAGTTCGTCCGGCGTTGTTGCAGAGTATGGTACACGTGATTAGGGGGCATGTAATTGTATTTTGATTTACATACGAGTCTGAAAATCTGTTTTATTTCTGCACACTGACAAATGATTTTATAAGTTTACATGTTATGATAAAAAGTTTTAAATTTTCCGCTATTTTTACAGTGGGTCGCTCCGGTGGCCCTAATGTGACTTCCCGGATAGGATCGGGTTACCCGCATCGATCTGGGGGGTTACAATATATATTTTAAAATTAAATTTGTTAATAATTAAGATTCAAGATCCAATTATTTTTTTAATCATACTAAACTACACCCAACTTTTAGTCCAAAATGAAAAAAAATATATAAACTACACCCAAATTATTTAACTAAAATACTTGTAAAAGATTCGATTAATTTAAAATCTAACAAATTAACCGATTGAACACTTTTAATTTCGAATTCTTTAGGGAGATTTTCATTCTTTCTAATCGTTAAGACATTCAATAAATTCATAATGATTATTTTTATAAAAAATAATAAATAAGAAAAAATAATTTATATAAAATCATATAAACATAAAGAATTGATATCAAAAACTAATTTTACAAAAAAAATATATTTATTAATCTTATGAAAATTATTTTTCGAAGGTATGAAATGGACACAAGAGTGAGATAAAATAAAAATAAAAAAACCTAGAGAGAGAGTTTTTGTGTGTAAGAAAAAGAGGCAGCCATATCCAAAAGGGCTGTTGTCGGCTTCGACCGAACATTGACACCAACAAAACTCATTGCCACCGTTCGCTTCACTTCTTTCTCCTTTCTGTTCTTTACTTGGTATATTTTTGGATCTGCTTTGTTTTTCTTCTTTACAAGCCTAATTTCTATTTCTTTGGGTCCTTCAGATTGAACAGGGAGCAAGCACTCGAAGGTAACTTCTTTTCCCCCCTTTTAAATTGGTACTTTGATTGCTCGCAAATGGAAGAAAATAAAGGAAGAAATGCTATTCTTTTGTTGCACTTGTTGACTGATAATTCTGCTTACTGGTCACCAATTAGTTTGATTCACTGCTCTTCTTTTTGTTTTTTATTGGAGAAAACAGACCTTTTTATCAGATCTCAATTCATTTTAATTTATGTTCTCCGTAAATATGTTTTCTTTCAATTCTGTCTGTATGACATATACAATATGTATGTTGGAAGATTGTGATTTCTGTAATTGCACAATCGTTGGATGTTAATCTCATTTTCATGAAGTAATTGTAATGGTAAATTCAATATAATTAATAGCTGTGCTATTTGTTGCAATGGGGAAATTTATATTTACTTGAATACTTATATAAATCCACTGCTGTAGGGTTCCCATTGATTGATTGATTTCTGCTGATCTCTTTTGGGGTGCTTCTATGGCTTTTGCGGCACCCAATATTCCATCTGCTGAACAACAACCAGGTTTGTGAGTTTTTATATGGTATACATCTTTTCCCATGTTTTAATATGCAAGCTGAACTCTTGTTTCAAAAATGTACTGGTTTGTTTCTTGGTATCACAAAATATTATGGTGACTTATTATTTATTATCATTGTCTTCTCTGTCTTCCGTTTTATGTGATCGCAGATGACCCTTTGTATCGTGAACTATGGCATGCCTGTGCTGGACCTCTTGTCACGCTTCCTCGTGTGGGGGAGCGTGTTTATTACTTCCCACAAGGTCACATGGAACAAGTATGTCTACTGTACAATAAACTTGAATCTGATAACTTTTTTATATGGACTATATTTGGTAATTTAAGAAGATGGTCTGATTTGGATTGTGTTTCTTAAAATGTTGGTTGAGTTGGTTTGTGAACCTTTTCCACAGTGTTCTTATTTTGAATGATAATGATTCTATATTAGTTAATAGTTAATACGGTGCCTGCAAGCACAATCCAATCAAGAAGATAGTCCGATTTGGATTGTGCTTCTTAAAATGTTGGTTGAATTGGTTTATGAACCTTTACCATAGTGTTCTTATTTTGAACAATAATGATTCTATATAAGTTAATACGGTTATCATATGGTGCTTGCAAGCACTTGGTTCTTGCCTTCTTGGTTATTTTATGAAGAAGAAATCATCTGGTATTAATATTGGGTCATGCTTTAAAAGAAAAATTCGGTATGATTCTCTCATTTTGGTGAATCACTGATAATAACTTGGGCAAACAAAAATTTTAATGTCATATGCTGTGTCTTGAAACCTTATTAACTTGTGTTGTCAGATATATTTGAGGATTGGTCTCAATTCATATGATACAATGAATTACAAAATATTTATAGAAATATATAATTTCCTTCGTGTCTAGAGTCTGTAAGAATATATTTATGTTATGTATGTATTTACAAGAATATTTGTATACATTTGCGTGTCAGAATGTTTGCTGTCAAGGTGGTGTGTGTTAAATACTTCGAAGATTATTTAGAATACATTTGTTATTTAGTTTTTCTAATAAAACTCTGGTGATCTATTGAAGACTTTTTTCCTTTATGATTAGTAGTGTTAGGTGTAGGTTTTATAACTTGACACAATGTTCCTTCTATTAATCCCAAGTATCTTTTTTATTCTTTATGTTCAGCTTGAGGCATCAATGCATCAGGGGTCAGAACACCAAATGCCTTCATTCGATCTGCCATCTAAAATACTTTGCAAAGTGGCTTCTGTTCAACGTAAGGTACGTAATTAATACTTCTTGGTTTTACGTTCTTCTGAGTTTTACTGATTCAATTCCTTGCACTGACTTTTACCTTGAGCTGCAGGCTGAACCTGATACAGATGAAGTTTATGCCCAAGTAACTCTTGTACCTGAAGTAGATGTTAGCTCTCTCCCTCTTTTTGTCTCTTTTCCTGTCTAATTCCTTCATGACTTGTAGTTTATGTTGAACAGGTTTAGTTTCTAGGATATCTTGTTGGAATTACTTTGAATGAGTTGTATATATATATATATATATATATATATATATATATATATATATATATATATATATATATATATATATATATATAATATTTTCACTGCCCTCACTTATGTGTTTTCTCCAATATTGTCCAGCAAAGTGAGGTTATGAGCCCAGATGACCCGCTTCCAGAACCTGAAAGATGCATAGTCCATTCATTTTGCAAAACTCTCACAGCTTCTGACACAAGCACCCATGGTGGATTCTCAGTTTTGCGCCGGCATGCAGATGATTGTCTTCCCCCACTGGTCAGCTTAAACACATTGATTGCATTTCCTTTGTTTTAAGATACTCCATAAGTTAGAATTTTTCTGAAATTTCTCTGTGGTTCTTTTCCCAGGACATGACACAGCAGCCGCCATTGCAGGAACTGATTGCAACTGATCTGCATGGAAATGAGTGGCATTTTCGGCATATCTTTCGAGGTTATATATCGTTACCTTTTTGGCTGATATTTTTATAGGTTTCCCTAGTGAATATGGAAATTTTCAAGCACCTAAGCCGCAAGCTCGGTCAATGTTTTGTGCTTGTGCTATCTGGTTACTTGGGACCCTTTTTTACAGTCTAATGTACTGTTACTTTTTTAATTTTGCTGAACGTTTATGAATGTAGAATTAAGGACAAATAAGGCATCTTATGACCTTGAATCAAGAAGCTTGAAAATTATGTAGGCCATGGTTAGAATTAGAGAAGAACCTTCTGACATTTGTTGGTTGCTATTGAAGTTTTATGAGGTTGGTCACTTATCACCTTCAAATGACCAAATTAATATTGGATTTTTTTAATGAATTGGTATCTCTCAGGTCTTGTGAAATTGTTACTTGTAGAAACTAGAAGAATTGATTTCCTAAATTAAAAGCTCAAGAAGATAAATGAAAAATTGTTTTGGGTTGATTACTTCATGTTAACTATGGACACGTGAAAATTGAATGATCATGCTTTCTGTGATCTAGTTTTTTTCCTTAATCTGTTAGCATCATTCGGAGCCACATCTTGTGTTTTTCTTTATCCAGTTTTGCAATCTGTAGTTTGAAGGTGTTCCGTTTAAAATTGAAAAAAAAAATAGTGTGGTATTGTGATTGTATTATAGTTTTATCTTTTGAGACATATGTTACTTCTCTATCTATTGTAGTGTGCTTCTAGTGATTTGAACTTAATAGCGTTTCTTGAATCTCATTTTCACCATTAAAATGTTAAATACTAATTGCAGGGCAACCTAGGCGCCACTTACTCACTACTGGGTGGAGTGTCTTTGTTAGTTCCAAAAAGTTGGTAGCTGGTGATGCTTTTATATTCATGAGGCAAGATCTTTCTTCACAAATCAGTTATCCGTTCTCTTGTTACTTTTGTTCATTTCACCACCCTATTACCTATGTATTCATATTTTCTTCTCTCCAGGGGCGCTAATGGGGAGCTGCGTGTTGGAGTGAGGAGGCTTATGAGACAACAGTCAAATATGCCATCTTCTGTTATATCTAGTCACAGCATGCATCTCGGAGTGCTTGCCACTGCATCTCATGCGCTTTCTACCCGGAGTATGTTTTCTGTCTTCTACAAGCCCAGGTCTGTATTTTTTCTCTCATCCTGCAGAGCCAACCAATTGTAACCCTATGTCATAATTTGTCATTTTTTCAATATTCTTGGCCATTTTTTTGTTATTATTAATCTTTTATGATATTTATTATAGTCAGATCATTTCATTTACTATTTAATTAAAAATAAGAAACTGTATGTTGCAGATTTTGAGTTTATTAATGTTAGTACTTTTTATTTGTTATAATTCTTGTTTGACCTCAATTTTGATTCTTTGTGGATTGAACTTGTAAGCATCTTGATCTCTTCTATTGTTTTTATTTATTCTTCGTTCAGCATGTATTAAATATACTTCTTACGGGTTAGCTGCATTAGATTTGGATATATTTACTCGGATGTGATACTTTAAGAAGGTGATAGGGTTTAGGGTATTATATGCATGCACTTTCTCTATGGATGTACATTCTGTCTTTTCCTTTCTCTTCGTATTTTGTGGCTTTTTTAGTGGGGTCCGATAAACTGAAGATCCTTTTTAAGCTTCCATGTGTATGGACTTCTTGAATTTTTTTGTTGCCCTGATATATTTGAGTTATTGTGTTTTGTATGTATTTGTTGAAAGACGATATTTGTTCTAACAACCATTCTATTTACTAGAACAAGTTTGTCCGAGTTCATAGTGAGTGTAAACAAGTATCTTGAAGCTCGAAGCCATAAGTTATCAGTTGGTATGAGGTTCAAAATGAGATTTGAGGGTGAAGAGGTACCTGAAAGAAGGTATTGATTTGACTGAATTGTTTTTCTAGGGGTAGGAAATTGGTAGTACTTGCTAACGGGCAAAGATTTTACACGTGCAGATTCAGTGGCACAATTGTTGGTGTTGGGGATAACAAATCATCTGCATGGGCTGATTCCGAGTGGAGATCTCTCAAGGTTAACCCACTTCTGTAATTTCTTTTTTGTTCTCCATTGCATCAAGAAACACTTGGGATATTCGACTTCTGAACGCATTTTACAATGTTGACAATTTTCAGGTTCAATGGGATGAATCTTCATCAATCGTACGTCCTGATAGGGTGTCCCCATGGGAATTGGAGCCTCTTGTTGCAACTAGTAACTCTTCTAACTCGCAACCTGCACAAAGGAACAAGCGAACTCGACCACCCGTTCTACCTTCACCATCTTCAGATCTTTCCTCACTGGGTACAATTGTTTACTTGTCAATACCCTTATTTAGCTCTTGCTTGAGATTTTATTTACCAATTTATGCAGCAGGTATATGGAAATCTCCAGGTGAATCTCCTTTCTCATACTGCGATGCACAGCGTGGACACCCATCACCTAAATTAACCTCTTCCGCCAAGCCTAACTCTGTTGGCTTTAGTGGGAATAGCTCCCTGGCTGCAGTTTCTAGCAGCTCAATGTATTGGCCTAACCGAGTTGAGAATGTTACGGAATCTATTGCACCAGTTGTGAACAAAGAATCCAGTGAACGAAAGCAGGGAACCGGGAATGGCTGTAGGCTTTTTGGTATTCAGTTACTTGACAACGTGAACACGGAAGAAATTTCAACTGTTGCTACAGTTTCTGGGACTTTGGGAGATGACCAGACAGTTCATTCTCTAGTTGCTAACTCTGACCAGCAGTCTGATCCGACAAATCCTAATCGGTCTGATCTTCATTCTATAAGTTGTGAACCTGAGAAGTGCCTGAGATCTCCTCAGGAGTCACAAAGCAAGCAAATTCGAAGCTGCACAAAGGTCATTCAATCTCTCTTTTTTTTTTTTAAGGCTCGAGAAGGAAACATATATTTCAGTACATTTATTTTTCTATTTTACATTGTACAAGATCATTCGTGTGCATGCCGCCACTTAGTAGCATTTTGTTAAACAAGCATATCATTTTTCAGGTTCATATGCAAGGTATGGCTGTCGGAAGGGCTGTCGATTTGACAAGATTTGACTGTTATGAGGATTTGCTAAGGAAGCTGGAGGATATGTTTGACATTAAAGGTCAGCTCTGTGGATCTGCGAAGAATTGGCAGGTTGTCTACACGGATGACGAAGATGACATGATGATGGTTGGGGATGATCCGTGGAAGTAAGTTCGATCTTCCTATCTCTCAATGTTGCTATATTCTTGTTTGCAGGACATTCTTAATTAACTTGATGCATAACTGGATCCTTATCCGAAAAGAGAAATGTATACATGTTTAGAAGTAATCCAACTTATTTTCTTTCATCTTTAACAATACAAATTCTTGGATAGTTACAAAACATCTATCTGCGATTTTAATGATACAGTGCGAATCTGAGTTCTGATACCGATTCCCCTTGATCCTTTGTTACTCCAATCGCAGTGAGTTTTGCAGCATGGTGAGGAAAATTTTTATTTACACATCAGAGGAAGTCCGAAAGCTATCACCCAAGGCAAAACTTCCAGTGAACGATGATGGAAATGCAGGCAACGCCAGTGTTGATACTGTTGTCAACCCCGAAGACCGTTCATCGATTGTTGGTCACGGATGCTAAGGTAAACATGGCCCTTTTTTGCACTGCAGGAACATAGTGGTTCCATAGAAGAGTTTGAGAAGGAAGATGGTGCTCAAGATCTTGTTATATATGCATTACCTTGATGATATATCACTACTGATTATTGATTTGGATTTTAAATAGCCTAGAAACGTCATTTTTTTTGCTTTATTCTTTTCTTGTGTTGATTTATTTTTCTTACATAATATATATCCTTTGTATATAGATATACACACAGCTTTGCTCCTTTGTTTGGAATTTAGTTTCTAAATTTGATAACTATTTCTATTCTTGAGGATGTGTATGTGGAAAAAAAAAACATTTAGGGAATAAGTTAATTAAATTTATTAAATTTAGAGATTAAATGTAATCCCCTAGACTCGATCTATGCGTTACGATCAGATCTAGTGTATTATAGTAAAATTTTTAAAACGTTATTCGATAATTTAAATCTATATTATAAATAGCATCTTTAAAAACATAGTTAATAACGATAAAATCTAAACGACTAAATATAAAACCATAAGTGATTGAGTAAAATAAAATATGTCATAATCAGTATCTCAGAAAATCTAACATCAATAGCAAAAGTAGTATTAGTCGTAAAACAAGTATTTTAAAAAAAAGGCTTATGTCACCGAAAATGAAGGCAGTTCGACAGATAAAAACATTACAACAAAATATATTGTATGAAATGTGTCGGTCTTCCAAGTGTCAGGTCCGGAGTGCCTATCCAAAAGTATCTGAAAGGAAAAAAAGTTTGAAGAGTGAGCGAGGGAGCTCAGTGTATTTCAATAGTGCAAAGAAAACGTCGTAGAAAAGTATTTAGAAAAATAATTCAGTAAGGTTTCATAAGGTAACAGTGAGGTTTATATTTTAAAATTCATAACTACCCTCCTACGTACATCGTAATGCAATCCTCAAACTACATCCATAAAGACTTACTCTATACCTATTGGGTATAAGAGTCAACCTAAGGGAGCATCTTGAGGCCTGAGAGCCTACCCAAGAAAGTTCTTGGGGCCTCAGAGCATACCCAAGGGTAACCTTAGGTCCGTAACGAATTACTAATTTGATCAAAGCTAAACTTTTATACTCTAGTATCCTACCCAAACAGTATCACAATAAAACAATTCATATAGAAATCAATAAATTCCATGATCCATAATCGTGCACAATCATATTTCTCAATGAAAATAGGTAACTAGAGAGCATATATCAAACAACCATCGTTCATAAATGGTAATTCAATAAATCAGTAAATCAGAATATCGAGCAGTTAAAATATTCGTAAACTAACAAGATAACAAATCATATTTTTCAAAACAGATAAAAATTCATATATTACATAGGAAACACACTTGGCAAAAAGGGATCAGTCAGCAAGTTTACCGAGCACCTGTCTTGCCACGCTCTGCAGCAGTTCTCGAACCTAATTCATAATGCAACAAATTTATTATCGAAATAATATTTTAATTCAAATATTCCTAGGGTTTACGGATCATACGAGTAATCACTGGCTTACGAAGTCGAATTGATCGAGAGGAGCTGAGTCGAGCTATCAATCGGTTGGGAGAGTCTCGAGTACCTTCAAATAATAACAAACAAATTAATCCTTGTCCATGCATTGGGTCAAGGGTTCGAAACCCCTTAGTTACAATTTCCAATTTTTTTATTTTCTCTAACCCAAAAATAGGAAAGTTCAGGACTAACTAAACATTCGAAATTGACCCATAAATTTTCAAAAATATTCAATATAGTCCCTTAAATCAATTAATTAATTTTATAATTTTTAATTTAAAAATGGGGGTGTGACATTAAAATTACTTTTTTTTATATACAAATATAGAGCATGGTAAATATTGATTTAGAAAGTTCACATTTAGAAGCTCATGATCATGTATTTGAATACGAAGTAATTCTTTTAATTATTTTTTAATTTTTTTTAGAGAAAATAACTTCAGTGACAAAAAATGCCTTATAATATACGAATTTAACCAACTTTTTTTGGATTTGCCAAAATGACCAATAAATTCGCAACGCGAACTCCAATTTCGCAACCCAGTTTCCAATTTCGCAACGCGAATATGTCGCATTACGCTTTTCCAAATTCGCGTTGCGATTTTACAATTTTCGCAACTTGAATCTATAAATCGCAACGCGAATTTGTAAATCGCAACACATAAGTTAAATTCGCAACGCGATAGTCAAATTCGCAACACAAAGTCAAATTCGCAACGCGATAGTCAAATTCGCAACACAAAAGTCAAATTCGCAACGCGAATTTGTAAATCGCAACACAGAAGTCAAATTCGTAACACGATAGTCAAATTCGCAACGCGAAAGTCAAATGTTTTTACGCGAAACACAATATTAATTTCGCAACACAAATGTAAACAATATTATCGCAAATCATCTCTAACCTAAAACCCTAAATCACAACTCAGTCTCATCTCCATCTCTAACCTAAAACCCTAAATCGCAACTCAGTCTCATCTCCATCTCTCACTCTCTACGACAAAATCCGTCCCCATCTCCGACGAAATCCGTCTATCTCCATCTCTCAGAGCAACCCTCACAACCATTCACGGTCAGAAATGGAAAATCAACCACCGAGGGTTAGTTTTTTAATCTCTTATTTTTATTTTGAAAATTTTGTATTATTATTAGATTTTTCTTATATTGATGATAAATTTACTGGTAATTTCAATATATATAGATTAACCATTTCACTGAGATTGCTTAGTAAATTCATTCGGTTGCTGCCAATACTGCTAAACTGCTTAGTATTTGTCTTTGTTTTATCTTTTTGTTGAAGAAACCCTAAATCGCAACAACAAAATCGCAACGCGATTTTAGTTTCGCGTTGCTATTTTCATTTTCGCGTTGCGATTTTCTTTTTCGCGTTGCAAATTTAAGTTTCAGAAACTTCTTTTATTCTTTAAATTGAAACTTGAATGAATTGCATTACTTCAACCAAAAAACAAAGACAAATACTAACTTCACAGTGCTGCTAATTTAAGTTTCAAGAATAAATTACTACTCTTTATGTTGTCCTTGAACCTGCACTAAACTTATATGTTGTCCTTTTAAATGTTTATATAAGTGCTTACTTCTGGAATATTATCTGATGCATTTTGTGAACTGACTTGGTTGAATACCGTGCTAGTTTGAAACATATTTGGCTTTGTTTTCACTGTTTAATATCATGTCTGTTTATAGTGTATAATAAGGAGTTTTTGGTATATCTAACTGTATGTTTATTATTTTTGTAAAAAAAAAATTTCGGCTGCATTGACCTTAAGGAATAAATTAAGCCTAGCCACTAAAATTGCGTCGACGCTTACACCTCTACAAAGAAAATTATTTGAGGATACTTGCTTCGGGCCATAGCTGAAAGTGCAACATACGGGTGGAGATGCTATGTTGACACATTTGTTTCTTCAGACCATGACTAACGATCTACCCGAGGGGATACAACGTGGTGATGAGGAGTTTTGGTTTCATTTTCCTCCGGCACATACTTGTTTTGGGCGGGAGGAGTTTTCTTAATCACTGGTCTAAGCTTCGGACACGATGATGTAGGTCGGTATACTAGTCATATCGCCCGCTCTTCATGGTTATCTCTAGTTTTCCTGAGCTGGCAAAGTCGAAGCCGAGTTTACACGTCGACGACTTGAAGAGATTATTTGATAAAGATTGTTTTATTCGGATGGATGACCTTGATGTTGTCAGAGTATGCCATTTATTACTTTTGCATGTCGACTTTTTAGGCAAAGAGGGTAGACAACCTATCTTTGAGGACCTAATATTATTGGTAGAGGACCTAAATGCATGGAACCTGTTTCCGTAGGGTTCATATCTATGGAAAGCTACCTGGAAGAAGTTGTCGTCTGCCTTTAAGGACCGAAAAAGTTTACGGGGCGATGGTTCTAAATACACTTTGACAGGCTTTACTTGGGCCTTTAAGGTAAGAATTTCTATAATGTTTCCAAAATTATAATTAATTATTTAACAATTACTAATGTTTATGTATATATTGTTTGTAGATTTGGATATTTGAGGCTTTCCCCAGCATGCAGACATATGCGATAAAAAGATCAAATGATATTCCTAGGGCTATTACCTGGAAGAGGATTCGCATGTTGGATTGGGAAGAGTTACTCCCATATACGACGATGAATGATGTAAGTTAACACACAAATAATACCATATATAAACAAGTTATTACTATTACAAGTTTAACTTTGTTTGAGCTTTTATATTGTTAGGAGGCCAACTATCCATTACAGAGGGTGACACCCACAGAGGCTGAGCTTGCCACTGATTGGTGGCGCGCTAGTAAGCGGTTTTTTGATGGGACGGTTGATGAGCACCCCTACTTCGAGAGCCATCACCTGATCGGGCCGATTCTACAGCTCGAACCCCGGAGCCATCACCTGATTGAGCCTCTTCTCTACCTCCACCATCACCTATTCCATCACATCATCGAGCCTCTCTCCACCATCACCTCATGATAGATGACCGAAAAAGAGGCCACGACATTTATCTCCCTGTTCTCCACCTCCACGAGATGAGTTAGGGGAATTACGTGATGAGGTCGGTGCTTTGCGTCATGAGGTAGGTACTTTACGTGAAGATAATGGTGCATGGCGTGATGAGGTTCGATCTTTACGTGGTGAGGTGGATTTTTTATGCGATGATAATGGTGCGCTACGCGGTGAGGTATCTATTTTACATGATGAGATTGCCGCTCTACGCGAGATTGTTTCATTGTTACAGAATGAGGTTCATACTCTACGCAATGAGGTAAATTTGTTTAATACTATACTAAAATGTAAATAACATTTTTCGGCATTATTTATTTATTTACTGATTTATGTATTAATTTATTTTCAGCGGCCCGATAAGGTAGATGCTTTACGTCGGGTTTTTCTTGCACGACGAGGTTCACGTATCAGACGTCGTGCACGTGCCATTACATCTCCGTTCACCCCACTAGTGCCAAGACTCCGTAAGAATAAGCCCGATGCACCTATCATCATTCAAGAGGCACTTCCTATCGTTCAAGAGGCCCCTCTCATCATCGCAGAAGCCCCTCCCACCGTTCAAGAGGCCCCTGTCATCGTTCAAGAGGTCCTGCCTGCCGTTCAAGAGCCTGATTCACATGGCGTCATAAGTCGACATATTGATAAATCCCCTCCCGTGCCCGATATGATGGATGCGAGTTGGCTTTTGTATGTGCTACCGACCAGTACCATTCCTCAGTAGGAGAGGGAAACACTACCAGAAATAATTACAGATAATACCCTTTGGGCTAAGACCGCAATTGATTTTTATCTACATGAGCGGAGCAAGGGGTGTTATTCTGACCTATGCCAAATCGACGATGCTATTCATTTGTTTCTTGAACGGTCTTGGTGGGGTATTTTATTAGGGGTTGAAGATAATGGCTATCTCGAAGGGGTGGTAAGTCTTATATTCTTCTTATATTGTATTTTGATCAATTTTTTTTTAAATTATTAATAAATTCACTAATATATTTTTTATAAAACAACATATTGATGCATGAGTGTCACGTCTTCTAATAATAAGGAAATTAAGGAAAAGAAATACTCGATTGACTATTATGCCGACGTCTTTTCACGCAGCTCACTTGAAGGATCAGAGAGATACTTCATATACGTTGGGTAATGGAAAAGCTAAACTTTATCCTGCGTGGTTGGAGGTCGATAAGGTTAGTATTTATTTTTTGAATATTTTAAAGGTTTTCATAAATTTTATTTGATGTGCACAATTATTTATGATTGCATGTGTTTATCCCTGTTTTGGAACGTCGTCATTGGCTTCTCGTCGAGCTTCAGCTCCCATCCCTGAAGACAATGGTATATGACAGCGTGTTGAATTACATACCATTGTCTGATTTGAGAGATATTATTACAAAGGGATGGAGCGATCATTTGGCTAAATACTTGGATGCGATTGATTATTTGACAAATTCTGGAAACAAGAAGCCAAAGAAGTTCAAAATTACAATGATCAGAGATAAGAATGCGCCACAACAAACGTAGGGAGCAGAGGGGATTGTGGTCCTCTCGTATGCTTGTGCTTGGAACGTTTGACGACAAGAAGTAAACAGTATCTACCTCCCACGGATAGAGATAGAGGTGCAGTAGGCTTGTGGTTTCGGCATTATATGGCCATCGATATAACGAGACGCTGCCTACCTGCATCCGCGTGCTGAAAGTGTGCATAAACAATTGGTAAGTTTGAGCAAGTGTTAACATATATACTCTTTAATTGGTTTGAAAATATTTGGTTAAGTACCTAGAATTCAGTAATTTGTGTTTGTTGGTTTTAGATGTGTAGAAAGTTTGTTGAGCAAATGTTTGTTTCGCAGGTTAATCCTGAAGTGAGCTGCGTGAAATTGATGTATTTGTACATAAACAACAGTCTAGGGTACACTTTTTTGCTTTGTTTAATTGAATTTTACATTGAAAGTTGATTTGTTTAATTGATGAGGAAATAAGATTTATTTTTTGATTAATTGATTTGTAAAAGTTGATTTGTTTAATTTGATGTGTAAATAAGAATTATTTTTTGCTTGTTTAATTGATTTGTAAAAGTTTGAGCAATTCTTGTTTAATATTTTGCCTGTTGAAGGTACAAATTCGCAACGCGAAAGTTAAATTCATAACGCGAAAGTCAAATTCGCAACGCGAAAGCCAAATTCGCAACGCGATTTTCGGTTTGCGAATTTGACTTTCGCGTTGATCGCAACATACAACATCAAGTTATATACAACATCAAACACATTCCAAGCTATAAATACAAGCTAAGGACACTTGAAGAAGCAAGAGAACAACTATCCAAACAATCAAACACAAGAGAAAATCCCAACATGATAACAACTGAACTGATCATAGCAATGTTCAAACTCAAGTTGTAGATTTTGATTTCCTTTTGCTTGGCACCATATGAGATTTGATTTTGATTTCCTTTTGCTTGGCACCATATGAACTTTGGATTTTGATGAGCATCGGAAGCATTTCAGACTTATGATTTGGGTGGTACTCGGAAGCATTTCAGACTTATTATTTTTGTTATTATTACAAGTTGTAGCCCTCAATTATTGAGATTTTTAGTTGCCATTTGTTGCATTTCTCGTATACCACCCAGATCATACCCCCGAAACATTTCTGACGCTTTAAAGTTGACCAAAAATTACGATGGTCGGGATTTCCCTCGCGTTTAAAGTTGAAAAAAAACAATGAAAATTAGGAATAATCAATGATAACATGCATATTGGCTTGGGCTAATATTTATAGTGGAGCCGAAATTTATATTAAAATTCAAACTCAAGTTGAAATTTAAATTCAAACTCCAATTACATATGAAATGAATTTGAAATGCAGTGTTAAATTGAACATGGAAATTGCATAATTGATTCATACTGTTCAAGTAACATGCTTTATGAACCATCAAGCTAAAAGACAATATTGATTGAGTTCAAAGATGAGTTGTGAGTTGATGGGGTTGTCACACTTGTCACATGGTTGGAATAAAGTACTCACATGAAGATTGTTTTGTTATACACAACCCATCTCATCTGAATGAAAATATACTTACAATATAATCAAACCAAAACATACATACACAACAAATTTATACATAACAATGTTCAAATAATGTGCCCACAAAAACGAAATTAATCCGATGAAAAATGGTTATTTTTAACGAAGTCCGGAACATTATTTTCTAAATAATGTACCCATAAAAATGTTCAAATAATGTACAACATGAAAGTTAAATTCGCAATGCGAAATAAGCGTTGCGATAGTCAAATTTGCAACGAAAAAGTCAAATTCGCAACGCGAAAGCTAAAATCGCAACGCGATTTTCGATTTGCGAATTTGACTTTTGCGTTGATCGCAACATACAACATCAAGTTATATACAACATAAACTCATTCCAAGCTATAAATACAAGCTAAGGACACTTGAAGAAGCAAGAGAACAACTATCTAAGCAATCAAACACAAGAGAAAATCCCAACATGATAACAACTGAACAGATCATAGCAATGTTCAAACTCAAGTTACTAATGAATGTCTAACTTAAAATGTATGCATTGATACATAAAATACGCATAATACAATGTTTGCATTTAAAAAATACAATGTTTGCATTTAAAAATCACCTAAGTTAATAAGTCCCAAAAGGTGAAGCCGGTTGTGATTGGGATTTTGATTTTGATTGCGATTTTGATTTCCTTTTGCTTGGCACCACATGAGCTTTGGATTTTGATGATGATCCATTTTTTGGTAGAGGAAAATATGATTGTGATGGAACTGGTGATCCACAGGTCAACCTTGTATGACCAATTTCCTTGCACCGACTACATGTCGATATCCTCTTCTCTTCACCCTTAGAAGGTATACGATCATGATTTTTTGGTCGGCCAGGTAGCCTGCTGTCCATGACTAGTGGCAAAATTGTTTGTAAGTCATCTGGTATGTCCCACTCAGAAGAATGTGGACATGGGTAGACAATCTCGGTATAAGTTTGTCGAAATACTTCTGTAGTGTAGCAATCCATAACGTATGCGCTTGAATCATCTTGGTTTAGATGAAGAGAAACTTTTATAACATGACCACACGGATAACCATATATTTTCCATTTCTTACAACTACAAGTCTTTGGATTTAGATCGACAAGACCATTTAAGTTATTATCCAATACTTCAAACAAAGTGTTTGAACATGGTTCAACTCTCCATGACGTTGACTTCACAACATGTTTTGTTATCTTTTTTTCAGTCTATGGTGTAACACGACGTTCCAATGTTCCTGTAAATTTAAATAAATAATACTTAGTAAAATATATGATAAGTTACGAATTTAAAGAAATAATACCTGCATGGTTTCTTTTCTTGTAGTACCACTGTTGAATAGAGACTCGAAAAAACTCCATTAACATAGTAATGGGTAATTTCCGGGAATGACGGCTTAGAGCGTTGATTGATTCTGCACTATTAGACGTCATGAAACCATATCTTGCTCCAAGTTGATGTACTCTTGACCATCTTTCAAACCCAACATCTTCTAGTGTTTGAGCACATTGAGGTAAAACACGTCTTAAACAATTTATATGCTTATTAAAATCCACTTCCTGATAAGCTTTTACAGCATTCCAGTATGTCCATTTGTGATTTTTTATACCAGTAGACCTTGATTTTAGATTTCTGTACAAATGAACACCACAAAGTCCATAAAAAGCATATGGGAAACACCTTCTAACAACGTTTTCAATTGAGTTTGCCCTATCAGATATGATTGTCAGATTACTAATAAGACCTATGCAATCCCTAAGATGCCCCATAAACCATGTCCATGAATCAGAGGTTTCAGATTTGCCAACCCCGTAAGCTATTGGCAGTATCCCATTGTTAGCATCCATGGCTACAGCTAATAAGTTTACTCCAAGGTATCGACATTTTAAATGTTCTCTGTCAACTATAATAACTGGGCGCATGCAAGTAATAAACGAACGAATCTACAAAATCATTACACAAGAAATATAATCATTTAAATGTGAAATGCATGCAACTAACAAAAATGAGTCAACAAAATTATAATTATTTACTAACCGCAACACCAATGGCGATAAACAACAACTCAAAGCGTCCATCTCTATCTGTTTTGATATGAGTTACCGACCCATGATTTTTCAGCTTTAAATTGTGACAATAAGCCGACAGTTGGGCAAATGATGCTTCTGGCGACCATCTCAACAATTCCAAGGCATAACATTTGGCTCTCCAAGCTTGAGAATATGAGATACTAATCTTGAGCCGAGCATTCATGTCAGTCATAATTTCATGTCTCTGATATACCCTTCCATTCAAAACATTAACTCAGCCAGAAAACCACCCAACACCTTTTTGTTTGTCTGTCTATGGTGAGGAAAAACTTAGGTTCTTGAACATGTATGTTTATCAATAAAATTCCTAACTTGAAACATTTCGCAATCTTTTATCCTCTTTGCAATCATACGCCACGTACAGTTTTTGTCAATCATACACCTTGTTTTGAAACGATCTTTGCTTGATTTGTTAACTTTTAGTTGATAGTCATCTTCCACACATTTCGTATACAAAGCTATCTTCAAGTCTTCCTTTGTATCAAAACAATCATCTTTCTTGATACGAATAACTTTTGTGTAACAATCAACTGCTATCTTTACCAACTCTTCTTCTGGTATCTGAAGTAATTCTGGCATATTCCAGTTATACTCCCGTGGCATTTTCTTCTTTTTCCTTTCTTCGGGGACTTCTTATTCTTCTTTTTCTTCTTCATGGTTATATGAATTACACAATGGATGTTCAACATGTTCATTCACAGTCGTAACTTCCTCCTCATTATCATCAACAACATCTTCCTCGGTAGCGGTTGTTTCATCATCAAAATTCGGGTATTGACCAATATCAAAATCATTACATGAAGGGTTTGTTTCTTCTTCCATCACATCATCAAAATCCGAGTATTCCCCAAGATCAAAGTCCGGGTATGACCAAAATCAAATTTTGAATACTGACTAGTACTCACAATTTTTTCTGTTGGCTCATAATCGTCTAACTGGTCAATACGAAAACTGGAATTTGGTGCTGAAAGTTGATTGAGATTTGGATTAGGAAAAGGTTGTGGGTTTGAGATTGTGTTTGATATTGTGTTTGGTATTGGAAATATGGTGAAACAAAATTTGTTTGGTGATGAAATTGTGGTGGAACCATTAAATTTTGGGTTGAAGAACTTAGTTGATTACTACCCGCTAGTGACCCAACTTCACTACTTCTAGGTTCAACAACATACAATGTAACATCATCTTCATGCGAAATACTAATGTAAGCAATGAATCGTTCAACATCTTTATTGTCGGTTAACAAATAAACTTTACATTTTCTCTGACAAGATAGCCTAAATCCACTTAGAGGCTCTAAATTCAATTTCTTTGCAACACGTAACATTAGAGTTTCATAAGTTAACTTTTTTAATGACAGTTTTAGTTGAAGATTCATGGGTAAATGTACATATTGTAAAACACCATAAACATTCTCCCATGACCCTCCAAAACACAAATCTATCCAAACATGATCAACATTAGATGATTTCATTCTACAAATTGTAAATTAATTTGCAAAACAATGAGCTATAAACTAGATATATCACTAACTTAGAGAAAAACATACCTTTATTAAGTTGATTGTTGATAATTTGGGAGAGAAATCATTGAAAAATTATATAGAAATAAAATTATGTAAAAAAAAATTAGAGATGGGGAAGGATGTCGTTGGATATAGGAACGGATGTCGCCGGAGAGAGTGATAGATGGAGATGGAATGAGTTGTGATTTAGGGATTTAGGTTATGAGTTGTTGCTGCTGCGTTGTTATATACCCAAAACATTTGTGTTGCGAAACTAAAACCTGTTACGAATTTGAAATTCCGCGTTGCGAATTTGACTTATGTGTTGCGATTTACAAATTCGCGTTGCGAAATTGGAAACTAGGTTGCAAACATAGAGTTCGCGTTGCAAATTTGAGATCGCGTTGCGAATTTGTTGGTCATTTTGGCAAATCCAAAAAAAGTTGATTAAATTCGTATATTATAAGACATTTTTGGTCATTGAGATTATTTTATATATATATATATATGTGCAAAGTAATGTCTTATATTTATCACGCTTAAAATAAGGTTACACTTCAAAAATAATATTATTTTAATAATTTTCCAATTGAAATAGTGTTATGAGATAATATAATTTTAATATACATTATTGAATATAACAATAATTTAATTTTAATATAAACGTACTTTTTAGTTTTATTTTTAACACATCATTTTAATTTACCACTATAAGAACCTTCTTTAAGTTCTAAGTTTTCAAATTAAATTAATCCTTAAAAAAAATGAATGATTTTGTTTCTCTCAATTTTAAAGCGATTGATTTAATTTTTTATATTAATTTTATTCATGATCTTTGGAGGATTAAGGATAATATTTGGTTTACTTTTCACCTCAAGTATCGAGAGAGATTTCAGAAGAACATCTCTGAAAGATAAATCTCAAATACATAATATCTTTCAATAATAAGTCATGTTCTTTTGACATGATCTCTAACATACTCACTTACACTACTACTAGAACTAAATCAATTGTCGACTGATCATTTAGACAGTCATAATAACATATGATTGGTACTTACATTATAGGTCACTATAAAAATTCTCTATCATTATCAACATAAAGGAGAAAATACTCTAGATTGTAACTTTCTTCTTCATTCATCCTTCCTCTTATCTCTTAATGGAGACAAAAGATATTGTTGAATAATCGGGTAAAGAAAACGGAAAGAACACAATAATTTTAACGAGGTTCAGCAATGTGCTTACGTCCTCGGTGTCTTAGGCGACGCTAGTTTTTCATTCAATGTCTCATAGGTGTAGGTTACATATCCTTTTATAATAAATAAACCCTGTTACATATTTACAAAAATAATCTTGTACCATATCGCGGGGCCGCACCCCAACCCACATAATCATAACCCCACTACGAGAATTTTTTTATAAGGATAGATGATGTTCGCTTACTCTACTCCATCCTATGTCCTCTTTACAGGTCTATTTATGAGTCATACCTAACAGATGATACCGGTAATCGTTGTTCAACCACTGATTGCATATCTCATCTAAACCGATGAATAGTTTATAATCATTATGACCCATTTATTCCCGCAGTCATCTTGTGCGTTCGTATAAGGAACTAAATCGTTTAATATGCAGACTTGAACGATCTAGTGGTTCTTAACACAACCATTCATTTTTTTTGACTGGTTTACCTCTTGCAGGTTTGAATGTTTTGGGCCATTGTTAATACTTGGCCAGTGTCCAAAACTACGTTAAAAAGCCTTCATGTGCATGTGCTTAGCTTTCTCTCTCTAAACTAAATTAAGGTCATGTACGTGTATGTGTATATGATTAGATTTTCTCATGTGCCCATAATCAGTTCCCTAATAAGAAACCAAAACAGAGCTTGCGTTGTAAACGGCAAACACGGTAAAGCTTTCACCTTTCCTTCTCCTCCATTGAAACTATGAAACACAAACACACATTTGCAATCCATTTATTCCTAAACTTTGGGTTTCACATTCATTTTCCTCTAATCACATTTTTTTTGTTTTGTTTTGTAATCTGTTTGTTTTATGATGGATAGCAATTATTCACCTGTACCCAACGGCTCACATGTAGAATTACAAACACTGAATGAAGCCGATGATTTTGCATCCCAACAGAGATGGTTGTTTCCCGATGATGGAAACTGGGAAAACGAGCTCATGATCCCTCGTGACACCGACGACGATGATTTCGATGCTGATATCGATGATTACACCCTTCTTTTAAGTAAACCCCATAAAGAATCCGGCATTCCTGGTGCTGTTTTCAACTTAACTACCACCATCATCGGTGCTGGAATGATGGCTTTGCCTGCCACCATGAAGGTTCTCGGCATCGTTTTGGGGCTTGCTTTAATGATTGTCATCGGGATTTTGTCCGAAATCAGTGCCGAAATGTTGGTTAAGTATGCTGTGCTATGTAAGGCCAAGTCTTATGGGGAAGTTGTGGAGGTTGCAATGGGAAGAACGGCTCGAGTTTTGTCTGAGATTTGTATAATCATCAACAATGCAGGTGTGTTGGTCGTGTATTTGATCATCATCGGCGATGTTATGTCGGGTTCAGTTCATCACCATCATCACGGAGTTTTGGATCAGTGGTTAGGCTATGGTTTTTGGGACCATAGGAAGATATTGGTCTTGGTCATCATGGTGTTTTTCCTTGCACCACTCTGTTCCTTAAACAGAATCGATTCATTGAGCACCACTTCAGCTGCATCGGTCGCTTTAGCTGTTGTTTTCGTCATAATTTGCCTCGGTGCCGCCTTCACAAGGGTGATCGAAGGCAAGAGCAAGTCCCCGAACATGAGCCTCGATTTCGAGTCTCGAAAAACAATCATGGACCTACTAGTGGTGATCCCGGTCATATCGAACGCTTACGTTTGTCACTTCAACGTCCAACCGGTATACAACGAGCTCGAAGGCCGATCGCCACAAAAGATGAACAAAGTGGTAAGGATCACAACTACCATTTGCATCATGGTCTACGCCTCGACCGCCACATCGGGGTACCTCCTCTTCGGCCAGCAAACCGAATCCGATATCCTAACGAACTTCGACAAGAACCTCGGGATTCGATACAGCACGGCGTTGAACTACATCGTTCGAGTCGGCTACGTCCTCCATCTAGTCCTCGTCTTCCCCGTCATCCATTTCTCATTACGTGAAACCGTGGATAACTTGGTGTTTAACGGATCAGCTCCCCTGGTGGAGAGTAAAAGGAGGTCATCGGCATTGACAGCCGTGTTGCTGGTGCTTATATATTTAGGGTCCACCGTGATACCAAACATATGGACGGCTTTCAAGTATACGGGTGCAACGACGGCGGTTTCGTTAGGGTTTACGTTCCCAGCTCTGATAGCGTTGAGGTTAGGGGAAGAAGACAAGGGTTTGAGTTTGAGGTTGAGCATGGGACAAAAATGTCTGTCGTGGTCGATGCTGATATTGGCTGTAATAGTTAGCGTTGCAGGGACGGTTGGAAATATCATTTATTGCATCGAAAATGAATCTGATGATTGATTCCATCGTCTGAATTTTGTCGTAGTTGATTCTTCAGTGTGTCTGCCCTTATGCTACAGAATCCCACGTTGCTGTTTTACTTATTCCTATGTTTTTTTCCTTTTCTTTTGTAGTTATTTCTTAAAATGTACAGTAGAAAATTCTATAGCCTTTTTGTCTTATTTCATATTAATAATATGTTGTATGTAATCTGTATTTTTTTATATTGGGTTTTTAGAGTAAATTATACTAATAGCTGTTGATTTTTTACAAGTATAGAGTGACTATAAGGTAGTATTTGTGCAAAAAAATTTTTAACTGTTGACAACGCATACACATCCTACATTGCCGCTTGAACACAATACCTCCAGGGTAAACTATAAAATTGAAACCCAAACTAAATATTAAGTATGATTTTGAAAATAAATAAAGTTTGAATACCAAAACAGAATATAACTAATAGATTAAGTATTATATTTGTAGTTTACCCAATAATTTATTTGTGCTACTAACTTTTATTCTTTTAAGAAAAAGAGTAGTACTTTTTAGGCTTAATATCTAATTAGCGTATGTACTTTATTCCAATTTTTAGTTTCATCATTGTAGTATTTTTTTAATTTATGCACTATTATCATTGCTTTCTCTATTTTTCTAAAAAATACTTTAAAAATAAAAAAAATAAACGACTCCGATTTTTAAATTTATATTTTGTAATTATAATTATATTTAACTTATATTTTAAAAAATAAAAAGTGTAACATCCCAAATACCGGGTTAGTGACCAAATTGTAAAATTTTAGAATTTAGTGACTAAATTAGATAAATTGAAAAGTTTAAGGATTTAAGTAGAATATATATGTTATTTGTGCAATGCATGATTATATATGTTATGGTTAAGTAAATATATGAGGATTGTGATTACATGTTGGAATTATAGGATTGCATGTGTAACATCCTCAACACCGGGTTAGTGATTAAAGTGTAAGATTTTAAAATTCGATGATCATATTAAATAAATTAAAAAGTGAAGGAATTAATTGAAAGATTTTGGTGAATGATGAATTAATAAGTGAAGAAGAAGTAAAAGGGCAAATGAGTCTTTGAACAAGGAAATTATTAAATAAGAATTAATGGGTATTATAATACCCATGTGGAGCATGTTTGGAAACAAAGTTTCCAGACAATTCTCATCTTCTTCTCCCAAACGTGAAGCACCCAAGCTAAAGGTAAGCTTGATTTCTTTTGGTTAATCTTTCAAATTCAAACATGGTTTGGATTCATGAAGCTTTAGGAAACATGATGGAAGGAAAAAGGGACTTAGAAGCTCAAAGAGTTTTGAATGATAGAATATTAAAGAGAATGAGTTTCAAAGTGAAATTTTGAATAAGAGGGTTTAAATGAATTTGGAAGTTGGATTTGACTTGTCATCAATCTAGTTAAGACATAAGAAGTGCTAGAATTGAATTTATAACATGTTGAAATTTGAGTATAATTCTTGAATTTCATAAAGAGGAGGATATTGAGGTTAAAGATGGGATAAATGAATATTAGTGAGGCTAAGCATGTGTATGTATGTTAGGATTATTAAAGGGGAGGAAATATGAAGTATTGAGCTGAAAAGAAGTAATTTTCACTCTGAAAATGTGAACTCTGGGCCAGTGGTATCGGTACCCATTCAACAGGTATCGATACCTACTTTAAATAAGCAATGAAATTACCTTTCCTTTAGTTTAAGAAATGAAAGTTAGGACATGCTATTAGTATACTGATCAATATCAATGTATTATTATGTAGATATAGAACGTAATCATGTTCCGGAACAATCGAAGGATCAGAATCGAGTCAAAGTAATCAAGACTAAGGTGAGTGCACATACTAGATTTTCTTGCATAATTCGTTTATGCTTTAATATGATATTATATGAAATAATGCAATTGTTAAAGAATCAATTCAGGTATGTGAAATAATGGGAATGATCATATGTGTACATGCGAAGTGAAATATGTGTTTATATGAAAAGTGATGAAAAAGATATGAAATGAGAAATGTATTCATATTTAGCCCTGTTATTTAATATGAGAGATGTATGTATAATTGGCATGCCAAGAGTCGAGGGATATACAGTGGTCCTTCGGGACATATACAGTGGTCTTTCGGGATAAATATTCAGTGCCCCTAGTGGGAATTTATACAAGCTGTGGTGACAGCATATGTGCACAACCTCA
Source organism: Hibiscus syriacus (assembly GCF_006381635.1). Classification (NCBI taxonomy): domain Eukaryota; kingdom Viridiplantae; phylum Streptophyta; class Magnoliopsida; order Malvales; family Malvaceae; genus Hibiscus; species Hibiscus syriacus. The sequence goes on along the minus strand of NW_024063071.1, from coordinate 1,269,243 downwards.
GTGTACTCGCATATCTTATGTTCTTAATAATGTACATGGGCAATCCAAAGATAAGTGAAATTTTCTTAAGAAGATAAATTTCATACGTGCATGATATGATCATATACATTGTAGTGTAATGGATTCATGCAGGTTATAATGTCACGATCGAATGGTAAGAGTGCATGTTTCATGAATTCATTGTTACATATTTTATTATGTCTCACTAAGTCTATGACTTAGCGTGTAAGTGATTTACATGTAGGTACTAAGAAACAAGAAGAGCAGAAATAGAAGTGGGAAAGACAACACCACTACTAGAAGATCATATCAGAAATAAACAACAAAGTATGTATTTTGTTGTATAAAGTGTGTTGGCATGTAATAAGTTGTTAGTTATGAACGCTCTGATCAACTTTTCTAATGCTTTAAACGTATATATGTAAATGGTAATTTTGTATAGCGATGAAAGGTTAAATTTTAAGAGTTTATGTATGTTTTACGGAAGTACTATAGCAGTATTGTAGCAGTACTGTAGTAGGAATATAGCAAGTATCGGTACCCTGTAGCAAGGTATCAATACCCCTATTTGATTATGGAAAATTTTTAGCATTCGATACTGTTCACGGTACTGTTTATACCGTATAGTACTGTTCATAAATACGTTTTTGCCTCAAAATTTTATAACAAACATTATTTAATAGTATATTATCGTATTTTCTTAAAATAAGTTCAAATATTCTGTTATTTGGTAAGAATATTATTTTAAAAAGTCAATGTGACATCTCGGACTCGTATTCGGGTCGAGTACGGGTTGAGGGTGTTACAACATGTTTCATGAATTTACTATTGCATCTTTATATTATGCCTCACTAAGTCTATGACTTAGCGTGTGAGTGTTTCACACGTAGGTACCAAGAAATAGGAAGATCAGAGTTAGGGTCTATCAAGGCATCATTATTTTAAAGATGATCAGACCATAAGTGATTCAAACATTATGTCATTTTGTTATAGTAATTATGTTGGCATGTAATCAAAGTTTAAATCACATATCCTCTAATCGATTTTGTAATTATTTTGATTGTACTTATGTAAATTATTTCACTATTATTTTAATGAAAGTTTAAATTTTCAATGATTTTGTAAAAGTAAACGTTTTGAAAAGTCAATGTGACACATCGGATTCGTATCTAGGTCATGTACGGATTGAGGGTGTTACAAAAAGTGTCAAAATCTTAAGAAAATTGAAGATTTAGAAAATTGTGAGTTTTCTAAATAAATTTTGGATTTTTTAGATATTTGAGATTGTTTTCTTGGATGCGATCGAACTCTAAAAGTTGACTGTTTTCTTGGATGCGATCGAACTCTAAAAGTTGACTCACAAATGACTTGAAATATTTGCCACGAATTTGGTGATTTTGAAGTTCATGTCGTGATTAAAAACAAAAACTTCCATAGGTTGATATAATTGGTTAGGTGGTATGTCTAAATGTTGTGAATTTTTCTTATTCATTTGGTACGCTTCAACAACATTTGATGGTGGTAATCAACATTTGTGTCATTTAAAGGTGACAGAAATTTAAAGCTCCTATGTCACTTTTATAGGGGAACAGAGCATCTTCTATCAATCATGTCTTGACCAACTCCATTCAATACATTATACAATTAAAGACAGACAATCAACTCGATTCGATACAAATAATGACAGACCGAAAGGGATGAACGGAACATATATTTTATATATATTTTTTATATTTTATAATAAATAAATTAAAAATCTGTTTTTGCCTCCTCCTAAAACTTTAAAAGTTCACCCATAACATACATAAAATTTTACGTTCGTCCCTGAATAATATAACTCCGAGACGAGTGGTTTAGGGTGTGCATAATTTAGCAGTAAAAATGGGATTTGTACTACGTGCAAAAACGAGAATGTTATGAATAATTCTGCTTATTATTAACCAAAGACAACAAAGTAAAAATGCTTTCCCCACTTAACCATCCAAAAAACTGCTATAGATAAACATAACATAGTGAAGGCTGGTTCCGAACAGAATTTATAGCGAAGTTGGCCGAAATGTGAGCACTAATTACTTACCGACAGTAGCTATGAACCATCACGGGGAGTTGTCTCGAATCTACAACTATCAATAGAGACTGCTTCCTTTAGTTACAAAGATATGCATCCAAAAACTGCTTACTCAGTCCTCCGTAGCAGCTGAGGCAAGTTCTTGACATCCATCATCAAACAAATCTGATTTAGGCTTTTGACTGTATCGGAAAAGATGGCTATGCAGCACTCAAGCAATTCTCCCAACTCCCGTATTTTGAACTAAAGCTGCCACCGCCGCTCAGTTTTGCATGATCGGAAATAACCGCTCGGGCACAAACATCCCAAGTCCTTGCTATGTCACTAAGTGACATGGGCTGTGGAAGGCTACGCAGTGATATACTAAACCTACACTTTGCTTTCACTGAAAGGTCTTCATGCTCCTTACTGTGAGACAGAATATGACATCAAAAATTATTTTCTAGCAAAAATATCAAATAGAGATATCTAGACTCAAACCAACTTGCACTTTTGCCGAAACATAACGCATGCCAAATGCTAATAACTGCTTACAAAGTTTTCCTCTGGATATTGAAAAACCTAAACTTAGTTGAAGTTTATATATGATTAACAATAGTTAAATCTTTGCACAAGATTCTTTCGTCCTTGATGAAAATGTTATCACCTCGCAGTTTTTACTTTTGGAACTGTACTCGAATAAAATAAATATAAGCAAACAGTTGAAACAAAACCATGATGCATGATAGTTTCCCAAAAAGAAATTGAACAGTTTCTAAACAGAATACCAGCCTATTTAAAGATGGGGAAGAAGAGAACGATTGGGCTTCAAAGAAAAATGTTTCCTCACCTGACTCCAACCGGAAACTTGTCTAATACGATCGGAGAACAATTTGGATAATTTGTGGGGACTAGCAAATGCAAGGGCTGAATTGGTGACTGCATAGCAACAAAGCAGATATAATGCCAAGAAAATCATATAATACTTTCAGGTTATGACATCAGTTTCTTTCTATGAGTTGAAAGCTTACCATTTGTACTGACATGTACTGTGATTTCAAGTTTGAACTGAGAGCCACAGCACTGAAAGAGCACTTGACAATGGTTCCTTCACCCCCTTCTGCAGTTGAAGCTGCTGCAGCAGGATAAACATCTTCATCACTGATATCAACCACTGTGTCTATAAGTCTTCCGTTTATTTCCCTTATTTCTTCCAAAAGGGAGTGATTAGCCTGCAATGGCTTCCATATCATCTTTTATATCTTAACATATGAAGCAAAGTGCAGCTATCTTAGACAACACCAAGTTAGGTATAAAATTTATCTTGCAAGCATTAAATTGCCTCTACCAATGCTACGCAGAAGTTGAAATGTGAAAAACCAAAATGTCTGTTCTCATTGACACAAAGTGATTGAACATCAGAAAATATAATGGCAGTCGGAAAATTTTATCTGCCTACATTCAGTGCACCACTGAACAATATAACTCTAGAATTTGGAGGACTTCAGGTAAAAACCTCAGGTTAAATTTCCAATCACATCAGGCATTATATAAAGCTATAAGGTCAAAATGGAGCATGAAATTCAACCGAAAAATTAGACATGATCTGGAAGTATCTATAACTAATATTTTCATTACTGATTTCCTTGACTAAATGACAGTATGCTCATACAGGATTATATGCATTTCACGAGAGAAAAAATACCTAGCAAGAACCATATGATTCGGAACAAATATTAACAATGATGCATGTGCTGAAAAGGTACACAATTTTTTCTTCGCCAATATTCTTGTCATCTTTAATCTTTACCTTAGTCACAAACATAAATGCAAGTATGTAACTAAGTAGAGACAACTATGACAAATTGATTCATAAATGCAAATTGATTTTGCTAAAACTTCTGTTAAAGTCTTAAATCTTTTTTATAGCTTCAAAGAGAAACTCCATAAACTCCATATGTGTTCAGCTTGAAAAAACCTATTCCTTAGGAATAGAATTAATGTCTGCGCTTTTCAAGACCTGCAACTGCACCGTTTCCTGATTCTCACCTAAGAGTTGATAATGGTTTTCCTCGAGATATTATCTCTCAAGGTTGGATACAACTGTGATTCCCAAGTCACGAGTGTAATTAAAGGGGTACTAATACTAGACATGGTAAATAGAACTTGTCTACAGTGGCAAGTATGAAACCATCAGAACTGGAAATTAAATGGATAACATAGTAGTTAACCAGCAGCATGAAAGTTGAAACAGACAAATACTCGAGAATAACTGCTTCAGAAAAAAAAAGATAATGTCACATTAAATAGATAAGTAAACAAAAGATTGACGTGATGCAAAAACTTTGCAAAAATTTGTATGTCAGCAACAGAAAAGTGACACCCTCTTTCTTTAAAGTTACTGCTTGCTTTTGACAGCAAATTTACAAAGTTCTGACTTTAAGGTTATTTAAGATAAATTTCAAGATTTTTATCAAATTGATGTTTAATGGCTTCTAATGCCAAAGGTACCTGTAAAATATTAGGAAAAGAATACTTGTATTTTATTCATCAACATTATGGGTATAAATACGAGTATCAAAGTCCTATAATATGTAAAGTAATATCCTACAGGGTAATATCATACGTTAAATACAATATATATCAACCCTAATATTTAGCCTGTAAATCTGTAACAGTACCAAAATAATAGATAAGAAAATAGAGACAAGGTAAGATGCTTAGGTGTTTAAAAAGAAATGAGAACATACATAACTTCAAAACATTCCAAAATGGAGTGATGAACATTAAATTCGACATTAGAAGCAGTACAGTACATAGAAATTCAGCCATATATATGAAGTGCTGGAATAGGCTTCCTAAAAAGCATAGCAGAATGCATTTTTGAATACATTTTTAAAAAGTGCACCGTGGACAAGGAATAATACCTCAATTCTTGGCCGCTTGACACTAGACGTAGCAGTTGACTCTAAGTCAGATGTCGAACCAGTTAGCCGTTTGAAACTATCATTCAAACTGCCAGCAGATGATACAACATTTAGGGGCATGGCACTAGTGTGACGCCTAATTTTCTTTGACCCACTCATTCCGTCTTGACTGATGAAATTTCTTGCTTGCAGACGACACTTTGTCATGGCAACCAGATCCTCACCTACTGCAGCCCTGGACCCATTACCTGGGGCTGAACCTGCTATCCTGTCAGTCATGCTGATAACTGAGCCAATGTCACTTACAGCTGCACCCAATGCTACAGGTGAAATGGATTTCACCTACAAATGAAATGCATTAAAAATCAAATTAACCCAATATGATTTTGAAAGAAGAAAAGGAGAAAGAACTTCTACAGCCTTAACCATGAAAGAAAGGGAAGAAGTGACAATAATAGAGCTTCACTAACTGCTTTCATTAAACGTTCAAGAGGTTGCTCCGTATTGCTTGACTTGCTGGAAACAGCTGTCAAAGCATTAGCATGAGTTCCATCTGCACCAGTAAACTCAGCAAGCAGAGGTGAGGCTGATATGCCTGGAGTGCCGATTGCAAGGGATTGGGAGCCTGCATGAACACCAGTTCCTTGTTGATTTCCGATAGTAGCAACATTTGTGAGAGAAGTTCCCTGAACAGGTTTTTCGGATTCCCCAGGCATAGGTGATGGAGCCAACGGAGTTGAAGGTGAAGGAACAACAAAAGGTGAATTTGCAGATTGCAAGGGAGTTCCAGATTTTGAGATGGATGTTATCAGGTTTTGCTGATCAACCTGTGGGGAAGAATGCTGAGGCATCTGAGGAGATGCAGCCTGAAGTAGCTGCGGTGAAGAAACGGGAAATTGAGCACCTGGTTTCAACTGCTGATGGGTATAAGATTGCCGCTGGCCTGCCGGAAGATGTTGGAATACCCCAGACTTAGAACCCATCCCCTGCCTCATATCATTCGCATCACTCATCTGATGCAGCTGGGGCATCTGGTGTGTCTGCATTTGAGTGGACAGTTGTTGCTTTGCTTGCTGCTGCGGCTGCTGCAGCTGCTGTTGTTGTTGCAGTAGCTGCTGCTTCTGTTGTATATATTGGTGCTGCATTTGGCGTTGTTGAAACTGTTGCTTGTACTTTTGTGACTGTAGCATTTGCTGTCCTTGATGTTGTTTCATATGCTGGTGCTGAAGCATGCTGGAACTTGACTGAAGAGGATTAATGTTATGCGGCAGGACACCTGCCCCACTTTGTGATGACAAGCTGTTAAAATTTGCCTGCTGGGAAGTACTCACAGGATTCTGTTGTAATGGTCCTGAAGCAACCTGCTGCATTGAGACAAGGGTATTACCTTGTCCTGAATCCATATTGGAACCTGGCTGTAATGAATTTAACTTGGTCTGCTGTGCTGTCGAAACCCCAGGTGACAAAGAATTATGCTGCATGCTTGTCATGTTGTTAGGCTGCATTGCTGGCACAGAACCTTGTAAATTTATCGACTGCAACTGAGGGTTCATTTGATTATCATGAGACTGTGTCTGATTCATTTGTGTTTGTGCTTGTTGCATGGAATGCATATGAGGTGGAGGAAACTGTCCTTGCTGCAGCATCGAGACAGGCTTCCTTGGCCTATTGGAATTCACAAAATTTATTATCTGATTCTCATACGAACTCAACTTCTCCTTGAAAGGGGCTGTTATACTCGCTTTGGGAACAGATAAGAAAGCTAAAATGCGCTCCAACATGGCCTTGAATAGTTTAAACTTCTCAAGCTGCTCAGACTTTGGCTGCTGTGGATTAGAATCATGCTGGACAATAGGACACAAAATTGTTTTAAGCAGCCCAAGTAAAATTGCAAACCACTATTCCACCAGATAAGCATAAGTGAGACCACTAAACACTGTCTAAAGGAATAGGATTCAAGGAGCAACACAAAAGTGGGGGCGGGATCAAAAGCTTTAACGTAGAGTAGTAACAGGTTCTCTCAATTTTGTTAATAGATACAGCAGCAGAGTAAGGTGCAGAAGGGCTCTATCACTCTTGAGATGTTAAAGAATGCATATATAAGATTATGCAATGAATAAACCTACCTGCTGCAACTTGGTAGCAATTTTCTGGTACATCTCATTTAATTCAGGCAAGTATGTCTCCTTCAATGTCTGGATCTGTAACGTTAATTCAGGCAGACTGGTTAACAAACAATTAAACCACTCAATATCCAAGTTTCATTGTTTATACAAAAAAGCAAAACGATTTTTCCGTTTTCTGACTAGCAGGCAGTGATTTTCGTTAAAATTACAGAAGAAACAAAGGAATCAATAAAGGCTTAATATGAAGTCAAGCATGCAGAGGATATCCTTGGTCATGTTTCCCTGTTAAAAAATTAAATAGATCTTTCGTAGAGCAGTGAACAATATGCATTTATTTTCTTATTGATAACAAACTAATAAAATGCCTAAATTTCTTTAACAAAATTTATTTTAAGTTGCTAATTCTTCTTTTTTAAGTTCCTGTTAACAGACACATCCCAATATACTGTAATATTCCTTTTTATAACCAATTTCCTGCAGATAAAACCTAATTAAAGCCAACTTGTAAGTACAATATTATCTATAGGAGAATAGTCAAGAGCTTTTACCTTCTGATATACCTCTTCTTGCAAATCACCACCGTTAGCAAGCCCTGTTTGAGCTGTGGAATCTAAAGATGCTAAAAAAAGGATCATTACACACATGAGAAAAACAAAAAATTTTGGAGGATGGAAAACATTGAAATAGATAGTTTATAGAAGAAAGGTACAATTGAGCAAAAAAAACAACCAAGTCTCATAGCAAATTAAGGTAGACATAGCATAGAAGGGTAGGTTGCAATCAATAATCAAATTCCTATGTCATAAAATTCCATCAGACCAGCCATGACTAAAAGGCATTTGAAGAAACCATTAAACATATTGGACAAGCAAACAAGAGGCTTTTATTGCTAGTTCCTGTAACTAATCATGCAAATCCAAGTTTATGGGGTTACTCATTTAAAAACACACTTCCTACAGTCACATTTCAGTGCCTTTTTCTTTTGGGTACTCCAAGGCATCTATCTACTTCTCTACAAAAGCAGCTAATATGAAATTTCTTTCCATAATGACACAAACACAACTAGCAGTTCAAAAGTCATTCTTATTTTCAAGGCTACGTTTTTTAGTTTCTTGAGTTGACAGATAAAAGAACAAAAGAGATCAGTTGGAATAGGTGTAAATGATGTGAGTTGTAGATAAGTCTGGGCAGATTTGGTTTGTTATCTGTAGATAGCTTCTAGTTAGTTAGGATTAGATATTATCTTTAATTTGAAATTTAAATATTGTACAGTTTGCCACACAGCAACCAAGTAGCAGCTAAGTAGGAGTAAAGCTCTAGGATCTCACCTTTAAAAAGGTTTTCTTTTTGTAAATATTGAATGATGAAATATACTGTGAAAATTTTAACAGTTCCTACAAATGATTGATAAGTTTAAGTAACATGTGAAGGACGACCTAAAAGAAAGTTATGCTGCTACCAGCCTATTATTCAATGAAAGAGAAATATGTTAAGTTAATAAGGGTGAGTCAATCTAAAAGCATTAAGAAACTTATTGCACAAATTATACCGAGGAATTCAAGGTTCATATAAAATTTTAATCAAATCTACAACAGAATCTCATGTCTCAACAAAAGCCGTGAGACTCAATCCAAGGACCACACAATTTTGAGGCCTTGACACTCTTTTGACCATCTAATGCATGGATGAACCAACTTGCTTTTACATTGTGCATCTTTCCAAAAAAACTGACATTGGCAAGTTCGTAGACCCTCTAGTTTGATGCAAAAACTCATTGAACAAAAGAAACCAATTATCGTCAATAAAAAAAAGAGAGGACCAATTATTTGTTGAACAGGTGAAGAGATTAAAATCCAGAAGCTGCCTGTGGGCTGACAAAACCATAGCAGAATAGCTGCAGGAACGCATCAAGAGTAATATAATAGCACAATCACAGCATTCAAAACCTTAAGAGTAACATGGATGACAAACAAATGTTTCTTGTGTCGTACAAAGTCATGCAATGCCAATCATCAGCTGAATGAAAGGCTGCCACTAATTTTTTATATAAAGTATTTGATCCTAGGGCTAATCAACTAAATAAAAAGTTCTTTGATGAGATAACATATCACAAGTTCATAAGGAGTTTCTCTTAATCTCCTAAGTTGGAATGGAATTACTTTCTGGGTAAAAATGCAATGCAAAACGATACCATCACAGGAAAAGTTGCACAGATCAGTTAAATAACACAAGCTCTGAAAGCAACCAAGCAAAGAACATGGGCATGTAATGGCATAGATTAAAAACATACTTGATGATGTCTCCTGAACAGCTCTTTGTGATTGATACAACTGCTTTTGCTGGTCTGTCAAATTTTGTGATTGAAGCAAGGAGCTTGATACTTGACCTGATGTTTGAATCCTTTGCTGCATATTTGGTTGTAACTGATTCGGTTGCTGTTGCAAACCCAATTGTTGCTGCAAATTAGACTGTGATTGCATCTGCGACATCAGTTGTTGTTGCTGCTGTGACTGCTGGGATGCCTGCCCTTGTGTTGGTAACAAATTAGATGCACTCTGCTGCGTTTGTTGGAGTGGAACTTTAGGGTGGGATAGCATGTGTAAAGATTGCTGGTTAGTTTGCATGCTTGAGTTACCCGACTGGTTTCCAATTAATTGTGGTTGCTGTTGCTGTAATCCAGAACTATTACTCTGAGGACCCAACTGTTGCTGATGGATATTTGACAGGTTATTTTTTTGAGCCATTAACTGCTGCCGATGCTGTTGCTGTAGGTTTGGAAGATTATTAGCCTGGCCTAGCAACCTCTGCTGCTGCATTTCCGCAATGCTGTTTTGTTGTCCAATTAACAGATTTTGCTGTGTATTTGCAGCATTTGTCTGGTGTCCCATCATTTGTGGCTGCTGGTGTTGTGGCTGTGGAGGCTGCTGCTGCTGCTGAGGCATCATTGATTGCTGAGCCATTGGTGTTTGTTGATGAATACCAGAACTGGCAGCCTGTTGTGCCTGTTGCTGCTGTCTAAACTGTTGATGTTGCTGAAGTATAGACTGAGTTGACTGTTGTAGAGAAGATTGCTGGTTGTGTTGTAGACCAGGAACAGGAGTTGCTTGCATGGAAGACTGCTGTATAATGGATGAGGTTTGTATACCAGATTGCTGGGAAGATTGCAACTGAGTAGGTGGTAATAGGGTCTGCTGTTGCTGCATGTGAGACTGCATAAGTGAGGGCTGGAGATTTCCCTGTTGAATCTGTTGTTTCGTAAGTTGGTTTTGTAACTGCTGATGGTATAGATGCTGCTGCTGTTGTTGCTGTTGCGGAAGCACCTGTTGCCTTCCTTGCATTTGTCGCTGCTGATTAGCAAAAATATTGGAAGACATCCCATGCCCCACTGAGTTCTGTGAAATTCCAGACATGTTCTGCATGTTCGAATTCTGGCCAACAACATTAGGTACAGGATTTTGGGTTAGACCAGATACAGTAGGTATTCCAGATTGTAAACCAGCAGAACTTTGAACTCCAGCAGATGCCATGTTATTTGGAACACTCTGGGATAACAGTTGTGCTTGAGATTGATTACTTTGTAACGAGATAGGAACTGATTGCCCCTGATTGTGAACTTGGTTCTGCATGCCTTGAGAACCTATCCAAGATATTTATATTCAGAAGGAGAAGTTGGAGAAGAACCCACAATAACTGAATTGAAAAACATTTAGAACTAGATAAAAAATTATTCCTAGCACATGCAGAGGTGTATAGAGTGGTCAACTCAGCAGCAAAAGAACAGAAAGGATGAGTACATGAAAAGAATTGTACTCACATAAAGCAAAATGAAGATTCTTGATATTACCTGGATCAGGTGGTTTGCTGTTATTCCCTGTGTTGGGTATAGCATTCTGAGACTTGTTCTCCATTGTAAGCATCTTCAAAGATATTCTCCTTAGATAATCAGTCTGAACACAGACAATAACGTTAAAATCAACTTATATTCAAATAGAGAACACCCAAAACAACAATGCATCCAAGCATGTTAAAGAATGCCACTTTCTATTATTACCTGGCTGGTTGCAGCTGCAAAAATCTTATCCTCAAACCTTACAGCAATTTTCCTGAGTTCATTTAAACCATCTTGACCAGAAAATGGAAGGTGCCTCTTCAATGTATCCATTCTACATACACAAGACATTGCATAAGTCATTGACACAAAAATACGTACATGTAAGAATCTTCAAATGCTAAATAAATGAATGCTAAGGACCAAGTTATCAGGTTCATCACAAAACACAATCAAATGAACACTAACCAGGATATTATATAAGCACCAAAAAGTTTTCCTCTATAACGTTTCAGGACGGTCATTTAAATATCAAAAAGCCACAACATTGGAGCTAAGCATAAGGATATTTCTATTCCTAAGGACTCTTTAATTTCTGATCCTTCAATAGGGGATTCTTATTCATCCTACAATTTCCTGAAGTCTTCTATTATCCCTTGGTTACCTCCTCCTATGGGCTTCATAAAATTAAATGTGGATGCTGCCACTAGCAGTGATTGGAAGAAAAGTGGTCTTGGAGGTATTTTAAGGGATCATTCAGGTGCAATCTTAGGATCTTTTCAGGAGTCTGCGGGTTCGGGACCTCCGACATTGATGGAACTTAAAGCTATTCAAAGGGGTTTTTCTTTCTTGGCCTCTTTCCAAGGGATGGTTAATGATCGGCTGTTTGTTGAGAGTGATAGTAGGGTAGCAGTAGACTGGATTAACAATGTTGATTCAAGCCCAGTTGTGTATGCTTCTATTGTTAGAGATATAGTTGTTAAACTTAGAATTTTTGGGGGGGGTTGTTAGATGGGTTGCAAGGACAGCTAATATGGATGCTGATGCTTTAGCAAAGGCTGGTATAGGATGATTTTTATGTCATTTGCACTGTTCGTTTGTTTTCTGGTTATTGTTCGGAAGGGGGTTGTTGCTTTTTGTAATGGTTATTTAGCTTATCTTTTTATAGGGTGTAATTCTTATTTTCTTTAATGAAGTTCTAAGGCACTCTTTTCCTCCTTCCGCTGATTAAGGAGCTTCCATACAAGCTCCATTAATCAAGAATGGGGTTTTTAATGAGGCCTTCAATTCTTATAAAAAAAACCGATATAAACAAGTGACTGTCATGGCCTTCATACATCAGCTATATTCAAATAGACAACAACCATAATTTTCATTGTTCAAACAACGAAGTAGAAAGCAATGCTACTTAACATAAACAAGTTATTTAATGAAAAGTCATAATTCAGTCAGTAAGAACAAAATAAAACCACCAATTCATAGTGCACATGAATAAGATAACAGGTCCCAAGCTTACAAGGAACCAAAGATATAAAAGAAAATATATTTATTATTCAATCACATAAATTCATTAAATGATGAATCCCAATATGCCACATAAAGTTGGGCACAACAGCTTAACTGCATCAGGTTCCAGATATGCTGCCCATATATTGTGCTCTGGGTAAGACTTAAGAACAAGCTTTGGTTCTCAAGCCATGTCTTTACAAAACAAAGAAAGTGATTTGGAAAAGGAAATAAACCGTTCTTAATGGTAATGTTTGGTTCATAACAATACTAACAGAGACTACGAAACAAGCCACAAAATCTCAGTAGGTTAAATACAAGAGTATTTAGACAAAAATAATACCATAAAATTCACTTACATCTTGTTGACTATTCTTTGTCGTGAATCTGGATGCAACTGGGCTCTCCAATCACCTGGATCCATGGGGGGCTCTCCACTGGGAGGAGTAGACCTCCAGTTATTGGTATCCATCAAATTCTGACAACACCAAAAGAGAACGGTCACAAAACTTCCAGATTAATTTTTTGTTATAAATTATGGATCGTGAAAAAATAAAACTAGTAAGTTTGGAAACAAATCCCTCAAGTATGCAAAATATCTGACGAAGTTCTTTCATAAACACTTCCCTTCCACATGTTCATTTCCATCTCTTGATAAGAAACTCAGAGTAAAACACGTGGTTATTAATATCTCCTTACAACATAAATTGGAACATAAATACCGGTAATGTTGCAACATAAATTGGACAACGTAAATCATTTGTGCATCACTTTTAGCTCTTGACAGTGCAGGACAAATGCCAGACACTCTACAATTGAACATGATCTTTAACTACTGCAAACCACAATTTTTACAATTGGCTATCATTTGGTTGATACTTGATAGTACTATTATAATAATAGTAGTACCAATATCAAAACAAGTACTAGGTAACCTTCATTTGCAAGACTGTTAAGATTCCTTTGTTTTCTCTTTTTCTGTCCTAGGCCATTGACCGTTCGTAGAACACAGACAAACTCACTAAAACAGCACTACCTTCTTCCACCACTAAATTAGCAATGGCAAACATATCTAACATTCAACTAATTGCTATTCAGTGAATAACTAACGGTTAGTTGGATTCAGAGAATGCTACCGAGGCTCAGGTTTAAGAAAAAGTTTAGCCATCTTAACCAAAACCAACCGGACTTGAAACTCTTCCAGCTAAACATTTTTGACATCTTCCCAATGAAATTATCGCCCTTAATACGAACTTTATCGTGTATTATTACACGAAAAAAGAATAAGCGAATTACAAATATCAACAAAACCCATGATTTAAACTATTTTTAACATACGTAATTTAATTTTGGGGGGTTGCTTCTGGTATGGGCAATCCAAATATTTTAACAAGTTTTCTTTCTTTTACACATCATTTTTTTATAAAAAAAGTATTCAACGTTAATTAACTGAGAGATTTAAAAAAATAAAATGAAACAAAACAAAATCTTTAATTCTAACGACTTATAAAACATTTTCAGGTTAAACTTTCGAGGAAATTAATGCAACGGAATGATAAAACCTATGAAAATTTTAAATTCTTACCTCAACGAAGAGCTCCCAATCGCAATAGAAATGTCAGCCGAGAAAATTCCTCAGGGATTTTTCTAAAATACCGAATTTCCAGAATGAATTAAACTCACGCGGCCGATTCTCTTCGATTATACAGAAAGGAAATTCTACGCTTTACGTTTTGTTTTTCTAAAAGATGATCGGTGGTTTTTATTTTTCCCTTTGTGGAGAATCGAAATAATTAACTATTATTAAGTGAAATAACGAGGAAAATCACGCGACGCTTATTTGTTTGGTTGAAAAGAAAGCAAAAGAAAACAAGGGAAGAAGAAGAAATAAAGTATAGAAAGGTCATATATTATATATATAGACCGAGGTGGATGGAAAAGACTTTGCCGACAAGTTTTGAAACTTTAATTTCTTTTAGGTAAACTAAAATATTTAATGCCTAAACTATTATTTTTATTTCGTTTTAGTACTTAAATTTTATTTTATTTTATAATCATACCTAAGTTTAGTGAACTAAGGTATCCTCGAGGGGAAAATTGTTTTTCTATTAGTTAAAAGTAATTATAAAATAATATTTATTCAAAAAATTATTAATTATTTAATAATGAATATTTAAATATCTTTATAAATAATATAGTCAAACTTAGAATCTTTAAAGATAATAATTATCCCTTAATTATTAAGATTGTTTAATTTATACATCAAATAAAAAATTATTGGAAACCTCTCTTGTTTTGTTGGATATATAAATTGTTCTGACGTTGAGTATGATGAAGATGTGGACCTAATATGTTATTGGACTATACCCTTGGGTTATGATAATGTGTTTAAGTATTGTCACCTCTAGTTTAGATGGTGAAAGGATTATACCTAGTTTAGAGAACCTGGTTAGTTTTTTATTTTTAATAATTTAAATGATTACAAAATAAAATATGTTTAAAAATTAATTATTAATATTACATAAATATTTTATGGATACAATCACTAGAATTTGATATTTCTAAAGAGAACAATACTCTCTTTTATTACTGAAATCTCTTTATTAACATTATTTATAAAATATATTATTATTAAATAAATTTATGATAAATAAAATTATATAAAATTATAATTTTATAATATTCTTGTGTATGTAACGTGGATAATATAAAGAGAATAAACATATATATTTAAAATTAGTGATTGATAAAATGGAGTGGTTTCAATTATCTAATGGCAGATCAAAAATATTTTTTAAGGTAGACACATATATATTAACAATATAAAAAATATAAAATAAAAATAATTTCAGATTTTATATTAAACACAATTAATAAAATAAATAATAAATAAAAATAATTTAAATTTTACCTCTTTATTTTTTATAATTTTATCTCTTTATTTTTTTTATAAAATAAAATCCATCCCCAACTACGGTACTTAAAAGATCAAGTGTTAAATTCATGAAAGTACTTGCTAACAATACTTACAAACAGATCTTTTTTTCACAATAGAGAAAAATAAATAAACTACATTAAATGGTCATTGAAATATAAGTAGGTTTTTTCTTTTAATATTGAAATTTTAAAAGTAATGATTTGGTTTATGATGTTATTATGTTATAAAAAAAAATTCCCTTGACCGTCACTAATCATTATTGAGGTAACGGAACAATGGAACGCTGACATGACATGTTAAATTAATTGACTTGACACTCTTAGCTATGTAAGACGATATACTGACCACGTTTGACTCCTCTTTAAAATAACCTCGATCCCTAAGAAAATCATATTTTTAAAATCAAATACCGAGAATAATTTCTAAAAAAAAGGAATCATAAGTGGAGGAGAAGATGAAAAACTCGACTGACATACTACTTTTGCAACTGTGAACACCCAACACATATGTTGTTATTGTTGTCCTCTTGATTCTATTTGGTTCGTATTCACGTGTCTTCAACACGTACAATCGTTGTATCATGAATAAAAATCTATCACCATTACGACAGTGATACACACTCGTAAGATATAACTAGATTACGAACCGATAAACGTCAATAGTCACGTTTTTTAGGAGTACTGATAATTGTTTCAACCACGGCAGCGACCACGTCCTCTTCTCCCCGATCTCCAACGCCCACGATTTGACTGATTGGAGGGAAACTGTGGCGACTCAGCAATTGCTGGTATGATGAGTATCTCTTCCTCACATTTTAGATGTCCTTATGTCAAAATTTTGATAATCAGTATGACATTCAAGCAAGCATTCTGGAAAGTAGTTCATAAACTTGTAAATCCTTCGGTAAATATGAATGCCAACTTAAATTTCTAAATATTAATTTGCGACAATGATTAATGAACTAACTGTTGTTCTTATTACTTTTTTCATGTAGGAATTGGAGTAAGCCTTGAAAGGCAGCCTCTCTATTCCAGTTCTTCTTCATCAACTCCCCAGCTACTTCTGCAGGGCTGACATTCACCTCCTCTAACATCCTCTCAATCTGCTCGAAAACACCATCGTTGCCGATACCGAAATAGTTGAAGGCAAGTTGCTTGAATATGGATGCATTGCAGTACGACATTTGAATATTGTTGACGAAAACGGGTAAAGAAAACGAAAGAACACGAGAATTTTACGAGGTTCGGCAATGTGCTTACGTCCTCGGTGCCTAGGCGGCGCTAGAATTTTATTCAATGATATTTTAGGTCTAGGTTACATCTCTATTTATAATAGAAAACCCTGGTACATAATTACAAAATCAACCCTGTACCATACCGCGGGGGCTGCGCCCCCACACCCCCAACCCACATAATTCGTAACCCCACAACGAGACTTTTTATGAGCCATACATAACAAATCTCCACCTTGGCGAATATCCTGCCCCTTGGAAACTTCAATGTGGGTTGGGTTACCTTGCTTCTTTAACAACTCGAAACATTCAACAAGTCCAAGCAATGCTTGAACTTGTCTGTCGTAACTGGCTTGGTGAACATATCAGCGGCATTCTCATCAGTATGTACCTTCTGAAACAAAACCTCTCCAGATGCAACCAACTCTCTGATCTTGTGGAACCTTACATCAATATGTTTAGTTCTAGCACGATACACCTGATTCTTAGCCAAGTGAATAGCACTTTGATTATCACAAAGCAACTGAACTCCACCTTGTTGAACACCCAACTCCTTCACTAAACCAGTAAGCCATAAAGCTTCTTTTGCAGCTTCAGCCGCTGCCATGTACTCAGCTTCAGTTGTAGATAGAGCCACAACAGATTGAACAGTAGACTTCCAACAAATAGGCCCTCCACCAAGAGTAAAGACATACCCTGTCGTAGATCTTCTATTATCCAAGTCACCTGCATAGTCTGAATCCACATATCCTACAACCAAAGGATTATCCCGCTGACTCCCAAAAACAATTCCATGTCCCACAGTACCCTTTAAGTACCGAAAGATCCACTTGACTGCTTCCCAATGTTGCTTACCAGGTTTAGACATGTACTTACAAACTTGACTAACAGCATGAGCTAAATCAGGACGAGTACATACCATCGCATACATCAGGCAGCCAACAGCATTAGAATACGGAACCTTTGCCATATCTTCAGCTTCCTTATCTGTCTTAGGGCACTGTTCTGATGAGAGCTTAAAGTGATTCGCCAATGGAGTGCTAACTGGTTTCGCGCTGCTCATCGCAAACCTTTCTAGCATTTTCTCAACATAACCCCGTTGAGATAGCCGCAGTTTCCTTGAGTCTCTGTCCCTGCAAATTTCCATTCCAAGAATTTTCTTTGCAGCACCTAAATCTTTCATATCAAATTCCTGACTCAATAAAGTTTTCAAACCGATAACATCATCCATGTTCTTCGCAGCAATCAACATTTCATCAACATACAGTAATAGAAAAATAAAAGAACCATCATCAAGGCTCTTTACATAGACACAACAATCATACTCACATCGGTTGTAGCCAATCTTGATCATATAGGAGTCAAACCGTTTATACCACTGTCTCGGAGACTGTTTCAACCCGTACAAAGATTTCTTCAATCTGCAAACTAAATGCTCGTTTCCAGGTTGAGTGAAACCTTCAGGTTGCCGCATGTAGATATGCTCCTCTAAATCACCATGCAAAAAAGCAGTTTTAACATCCATCTGCTCTAAATGCAAATCCCAACTAGCCACCAATGCAAGTACTGCTCGGATTGAAGTGTGCCTGACCACAGGAGAAAAGATTTCATCATAATCAATTCCTTTCTGCTGTGAAAAACCCTTCGCTACCAAACGAGCCTTGAACTTCTCCCCCCTTTTTCTATTACTGCTGGTTTCTTCTTATACACCCATTTGCAACCAATCTGCTTCTTACCCTCAGGAAGGGGAACTAACTCCCATGTGCGATTGTGATTCAAAGACTCCATCTCCTCAATCATGGCTGCCATCCACTTGTCGTTTTCCTGACTAGTAACGGCATCATGAAAAGTAACTGGATCATCACTGCTAACAGTAAGTGCAAAAGATACCAAGTCTTCAAAACCCAATCTATTCGGAGGCTTTATATTCGTCCGTCTCACCCTGTCTCTGGCGAGACTATAATCCTGCAAATCATCCGTAGTGGAACCACCAGAATTCGGTTGAGAAGTTTCTGGTTTCTCAACTGGAAACTGATCGAAATCCACCACTGTCGTGTCTTGCTTCTGCTGCAACATAGACTGTTCATCAAAAACGACATCTCTACTAATCACAACTTTCTTCGCAACTGGATCCCAGAACTTGAATCCTTTGACACCTTTATTGTAACCCAGAAAAATGCACTCCTTCGATTTTGCATCAAGTTTGGATCTCTCATCAGCAGGTACATGCACATAAGCAGGACAACCAAAAATCCGTAAGTTATCAAAACTAACATCATGACCAGTCCATACCTCTTCTGCAACTTTCCCAGCCAGCGATGCCCTTGGCGATCTGTTGATAAGGTAACACGCCATGTTAACAGCCTCAGCCCAGAAGTGTTTGGGAAGCCCCGCATTCAACCGCAAACATCTGGCTCTTTCATTCAACGACCTGTTCATTCGTTCCGCAACACCATTCTGTTGTGGTGTCTTGCGCACTGTAAAATGCCTCTGAATCCCATGCTCCTTACAGAATTGTAGGAACTGTGAATCTGTGTACTTCGTACCATTGTCAGACCGCAAACACTTGATTTTTCGTCCTGTTTGGTTTTCTACCTCAGCTTTCCACAGCTTGAACTTCTCAAAAACTTCAGATTTCTGTTTCAAAAATACACCCAAACTTTCCGTGAAAAATCATCAATAAAAGTAACATAGTACCTAGATCCACCCAAAGACGATGTCGTGGAAGGCCCCCATACATCAGAATGCACATAATCAAGAATCCCTTGAGTTGTGTGCTTCGCAATCTTGAAACGGACTTTAGTTTGTTTACCAATAACACAATACCTGCAAAAATCGAGCTTACAGCTTTTGACACCATGCAACAAGTTTCTCTTGTGTAATTCTGCCATACCACGTTCACTAAGATGAGCAAGGCGCATATGCCACAATTTTGTCGTATCATCACAGGACTCAACAGAGTGAACTCCACCTGCAACGGTACTCCCTAACAATCTGTAGATATTCCCTGCAGTCATCTTGCCTTTCATCACAGTCAATGCTCCTTTAACAATCCGAATGGTTTCCCTATCCTCGTCAGCCTTAGGGATAAAACCATTCTTGTGCAAAGTGCCCAAGGAAATCAAATTCTTCTTCAAGTCTGGGATATGTCGAACACCACTCAACGTCCGAACGGAGCCATCGTGCATCTTAATTCTGACATCACCAATACCAATATTGCAACATCGATCATCACCCAAATAAACCGAACCAGAATTAACCGGCCTGTATGTCGAAAACCATTCCCTATTTGGCGTGATGTGATAAGAACATCCAGAATCAAGAATCCAAGCATCCGTCAATTGTGTCGTTGAAATAGAAAGCATATCACCCTCACTGCAATCAGAAGTATCATCCTCGACCACGTTCACAGACTTGGTTGAGCCATCACGCTTCTCATCAGTCTGCTTTTTCAACTTCGGACAGTCTCGCTTCATATGTCCCGCCTCCTTGCACTTGTAACAGTGAATCGTCTTCTTATCCCTGGATTTGGATCTGGAATTCCGCTTCCCGGACCCTGCCTTCTCTGGCTTCCGTCCACGATCTCGATTACCCTTGACATATAAGCTATCGGCTTGAGAGCTTTCCCCTGTATTCTGCTTCTGCTGGTTGTGAGCCAACAAGGCTGCAGTAATCTCCTCAACGTTGATAGTCTCTTTCCCATATGTAAGAGTAGTCACCATGTGTTCGTAAGAGGAAGGCAACGAACACAACAGAATCATCGCTCTGTCTTCATCCTCAATTTTCACATCAAGCCGAGCCAGATCAGAAACGATTTGATTGAAGACATTCACGTGTTGCGCCAAATCGTGATCGTCCTGCATCTTCAGCCCATACAGCCGCTGCTTCAGATACAGTTTTGTCGTTAAGGATTTGGACATAAACTGACTTTCCAACTTCCTCCAAATTTCGTCTGGAGACGATAGATGCATGACGTGATACATGACCTCGTCCGCCAAGCATAATCGTATGGTTCCTGCCGCTCGCTGCTGCAATTCTTCCTAATCTTCCTCATCCATCGACGCCGGCTTTGTAGGTCGCAAAGCCTTCAAGATCCCTTGCTGCGCCAATAGATCCTTCACCCTCGTTTGCCATAATCCGAAGTTACCCTGACCATCGAATTTCGCGACTTCGAATTTTGCTCCTGACATCTGATACCAATTGTTGACAAAACGGGTAAAGAAAACGAAAGAACACGAGAATTTTACGAGGTTCGGCAATGTGCTTACGTCCTCGGTACCTAGGCGGCGCTAGAATTTTATGCAATGATATTTTAGGTCTAGGTTACATCTCTATTTATAATAGAAAACCCTGGTACATAATTACAAAATCAACCCTGTACCGTACCGCGGGGGCTGCGCCCCCACACCCCCAACCCACATAATTCGTAACCCCACAACGAGACTTTTTATGAGCCATACAAAACAAATATGCATGTCCATCCGACCCGGTCGCACCAATGCCGGGTCTAACCGTTCTTTATGGTTCGTAGTGAAGATTATAATGCGTTCTTCATTGCAGCATGACCAAAGTCCATCAATGAAATTCAAGAGTCCAGACAGTGTCACTTGATTGTCACCTTGATTTCCATCGGACTCCGTCTCCAATTCTCGATTTTGTAGCTTGATCGAGCAGTCAATGTCCTCGATGATGA
Source organism: Hibiscus syriacus (assembly GCF_006381635.1). Classification (NCBI taxonomy): domain Eukaryota; kingdom Viridiplantae; phylum Streptophyta; class Magnoliopsida; order Malvales; family Malvaceae; genus Hibiscus; species Hibiscus syriacus. The sequence continues at coordinate 1,247,946 of NW_024063071.1, read as the reverse complement.
GTATGGATCGACTTGGCATGGTGAGCAACAAAAATCGAAGATCCGAGTTAGTATGGACGTCGGTGAGATCCAAGTCATAGATGTCATATTTCAAGTAATTAGCCATCGCTGCTATCAAGCTTGATTTGCCTGTCCCTGGAGAACCGTACAGCAGATATCCACGTTTCCAAGCTTTGCATACTCTTTTGTAGTATTCTTCCCCATTTGTAAAGTGTTGAAGATCCACCATTACAGCCCTTTTGAGCTCGGAATCCATAGCCAGTGTGTTGAATGTCATTGGGTGTTTGAGTTTGATCTCTTCCACATCCCATCTTCCATAAACAACTGTGTGAAGATTTATCGTCTTATTCTCTTCTCTCATCAACTTTGCTCTTTCTAAAACATAAGGCAAGTACGAATCGATCACTAAATCTTTGTTTCTCTTGTGAAAACTCAGCTCATATCGTCTAACTTCTGATCTTAGAGATGAATTAAGATCCCCACCATTGTTCTGATTCCGAGAAGGAACTGAGTCAACTGGTGAACAAACCAGTTGCCACTTCATCTCCACTTTCTCGAAAACATCAACCAAAATCCCACCTCGATCCATGGATAAAGCTAACTTGTTATCCTTCTCAGATTTTCCCACCTTAACTCTCTGGATAGATGGGGCTGCAGTTTTGCTTCCCAAGTAGATATCAGCAGCTTCAAACACTTGGTTGACAGCAAGCCCTCTGAATTCTTCAATCACAATTGTTATCTGAGAAGTGAAATGGTGAGATAGATTCTCTAACTTGCAGGAGAAGTAGTTCATGACTTGTGGAGGAAGGAAATCATTGACAATGGTCCGAATCACCATTGATGCAGCTGCTATGGAGCCTAGTGTGGATAGAAGGTTCTTACTTTTCATCGTTCTCCTTTGGGTCGACTTTTTTTTTGTGAAATTATGTATGGGAAATTGGTTTTGATGGTGGGTTTTGTTTTTTTGGAAGATCTTGTTGAAAAAATTTGCAGAATCTGTGTTGATGAATAGGTTGTGAGGAAATAGGTAAAACCCAGAAATTCTTGCTTTGGATTGAGATGCATCACCATATTTATGTATGGGTGTTTTGCTGACCATTTCAAAGGAGGGTCTAATATAATTCTAATACATGTTTTCAACTTTGACTTTTCTGTTCCTTCTTCTCCAAGCTCCTCATGACTTTTCCAAGGGAGAAATAAAATTCTTTCAAAGGAGACTGTTAATTTTAAATTCAATGTCAACGATTATATTAAACATGATGCGCACTATGGATGGTATTCGATCGAGCCGTGTCAAGTCAAATATTTTTAAGTTAATCGAATTGATGAGTCTTAAGTTAATCAAATTGTTCGAGTTTATGTTAAAATTTAATCATAAATATTTATAATGTTATGATATCAATTGATTTCAATTTAAACGAATTTTATAACTATATACGATATATGCATATATATATATATATATATATATATATATATATATATATATATATATATATATATATATATATATCATGTAAAGTTGAGAAACTCTACTAAAATTTTAAAATTTACTGATTACTAAAAAATCAATTTATGACAATATATTAATATATAAAATTATCTAAACGTACTAAAAATTATATTTTTTTTATATCTAAACTATTTAAAAATTGGATGATACAATTAAATTTAAACATATTTTAGAACTCGGTTTTCACGAGATATCAATTAAAGAAGATACAAATATGTATTTTCTTAGGAAAAATATATAAATTTTTAAATAAAGATAAAGGACGACGAATTTAATTCCACCCCAACCATTTTTGACTTTGATATTGCCGGTCCTTTTTCTGAATGCCATGAGTCCTAAAATTATAAGAAATTTACTATATTTATGGGTAGATTAAATTATATACTATTTAAATTTTAGATATTAAACTTTAATTTTTTTAATTAGAGTACTAAATTTTAATTTTGACTTCAATTATATCATTATACCATTAAAATTCAAACGATGTAATGATATGGACTAAACAATATTATTTTAGTGCGACTATTTAGGTCTAACGATGTCATTTTAGGCACTAAACTTTAGAGATGCACCGATTTTGTCACTAAATTTTTAATCATATTAGTTTTTGGCACGATAATTTTTCGACAACTGTCGACAACCAATCATCGCCTGTCACGGTCATCTTTCACGACAAGATCAGTACTAATTTCTTCTCTTAAGACTGGGTTTTCACGAAACTCACTCAAAATCAACGAAATTAAACAAAGAACCATCATTTTTAGTGATTTTGGGACTTTCTTAGATTTGAGGGGTTTGTTCGAAAATTCGAACAATGAGAAGTATTATTTTGAGAAGATGAACAACATAACTCAAAACTAGTCTTATCAAATGACCATCAAAGGAGATCAGAGTATTAGCACATGGAACCTTTAAATGATTTTTATCGTATTTGAGTGGATTTAATGAAAAACCAATATTATGAGAAGAAAGATGACTGAAATGCGAATGTTTTGATATTTATCTTGCAACAAAAAGACGATCGTTGACAGGCGACTATTGGCTATCAACGTCGATCTGAAAAATTTAGTGCCAAAAACATAATCTTTTTAAAATTTAGTGGTAAAATTAATCCACCCATAAAATTTAGTGCCTAGAACGACGTCATTTCTGACATCGATAGTCATGTTAAAATTATGTCATTTTTTCCACATCATCACGTTGAAGGAAAGTTTTTTCAACATCATCGTGTCGTTAAAATTTAATGACCCGATAACATAACTAAAGTATGAAAGAATAATTTTGAAGGTTAAATTTATAAAGAATGGAACCCATAGAAATTTTATTCCTAATGAATGAATAATTAATAAATTAAGAAACTATAATCCATTAAAATACGCCAACTTGTTTCTGCCCTAGGTTTGCCTTTATCATAATAATTTGACACAAGAGTTATATTATTAGTCAAGGTTTAATACTTATTTTAGTCCATTCCCTTTAGTAAAATTTTCACTTCATCACTTTACTTTTTTGTCAGATTTTTAACGTCAACATTTCCCTAATGTTACCCTTATTTTCACTTTCATTTCTCGTCCTAAAATGTCTGCTTATCCTCTCCTAAATGTCTGCTCCCTTGCTCTTTTTAATCTTAAACCAATTGACAAACAATCTTCTAGACCGACCAGGATCAGGCGCCCGCCGTAATCCCTCAACGCTACAACATCACTCTCTTTCCCGGTGATGGTATCGGCCCTGAAGTCATCTCCATTTCCAAAAACATCCTCAAACTCTGGCTCTCTCGAAGGTTTTATGTCCTTTTACCCGTTTTCTCTCTTTTCAGTCATCCCCGCTTAGTTATTTGCTTTGGTAGCAACATTTGGAAAGAAAGAAATAATTTTTTAGCTGTTTATTACATCTGAATATGTTCAACTATAATTGATATTTTCTAGCTTAGTAGTTGAATGTTTCTCTGATGTGTAAAGTGAAATTCTTGAGAGAATATGGAATTTAAACTGTAAATTGGACTAAGACAGTGGAATTAAACATTGTTGTAGGTGTTATACAATACATGTATTTGAACAATGTGCAGGTAGAGAAAATTGAAGTTTGAGTAAGTTTTCTTCACAAAAGTTTTGAAAGTAACAAATTATTTATTAAAATTATCAATTTATAATAAAACAGTCATTCACCGTTAATAGCTGTTAAACTGGGTGACAGAATGAAGATATGGTATGTTAAACTAATTTGTTTACCACTATTTCACCATGTTAGATGAAAATTGACCAACTTTTTTTTACTAATTCTTATCTCTTTTATATTTGTTTTTTTTCTCTCTTTCTCCTTCTTTCTCTTTCGTTCTCATTCCATCTCCAATAATTTTAAATTAACGATCAAATGTTTGATTTTTTTTTCTCTTTGCATAAAAGGTTTTCTCCCTCTCTAATGACAGGAGAAAGAAGAAAGAGAGAGAAAAGCAAATATAAAAGAGGTAAGAATGAATTAAAATAGAGAAAATAATCTCAGTGACCAAAAATCCCATGTAATTTACGATTTTAACCAACTTTTTCCGGATTTGCCAAAATGACCAAGAAAATCGCAATGCGATCGCTAATTCGCAACGCGATCTCCATTATCTTAAATCAGTTTCCAGATTCGCAACGCGATTATGACTATCGCAATGTGATTTTCCAATTTCGCGTTGCGATTTTCCCAATTCGCAATGCGAATAAGTAAATCGCAACGCGAATTGGGAAAATCGCAATGCGATACTGACTATCGCAACGCGATAATACAAAATCGCAATGCGATACTGACTTTCGCAACGCGATACTTACTTTCGCAACGCGATACTGACTTTCGCAACGAGATAATACATAATCGCAATGCATTTTCAAAGCGCCATTAGTATCGCAACGCGTATTTTATTTTCAAATTCCAAACACGAATATTAATATATTGGAACACTGAACCGTCTACAGTATATCCCGTAATCGCAACTCATAACCTAAAACCTAAAATCACAACTCAGTCTCATCTCCATCTCTCACTCTCTACGGCGACATCCGTCCCCATCTCCGACGAAATCCGTCCCCATCTCCGGCGAAATCCATCTATCTCCATCTCTCAGAGCCACCCTCACAATCAGAAATGGAAAATCAACCAAATCAACCACCGAGGGTTAGTTTTTTTAATTATTTTCATTTTGAAATTTTTGCATTATTATTAGGTTTTTCATATTGAAATTGATGATAAGTTTACTGGTAATTTCAATAATAGATTAACCATTTCACTTAGATTGCTTATTAAATCAACCGAGAATCGCAACGCGAAATGAAAATCGCAACGACAAAATCGCAACGCGATTTTAGTTTCGCGTTGCGATAGTCAAATTCGCGTTGCGATAGTCATTTTCGTGTTGCGATTTTCATTTTCAGAAACTATTCTTCTTATGCAAATTGAAACTTGAATGAATTGCATTACTTCAACCAAAAAACAAAGACAAATACGAAATTCACAGTGTTGCAAATTAAGTTTGAAGAATAAACTACTACTCTTTATGTTTATTATTGTTTTTGGTATATCTTCACAGTGTAGTTTTTGGTATATCTAACTTAGTATGTTTATTGTTTTTGTAGAACTTTTATTCGGCTCAATTGACCTTAAGAAATAAAGTAAGCCTGGCCAAAACAATTGCGTCGAAGCTTTCACCTGCACAAAGAAAAATGTTTGAGGATACTTGCTTCGGGCCATGGCTTAAAGTACAACATCCCGGTGGAGATGCGATGTTGACACACCTGTTTCTTCAAACCATGACTAGCGATCTACCATATACTATACAACGTCGTGACGAAGAGATATGGTTTGATTTTTCACCGGCATATACGTGTTTTGGGCGGGAGGAGTTTTGCTTAATCACCGGTCTACGCTTCGAACACGATGATGTAGGTCGGTACACTAGACATATTACCCGCCCATCATGGCTATCCCGGGTTTTTCCTGAGCTGGAGAGGCAGAATCTACACGTGGAAGACTTGACGAGATTATTGAATAAGAAAGATAGTTTTACTCGGATGGATGACGTCGATGTTGTCCGAGTATGCATTCTAATACTTTTGCATGCCGACTTTTTAGGCAGAGAGGCCAGACAACCTATTTCGAATGATCTAATCAAATTGGTAGAAGACCTAAATGCGTGGAACCTATTTCCGTGGGGTTCGTATTTATGGAAAGCTATATGGAATAAGTTATCGTCTGCCTTGGATGATCGAAAAAGTTTGCATGGCGATGGTTCCAAATACACTTTGACAGGCTTTATTTGGGCCTTTAAGGTAAGAATTTTTATATTATATTTCCAAAATTATAATTAATTATTTAACAATGACTAATGTTTGTTATTATATTGTTTGTAGATTTGGATATTTGAGGCCTTTCCCGCCATGCAGACATATGCAATAAAAACTTCAAATGATATTCCAAGGGCTATTTCCTGGAAGAGGAAACATACCTTGCAATGGGAAGATTTACTACGGTATACGACAATAAATAATGTAAGTTAACATAAATACTACCATATGTTTATAAACAAGTTATTACTAGTACACGTTTAACTTTGTTTGAGCTTTTATATTGTTAGGAGGCCAACACTCCACTACAGAGGCTGACACCCACGGAAGTTGAGCTTGCCACTGATTGGTGGCAAGCTAGTAAGCGTTTTTTATGGAACGGATGATGAGCAGCCTCCACATCGGGAGCCATCACCTCACCCAGAGCTATCACCTCACCCAGAGCCATCACCTGATCGACCCGACTATACACCTCCACAACGACAACCATCACCTATTCTGTCACATCATCGAGTCTCTTATCCACCATCACCTCAAGATAGGCGACCGGCAAAGATGCCACGACGTTTATCTCCCTGTTCTCCACCTCCACCTCCACGGGATGAGTTAGGGGAGTTACGTGATGAGGTCAATGCCTTGCGTGAGGAGGTCGGTACTTTACGCAAAGACGATGGTGCATGGCGTGTTGAGGTGTCTACTTTACGTGGTGAGGTAGCCGCTCTACGTGAGATGGTAGCATCGTTGCAGAATGAGGTTCATACTCTACGCAACGAGGTAAGTTTAAGATTTTTCATATTTAACTTGATGATAAATTTACTCGTAATTTTACTTAGATTAACCATTTCACTTAGATTGCTTAGTAAATTCATTCGGTTGCTGCCAATACTGCTAAACTGTTTATTCTTTAACACTGTGAAGTTAGTATTTGTTTTTGGTTTTGTCTTTTGGTTGAAATAATGCAATCCATTCAAGTTTCAATTTGCAGAAGAAGAATAATTTACTTTCGCAACACGAAACTTAAAATCATGTATGTTTAATATCACGAAACTTAGAATAGTTTCAATTTGTTTTTGGTTTTGTCTTTGTTTAATATCATGTCTGTTTATTTACTGATTTATGTATTAATTTTTTTTAGCGGCATGATAAGGTGGATACTTTACGTCGGGTTTTTCTTGCACGACGGAGTTCACGCATCAGACGGCGTGCACGTGCTATTACGTCTGCGTTCACCCCAATGGTGCGAAGACTCCACAAGAAGAAGCCCGACTCACCTGTCATCCCTCAAGAGTCCCCTCCAATCGTTCAAGAGGCCCCTATCATCCCTCAAGAGTCCCCCCCATCGTTCAAGAGGCCACTGTCATCGTTAAAGAGGTCTCTCCCACCATTCCAGAGCCCGATTCACATGGGGTAATATATCGAATTATTGAGAAACCCCTACTGTTACCGGACATGATGGATGAGAGTTGGCTCTCGTATGAGTTACCGGCTAGTACCCTTCCGGTATCTGAAGTGGAGAGGAGACAACTACCGGAAACAATTCTGGATAATACCCTTTGGGCTAAGACCGCAGTTGATTTTTATCTACATGAGCGGAGCCAAGGGTGTTACACTGACATAAGCAAACTCAACGCTGAGATGTATTTGTTGCTTAATCGATCTTGGTGGGGCGTGTTATTAGGGGTTGAAGACAGTGGCTATTTCGATGGGGAGGTAAGTCTTATATTTGTCTTATATATGATTTTGATTATTTTTTTAAAAAATTAATGTAATTCTCTAATATATGTCTTTTTTTGTAAAACATCATATCGATGTGTGGGTGTCACGTCTTCTAATAATAAGGAAACTTAGGAAAAATAAAAAAAATTCACGATATAGAATAATGCCGGCGGCTTTTCACGCAGTTCACTTAAAGAATCAACGAGATGAATCATTTTCGTTGGGCAATGGACAAGCTAAACTTTATCCTACATGGTGGGAGGTCGATAAGGTTAGTATTTATTTTTAAATTTTTTAAAGGTGTTCATAAATAAGTGCGCAAATAAATGAATTATTACTTATGATTGTAGGTGTTTATCCCTGTTTTGGAACGTCGTCATTGGCTTCTCGTCCAACTTCAGCTCCCATCCTGAAGATAATAGTATATGACAGCGTGATAAATTACATATCACTGTCTGATTTGAGAGATATTATCAAGGGATGGAGCTCTCATTTGGCTAAATTCTTGGATGAGATTAATTATTGGACTCATTCTGGACACAAGAAGCCAAAGAAGTTAAATGTTACAGTTGTCAGAGATGAGACCGCGCCACAACAATCGCCAGGAGCCAGAGGGGATTGTGGTCCTCTCGTATGCATGTGCTTGGCGCGTTTGACGACGGGAAGCACAAAGTTTCTACCTCCCATCGATGGAGATAGAGCTGCAGTAGGCTTGTGGTTTCGGCATTATATGGCTAGAGCGATATATTCGAGACGCTGCCTACCTGCATCCGCGTTATGAAAGTATCCATTGTTAATTGGTAAGTCAAATGCAAGTTTTATTAACATATATACTCCTTTTGGTTTGAAAATGTTTGGTTAAGTACCTAGAATTCAATAATTTGCTGTTTGTAGGTTTTAGATGTGTAGGAAGTCTTGTTTGAGTAAATGTTTGGTTTCTGCAGGTTAATCCTTAAGTGAGCTGTGTGAAATGGATGCACGGGTGCAAAAGTTGATTCATTGATTCAATAATTGATGAGGAAATAAGAATTATTATTATTTTTTGATTATTTAATTGATTTGTAAAAAATGATTTGTAAATGTTGATTTGTTTAATTGATGTGTACATAATTCTTATTTGTGCTTGTTTAATTGATTGAAATGTAATAGTTGATTTGTTGATTTTCAATCTGCATTATGTTGAAGGCAAAACATACTATCGCAACACGAATTTGACTATCACAACGAGAGAATCGCAATGCGAAATGAAAATCGCAACGAGAAAATTGCAATGTGATTTTCATTTTCGCATTGCGATAGCCATTTCCGCATTGCGATAGCCATTTCTGCATTACGATAGCCATTTTCGCGTTGCGATAGCCATTTCAGCGTTGCGATAACCATTTTCGCGTTGCGATAGCCATTTTCGCGTTGCGATAGTCAAATGAATGTCTAATAAGTGATAACAACTGAACAGATCATAGCGATGTTCAAACTCAAGTTACTAATACATGCCTAACTGAAAATGTTAAAAGTACACACATAAAATACACATAATACAACGTTTGCATTTAAAAATCACCTAAGTTAACAGTCCCAAAAGGTGAAGCCGGTTGTGATTGGGATTTTGAAGATGATTGCGATTTTGATTGCCTTTTTCTTGACACCATATGAGCTTTGTATTTTGATGAGGATCCATATTTTGGTAGAGGAAAAGATGATTGTGATGGCACTGGTGATCCACATGTCAACCTTGTATGACCACTTTCCTTGCACCGACTACATGTCGATCTCTTCTTCTCTTCACCCTTAAACAGTATACGATCGTGACTTTTTGGTCGGCCAGGTAGCCTTCTATCCATTGCTGGTGGCAAAACTGTTTGTAAGTCATCTGGTATGTCCCACTCAGAAGGATGTGGAATAGGGTAGACAATCTCGGCATAAGTCTGTCGATATACTTCTGTAGTGTAGCAATCCATAGTGTATGTGCTTGAATCATCTTGGTTTAGATGAAGAGCAACTTTTATAACATGGCCACACAGATAACCAGATGTTTGCCATTTCTTACAACTACACGTCCTTGCATTTAGATCGACAAGCCCATTTAAGTTATTATCCAGTACTTCAAACAAAGTGTTTGAACATGGTTCAACTCTCCATGATGTTGACTTCACAACACGTTTCGTTATCTTTTTTTTAGTCCATGGTGTAACACGATGTTCCAATGTTCCTGTAAATTTAAATAAATAATACTTAGTAAAATATATGATAAGTTACGAATTCAAAGAAATAATACCTGCATGGTTTCTTTTCTTGTAGTACCACTGTTGAATAGAGGCTCGAAAAAACTCCATTAACATAGTAATGAGTAATTTCCGGGAATGACGACTTAGAGCGTTGATTGATTCTGCACTATTAGACGTCATGAAACCATATCTTGCTCCAAGTTGATGTACTCTTGACCATCTTTCAAACCCGACATCTTCTAGTGTTTGAACACACTGAGGCAAAACACGTCTTAAACAGTTTATATGCTTATTGAAATCCACTTCCCGATAAGCTTTTACAGCCTTCCAGTATGTCCATTTGTGCTTTTTTATACCAGCAGACCTTGATTTTAGATTTCTATACAAATGAACACCACAAAGTCCATGAAAAACATCTGGGAAACACCTTCTAACAGCGTTGTCAATTGAGTTTGCCCTATCGTATATGATTGTCAGATTGCTAATAGGACCTATGCAATCCCTAAGATGTCCCATAAACCATGTCCATGAATCAGAGGTTTCAGATTTGCCAACCCCGTAAGCTATTGGCAATATCCCATTGTTAGCATTCATGGCTACTGCTAATAAGTTTACTCCAAGGTATCGACCTTTCAAATGTCCTCCGTCAACTATAATAACTGGGCGCATGCAAGTAATAAACGAACGAATCTACAAAATAATATACACAAGAAATATAATCATTTAAATTGAAATGCATGTAACTAACAAAAATGAGTCAACAGAATTATATTTATTTACTAACCGCAGTACCAATGGCGATAAACAGCAACTCAAAGCGTCCATCTCTATCTGTTTTGATATGAGTTACCGACCCAGGATTTTTCAGCTTTAAATTGTGACAATAAGCCGACAGTTGGGCAAACGATGCTTCTGGCGACCCCCTCAACAATTCCAAGGCATAACACTTGGCTCTCCAAGCCTGAGAATATGATATACTAATCTTGAACCGAGCATTCATGTCAGTCATAATTTCATGTCCCTGATATACCCTGCTATTCAAAAACATTAACTCAGCCAGAAAACCACCCAACACCTTTTTGTTTGCCTGTCTATGGTGAGGAAAAACTTGGGTTCTTGAACATGTATGTTTATCAATAAAAGTCCTAACTTGAAACATTTCGCAATCTTTTATCCTCTTTGCAATCATACGCCACGTACAGTTTTTGTCAATCATACACCTTGTTTCGAAACGATCTTTGCTTGATTTGTTAACTTTTAGTTGATAGCCATCTTCCACACATTTCGTATACAAAGTTATCTTCAAGTCTTTCTTTGTATCAAAAGAATCATCTTTCTTGATACGAATAACTTTTGTGTAACAATCAACTGCTTTCTTTACCAACTCTTCTTCCGATATCTGAAGTAATTCTGGCATATTCCAGTTATACTCCCGTGGCATTTTCTTTTATTCGGGGACTTTTTCTTCTTCTTTTTCTTCTTCAGGATTATATGAGTTACAGAATGGATGTTCAACATGTTCATTCACAGTCGTAACTTCCTCCTCATTATCATCAACAACATCTTCCTCGGCAATGGTTGTTTCATCATCAAAATTCGGGTATTGACCAATATCAAAATCATTACACGCAGGGTCTGTTTCTTCTTCTGAAACATCATCAAAATCCGAGTATTGATCAATATCAAAGTCCGGGTATTGACCAGATCAAATTTTGAATTGACTAGTACTCACAATTTTTTCTGTTGGCTCATCATCGTCTAATTGGTCAATACGAAAACCGGAATTTGGTGCTGAAAGTTGATTGGGATTTGGATTAGAGAAAGGTTGTGGGTTTTGAGAAAAACTTAGTTGATTACTACCCGCTACTGACCCAACAATACTACTTCTAGGTTCAACAACATACAATGTAACATCATCACTTGAAACACTAATGTAAGCAATGAATCGTTCAACATCTTCATTGTCGGTTAATAAATAAACTTTACCATTTCTCTTATAAGATAGCCTAAATCCACTTAGGGGCTTTAAATTCAATTTCTTTGAAACACGTAACATTAGAGTTTCATAAGTTAACTTTTTTAATGACAGTTTTTGTTGAAGATTCATGGGTAAAGGCATATATTGTAAAAAACCATGAACATTCTCCCATGACCCTCCAAAACACAAATCTATCCAAACATGATCAACATTAGATGATTTCATGGTTGTAAATTAATTTACTAAACAAACGAGATGCGAAACTAAGACCTGTTGCCGGATGGGGAAGGATGTAGGAACGGATATAGGAACGGATGTCACCGGAGAGAGTGATAGATGGAGATGGAATGAGTTGCGATTTAGGGATTTAGGTTATGAGTTGTTGCTGCTGCGTAGATATATACCCAAAAAATTTGTGTTGCGAAACTAAAACCTGTTGCGAACTTTGAAAATCGCATTGCGATTCTGTATTATCTCGTTGCGATAGTCAGAATCTCGTTGCGAAAGTCAGTATCGCGTTGCGATTTTGTATTATCGCGTTGCGATAGTCAGTATCGCATTACGATTTTCCAAATTCGCGTTGCGATTTACTTATTCGCATTGCGAATTGGGAAAATCGCAACGCAAAATTGGAAAATCGCATTGCGATAGTCATAATCGCATTGCGAATCTGGAAACTGATTTGCGATAATGGAGATCGCGTTGCGAATTAGCGATCGCATTGCGATTTTGTTGGTCATTTTGGCAAATCCGGAAAAAGTTGGTTAAAATCGTATATTATATGGGATTTTTGGTCACTGAGGTTATTTTCTCATTAAAATATTGGTCAATTTTCGTTCAATATGGTGAAACAATACTAAATAAATCAGTTTAACATACCACGTCAATTTAACGACAATTGACCGATTTATTATAAATTGAAATGCTAATATATTATTTGTTATAAATTGAAATGCTAATATCTTATTTGTTATAAATTGAAATTCTAATATCTTATTTGTTATAAATTGATAACATTAATGACTAATTTATTATTTTTAAAACTTCAGCACCTTAATTACCATTTGTGTAGTTTACCTTTAATTTAACTTCAGCGCTTTACCTTTTTTTTTTGAAGACTTTTAACATCAACATTTCCCTAATGTTACCCTTATTTTCACTTTCATTTCTCGTCCTAAAGTGGCTGCTTATGCTCACCTCAATATCTGCTCCCTTGCTCCTTTTAATCATAAACCAATTGCCAAACAGTCTCCTAGACCGACCAGGATAAGGCGCCCTTCCCCCGCCGTCGCTGTACCCCCCAACGCTACAACATTACTCTCCTTCCCGACGATGGTATCGGCCCTGAAGTCATCTCCGTCGCCAAAAAGGTCCTCAAACTCGCTGGCTCTCTCGAAGGTTTTCTGTCATTTTCCCTATTTTCTCTCTTTTCAGTCACTCGTTGCTTTATGTTTGGTTACTGACTAAGTGAATCAAATAAATAGAAAAGAGTAAGGCTTGATTGTGACACTGTAGTAATATTGTGTTTTCTGATTCGAAATGGATTTAGCTCCGTTTAGTTATTTGCTTTGGTAGCAACATTTGGAAAAGCAGAAATAAACTTTTAGCTGTTTATTACATTTGAATATGTTTAACTCTAATTGATATTTTATAGCTTAGTAGTTGAATGTTTTTCTGATGTGTAAAGTGAAATTCTTGAGAGAATATGGAATTTAAACTTAAATTGGACTGAGACAGTGGAATCAAAGCAAAATATTAATGATAATGCGAAACCCATAAAATTAAACATTGTTGTAAGTGTTTTACAGTACAGGTATTTGAATAAATGTGTTGGCCGAGAAAACTGAAATGTTTTAGGATTTTAAATGTATGTTATTGAAAAAAGCTTATTTTAATTAGTTGTTTTTTATTTCTTGATGTTTAGATATGATGGACGTTACTTAAGAATTACTAGTTTTTTTGTTTTTCTTCCCTCTGGCCTCATCTATTCTTATTGCTGATAAGATATAGGTCAAATAAATAACTAAATTTGCTGGGCTTCTAATATTTTCTTTATTTTTGTTCCTAAAGTTTTATAGTTTGTTGTTTTCAATAAGAAATGTTTTAGATTTCATATAATGCTCGTTCTTTATCACTGCAAATGCTATGACATGTATTATTAGGGATTGATTTCAACTTCCAAGAGATTCCCATGGGTGGAGATGCTTTGGACTTGACTGGAGTTGTAACACCCCAATTTAGGGGCTAAAAATTAAGAAATTATAAAGTGGTGGATTTAATTGGTATTTTAAAAGAAACGGTGGATTAAATTGTAAAAATTCAAAGTTGACAGACTGTTTTATGAAGTACAGGAAATTCAGTGGTTAAACTCATAGTTTAACCATTTTTCTTTTGGAGATATTATAAACCCATTTCCCCATGTATTTATGCAGAAACATTTCCAGTTTTCCCTCTCCAACAACCCTCATTTCAACTCCGATCTACTCGCCGTCCGACCTCCGACCGACGAACCGAAACCACCATCATGTTCATTGTCGACTGACGAACAAAACACCTCAAACCTTTCGTCGTGAATCATCGCCGTTCGTCGTTAATTTCAGTCGGAAGTATCGTAGATAATAACTCGATTTCAGTTGGTTTTTCATCGATTCACGACGATCCGGTCATCCTTTTACGAACACCTCCTGCACCATCGTGTTCCTTGCATCATTTTGAGTCCACCGATGTTCTCCGTTTCTCCGTCGTCGCTGGCGCGTGGAGGGGTGAGACCGTCAAAGTTTCCGACGTTTTGGAATCGAGCTCTCCACCGTTCAAAATTGTAAACCGAGCTTTGTAAGTGCCTCAAAATTGCTTAAAATAATTTTAGAAAATTTTCCGAGAATTTTCCGACACCGTAGCACTGTTCACGCGCCGCACGTGCCACCCCCGAGAGTGAGCATCGTCTGGCTGGTAATTTTGTAATTAATTTATGTTTGGGTGCTATTTGTGTAAAATTCGGGTGTTAGTTTAGTAAATATTTACAGAATGTGGCTAATTTGGTAATTAATTTCTGTTAGGGTGATATTTGTGTAAAATGGTTGAATGTTGACTGTTTCTGCCTTGACCGTTGACCGGCGTTGTCCACAGTTGACCAAAACTTTGACTTGCTTTGATCGGGCATTAAACGACCGTTGACTTTGACCGAGTATACCTATCCTAATGTTTTTCGACGTCCCAAATCAGATTCCGTACTTCGTTTTTCGAAATTCAGACCCAAAGGCCTCGAAATCGCCAGTCAAACCCGTTGACTTCGATTTTGACCGAAAATGTCAAATTTTTGAAAAGTCATATTTTATGTTTTCGACGTCCTGAATCCAAATCCGAAGTCCGTTTCACCAAATTCAAACCTGGTAAGCTGTTTTTGACTAATTTATCACCCGATTCGATCCATTTATCGCAATTAAGCTCCGTTTTTATATAATTTATGTTGATATGGATCCGAGGAAATATTGGAAGATGATTTCAAGATCAAGGGCATTCGAATGGAATATAATGGTCGATCTGTATTACACGGAAATCGAGGTAATACTTTACTACCTCTTTATGCTTTATAGAACATGTTGATATTGGTAAATGCATGAATAAGATAACGTTGATCACTTTTGTGGACTTGAATAATTTATACACTCGATATGAATGTCGTAGAAATTTTGTAACTGAATACGAATCGAATGACTAATATAAGAGATTGATGAATTGTTAGAATTAAATTACAAGTTTGTGATTGGTGATAAAGAAATCAGCCCTGAATTTGTAACTTATATTTTATATCATCAAAGGTTAAATGTTAAAGGTACTTTGATGGAAAATTATGAGAATACTCTAGTAGGGTAAAATTACGAAAATACCCTTATGTTGTAGGATGACAAGAATTGTCCCTAGAAGTTGGTTAATAACTTTGAAAAGACATATTGATCCGATATAATTACAGATGTGCATAAGAAATGCTAGTTTTGCGTGGAAAAGTTGGATAACTGGTTTTTAATGCCAAAAAAGGTTTGCGCAAGATGCTAGAAGTTTGTTAAGGAATAATTTCAAGATCAAAGAATGTTCGGCAAAGCAATTGACCATAGGATCTTTAAATTATAATTATTTTCGTTAAGAGCTAATATCAAAATTATCTGGTTAGAAAATTACAAAAATGCCCTTGAGAGGTAAAATAATTCGAGTTGACCCTGAATGAGTAAGTACTTTGAGGATTTGTACTTAACTCGATTAAGAACGAATTTGATTGTTAAGATCCTGACTTAGTGTAGAAAATTCTTGATATTCCGTTGGTAAAAATCTAAGAAGGCACTTGACCCGAAAATATCCGAGTTACGAGTAAATACCTGAAGAACAATATATCAGGGTGCTCTTTTATCAGAATTGTTCGAAGGGATTGAAATTGATGATAAATTGGAATTAAATAATAAGACAGGATGGAAGGAAATGATTGAAATACATCGGATCTGTAGAATAACCATAATACCCCTGTAATGAAAATAACCCAAGAATATCACCAAGCTCAGGAATGATTGGATATCCTCGAGCTCTGAAAAGAATAGAATGAAACTGGGCACCAGAATGACCAAAATACCCTTATGACCTAAAATTAGTAGAAGTGTTGGATTAATTAAGGAATCCAAATAAACATGGATGTGGTACTGCTCTTAAAAGTTATGGATCACATATTAAGCCGAGCAATCAATGCTAGTGTATATGTCAGTACCTAAAATGTATAGATGTTACTTGAATGAGTGTTCGTCTTCTCAAGTGTGGGTCGATGATAATTTTGAAAGTACTCAGCTCAACTCAACTCTAGGTCGCATTCGATAATAAGAAATGGATATTTGTTAGACAAATCAACCACGAAGACCAAATTAAATTAAACAGAAGTACAATATGTATATTAAATTCAGAAACGTCTGGATTATCTGGAAAGCTTTGAAGTAACAGGAATAGACTTGACTGATAAACGAAATGAGTAACCTCAATGAGTGAAGATTAAGTAGGTGATTGGATGAGTTTGGGAACACTGTTGAACTTACATGTTGAATTATCCTTATGGGTCATAAAACATGAATCAAGTACGTATGTATTTCCTGATATCGTTGAAATATGGAAATGAAATAAAGACTATTGAAAGATCAATTCAGTGATGATTACGAAGATGATTTATGGACAAGAATTGTTGGTATTAAAGAGTAAATACTCTGAAAAGATAGTAAATTGACGGGTCGACATGCATTAGTTCTGAGAGATTATTCAGTTCGAATTGTTCGATAAACCGATCGATTAACATGGATTGTAAATGTCTTGAAGCTTCGTTTCTCCTTTATTAGCTCAAATCACTCTGGGCATTCTGGAACACTTTCCTGATGCACCCCAAAATATAATGAGATTCTAAAGTATCAACCTTAAATGTCTGGCTAGATCGGTTAGTAATCGTTTCTTCACAATAGAACCTTATTTCTGGAATCCGATCAAATTGCTTGAGTTTCATGTTGTCCTTATTGATAACGATAAATGCATCTGAAAAAATATACGTGGATACTCTAGTGTGTTCCAAATGAATTACATGACGGTTTTATATGTTTTGAAATGAGTTTAGTACAAGTATTGATTTACTGGTTTATGAACCATAGCAACATGGTAAGTGATTTATGATTATGGTTTTATCGAAAATATAAATTGTTTCTGATTTATGGAATCATAGAAACTACTGGTTTATGACTTATGGTTTTATGTTTCACTGGTTATACTCGAACTATTTTCCTGGGATATTATATGGGTAGACTAGAGGTACAACTCTGATCAAGCTGGAAATTGCTTACGGACCTAAAAATATCTTTGGGTAGGCTTTCAGGCCCAAGGTACTCCCTTGGGTTAATCATTTGACTATTTATGGTGTACATGTGGAAATTGATATATGATTTATTTCATGATCACGGATATGACATATTATTGGATCACGATCCAGGTATTACGATTTACGGATAAAACTGATTTCTACTAGATTTTTATATGGATAGGAATCTGGAGTATAGAGGCACAGCCCTGATCCGACTGTAAGTCATTACGGACCTAAGGATATCTTGGGTAGGCCCCAAGGCATATCCTTAGGTTGGTTCCCTTTGCTGTGTGCATAAGGTAACCCTACGGACCTAAGGATATCTTGGGTAGGCCCCAAGGCATATCATTAGGTTGGTTCCCTTTTTGATGTGTGCATAAGGTAACCTTACGGACCTAAGGATGTATTGGGTAGGCCCCAAGGCATATCCTTAGATTGGTTCCCTTAGCTGTGTGCTTAAGGTAAACCTACGGATCTAAGGATATCCTTGGGTAGATCCAAGGAATATCCTTAGGTTGGCTCCCCTTTTTGTTGTGTGCTGAGGGCAAGCCCTTTGGATGCAGTTCTAGGGAACTGCATAATGGAGTTTGGTTTGGGGAACTATGGTTTTAAAAGATTTATATCTTTTCACTGGTTTTGATTGGAACACACTATACATCCTATTCGATCTCCTGAAAATGTCATACTTTGAATGCTTCCTATGAATTGTGATTTTCATGGCTTCAACTTGATGAACTACTGATGGAACCCCAGATTATTCCTCAACGGGTATACGTTTGATTCAATAAGGAAATTATATGGCTTTCCATTTATCTGCATATCATGTAGCATCATCTGATAGTTATGTATTACTGAACTTTTCGAAGCTCACTCTATTACTCACTATTGCAGGATAAAAGAATTGTACCAGTGCAGCTATCGATATCAATAAGGGAGTTCTTCCGACGTTGCTTTCAGAGGATGGTACATGTGATTAGTGGGCATGTAGATTGTATTTTATTTTATATCTGGGTATGAAAATCATGTTTTATTTCTGAATAATAATAAATCATTTTATGAGTTACATGTTTTGACAAAAGTTTTAAAATTTCGCGATTTTTACAGTGGGTTGCTCCGGTGGCCCTAATGTGACACTCCAGATTAGATCGGTCTATCCGCATCGGTCTGAGGGGGTTACAGGAGTTCCATTGCCCGAGGAAACACTTTCTGCAGCACAAAAAACAGAAGTTGTTCTCCTTGGAGCAATTGGAGGGTATTCTCGTATATGATACTTTGTTGATTATTTTCTTAGCTCTTCTCTTGTGCATTTTTCATTTATCACTTGATTTATCTTCAAGATATAAGTAGGGTTGAGAAAAACTCGACTCGACTTAATTAAAAAAAATTGAAATTTTTGACTCAACGCTAAAAAACTCGCATTGACACAAAAAAAATTAAAATAAAGTTTGAGTTATAAAATAGGACTTGAATAACTCAAAATTTTAGTAATTAGTTGATAGATTTTCAAGTGCGAACCAAGTCCCTCAACTTTACATAATATATGTATATCACATATGAATAAAATATATGTATATCATATATGGTTATAGAAAGCCGTTTAAGTTGAAATCAATTAGTACCATAACATTATAAATATTTACAATTAAATTTAAACAGAAATTCGAACCACTCTACTCAACTAAAAAATTTTCAAATAAAGTTCGAGTTATAAAATAGGACTCGTCAACTCAACAAACTCGAAATTTTTTCTTAGGTCCTCTCTTCTTGTGCATTTTTCTTTTTTCATTTATCACTTGATTTTTCTTCAAGGTATAAGTAGGGGCAAGCAAAACTTTATTTGAAAAAATTAATTTTTTCGACTCAACACTAGAAAGCTCGCACCGGCTCAAAAAAATTCAAAATATAGTTTGAGTTATAAAATAAAACTCGAATAACTTGAAAATTTTAGTAATTCGTGGATTGGTTTTCAAGTTTGAGTGAAGTCTTTCAATTCTACATGATACATACATATGAAAAAATATGAAGAAATACATATGTATATCGTATATGACTATAGAAAGTTGTTTTAATTGGAATCGATTAGTATCATAACATTATAAATATTTATAATTAAATTTAAATAGAAACTTGAACAACTCGACTCGAATCAAACAATTTTCATGTAAATTTTGAATTATAAAATAGGACTCATTAACTCGACTAACTCGAAATTTTTTGGCTTTACTCAATCGGATACTCATCCCTAGATATAAGTGGGATAAAAATGAAAAACATTTGAAGCCTGAGACGGGCCTACTTCAGCTTAGAGAAGGATTTAGAGTCTTTGCAAACTTTAGGCCAGCTACTGTTTTACCACAGGTAATGGCGTATTAGTTGATCTATATGAATTCTTCTTCATATGAAATATAAAACTTCATTTGCACGCTTAATTAGTTTAATGAACTTTTAGAATTGGGTAAAAACTTGCATTATCAAGAAATATAGTCTAGGTGTGATGGAGGGTAGATTATTTTTTTATTGAACTTCAATTTTTTTACCTTCTATTTTTTTGGTCTTTTTTTCTTCTGAAGTTGTTACCTTAGTTTTAAAAGGCATAAGATCCATTTAGGCACAAGTGGTCTCTTGAGCCTAGGTGCAATGCGTAGGATGAAGGCGCACGTCTTTGGTAGACAGGACATACTTTTATGCTAAAAAACTTATATATCAATTTTTTTTTATAAAATAAGGCCTCATTAAAAACCCCCTTCTTATCCTACATGTTACAAACATAACATGAAGGACATTGGAAGGAGGAAAAGAGTGCCTCTAACTTTTATTAATTAGAACAATAATACACCTCCACACCTCAACAGCTAACAACTTTTCACAAAATAGAAAACCATAAATCTGAAAACATAACACACTCTGATACTCCCTAAATAAGAACAACCAAGGCATAACACCTTAACCATTACACAAACCTAAAAATCAGCCTATACCAGCTTTAGCTAATTCATCCGCTTCCCAATTTGCTTCTCTCGAGATGAGCCTTGTGATAATACCCTTCCTCTCCACAGTAGAAGCTATATCCCTTACCAAGGATTGAAACAAAGTAGTACTAAGGTTCAGATTATTAATCCACTTCAGAGCATTAGAAGAATCCGATTCCAAAATGATCCTCTGATTTGAAAAGAAATCAGCTTCAACTTCCTCAATAAGAATCAACCCTCTATTGATCGCCAAAAGCTCTGCGAGTAAGGGAGGACCTCCCCCTACCTTCTCTGAAAATGACCCAAGCACCAACCCACTGTCATCCATAATCAAGCCACCTATTCCACCCTTATCCCAACCTTTGACCATTGCACCATCTATATTTACTTTTAAGAACCCTTCCGGAGGAGGACTCCACCTAGAAGAAGGAAGATACCTCTTATTCAGATTGATATGTTGATCTGCTAGTTTTAAATCCCCCATCAAGGAATCAAAATGAAAATGAACATCCTTAAATGATGTTTCAAACCAAGAAACAGTTCTGAAACGTGAAATGAAGAACAACAACGCTGAATCTACCTTCTCATTCTGAAAAATCACCTCATTCTTACATTTCCAAACATACCACAACACTGCTCTTGAAATAAACTTCCATATATGAGATCGCGGCACTAGGTTATCCCAGGTAATTCAGAAATCCATCAATGAACCAAGAACCACAAAGAAAACATTCCATAACTTTAAAAACTTAGCCCACAAAACCCATACCACTTCAATATGAAGAAACAAATAAGAGACCGACTCATTGTACTTCCTGCACATAGGGCAGACAGAGTCTTCAACCCCAGTAACTCCTCTCTTCAGCAGTTCTTCTTTCACCACAACTCTATGATGAGCAAGTTGCCAAACAAAAGATTCCACACGTGGTGGAACTATTCCTTTCCAAACATACCTTTCCCAATTACTTTCTAATTGATCAATACCCTCTCTATCAAAATAAGTTTTCATGCATGATTTTGCTGTAAAACAGCCCCCTCCATTTCCCAACCAAATCCAACAATCTTCCTCTACTAGAGACAAAGAAGAGCTATTCAACAGAGAGATAATTTGCAGCCACTGCTCAACCTCCCAATCCACCAAATTCCTTCTCATTTGAATATCCCAAACCCAACCCGAATCATTGTACAATCTAAATTCTGCAACTTTATCCTCTTTGTTATTCGAAAGAGCAAATAACCTTGGAAACCTATCTTTTAGAGGAACCGAACCCAACCAAACATCATGCCAAAACTGAACAGTTTCTCCATTTCCAGCTCTAACACACAAATTTCTCCTAAAACAGTCCCCAAAGCATCACTTGAAAAGAAGTTCTTAACAACTCCTCTCTAAATCCAAGAAGTACAAGCTGTCCAAGTATTTCGGATCATCAATGAATTAAGATCCATATTGTAAAAACAACACACAACTGATTTCCACCAAGAATTTTTCTCTGCAATAAATTTCCACACCCATTTCCCCATAAGAGCCCTGTTTAATAGCAACAGATTCGGAATCCCTAAACCCCCAACTTCTTTGGCTTACACACCAAATCCACTTGATCCAATGAATGTTTTTTTTATCTGATGATCCCCCATAGAAACGATGCCATGATAGAGTTTAGTTTGTTAAGAACACTAATAGGGATCCGAAAAATAGAAAGATAGTGAATTGGAAGAGAGCACAACACCGATTTGACCAAGACAACCCTTCCAGCTAGAGATAAAGATTTGGCCTTCTAACCAGCCAAACTATTATAAAATTTTTGTACAACCGGTTCCCACAGGGAAAAAGAATTCCTCTTGGCCCCCAATGGAAGACCTAAGTACTCTGAAGGAAAAACTCCCCTTACGCACCCTATTTCTTTGCCCATGAAACTAGTTCCTCCTCCCCCACATTAATTCCAAAAATTCTGCTCTTAGACAGATTCAACTTCAAACCCACCATCAGTTCATAAATTAAAAGCACCCTTTTAATATTCACCAAAGCATGAATAGAAGCCTTACTAAAAATTATTAAGTCATCCGCAAATTGCAAATGAGATAACATGAAAGAACGATCATTAGAGCCTAATTCAAAACCCGAAAACATCCCCTTGTTTACTGCCTTTACCAACATTAAATGTAGCAAATCTCCTCCCAAATTGAACAACAAAGGGGATAACGAGCAGCCCTGCCTTAGTCCTCTAGTAATGTGAATTTTCTCCGTAGGTGTGCCATTTACCAAAACTGAAATAGAAGCTGTTGAAACACACTTCTACATCCAAGAACTCCATCTAGCTCCAAACCCAATTTTACTCATTATTTTCAGCAAGATCCTCCAATCAACTGTATCAAAAGCTCTTTTGAAATCCACCTTAAAAATAACTCCCTTCAATCATTTTCTCCTCCAACAATCAATGCCTTCATTTGCTATAAACGAGTAATCTAAAATGTGCCTCCCCGATATAAATGCGAACTGTGAAGGACTAATAACTTCATTAATGCATAAGCATAACCTTCTAGCCATAACTTTTGAGAGAATTTTATAGAAACCCCAACTAGACTAATATACCTAAAATCTTCAAACCCCTCCGGATTGTCCCTCTTGGGAATAAGAGAGAGGAAAAAATGATTGGTTTCCATGTCCCATTCCTTTCCCTCATAAAATTCCTTAAAAAACAACAACAAAACTTCCTTCAGACTTTACCAAAACTTCTTAAAAAAGCCTAAATTCAGTCCATCCGGGCCAGGTGCTTTATTACAATCCGAATTAGCGATTACACCCCAAATTTCCTCTTCAGAAAAAGGCTTCTCGAGTGCCATACTCTGCTGATTTGAGAGCTATAAAAAATCCAAGTCCATCTCCTCAACTTCCAATGTATTTTCTTGATTTAACAACCCCTTGAAAAAGTGCACCACCGAAGCTTTAATTAATTTTGGATCTGAAATGTCTTCATTATCTACTTTGATGGATTTGATACCATTTCTCCTTCCTCTACCTCTTGCACACTGGTGGAAAATCTAGTGTTCTTATCCCCATTCAAACTCCACTTCAATCTTGACTTTTGAAGCCAAATCAGTTCATCTTTTTTATACAAGTCCCACAGCTCTTTCTTTGCTTCCACTAGGTTCTTCATAGACACTATAGAGAGACCTTGTTGCAAATTAAGTTCCATCTCCTGAATTCCTTTCTCCAACCTATTTATTCTCCCGAGGATCTCAAGATAACCCTTCCCAGACCAATTTTTCACTGCATCCTGCACTCTTTTTAGTACACTAGATATTGGTTGTCTATTCTCCACATTACAAGAAAACATATTTTGTACTCAATATAAAAGCACAAGTGATAGAAAGTGGCAAGACCTTTGGAGGAGGAGAAGATTGTAGAGGTGATGATGGGATTGCCATCAATTCATTCGCCAGAACAAATTGATGGTACAGTAAGAAAACCTATAAATTCACATAGACAAACAAGCAGTCTCATCGAGGAATGTTTATCGAGTTAGTTGATCGCGAGTTGGACAATGTTCGACTCGTGCTTGTTAAAAAACTTGTTGTTCGATTCGACTCATTATTCATTAAGCTAATTAATAATTATTAATAATTTAGAATTTTTCTTGTTTATTAGAAAATTAGTAGATTAATAAATTAGTAGTAATTATTAATTAGTAATTTAACATATTTCTTATTATCTATTAGCAAATTAGTAATTATTATTTAGACATTCTCTTTTAGAATGGAATAATTTTTTAAGGTAATTACTAAAATTATAAAAAAATTAACGAATTGCTCATAAATTTATCTAGTCGAGTTGGACCTTGTTCGACTCAACTTGTTAAGGTCTTGAGTGAGTTAATCTGAGTCGAGCGTTGACCGAATCGAGTTCAAACAGTTCATGAATTGCTCAACTCATTAAGCACCCCTAGTCTCATCAAAAAAAGATAATTCCTCTAATGAAAGCTTCACATGATTCATCCAAAAACAATAACTCGATCAATCTTGTGATAATTAATTTGAAAATTCCAACCCCCAACTCTTAATCCAATCACCAAAGTTTACTAAACAAACTACGCTTACTTCAAAACTCAGAAAACTCCCCACAACCAATTGTTGATGATATGGCTTCGTCACTTCTTGGTAGCTCAACTTATAAAACCCAACTTATAAATCACTTGAAAAATAAAACTCAGAGTCCAAAATTCAACAAGTCAAAGAATATCGGGAGAAGACTAAAAAGACTGAATTGTTGGAGTCTTGGAGAAGATGAAGAGATCAAACATAAATAAAATAAAATAAAAAAGAGAGAAGAGAAAGGCGTATCTGGTAGGTGCGACTATGGCCTTGAAATGCTCCGATGGTAGCGTTGTAGGGGTTTTTTCTCTCTTGAAATAAATATCGGGAGGGTAAGAGTGGCGTGGGTAGGGGAAGAGGCGTGGCTTTGTTTTTTATACTAAAATAACAAGTTTCTTTTTATTAAAATAATTTATAATTCATTTTATATTAGAATTCTCCCTTAAGGTGGCAGAAACGCCCGCTTGACGCCTATGCAGAAATGCCCCATAAGCGCATACTTGAGAGAGTCTGCCATTGTGCGTTGTGCTTGTACCTCCAGAGACATTCTCTTCTGCGCCTGGCGTGCTTTTGAAAACTAAGGCCGTCACAATTGTTCACTATGCACTTTTAGACACTGCCAGAATGAACTGCTTATTTCCAAGAAAGAAAACTCAGTCTGCATTATTTTGCATGCATGCATTCATGCAATCTAGAACCGTGGAAGCAGGTGTAGCTTGTTTCTTTTATGAGAAATATGTGGTTCATGAAAATCTCTCTATTTATTTTCTATTTCAGTTAGTGGACTCCTCAACTCTGAAGAAAGATGTTGCTGAGGGTGTTGACCTTATGGTTGTGAGGGAGCTTACTGGAGGTCAGTACCACCAAAAAATAATAAAATTCAGTTGATTTTCTCTGATTCTGCTGTTGCCCTACCAATTTTCTGTGTTAGTATCATTGATGATCTTATACCGGGATCAGGTATTTATTTTGGAAAACCAAGGGGATTTGGTACTAATGAAAATGGTGAGGAGATTGACTTCAACATATGTTGAGGTGTATGCTACTTATGAGGTATTTTTTTTCACTTTACATTTAGAATTCTCTAATGTCTCTCTTTTTTATTTCCTTTTTTTATTTTTCTTATGGATATCTGGCTTGGATTCAAATATCTGCTTAATCCAATGGTTTGATGAAACATGTATATATAAAAGAATTCAAAATTTGTAACTAGGCATGTTTTTAGCTGAGAATACCCAAAATTTGCATGGCTTACATCCTACAAAACATGCAAAAAAAATTATTCCTTTTTTGACCAATATGGACAATTCCTTATGATCCCTAGTTTGTTGTTAAATACTTGACCATTGATTAAGTAGAGATTTTGATATTATACTTTTGTTTAGAATGAAGGTACTATTAATAAAAAATATAAAAGAAATGAAAGACAAATTCAATTTGGTAGGTTTTTTTTGTGCCAGTTGCATTACAAGAAAGCGCGCTTAAGTTCACTAGGCATGTGGTTTACCTGAAACTGCCTGATGTGCTTTTGTTGTGTAGTGTTGTGCCATAGCACCTAGGTGTTCACCTTGACAACACACTCTGCAAATCATATCTTATGTTCGACTTGTGAAGTGGTTTTGTCTCTTTATTCAAATTTCTACGTATGGCTTTCTTTTTCATGTGTGCACTTTTTAATTATTGAAAATTAAATTTTCAAACAAATGGATGCCAGATTGATCGAATTACTCGTGTTACATTTGAGATTGCTCGGAAGCAGCGTGGACAACTCTGTTCTGTCGACAAAGCTAATGTTTTAGAGGTTTGTGTTAGCATTAATGCCCTAGGTATATTGTATGAACATGATATTTTGATTATTGTTTTTATTATCATCATTTGCATGCAATTTTATTATTAATATCTTTGAATAATATTGTTAATTATTCTAAGACATAAGGATCACTTTTGCCCATGTAGTAGACCTAATTTATCATTTTCGCCTCTATCATATTTTCGCATCAATTTAGCCCTCAAAGTTGTTTAATTACATCATTCTATACCTACCCTAACTTAAAACCCTAAACTATAATCTCATAACCTTTAAACATTAATCTCTAACTTAAAACCTCAATTTAGGTTTTTAAGTGAGGGTAGGGTATAGAATAATGCAAGTGAGCAACTTCAAGGGCTAAATTGATACGAAAATACGATGGGGACAAAAATGATAAATTGGGTCTACTACAGGGACAAAAGTTATTCTTTTTCCTTTTTCTAAATATCCCTAATCGGTTATTATTATGGGAACAGTAGTAAAATAAGATTGGTATGAAATTTGATAGATATTTATAAGATGAATATGTAAATGAAATTTAAACCATATTCATATGTATTTGTTGAGAACAAATATTGGATTGACTCGTTTTGAGATTAATACATGGATTAAAGTTATATATTAATTTCAAACAGTTATGTCATTAAATCTTTACACCTGAAGTTACTACAATTCTCAACATGATTTTTTTTATAAGAAAATGACCTCGTTAAAAATCCCTTCATAACCGTCAAACTACATAGGTATCTCAACTGACATTGGAAAGAGGAAATGAGTACCCACAATTTTATTACTAAAATATAGAGTACATCCAGGGTAAAACCATTTTAAGTACAAACCTTCCCCACAAAACACTCAACCACCACACCCAACCATAACACCCCACATTACCCTATGCCCGACTTAGCTAAACTATCTGCTTCTCAATTAAAACATCTCTGAATATGGCTAATAGTCACATTATAATCCAGCACGCGCTTGGAAATTTCCTTAACCAGATGAACAAAAGCAATAGGATTTGCTTCTAGATTTTTAATCCACTTCAAAGCACTTCAAAGCAACAGTTCTCAACATGATGATTGTTATGTTTTGACATAATCAAACATTGTCTTTAATCGTACAATTATAAAGTTTATGCTTGAACATGACATGAATCATATAGTGAGATGTTAGTGATTAAGATGAATTTATCCCTCTTATCATAAGAGAGATATCTTAGGGCCCCTCAATGACTTAGATCGAGAAATGCACGGTCGTATTCAAATGAGTTGATAGAGATCAATTTTATTTGTTTAGTCAATTTAATTAAGTATCGAGAAACTAAAGTTAGAGTGATATAAAGTTGATATTTTTCATGTCTTATATTCTATCAAGATATCGTAAGATAAAATGATTATGCCATAAACCGCATTAAGGTTGTCTCGGATCATGAGCTTTTCATTTAACTTGGGTAGTCATAATGTCTTGCTAGAGGCCACTTATGACTTGTAGGATAAAATGAGATTTTATCTACTGCCAACGTTAATTGAATATATATGGTCGCACACTAAGAATGGATAAGAATGAAAATCATTTTTGATTCATTCGCGTGTACGTATAGAGGGTGGTCGTCTTTCAGAAAGGCAACACCTTTAAAGATCGAAAGAAAATCAGAGACAACACGAAAGGATTTTCAAACCATAGATTATTGTAATCTCACGACTTTATTTTATCGTAATTAGTATGATATGCATAAGATCCTAGGATTATCAAGATTATTTAAAATTTTCGTTGTGTTATTCTTGCCTCGATTTCCAACAATTTTTTGTAATGATATTGTCATATAACCTTAGTTTTCAAAAGCGCGCCGGACGCAGCTGGGCATCAGAAAAATCGCCTCCGACGGCACAGGCGCACGCTTTTTCCGTTTTTTTATGCAAACGCATGCGCTACGCTTCTTGCGCCTATGTGGGGGAGAGAAATTGATAGAAAATTTCTGATAAAAATGGTATTCTCTGATAAAAAGCTTTAGTTTTTGAGCAGGGAAGAAAGAAAGATTAGCTATTCTCTAGCTTTGGACTTGCTTATTTATTGGGCTATTTTGAGGTTATTTATTTATTTATTCTTGCTTTGGTTCCCTAAACTCTTTTTTGAAGCTTTGATTGCTGCTTTGGTTCCTAAACTTTTTATTGAAACTTTGATTGCTGTCCATTAGTGCACTGCACATGGACAACATGTAATTGTTTTCTTTTTAAAGTTCAATAAATACTAGACTGGCTTTTTCCTTTTCAAAAAAAAAATTAATATATGATCTCAAATTATTTTCTCAATTAGCCATTCTTTTAAAATGATTTATTTTAATTTATGTTCTTAAAATTTTATCTATATTTATTAAATTTTATTTTTATTATTAAAAATATGTTGTATAATTAATTTATGGGTTTTTAGTATAAAAATGTACCCCGCCTACGAAAGGCGCGCCCGTGCCCCGTGCCTATGCTCTAGGGGCATTTTGTGCCTCGGTGCGCCTTGCACCTTTTAAAACTAAGCATATAACAATGAAAAATTGGAATAAAATAAAGAAAAGATTGAACTATTCTCTTATTTCTAATCAATTAAAATAAGGTCATCGATGTGTTATGCCTTTTTTTAAAGGTAAATGAGGCCTTGTTAAAAAGGCTCTTGTAACTCGATTGAGACAAAGCTCAATCAAGACAATGGAAGGGGAAAAGAGTGCCCAATCTATGTGTTATGCTTGAATCACACGGAGGAGATGGTTCTGCATTTGTTACAAAACCCATTAAACAACTCCTTACATACAATTGAGGGGGCTCTATCTTGAGAGCAATGATGAGAACTTCTAAGATATTATAAACTTGTTGTAATTTGAAATCTGGCTTATGCAGGGATGAGGTATATGATTCTGGCTTTATAATCTAAAACGGTGTGCAGATTATAGGTTTATCTGTCAAGTATTAGACCCGACAATCTGTTGTGTGTAGTGTTTCATGTTTTTTTCCCCATGTCAACATAAACATAACATGGATTATATTTCTAAATCTTAAACGTGAATACAAAATGTGTATTACATGAATCATGTTAATCAGATTTAAACTTGTCTTGTCATGTTTGTCAAATTGTGTTGGCGTTTATTAAATGTGTTGTTTTCGTTTTGTCGTTTCGTATTGCTTCCTAAATTTCAAGGTCTGGAATTATTGATTATAGTTGCATTAGACTTTTCTCATGTAATATATTTGGAACTTTCATGTTCCATTTTCTAGGCTTGAAACTTGTCTTAGAACTGGAGTTGAGTTACTTGTTTAAGCCTGAAAGTTTGTTCGATAGACTTTAGCAAAATAATAAAAGGCCTCATTTTAGAAATGACCTGGCCTTTGGGTAAGTTGAAACAACCAGTTTAATAGTTTTCCGATCGAACTTACCACCGACATCGGTGAGTATATCCATGTAAACTTTTTGTGTTTTGTTTTCGTTTCGTAAAATCCTTTGAAAACTTCCCCACACTTGACCATCTCAGTAGAGAGATTGAGGTCGAATGGTTTATTACTGGACTAATGGGTTGTGACCCGATTCAACTTAATCAGGTCGATTTTTTTTAAATATCGGGATCGGGTTTGGTCGGTCAGATTTTTTAGAGGTTATGTTCGAGTCAGGTTCGAGTTTAGGGTAAAAAATACCCAAGCCGACCCGAGCCAAAATATAATTTTACCTCGTATATTTAGGGATAATTATAATAAGAGAAAATAACTTAAATGACCGAAAATGTCTTAAAATATACTATTTTAACCAACTTTTTTTGGATTTGTGAAAATGACCAACAAATTCGCAACGCGAACTCCAATTTCGTAACACAGTTTTTAAATTCGCAACGCGAATTTTCCAGATTCGTAACTCAATTTTAAAAATCGCAACGCGAATTTAAAAATTGCAACGCGTTTGATTATCCATTGGCGTCATAATCTGCGTTTGCTCCTCGACTTTCACTGTTTCTTTTACAGGTGAAGTCTGCGTTGCGGTGCAAAGATTCTGCTCTGGAATCTTCTCTGTATTATCATCACCACCGCCGCTAGCAGCATCGTCACCGGTAGACAAAAAACCTCGAGATGATTCTTTTCGGGATCGTTGGTCGATTCAGAATCTCTTGGCAGAAATCCCTGTCTAAGATGTTGAAAAATAACGAACTGGGTGCAGATTGGTACCTCGTCAACCCATAGTTCATCTGTCTTTGATTGTGTCGAGGTTGAAGATAATCCATATGGTGATGGTAGTGTTGAAGATCTGATTCCATTTCTTCCTTCTCAATTTCACTAAGAATTAAAACCCCCAAAATCTATGACTTTGTTTCCTTTTTTTCGGGGGATATCAATTCAGACCGAGTTGAAGGACACACTTAGTAAAAACCAAAGCCTCTGTTTGTTTCCCACGAAAGTAGCTCTAGAAAAACTTTTCTCGGAAAGTCTCATCTAATTAATACAATAAAGTGAACATCGAGTAATAAGAGATTACTTAATATGGATGGCTGCTGGGTGTTTGTAAACATGGAGAGGGATTTGGGTTCTTTGAGAGGGAGTGGGGATTGGGTTTTAACGAAATTCGTTTACAGAATCTAGAAAGTCATCTTATTCCATCCCATTTTATTTCGCAACACGGTTCGCAATTCGCAACGTGGGTTGGGATGAAATTATGATAAATATGTTCTTAATTATAAGTTTACACGAATTTAACCAACTTTTCCTCCTCCACACAGCTTTGATTTCGCAACACAGCTTTGGTTTCGCAAATTCGAGTTCCGAATTTCACAGCTGGGGTTCTTCGCCTTTCTTTTCCTCCTCCACACAGCTTTGGTTTCGCAACATAGCTTTAGTTTTCGTAAATTCGAGTTGCGAATTTCATAGCTGGGGTTCTTCGCCTTTCTTTTCCTCCTCCACTTTCTTTCCTTCTTCAACTTGTTTCTCTTCCACTTCCTTCCCCTCCACTGCTTTCTGTTTCTCTTCCTGCAAATAAAAAAAATCGGCCGGAATCAAGCAAACTGCATAGAAAACCAAAAGAAAAAGAATACGAGTTTAAAAATCGTGTTGAAAAAAATCTCGTTGCGAATTTAGAAATCGAGTTGCGAATTTAGAAATCGAGTTGCGAATTTGGAAAATCGCGTTGCGGAAAAGAAATTCAAGTTGCGAATTTGAAAACTGTGTTGCGAAATTAGAGTTTGCGTTGCGAATTTGTTGGTTATTTTCGCAAATCCAAAAAAAGTTGGTTAAAATCGTATATTATAAGGCATTTTCGGTCACTAAAGTTATTTTCTCTTGTAATAATACCCTCTCTATATATTATTTTTTCAATTAAATCCCTATTTTTATTGAATAAAAATAATATTTTTAAATAAATATATTATTTTGGATCAGGTCGGGTTCAGATTTAATCTCAAAAAATCGGTTCAGATTCTGGTCAAGTGAAAATGTATATTTTTAAGTCGGGTCAAGTGGAGGGTTATAATTTTTGGGTTAGACCGAATTGATTGAAAATCCAATTTGACCCATGTCAAGATAGTGCTCAAAGGTAGCCCGGTTTTCCCTTGCCAATGTATTATCCGTGACCGCTCTACCTTTGAGGTGAACTGTCCACCACATTGTTGCTTCAGCTTAGTAAGGAAACACCTTTGCTAATTGTGTAAAGTAGTTAGTTATTTTAGTTAGCAGCTGTTAGATAGTGGTTAGTTGTATAATTTTGTATATAAAGTTATAAATACTTGATAAAAATATTAAAATACATATGTGAAATTAATTCAATCTAAAAAAATATTTTATTCAACTAAAATAGAAATGGACTTGTTTTTATTATTCAACATAAAATAATCCATAATACTCTCTTTCATCCTATTAAATTTGTCCATTTTGATTTTTAAAATGGTCCCTTTCAAAATATTTTATTAGAAAAGTAAACAAATAATAATATTTATATTTTAAATAAAACCTTGTTGTCTGATTCAAATACCTGTGAGTTCGCTAAGTTTTTCATTCTTCGCTCGGGAGGGGGAATTCCCTCTAGCTCTGATGATCATTAATGATGACAGTTGATGGTGACCGATAGTGACTGAAGTAGTGATAAACGTCATTCAATAATGAGAACTTTATATCGGAGATTAATTTATATTTTATTTAAAAATCAATGATTAAATTAATAATTTATTTAAAGTCTAGCTGTCAAAGCATTAGCATGAGTTCCATCTGCACCAGTAAACTCAGCAAGCAGAGGTGAGGCTGATATGCCTGGAGTGCCGATTGCAAGGGATTGGGAGCCTGCTTGAACATAGGTTCCTTGTTGATTTCCGATAGTAGCAACATTTGTGAGAGAAGTTCCCTGAACTGGTTTTTCGGATTCCCCAGGCATATGTGATGGAGCCAACGGAGTTGAAGGTGAAGGAACAACAAAAGGTGAACTTGCAGATTGCAAGGGAGTTCCAGATTTTGAGATGGATGTTAGCAGGTTTTGTTGATCAACCTGTGGGGAAGAATGCTGAGGCATCTGAGGAGATGCAGCCTGAAGTAGCTGCGGTGAAGAAACGGGAAATTGAGCACCTGGTTTCAACTGCTGATGGGTATAAGATTGCTGCTGGCCAGACGGAAGATGTTGGAATACCCCCGACTTAGAACCCATCCCCTGCCTCATATCATTCGCATCACTCATCTGATGCAGCTGGGGCATCCGGTGTGTCTGCATTTGAGTGGACAGTTGTTGCTTTGCTTGCTGCTGTTGTTGTTGCAGTAGCTGCTGCTTCTGTTGTATATATTGGTGCTGCATTTGGCGTTGTTGAAACTGTTGCTTGTACATTTGTGACTGTAGCATTTGCTGTTCTTGATGTTGTTTCATATGCTGGTGCTGAAGCATGCTGGAACTTGACCGAAGAGGATAAATGTTTTGCGGCAAGACACCTGCCCCACTTTGTGATGACAAGCTGTTAAAATTTGCCTGCTGGAAAGTACTCACAGGATTCTGTTGTAATGGTCCTGAAGCAACCTGCTGCATTGAGACAAGGGTATTACCTTGTCCTGAATCCATATTGGAACCTGGCTGTAATGAATTTAACTTGGTCTGCTGTGCTGTCGAAACCCCAGGTGACAAAGAATTATGCTGCATGCTTGTCATGTTGTTAGGCTGCATTGCTGGCACAGAACCTTGTAAATTTATCGACTGCAACTGACATTTGATTATCATGAGACTGTGTCTGATTCATTTGTGTTTGTGCTTGTTGCATGGAATGCATATGAGGTGGAGGAAACTGTCCTTGCTGCAGCATCGAGACAGGCTTCCTTGGCCTATTGGAATTCACAAAATTTATTATCTGCTTCTCATACAAACTCAACTTCTCCTTGAAAGGGGCTGTTATACTCGCTTTGGGAACAGATAAGAAAGCTAAAATGCGCTCCAACATGGCCTTGAATAGTTTCAACTTGTCAAGCTGCTCAGACTTTGGCTGCTGTGGATTAGAATCATGCTGGACAATAGGACACAAAATTGTTTTAAGCAACCCAAGTAAAATTGCAAACCACTATTCCACCAGATAAGCATAAGTGAGACCACTAAACACTGTCTAAAGGAATAGGATTCAAGGAGCAACACAAAAGTGGGGGTGGGATCAAAAGCTTTAACGTAGAGTAGTAACAGGTTCTCTCAATTTTGTTAATAGATACAGCAGCAGAGTATGGTGCAGAAGGGCTCTATCACTCTTGAGATGTTAAAGAATGCATATATAAGAAGATTATGCAATGAATAAACCTACCTGCTGCAACTTGGTAGCAATTTTCTGGTACATCTCATTTAATTCAGGCAAGTATGTCTCCTTCAATGTCTGGATCTGTAACGTTAATTCAGGCAGACTGGTTAACCAACAATTAAACCAATCAATTTATCCAAGTTTCATTGTTCATACAAAAAGCAAAACGATTTTTCCGTTTTCTGACTAGCAGGCAGTGATTTTCGTTAAAATTACAGAAGAAACAAAGGAAGCAATAAAGGCTTAATATGAAGTCAAGCATGCAGAGGATATCCTTGGTCATGTTTCCCTGTTCAAAAATTAAATAGATCTTTCGTAGAGCAGTGAACAATATGCATTTATTTTCTTATTGATAACAAACTAATAAAATGCCTAAATTTCTTTTAACAAAATTTATTTTAAGTTGCTAATTCTTCTTTTTTAATTTCCTGTTAACAGACACATCCCAATATACTGTAATATTCCTTTTTATAACCAATTTCCTGCAGATAAAACCTAATTAAAGCCAACTTGTAAGTACAATATTATCTATAGGAGAATAGTCAAGAGCTTTTACCTTCTGATATACCTCTTCTTGCAAATCACCACCGTTAGCAAGCCCTGTTTGAGCTGTGGAATCTAAAGATGCTAAAAAAAGGATCATTACACACATGAGAAAAACAAAAAATTTTGGAGGATGGAAAACATTGAAATAGATAGTTTATAGAAGAAAGGTACAATTGAGCAAAAAAAACAACCAAGCCTCGTAGCAAATTAATGTAGACATAGCATAGAAGGGTAGGTTGCAATCAATAATCAAATTCCTATGTCATAAAATTCCATCAGACCAGCCATGGGGTACAACTAAAAGGCATTTGAAGAAACCATTAAACATATTGGACAAACAAACAAGAGGCTTTTATTGCTAGTTCCTGCAACTAATCTGTCATGGTTGGAGAAGGAGATGAGGAAGGAGGAGAGGACGTTCGGGGAGGTGAAGAGAGAATTGGGGAAAATGATAAACGAGGGTTAGGGATTGCTGAAGGAATTGGGATTGTTACCTGATGATAGTAAAGGTCACGTGAGGAGCACGGGTCATTAAACCCATTAATATTTGAAGACCCAGCAGCCTTGAGCCCAACAGAGAAGTCCACCAAGCCTAAGATAATATGCAGTAACAGAATTAGTTAGAATCTAAGCCAGCTGGCTTATTAGATTTGGTAGTACACGGTATAAAATTATTGTACCTGGAAAAGGAAGGATTATGCATCATTTCTTGAAATGAATTCTGAATTTCTTAAACCCTTTCTGCTTCTCCTCTGAAATCTCTTTCTTTTCTCTTCTTCATTATCTCGTTCATCACAAATTGGTATCGAGAGCCTCGGTTCTGGCAAGCAAAGGGCATGACAAAGAAGAATCAAAACATGAATGAAGCTGATCTATCAGGCCTGCAGAAACAGATGGAGGATTTAACAGCATTAGTGAAGCAAGGAAGGGACGAGACTAATCCGCCTAAGTGGTGGGAAGTGCAGGAAAACAGAATCACAGCAATGGAATCAAGAATGGCTACTAATCAAAGCTATGTTGAAGAGTTGTTGAAGATTCTAACAGGCAGGACGGGTGAGCAGGAAAATGTTGCTGGGGAACAGGTACAAACTTCTAATGCTTCTAAAAATGGAGAACAAAGTCCTGTTTTGGTGACTGTGGTAAAAGATAAATCAAGATTCACTTATAAACCGGATGAGCCTGGGATATTAAAAGCAAAACCTGATGATTGTGTGGTCTTAAAAAATGGGAATCAGTTAGGTGAAAATAGTGAATCTAGACCTAAATTGTTGGGGTCTGAAACTGAAAGAAGAGGTCCAGGAAGTTCTTTTATAAGTTCAGGGTCTATGTGGCATAGGCCTAAAATTGAGTTGCCATTTTTTGAAGGGGTTAATCCTAGGGGGTGGCTTCAAAAATGTCTTAAATATTTCTCTTGTGTAATGTTCCTAATGAGCAGAGAATAGAAGTAGCCACTATGTACCTAACTGGGAAAGCAGAGGTTTGGTTTGATGGGTATAATATGCAGAAACATCATGTGACATGGCATGAATTTGAGACAATCTTTGCCATAGATTTTGTGATAGGTACTTTGCTGACATAGTTGAGGAATTATCAAAGTTAGTGCAGAAGGGATCAGTAGAGGAATACCAGGACAGGTTTGAAGAATTGCAGCCTCATATGCTGTTACAGAATCCTACTCTGGGTGAAGAGTTTTTTGTCTCTCTTTTATTAGTGGATTAAGAGAAGATATCAAGCATAGAGTTAAGGTTTTGGAGCCAAAGACACTCTCTGAAGCTTGCAGACAAGCTAAACTATATGAGCTTTCGGTGGAATATGAGAATAAAAGAGGGAGAGCATTTTTTAGAAACCACCCTACCCAAACCCATTACCTAGTAATAAACCTAATTTCTCAAATCCACAACAGAAAAGTTCACCTAATCTGCCTCCAAAACAAAATTTGTTGGAGTACAGGAGACAAAACAACCTATGTTATAAGTGTGGTGAAAAGTTCTCTCCAGGGCATCAATGCAAGATAAAGCAATTGAATATGATGATTGAGGACGAACCTGTTTTATCTTCAGAAACTTTACCAAATGAATTAGAACAGCAAGTGTTACAAGATGAGGAGAGCCTAGAAATTTCTATGAATGCTATCACTGGGTGTATTGGTCATAATACACTAAGGATTCAAGGCACTATTCTAGGCAGGCCATTGAACATATTAATTGACAGTGGTAGCACCCACAGTTTTTTAACACCTCAGTGGGCTGATGCAGGAATTCAGGTAACTACACCATATCCTTTAGCTATTACAGTGGCTAATGTACAGCAGCTTTTCAGTACAGCTAGGTGTAACAGGGTGGAATGGCAAATGCAGGGACATTCTTTTATTCATGATTTTAGACTTCTGCAGTTAGGGGGAAGTGATATGGTCCTAGGTGTGGATTGGATGAAGTTAGTCAGTCCTATCTTAATGGACTTTAATAAACTGACACTCAGTTTTGTACATCAGAATGAACAGATTGTTATCAATGGCCAACAGCCCTCGAATTTTTTGCAACAGATTTCAGGAGCTACACTATTAAAGATGACAGTTTCAAATTATGCTTTATTGGGGTATGCTGTTTTAATGAATATGACAGAAAGTTCAAGACATACTCCTACAACTATTCAACCATTATTGGAAAAATACAATTCTATTTTTGCTGAGCCTACAGGTCTTCCACCTACAAGAACTCATGATCATACTATCACTTTAAAGCCTGATTCTATGCCTGTTAATTTAAGGCCATACAGATTTCCTCATAATCAAAAAGTTGAAGTGGAAAAACAAATTGCTGCTATGTTATCTTCCTCTATTATTCAACCTAGCAAAAGTCCTTTTGCTTCTCCATGCCTTCTCATTAAAAAGAAGGATGGTACTTGGAGATTTTGTGTTGATTATAGG
Organism: Hibiscus syriacus; assembly: GCF_006381635.1. Taxonomy (NCBI): domain Eukaryota; kingdom Viridiplantae; phylum Streptophyta; class Magnoliopsida; order Malvales; family Malvaceae; genus Hibiscus; species Hibiscus syriacus. Next base: position 1,210,212 of record NW_024063071.1, on the reverse strand, counting down.
CAGTTGAACAGCATGACAATTAAGGATAAATTTCCTATTCTTATTGTTGAGGATTTATTGGATGAGCTACATGGGGCTGTCTACTTTTCAAAAATTGATCTAAGGTCAGGTTATTGGCATATCAGAATTAAAGAGGAGGACATTTATAAAACAGCATTCCGAACTCATCAGGGTCATTATGAATTTAAGGTAATGCCCTTTGGGTTAACTAATGCTCCTGCAACATTTCAGGCTTTGATGAATGAATTATTTAGTTCATTCCTTAGGAAGTTTGTTTTGGTGTTTTTTGATGATATATTGGTTTACAGCAGTTCTATGACAGACCATATTCTGCATTTACAATTAGTTTTGGATGTTTTGCAAAGTAATCAACTATTTGCAAAACTATCTAAGTGTTTCTTTGGTCAGACCCAAGTAGAGTACTTGGGCCATATTATTTCAGCTGCTGGTGTTGCTACTGATCCTAGCAAGATAGAAGCAATGAGAAATTGGCCTTTACCTAAATCCTTAAAATCATTGAGGGGATTTTTGGGGTTGACAGGATATTATAGAAGATTTATAAAAGATTATGGGGCAATTAGTAAACCTTTAACTCAGATGCTGAAAAAGGACTGTTTTAAATGGAACAGTGCAGCTTTGACTGCTTTTGAAGAACTGAAGAGAATTATGTGTTTGGCACCTGTGTTAGCTCTACCAGACTTTACTAAGATTTTTATTTAGAGACTGATGCTAGTTCTGGAGGCATAGGGGCTGTTTTATCACAGGAAGGCAGACCTATAGCATTTCTAAGTAAAGCTCTCAGTCAATGCCATGCTGCTATGTCTATTTATGAGAGGGAATACCTTGCTATTTTATTAGCAGTCTCCAAGTGGAGACACTATTTAGAGAGCAAACCTTTATCATCAAAACTGATCATGAGCCTTTAAAATACTTATTAGAGCAGAAACTCACTACTGCTATTCAAAAAGGGGGCTGACAAAATTATTGGGATTGGATTACACTATCCAATACAGGAAAGGTATATCCAATATTGTGGCAGATGCTTTATCCAGGCAATGGGAAGACCAAGCTCAGTGTCTTGTCATGGGAACTACTCTAGTTATTCCTACTTGGGTACAAGAAGTGGAGGAGAGTTACAAGGATGATTTCTTGGCTACTGAGTGGATTTCTATTCTGACTGTGTCTCCTAATGCTGATTCTAAGTGGAAATATTCCAAAGGAATTCTCAGATTTCAAGACAGGGTCTATATTGGTACTAAAGGCTCTCTTAGGCTACAGATTCTTCAAACTTTACATGACTCACCTCATGGAGGTCATTCAGGAACTCAGGCCACTTATCAAAGAATTAGAAGTTACTTTATTGGCCTAAACTTAAGGCAATGGTGGCTACTTATGTGAGGGTTTGTCCAGTATGTCAGCAAACTAAAGTGGAGCATGTTGCTAAACCTGGTTTACTTCAGCCACTGCCTATTCCTCAACAGGCCTGGGAAATTATCACTATGGATTTTATAGAAGGTTTACCTACTTCTTTGAAGAAGAACTGTATCTTAGTGGTGGTGGATAAGTTCACAAAATACAGTCATTTTGTGGCAATATCACATCCTTATACTGCTGCTGAAGTAGCTAAACTCTACTTAGACAACATTTATAAGTTGCATGGCCAGCCTAAAGTGGCCATTTCAGACAGAGATAAAACCTTTACTAGTCTTTTTTGGAAAGAACTAATGAAGAAGTTAGGTACTAAGACTCTATTTAGTACTGCCTACCACCCAGAGACGGATGGACAAAGTGAAAGGGTGAATCAGTGTCTTGAACAATATCTAAGAGGGTTGTGTTTCTCCCAACCAAAGCAGTGGGCTAAATGGTTATCTCATGCAGAGTGGTGGTATAATACCACCTATCATACAGCCCTAAAGTTGACACCATTTCAAGCTCTATATGGATATGCACCTCCTACAATGGTATGGCAATCAGACTCACCAGTGCATTCTGTCAGTAAATTAATGAAGACTAGAGATGACATTCGCAGACTAGTCAAATTTAATTTAGAACAGGCAGCCAATCGCATGAAACAAAAAGCTGATAAAAACGATCAGAAAGAAATTTTGCAGTGGGAGAGGAAGTGTACCTGAAATTACAGCCTTATCGCCAAACAACATTGGCTCTGCGTAAAAACTTAAAGCTAGCAGCCGATACTATGGCCCTTACAAAATTACAGAAAAGATTGGTGAGGTTGCTTACCGTTTGGCTTTACCTGAGACATCACGGTTACATCCCGTTTTCCATGTGAGTCTTTTGAAGAAACACATGGGACAGTTAGCCCCTTCTTCTACGGATCCTCCTGACATGACAGAGGAAGGTGAAATTAAAATTGAACCTTTGCAAGTCATGGGAAGAAGAATTGTTAACAGGAAACACAAACCTGTTACTCAGTTGTTGGTGAGATGGAAAAATCTAGATGATTCGTGCGATACTTGGGAGGACTATACTGTTCTTAAGGGACAGTTTCCTAACTTTGATCCTTGGGGACAAGGATCTGCTCCAGCAGCGGGTATTGTCATGGTTGGAGAAGGAGATGAGGAAGGAGGAGAGGACGTTCGGGGAGGTGAAGAGAGAATTGGGGAAAATGATAAACGAGGGTTAGGGATTGCTGAAGGAATTGGGATTGTTACCTGATGATAGTAAAGGTCACGTGAGGAGCACGGGTCATTAAACCCATTAATATTTGAAGACCCAGCAGCCTTGAGCCCAACAGAGAAGTCCACCAAGCCTAAGATAATATGCAGTAACAGAATTAGTTAGAATCTAAGCCAGCTGGCTTATTAGATTTGGTAGTACACGGTATAAAATTATTGTACCTGGAAAAGGAAGGATTATGCATCATTTCTTGAAATGAATTCTGAATTTCTTAAACCCTTTCTGCTTCTCCTCTGAAATCTCTTTCTTTTCTCTTCTTCATTATCTCGTTCATCACATAATCATGCAAATCCAAGTTTGTGGGGTTACTCATTTAAAAACACACTTACTACAGTCACATTTCAGTGCCTTTTTCTTTTGGGTACTCCAAGGCATCTATCTACTACTCTACAAAAGCAGCTCATATGAAATTTCTTTCCATAATGACACAAACACAACTAGCAGTTCAAAAGTCATTCTTATTTTCAAGGCTACGTTTTTTAGTTTCTTGAGTTGACAGATAAAAGAACAAAAGAGATCAGTTGGAATAGGTGTAAATGATGTGAGTTGTTGATAAGTCTGGGCAGATTTGGTTTGTTATCTGTAGATAGCTTCTAGTTAGTTAGGATTAGATATTATCTTTAATTTAAAATTTAAATATTGTACAGTTTGTCACACAGCAACCAAGTAGCAGCTAAGTAGGAGTAAAGCTCTAGGATCTCACCTTTAAAAAGGTTTTCTTTCTGTAAATATTGAATGATGAAATATACTGTGAAAACATACCTGGTTTTCAACAGTTTCTACAAATGATTGATAAGTTTAAGTAACATGTGAAGGACGACCTAAAAGAAAGTTATGCTGCTACCAGCCTATTATTCATTGAAAGAGAAATATGTTAAGTTAATAAGGGTGAGTCAATCTAAAAGCATTAAGAAACTTATTGCACAAATTATACCGAGGAATACAAGGTTCATATAAAATTTTAATCAAATCTACAACAGAATCTCATGTCTCAACAAAAGCCGTGAGACTCAATCCAAGGACCACACAAATTTGAGGCCTTGACACTCTTTTGACCATCTAATGCATGGATGAACCAACTTGCTTTTACATTGTGCATCCTTCCAAAAAAACTGACATTGGCAAGTTCGTAGACCCTCTAGTTTGATGCAAAAACTCATTGAACAAAAGAAACCAATTATCGTCAATAAAAAAAAAAAGAGAGGACCAATTATTTGTTGAACAGGTGAAGAGATTAAAATCCAGAAGCTGCCTGTGGGCTGACAAAACCATAGCAGAATAGCTGCAGGAACGCATCAAGAGTAATATAATAGCACAATCACAGCATTCAAAACCTTAAGAGTAACATGGATGACAAACAAATGTTTCTTGTGTCGTACAAAGCCATGCAATGCCAATCATCAGCTGAATGAAAGGCTGCCACTAATTTTTTATATAAAGTATTTGATCCTAGGGCTAATCATCTAAATAAAAAGTTCTTTGATGAGATAACATATCACAAGTTCATAAGGAGTTTCTCTTAATCTCCTAAGTTGGAATGGAATTACTTTCTGGGTAAAAATGCAATGCAAAACAATACCATCACAGGAAAAGTTGCACAGATCAGTTAAATAACACAAGATCTGAAAGCAACCAAGCAAAGAACAAGGGCAGGTAATGGCATAGATTAAAAACATACTTGATGATGTCTCCTGAACAGCTCTTTGTGATTGATACAACTGCTTTTGCTGGTCTGTCAAATTTTGTGATTGAAACAAGGAGCTTGATACTTGACCTGATGTTTGAAGCCTTTGCTGCATATTTGGTTGTAACTGATTCGGTTGCTGTTGCAAACCCAATTGTTGCTGCAAATTAGACTGTGATTGCATCTGCGACATCAGTTGTTGCTGCTGCTGTGACTGCTGGGATGCCTGCCCTTGAGTTGGTAACAAATTAGATGCACTCTGCTGCGTTTATTGGAGTGGAACTTTAGGGTGGGATAGCATGTGTAAAGATTGCTGGTTAGTTTGCATGCTTGAGTTACCCGACTGGTTTCCAATTAATTGTGGTTGCTGTTGCTGTAATCCAGAACTATTACTCTGAGGACCCAACTGTTGCTGATGGATATTTGACAGGTTATTTTTTTGAGCCATTAACTGCTGCCAATGCTGTTGCTGTAGGTTTGGAAGATTATTAGCCTGGCCTAGCAACCTCTGCTGCTGCATTTCCGCAATGCTGTTTTGTTGTCCAATTAACTGATTTTGCTGTGTATTTGCAGCATTTGTCTGGTGTCCCATCATGTGTGGCTGCTGGTGTTGTGGCTGTGGAGGCTGCTGCTGCTGCTGAGGCATCATTGATTGCTGAGCCATTGGTGTTTGTTGATGAATACCAGAACTGGCAGCCTGTTGTGCCTGTTGCTGCTGTCTAAACTGTTGATGTTGCTGAAGCATAGACTGAGTTGACTGTTGTAGAGAAGATTGCTGGTTGTGTTGAAGACCAGGAACAGGAGTTGCTTGCATGGAAGACTGCTGTATAATGGATGATGTTTGTATACCAGATTGCTGGGAAGATTGCAACTGAGTAGGTGGTAATAGGGTCTGCTGTTGCTGCATGTGAGACTGCATAAGTGAGGGCTGGAGATTTCCCTGTTGAATTTGTTGTTTCGTAAGTTGGTTTTGTAACTGCTGATGGTATAGATGCTGCTGCTGTTGTTGCTGTTGCGGAAGCACCTGTTGCCTTCCTTTCATTTGTCGCTGCTGATTAGCAAAAATATTGGAAGACATCCCTTGCCCCACTGAGTTCTGTGAAATTCCAGACATGTTCGAATTCTGGCCAACAACATTAGGTACAGGATTTTGGGTTAGACCAGATACAGTAGGCATTCCAGATTGTAAACCAGCAGAACTTTGAACTCCAGCAGATGCCATGTTATTTGGAACACTCTGGGATAACAGTTGTGCTTGAGATTGATTACTTTGTAATGAATAGAACTGATTGCCCCTGATTGTGAACTTGGTTCTGCATGCCTTGAGAACCTATCCAAGATATTTATATTCAGAAGGAGAAGTTGGAGAAGAACCCACAATAACTGAATCGAAAAACATTTAGAACTAGATAAAAAATTATTCCTAGCACATGCAGAGGTGTATAGACTGGTCAACTCAGCAGCAAAAGAACAGAAAGGATGAGTACATGAAAAGAATTGTACTCACATAAAGCAAAATGAAGATTCTTGATATTACCTGGATCAGGTGGTTTGCTGTTATTCCCTGTGTTGGGTATAGCATTCTGAGACTTGTTCTCCATTGTAAGCATCTTCAAAGATATTCTCCTTAGATAATCAGTCTGAACACAGACAATAACGTTAAAATCAACTTATATTCAAATAGAGAACACCCAAAACAACAATGCATCCAAGCATGTTAAAGAATGCCACTTTCTATGATTACCTGGCTGGTTGCAGCTGCAAAAATCTTATCCTCAAACCTTACAGCAATTTTCCTGAGTTCATTTAAACCATCTTGACCAGAAAATGGAAGGTGCCTCTTCAATGTATCCATTCTACATACACAAGACATTGCATAAGTCATTGACACAAAAATACGTACATGTAAGAATCTTCAAATGCTAAATAAATGAATGCTAAGGACCAAGTTATCAGGTTCATCACATAACACAATCAAATGAACACTAACCAGGATATTATATAAGCACCAAAAAGTTTTCCTCTATAATGTTTCAGGACAGTCATTTAAATATCAAAAAGCCACAACAATGGAGCTAAGCATAACGATATTTCTATTCCTAAGGACTCTTTAATTTCTGATCCTTCAATAGGGGATTCTTATTCATCCTACAATTTCCTGAAGTCTTCTATTATCCCTTGGTTACCTCCTCCTATGGGCTTCATAAAATTGAATGTGGATGCTGCCACTAGCAGTGATTGGAAGAAAAGTGGTCTTGGAGGTATTTTAAGGGATCATTCAGGTGCAATCTTAGGATCTTTTCAGGAGTCTGCGGGTTCGGGACCTCCGACATTGATGGAACTTAAAGCTATTCAAAGGGGTTTTTCTTTCTTGGCCTCTTTCCAAGGGATGGTTAATGATCGGCTGTTTGTTGAGAGTGATAGTAGGGTAGCAGTAGACTGGATTAACAATGTTGATTCATGCCCAGTTGTGTATGCTTCTATTGTTAGAGATATAATTGTTAAACTTAGAATTTTTGGGGGGTTGTTAGATGGGTTGCAAGGACAGCTAATATGGATGCTGATGCTTTAGCAAAGGCTGGTATAGGCTGATTTTTATGTCATTTGCACTGTTTGTTTGGTTTTCTGGTTATTTTTCGGAAGGGGGTTGTTGCTTTTTGTAAGGGTTATTTAGCTTATCTTTTTATAGGGTGTAATTCTTATTTTCTTTAATGAAGTTCTAAGGCACTCTTTTTTTAATGAGGCTTTCAATTCTTATAAAAAAAACCGATATAAACAAGTGACTATCATGGCCTTCATACATCAGCTATATTCAAATAGACAACAACCATAATTTTCATTGTTCAAACAACGAAGTAGAAAGCAATGCTACTTAACAGAAACAAGCTATTTAATGAAAAGTCATAATTCAGTCGGTAAGAACAAAATAAAACCACCAATTCATAGTGCACATGAATAAGATAACAGGTCCCAAGCTTACAAGTAACCAAAGATATAAAAGAAAATATATTTATTATTCAATCACATAAATTCATTAAATGATGAATCCCAATATGCCACATAAAGCTGGGCACAACAGCTTAACTGCATCAGGTTCCAGATATGCTGCCCATATATTGTGCTCTGGGTAAGACTTAAGAACAAGCTTTGGTTCTCAAGCCATGTCTTTACAAAACAAAGAAAGTGATTTGGAAAAGGAAATAAACCGTTCTTAATGCCACAAATCTCATTAGGTTAAATACAAGAGTATTTAGACAAAAATAATACCATAAAATTCACTTACATCTTGTTGACTATTCTTTGTCGTGAATCTGGATGCAACTGGGCTCTCCAATCACCTGGATCCATGGGGGGCTCTCCACTGGGAGGAGTAGACCTCCAGTTATTGGTATCCATCAAATTCTGACAACACCAAAAGAGAACGGTCACAAAACTTCCAGATTAATTTTTTGTTATAAATTATGGATCGTGAAAAAATAAAACTAGTAAGTTTGGAAACAAATCCCTCAAGTATGCAAAATATCTGACGAAGTTCTTTCATAAACACTTCCCTTCCACATGTTCATTTCCATCTCTTGATAAGAAACTCAGAGTAAAACACGTGGTTATTAATATCTCCTTACAACATAAAATATGTATAAAAAGTTAATTATTAATATTACATAAATATGGACAAAATCAACGAGATAATGCGTTGAAATTTTTTTTTCACGAGATAATGCACTCGCCAGATTAATTGCTCAGGATGATCTCTACAGTCCCCGGGATAGGTCGCCATGCACCTACCAGGTCGCCATGCACGCCCAGCGACCTATGTAGGTCGCCATGCAATCCAACCCCCAAAGATCGCCATGCAGTCCATGAATAAATGTTTAGCCGTTTGACAGCCGACTCATTGTTTAAACAAGCAGAAAGCAAACAAGCACAAGCCAACAATGAAAGTGGACAATATCATATTAATAATATTGCATCTTAGGCTGGAAAATACTAAATACTCATCCAATATAAAAAAATAAAAGGTCTAATCATGTTTTCAGTCGTTGTACTATCCAACTATTTAAAATGTAGTCCCTCTAATTTAAATCTAAGTATTTTTCACCCTTCTAAAACTAATATTTCTTTTTAAATGTTTTTAGTTTTGTTTAAATGAAGAATTGTAATTTTCAACCTTTTGAAAAATAAAAAAGTTGATTTACTTTTTTTTGTTTATCAATTGATATTCGATCAATTGATCGATTATTTCAGACTAGATTTTACATAAACTCATTTTAAAAATGGCATTGTCATATTAATTTATTTCATTCACAAAATTCCAATTATCTAAAATATTATAATTTATCTCAGAACAAACATAATTTCTAATTTCACTTGATTAGTACAGAACACGTGAAAAGTTCAATAAAAAATAAAAATCAACCTGAAATCTCTGGGTTCTGAATTCAAGATATAAGATTTTGAAAAACTGAACTGTGTTGATTCTTTCTACTTGTATGACTTCAATAACACTTTATATCACATAATTCAATTTAGTACGTATCTTCAGGCATTTGCCAAGCATGGACTGTATGGAGACCTTTGGGGGCTGCATGGATTGCATGGCGACCTGGTAGGTCGCTGGGCGTGCATGGCGACCTACCCCATCTAACAGGGACATCGCCCGGAGCAACTGGCGACCTATATGGGGACTGTAGAGATCAGAGCAATTAATCTGGCGAGGGCACTATCTCGTGAAAAAAAAATTCAACGCATTATCTCGTTGATTTTGCCAGTAGTAGGGTTGTTTTGGGCAAAATCAACGAGATAATACGTTGAATTTTTTTTTTTTTCACGAGATAGTGCCCTCGCCAGATTAATTGCTCTGATCTCTACAGTCCCCATATAGGTCGCCAGGTGCTCCGGGCGACGTCCCTGTTAGATGGGGTAGGTCGCCATGCACGCCCAGCGACCTACCAGGTCGTCATGCAATCCATGCAGCCCCCAAAGGTCTCCATGCAGTCCATGCTTGGCAAATGCCAATTATAATTCTTCATTTAAACAAAAGACTAAAACATTTAAAAAGAAATATTAGTTTTTAGAAGGGTGAAAAAATATTTAGATTTAATTAGAGGGACTACATTTTAAATAGTTGGATAGTACAACGACTGAAACATGATTAGACCTTTTATTTCTTTATATTGGATGAGTATTTAGTATTTTCCAGCCTAAGATGCAGTATTATTAATATGATATTGTCCACTTTCATTGACTTGTCTTTGACTTGTGCTTGTTTAAGCAATGAGTCGGCTGTCAAACGGCTAAACATTTATTCATGGACTGCATGACGACCTTTGGGGGCTGGATTGCATGGCAGCCTACCTAGGTCGTGGGCGTGCATGGCGACCTGGTAGGTCGTTGGGCGTGTATGACGACCTACCCGGGGACTGTAGAGATCACCCCATCTGACCAATTAATCTGGCGAATGCACTATCTCTTGAAAAAAAAAATTCAACGCATTATCTCGTTGATTTTACCCATAAATATTTTATGGATACAATCACTAGAATTTGATATTTTAAAGAGAATAACACTCTCTTTTACTACTGAAATCTCTTTATTAACATTATTTATAAAATATATTATTATTAAATAAATTTATGATAAATAAAATTATATAAAATTATAATTTTATAATATTCTTGTGTATGTAACGTGGATAATATAAAGAGAATAAACATATATATTTAAAATTAGTGATTGATAAAATGGAGTGGTTTCAATTATCTAATGGCAGATCAAAAATATTTTTTAAGGTGTACACATATATATTAATAATATAAAAAATTTAAAATAAAAATAATTTCAGATTTTATATTAAACACAATTAATAAAATAAATAATAAATAAAAATAATTTAAATTTTACCTCTTTATTTTTTTATAATTTTATCTCTTTATTTTTTTTATAAAATAAAATCCATCCCCGACTACGGTACTTAAAAATCAAGTGTTAAATTCATGAAAGTACTTGCTAACAATACTTACAAATAGATTTTTTTTTCACAATAGAGAAAAATAAATAAACTACATTAAATGGTCATTGAAATATAAGTAGGTTTTTTCTTTTAATATTGAAATTTTAAAAGTAATGATTTGATTTCTGATGTTATCATTTTATAAAAAAAAATCCCTTGACCGTCACTAATCATTATTGAGGTAACGGAACAATGGAACTCTGACATGACATGTTAAATTAATTGACTTGACACTCTTAATTATATAAGACGATAGACTGACCACGTTTGACTCCTCTTTAAAATGACCTCGATCCTTAAGAAAATCCTATTTTTAAAATCAAATCCCGAGAATAATTTCTAAAAAAAAGGAATCATAAGTGGAGGAGAAGATGAAAAACTCGACTACATACTACTTTTGCAACTGTGAACACCCAACACATATGTTGTTATTGTTGTCCTCTTGATTCTATTTGGTTCGTATTCACGTGTCTTCAACACGTACAGTCGTTGTATCATGAATAAAAATCTATCACCATTACGACAGTGATACACACTCGTATGATATAACTAGATTACGAACCGATAAACGTCAATAGTCACGTTTTTTAGGAGTACTGATAATTGTTTCAACCACGGCGGCGCCCCGTCCTCTTCTCCCCGATCTCCAACGCCCACGATTTGACTGATTGGAGGGAAACTGTGGCGACTCAGCAATTGCTGGTATGATGAGTATCTCTTCCTCACATTTTAGATGTCCTTCTGTCAAAATTTTGATAATCAGTATGACATTCAAGCAAGCATTCTAGAAAGTAGTTCATAAACTTGTAAATCCTTCGGTAAATATGAATGCCAACTTAAATTTCTAAATATTAATTTGCGACAATGATTAATGAACTAACTGTTGTTCTTATTACTTTTTTCATGTAGGAATTGGAGTAAGCCTTGAAAGGCAGCCTCTCTATTCCAGTTCTTCATCAACTCCCCAGCTACTTCTGCAGGGCTGACATTTACCTCCTCTAACATCCTCTCAATCTGCTCGAAAACACCATCGTTGCCGATACCGAAATAGTTGAAGGCAAGTTGCTTGAATATGGATGCATTGCAGTACGACATGTGAATATGCATGTCCATCCGACCCGGTCGCACCAATGCCGGGTCTAACCGTTCTTTATGGTTCGTAGTGAAGATTATGATGCGTTCTTCGCCGCAGCATGACCAAAGTCCATCAATGAAATTCAGGAGTCCAGACAGTGTCACCTGATTGTCACCTTGATTTCCATCGGACTCTGTCTCCGATTCTCGATTTTGTAGCTTGATCGAGCAGTCAATGTCTCGATGACGAGTAGGATCTTGGCATGGTGAGCAACAAAAATCGAAGATCCGAGTTAGTATGGACGTCGGTGAGATCCAAGTCATAGATGTCATATTTCAAGTAATTAGCCATTGCTGCTATCAAGCTTGATTTCCTGTCCCTGGAGGACCGTACAGCAGATATCCACGTTTCCAGGCTTTGCCTACTCTTTTGTAGTATTATGCCCCATTCGTAAAGTGTTGAAGATCCACCATTACAGCCCTTTTGAGCTCGGAATCCATAGCCAGTGTGTTGAATGTCATTGGGTGTTTGAGTTTGATCTCTTCCACATCCCATCTTCCATAAACAACTGTGTGAAGATTATCGTCTTATTCTCTTCTCATCAACTTGCTCTTTCTAAAACATAAGGCAAGTACGAATCGATCACTAAATCTTTGTTTCTCTTGTGAAAACTCAGTTCATATTGTCTAACTTCTGATCTTAGAGATGAATTAAGATCCCCACCATTGTTTTGATTCCGAGAAGGAACTGAGTCAACTGGTGAACAAACCAGTTGCCACTTCATCTCCACTTTCTCGAAAACATCAACCAAAATCCCACCTCGATCCATGGATAAAGCTAACTTGTTATCCTTCTCAGATTTTCCCACCTTAACTCTCTGGATCGATGGGGCTGCAGTTTTGCTTCCCAAGTAGATATCAGCAGCTTCAAACACTTGGTTGACAGCAAGCCCTCTGAATTCTTCAATCACAATTGTTATCTGAGAAGTGAAATGGTGAGATAGATTCTCTAACTTGCAGGAGAAGTAGTTCATGACTTGTGGAGGAAGGAAATCATTGACAATGGTCCGAAACACCATTGATGCAGCTGCTATGGAGCCTAGTGTGGATAGAAGGTTCTTACTTTTCATCGTTCTCCTTTGGGTCGACATTTTTTTGTGTGAACTTATGTATGGGAAATTGGTTTTGACGGGGTTTTGTTTTTCTTGGAAGATCTTGTTGAAAAAATTTGCAGAATCTGGGTTGATGAATAGGTTGTGAGGTAACTGGTAAAACCCAGAAATTCTTGCTTTGGATTGAGATGCATCACCATATTTATATGGGTGTTTTGCTGACCATTTCAGAGGAGGAGGGTTTAATATAATTCTAATACACGTTTTCAACTTTGACATTTCTATTCCTTCTTCTCCAAGCTCCTCATGACTTTTCCAAGGGAAAAATAAAATTCTTTCAAAGGAACTGTTAATTTTGAATACAATGTCAACGATTATATTAAACATGATGCGCACTATGAATGGTATTCAATCGAGTCGTGTCGAGTCAAATATTTTTAAGTTAATCGAATTGAGGAGTCTTATTTTATAATTTAAATTTAAATTTAAATTTTTTTCCGAATTGATTAAAGTCGAATTGCTCGAGTTTATATTTAAATTAATTAAAATTTATAATGTTATATACTAATTGATTTCAAAAATGATTTTCTATAACTATATACGATATATATATATATATATAATGCAAAGTTGAGAAACTCGACTAAAATTTTAAAATCTACTTATTACTAAAAAAATAAACGTTCATATTTTATATTTTAAACTTTATTTAAAAAAAATTCAAATTAAATCATATCAAATTTATTAAATTATAAATAAAATCAAAAAATTTAATTTTTTATAATCGATTTGAGTTTTTCTCACTCTAATATGAATATAATAAAAGAACTGAAAATATTATGACAATAATATTAATATATAAAATTATATAAACGTAATAAAAATTATATATTTTTTATATCTATACTATTTAAAAATTGGATGATACAATTAAATTTAAACATATTTTAGAACTCAAATTTGATGAGATATCAATTAAACAAGATTTAAATATGTATTTTTCTTAGGAAAATAATATAAATTTTTAAGTAAAGATAAAGGACGACGAATTTAATTCCACCCCAACTATTTTTTACTTATATTGCCAGTCCTTTTTCTAAATGTCATGAGTCCTAAAATTCTAAGAAATTTAATTTATTTATGGGTAGATTAAATTGTATGCTATGCTATTAAATTTTAGATATTAGATTTTTAATTTTTTTTAATTAGAGTACTAAATTTTAATTTTGACGTCAATTATATCATCATTAAAATTCAAACGATGTGATATGGACAAAACAATATTATTTTAGTGCGACTATTAAGGTCTAAAACAATGTCATTTTAGACACTAAACTTTAGAGATGTATCGATTTTGTCACTATTTTTTTTTAACATATTAGTTTTAGGCACGACAATTTTTCGGCAGCTGCCGACAACCAATCATTGTCTGTTACAGTCATCTTTCACGATAAAATCATTACTAATTTCTTCTCCTAAGACTGTGTTTTCATGAAACTCACTCAAAATCAACGAAATTAAACAAAAACCCATCATTTTTAGGGATTTGGGGACTTTCTTAGATTTGAGGGGTTTGTTCGAAAATTCGAACAGTGAGAAGTATTATTTTGAGAAGATGAACAATATACCTCAAAACTAGCCTTATCAAACGACCATCAAAGGAGATCAGAGTATTAGCACATGGAACTTTTAAATGATTTTTATCGTATTTGAGTAGATTTCATGGAAAACCAATCTTATGAGAAGAAAGAGGACTGAAATGCGAACGTTTTGATATTTATCTTGCAACAAAAAGACGATCGATGACAGATGACTATTGGCTATCAACGTCGATCTGAAAAATTTAGTGCAAAAAACATAATCTTTTTAAAATGTAGTGGTAAAATCAATCCACCCATAAAATTTAGTGCCTAAAACGACGTCATTTCTGACATCGATAGTCATGTTAAAATTACATCATTTTTTTCCACATCATCACAGTGAAGGAAATATTTTTCAACATCATCGTGTCGTTAAAATTTAATAATCCGGTGACATAACTGAAGTATGAAAGAATAATTTTGAAGGTTAAATATATAAAGAATGGAACCCATAGAAATTTTATTCCTAATGAATGAATAATTAATAAATTAAGAATCTATGATCCATTAAATACGCCAACTTGTTTGTGCCCTAGGTTTGCCTTTCTCATTTATTTGACACGAGTTATATTATTAGTCAAGGTTTAATATTTATTTTAGTCCCTTCTCTTTAGTAAAATTTTCACTTCATCACTCTACTTTTTTGTCAGATTTTTAACGTCAACATTTCCCTAATGTTACCCTTATTTTCACTTTTTTTTCTCGTCCTAAAATGTCTGCTTATCCTCACCTCAATGTCTGCTCCCTTGCTCCTTTTAATCTTAAACCAATTGCCAAACAGTCTCCTAGACCAACCAGGATCAGGCGCCCGCCGTAACCCCCCAACGCTACAGCATCACTCTCCTTCCCGGTGATGGTATCGGCCCTGAAGTCATCTCCGTCGCCAAAAACGTCCTCAAACTCGCTGGCTCTCTCGAAGGTTTTCTGTCCTTTTACCCGTTTTCTCTCTTTTCAGTCATCTCCGCTTAGCTATTTGCTTTGGTAGCAACATTTGGAAAGAAAGAAAGAAATTTTTAGCTGTTTATTATATTTGAATATGTGTAAAGTGAAATTCTTGAGAGAGTATGGAATTTAAACTGTAAATTGGACTGAGACAGTGGAATTAAACATTGTTGTAGGTGTTATACAATACATGTATTTGAATCAATGTGCTGGCAGAGAAAACTGAAGTTTGAGTAAGTTTTTCATTTTATTCGCTAAAGTTTTGAAAGTAACAAATTGTTTATTAAAATTATCAATTTATAATAAATCGGTCACTCACCGCTAATAGCTGTTAAACTGGGTGACATAATGAAGATATGGTATGTTAAACTAATTTGTTTATCACTGTTTCACCATGTTAGATGAAAATTAACCAACTTTTTTTACTAATTCTTACCTCTTTTATATTTGTTTTTTCTCTATTTCTCCTTCTTTCTCTTTCGTTCCCATTCCATCTCCAATAATTTTAAATTAACGATCAAATGTTTGATTTTTCCCTCTTTGTATAAAAGCTTTTCTCCCTCTCTAATGACAAGAGAAAGAAGGAGAAAAAGAGAGAAAAAAAATATAAAAGAGGTAAGAATGAATCAAAAAGTTGGTCAATTTTCGTTCAACATGGTGAAACAATGCTAAACAAATGAGTTTAACATCCCACATCAGTATTTCGTAACCTTTTCTAAAAATTATTAACGACGAGTGATTGATTTATTATAAATTAAAATGTTAATGTCTTATTTGTTATAAATTGATAACATTAATGATTAATTTATTATTTTTAAAACTTCAGAACCTTAATGATCATTTATGTAGTTTACCCTTACTTTAACTTCAGCGCTTTACTTTTTTTAAAACTTTTAACGTCAGCATTTCCCTAATGTTAACCCTTATTTTCACTTTCATTTCTCGTCCTAAAATGTCTGCTTATTTTCACTTTTATTTCTCGTCCTAAAATGTCTGCTTATTTTCACTTTCATTTCTCGTCCTAAAATGTCTGTTTATTCTCACCTCAATATCTGCTCCCTTTCTCCTTTTAATCATAAACCAATTGCCAAACAGTCTCCTAGACCGACCAGGATAAGGCGCCCCTCCCCGCCGCCGCCGTACCCCCCCAACGCTACAACATCACTCTCATTCCCGGCGATGGTATTGGCCCTGAAGTCATCTCCGTCACCAAAAACGTCCTCAAACTCGCTGGCTCTCTCGAAGGTTTTCTGTCCTTTTCCCCATTTTCTCTCTTTTCAGTCACTCGTTGCTTTATGTTTGGTTACTGATTAAGTGAATCAAATAAATAGAAAATAGTAGGGCTTGATTGTGGAATTGTAGTAATATTGTGTTTTCTGATTCGAAATGGATTTAGCTCCGTTTAGTTATTTGCTTTGGTAGCAACATTTGGAAAGAAATAAATAAACTTTTAGTTATTTATTATATTTGAATATGTTTAACTATAATTGATATTTTATAGCTTAGTAGTTGAATGTTTTTCTGATGTGTAAAGTGAAATTCTTGAGAGAATATGGAATTTAAACTGTAAATTGGACTGAGACAGTGGAATCGAAGCAAAATATTATCGATAATATGAAACCCATAAAATTAAACATTGTTGTAGGTGTTTTACAGTACATGTATTTGAATAAATGTGCTGGCCGAGAAAACTGAAATGTTTTAGGATTTTAAATGTATACTATTGAAAAAAGCTTATTTTAATTAGTTGTTTTTCTTTCTTGATGTTTAGATATGATGGACAAGTTACTTGAGAATTACTAGATTTTTTTTTCTTCCCTCTGGGCTCATCTATTCTTATTGTTGATAAGATATAGGTCAAATAAATAACTAAATTTGCGGGGCTTCCAATATTTTCTTTATTTTTGTTCCTAGAGTTTCATAGTTTGTTGTTTTCAATAAGAAATTTTTTAGATTTCATATAATGCCCGTTCTTTATCACTACAAATGCTATGACATGTATTATTTGGGATTGATTTCAGCTTCCAAGAGATGCCCATGGGTGGAGATGCTTTGGACTTGACTGGAGTTCCAGTGCCCGAGGAAACACTTTCTGCAGCACAAAAAAGCAGATGTCGTTATCCTTGGAACAATTGGAGGCTATTCTCGTATATGATACTTTGTTGATTATTTTCTTAGCTCTTCTCTTGTGCATTTTTCATTTATCACTTGATTTATCTTCAAGATATAAGTAGAGTTGAACAAAACTCGACTCAACTTAATTAAAAAAAATCGAATTTTTTGACTCGACGCTAAAAAACTCGCATTGCCACAAAAAAATTCAAAATAAAGTTTGAGTTATAAAATAGGACTTGAATAACTCAAAATTTTAGTAATTAGTGGATAGATTTTCAAGTGCGAGCCAAGTCCCTCAACTTTACATAATATATGTATATCTCATATGAAAAAATATGAATAAATATATATGTATATTTTTTTGATAGGAATAATAGGCCTCATTAAAAACCTCCCTCTTAGTTAACTTTAGGAAAGAGTAATTATCGGAAGGAGGAAAAGAGTGCCTTAGTTTATTGAATAGAGAAACTATTACAATAAGTTATACCAATACATTTAGGGCATCAGAATAAAACTATATTCTTAAAACACCCAATAAAAATACCCTTACAATCAACCAATCCCATCCTTAGCTAATTTATCTGCTTCCCAAATACATCCCCTAGGAATCCATCGAATAATAACCGCCCTCTCTTGAACTAAGGACACAATATCCTCAACAAGTGAACTGAAGAAACTAGGAACATAATTAGGCAGCAGAATCCAGTCTACAACAGATTTACAGTCACTTTCTAAGATCAATCTTCCCTTTACAACCCAATCTGATGATAGAAAAAAGTCTAGGCCTTTCTTAATAGCTTTTAGTTTAGCCAACGGAGGAGGGCCTGGACCAATACTAACAGATAAGGTCGATAGGATGATGCTATTACAATCTCTCAAAAAACCTCCAATTCCTCCCTCCATCCCATCAGACTTGACAGCCCCATCAACATTAAATTTATAAAAATTTGTAGGGGGAGGCTGCCAACTTTGTTTCGAACTCCTATGAGTATTCCGGTAACCAAACCTGTCTGCTAAAGAGGGGTCCCCTACCAACAAATCAACTTGTATTTGGATATTAGGAAACTTTGCTAGAAACCATCTAGCCAACCTAAATCTTATTAGGAAAAAGAGAGAGGTTATATCAAGGCTAGAATTATCAAACACTACTGAAATATATATCTATATCATATATGGTTATAGAAAGCCATTTAAGTTGGAATCGATTAGTACCATAACATTATAAATATTTACAATTAAATTTAAACAGAAATTCGAACCACTCTACTCAACTAAAAAATTTTCAAATAAAGTTTGAGTTATAAAATAGAACTCGTCAACTCAACAAACTCGAAATTTTTTCTTAGGTCTTCTCTTCTTGTGCATTTTTCTTTTTTCTTTTATCACTAGATTTTTCTTAAGGTATAAGTAGGGGCAAGCAAAACTTGATTTGAAAAAAATAATTTTTTCTACTCAACACTAAAAGCTCGCACCGACTCAAAAAAATTCAAAATATAGTTTGAGTTATAAAATAAGACTCGAATAACTTGAGAATTTTAGTAATTCGTGGATTAGTTTTCAAGTTCGAGTCAAGTCTTTCAACTCTACATGATACATGCATATGAAAAAATATGAAGAAATACATATGTATATCGTATATGACTATAGAAAGCTATTTAAATTGGAATCGATTAGTACCATAACATTATAAATATTTATAATTAAATTGAAACAGAAACTTGAACAACTCAACTCGAATCAAATAAATTTCAGGTAAATTTTGAATTATAAAATAGGACTCATTAACTCGACTAACTCGAAATTTTTTGGCTTTACTCAATCGAATACTCATCCCTAGATATAAGTGGGATAAAAATGAAAAACATTTGAAGCCTGAGACGAGCCTACTTCAGCTTAGAGAAGGACTTAAAGTCTTTGCAAACTTGAGGCCAACTACTGTTTTACCACAGGTAATGGCGTATTAGTTGATCTATATGAATTCTTCTTCATATGAAATATATAATTTCATTTGCACACTTAATGAGTTTAATGAACTTTTAGAATTGGGTAAAAACTTGCCTTATCAAGAAATATAGTCTAGGTGTGATGGAGAATAGATTATTTTTGGATGAACTTCAATCTTTTTACCTTCTATTTTTTGGTCTTTTTTTCTTCTGAAGCTGTTGCCTTAGTTTTAAATGTCACAAAATCTATTGAGGCACAAATGGTCTCTTGAGATTAGGTGCAAGGGGTAGGATGAAGGCACACGTCTTTCGTAGACAAGACACGTTTATGCTAAAAAACTTATTTATCAATTAGAAAACATATTTTGTACTCAAAATAAAAGCACAACTGATAGAAAGTGGCGAGACCTTTGGAGGAGGAGGAGATTGTAGAGGCGATGATGGGGTTGCCATCAATTTAGTCGCCAAAACAAATTGATGGTACAATAAGAATACCTATAAATTCACATATACAAACAAGCAGTCTCATCGAGGTATGTTTATCGAGTTAGTTGATCACGAGTTGGGCAGAGCTCGACTCGTGCTCGTTAAAAACCTTCTTGTTTGATTCGACTCATTGTTCATCAAGCTCGTTAATAATTATTAATAATTTAGTATTTTTAATGTTTATTAGAAAATTAGTAGATTAATAAATTAGTAGTAATTATTAATTAGTAATTTAACATATTTCTTATTATCTATTATCAAATTAGTAATTATTATTTAGACTTTCTCTTTTAGAATAGAATAATTACTAAAAATTATTAAAAAAATTAATGAATTTCTCGTAAATTTATCGAGTCGAGTTGGATCTTGTTCGACACAACTCGTTAAGGTTTTGAGTGAGTTAATCCGAGTCGAGCGTTGACTGAATCGAGTTCGAACAGCTCATGAACTGTTCAACTCATTAAATACCCTAGTCTCATCAAAGAAAGAAAATTCCTCTAACGAAAGCTTCACATGTTTAAATGTAAAGAGAGTTTTACGAGTTTTTGAAGTTATGTCTGGTATTCAATTGAATCTCAGCAAAAGCAAATTATCTGACATTAATATTAGTGAGGAAGAGGTTAAGGAGTGGGCGGGTGACATTGGTTATTCAGTTGGTCGTTTCCCTTCTGAGTATTTAGGGCTGCCACTTGGTGCTATCATGAACTCTTCATCTTTGTGGGATCCGGTTATTCATAAATTTTTTAAGAAGCTGGCCGGTTGGAAGGCAAAAACCCTTTCTTTGGCAGGGAGATTGGTATTGTTGAAGTCGGTGTTGTGCTCGTTACCCACATATTTTTTTGTCTTTATTCAAGATTCCTGTTGTGGTGAATTTAAAGCTTAATTCCATCATGGCCATTTTTTTATGGGGAGGAGGGGTAGAGTTCAAAAAGATTCACTGGGTTAACTTATCGACAATGTGTAAAGCAAGAAGTTTTGGTGGTTTGGGTGTGTTGAATCTCAATTTCATGAATAGAGCTTTACTAGGGAAATGGTCTTGGCAGTTTGCTAATGATAGGGACTCCATTTGGAAGAAGGTGATTTATAACAAATATAATCTGAACACTAGTATGTTATTGTTCAAGAGAAAACTTCCTACAAATGTCTCTTGGCTTTGGAAATCGGTGGTCAATAATCATTTTAAAGAAAATCATTTTGGTGCTAAGTTTCGAAGATTGTTTCAAGTTAAAGTGGGTAATGGAGAGAGTATCCATTTTTGGTTCGATAGATGGGCTTTAGATTCTCCTTTTAAGGCTGTTTTCACGAGATTATTTTCTCTTTCTTTGAATAAGAATGGGAAGTTAATTGAGTTTGGTGAGTTTCGATCAACAGGGTGGTCTTGGCATGTTCAGATGAGAAGAAATCTATGTGATTGGGAATTGGATCAGTTTTCAGACTTACTGGCTATCATTCATAATATTAGTCTCTCCCAAGAGTCGAGAGATGGTCTGATCTGGTAAGGGAATGGGGAAGGTATTTATTCTGTCAACTTTTGTATGAAGTTATGCTATCATGATTTGTCAGTTGAGAATTTTTGGATGAAAATCATTTGGAGGGGTTTGGTGTCTCCAAGAGTGGAGACTATTATGTGGCAGGTAGCGCATCAGAAATTGATAGTAAAATCTGAATTAAAAAAGCGAGGGGCTTTGAGGATTGTATACATTTCATGTCTTTTTTGTAAAAGAGAGATCGAATCTCCATCTCATTTATTCTTCACATGCTCTGTGGCTTGGTCCTTATGGAATAAGTTTATGAAGTTTTGGAAAGTTAGTTCGGTTCTACATGATAATGCTCAAAGTTTTTTACTAGCTTAGCATGTAAAACAAATCGTATTCATTTCAGATGGAAATATTTCGGATGTCTAGGTTCAGAAGATCAGAATAGGTTTTCTAGTGTGTTCCCATAAAACCAGTAAAAAGATACAGATCTTTTAAAACACATATATATATATACCCCCATCCAACAAGTCCAAATTGTGTAGGTTCCCCAGAACAATACACCCACCATCAAGTCCAGTTGGCCCTGAGCACATAGCCGAGGAACCAGTAAATAAGGCCCTGAGCACACAGCCGAGGAGCCTCCAGGTATACTTCCTCCAACATTACCCCCACGTAAAATATGTCCGTCCGTAAACGGATATATCAAAAATCAAAACATAAATCAGGTCAAGTATCATATCAAAATCCAGGTCAAGTATCAGATCAGAATCCAAGTCAAGTATCAGATCAGAATCTATGTCAGATATCAGATCAGAATCCATGTCAAGTATCAGATCATAATTCAAATCAGAAAATCAGATAAAATATTCATGTGAGTAGGGAACACACAAGAATTTACAGATAGTATTCAAAGATATTGGATAATCTTAACAAGTAGAGGAATACAGATCTTCAGTATACCGATAGAATATCGAAATTCAAAATCACTATTAGAAGAGTTCATTTACTGACAGAATCATCAGTTATTCAGAATGTGACTTGAGCTGATAAGGAAGAAATGAAGGTTCATGACATTTATATTCTATGTCAATTGATCGGATTATCAGACAACTCTTTAATACCTCAATTCTTGTCCATAGACCATTTTCGGAATCATCGTTGAATAAATCTTCCAATGTCTTTATTTCATTTCCACACTTCCACAATATCATGAAATGCCGACGTACTTGATTAATTTGTTCATAACCCATTGTAATTGTACACTACGTAAACTCATCAGAGTTTCCAGACTTATCCAAATCACTTACTAAATCCTCAGTCATTGAGGTTACCTATTTCATTTAGCAATCATCTCCATTCCAGTTACTTTAGGATTTTCAAGAGTAATTCAAACGTTCCTGAATTTCAGATACATGTTGTACTTCTATTTCATTCAATTTGGTCTTCGTGGTTGATTTGTCGAACAAACGTTCAATTCTTAGTACTGAATGCGATCCAGAGTTGAACTAAGTTGAATACTTCCAAAATTTATGATCGAGTTAAACTTAAGAAGACGAACATGCATTCCAGTAATATCTATGCCATTCAGGTATTGACATAGCTTTAGGGTTGATCTACTCACTTAAATTGTGTTCCATTACTTTTAAAGGTAGTCCAATACCTATGTTTACTTGGATTCCTTAATTAATCCAAGACATTTACTTAGTTTAGACCATAAGGTTATTTTGTAAATTTTGGTATTCAGTTTTATTCCATTCATTTCAGAGCTCGAGGATATCCAATCATTTCTGAGCTTGGTGATATTCTTGGGTCATTTCCATTACAGGGGTATTTTGGTCATTTTACAGATCTACGGTATTTTAATATTTTCCTTCCATCCGATCTTATTATTTAATTCAATCTTATCATTTACTTCAGTCCTTTCGAACAATTTTGACAGCAGAATACCCCCGATAAATTACTCTTCAAGTATTTACTCATTATTAGAATATTTTCAGGTCAAGTGTCTTCTCAGACTTTACAAACGGAATATCAGGAATTTTCCTGCACTAAGTCGGGATCTTAACAATTAAATCCGTACTTAATCGAGTTAAGTACGAATCCTATAAGTATTTTCTCTTTCAGAGTCATCTCAGACTATTCTACCTCTTAAGGGCATTTCCGTAATTTCTTAACCAGATAAGTTCGATATTAGCTCTTATCGAAAATAATATAATTTAGAGATCCTATGATTAATTGCTTTCTTGAACAGTCTCTAATCTTGAAATAATTCCCTTAACACACTTCTAGTATCTTGCATAAACCCTCTTGGGGTTAAAAACCGGTTATCCATAATTTCTAAGTATAACTATCATTTCTTATGCACATCAATATATTTATCGTATCAATATGTCTTTTCAGATTTATTAATCCACTTCTAGGGACAATTCTTATCATTTTCCAATATAAGGGTAATTTCGTATTTTTACCATACCGAAGTATTCTCATAATTTCCCATCCAAGTACCTTTTAACATTTAACCTTTGATGATATAAAATATAATTTACAAATCCATGTCTGATTTCTTTATCACTATTCACAAACTTGTAATTTAATTCTAACAATCTTTCAATCTCTTATATTAGTAATTCGATCCGTATTCAGTTACAGAATTTCTACCACATTCATATCGAGTGAATAAATTATTCAACTCCACAAAAGTGACCAACATTATCTTATTCATGCATTTACCAATATCAACATGTTCCATAAAGCATAAAGAGGTAGTAAGGTATTACCTCGAATTCCGTGCAATACTGATCGACCATAAAAATTACATTCGAACGTCTTTGATCTTCAATTCAACTTCCAATAATTCCTTAGATACATATCAACATAAATTATATCAGAAACGGAGCATAATTGCGATAAACGGATCGAATCGGGTGATAAATCAGTGAAAGACGGCTTACCGGGTTTGAATTTGGTGAAACGGACTTCGGATTCGGATTCAGGACGTCGAAAGCATAAAATATGACTTTTCGAAAATTTGGAATTTTCGGTTAAAATCAAAGTCAACGGGTTTGACTGCCAATTTCGAGGCCTTCGGGTCTGAATTTCGAGAAACGGGCTGCGGAATCAGATTCGGAACGTCGAAAAATGTTAGGATAGGTATACTCGGTCAAAAACAAAGGTCGTTTAATGCTCGGTCAAAGCCTGTCAAAGTTTTGGTCAACAGTGGTCAACGCCGGTCAACGGATCAACGGGGTCGGGTCAACGGGTCGGGTAAACGAGTCGGGTCGGGTTGTGACCGGTCAAACCAGTCACTTTTTCCTTCTCCACACGTAGTGGCGGCGCGTGGGGGCGCGTGAACAGTGCTAAAATCCCGAAAAAATTTCTAAAAATTATTTTGAGCGATTTCGAGATACTTACAAAGCTCGGTTCACAATTTTGAACGGCGGAGAGCTCGATTTCAACAAATCGGAAACTTTGACCGCTTCACCTCCTCACGCGCCGCCGTCGACGGAGACCAATGATGACACCGACAAACTCAGAACGATGCAACGAACACGATGGTGCGGGAGGTGTCGTAAACGGATGACCCGATCGTCATGAATCGATGAAAAACCAACTAAAACCGAGTTATTACTGACGACACTTCCGACTGAAATTCACGACGAACGGCGATGATTCACGACG
This sequence comes from Hibiscus syriacus, assembly GCF_006381635.1. NCBI lineage: Eukaryota > Viridiplantae > Streptophyta > Magnoliopsida > Malvales > Malvaceae > Hibiscus > Hibiscus syriacus. Next base: position 1,185,353 of record NW_024063071.1, on the reverse strand, counting down.
AAAGGTTTGAGGGGTTTTGTTCCTCGGTTGACAACGAACACGATGGTGGTTTCAGCTCGTCGTTTGGAGGTCGGACGGTGAGTAGATCGGAGTTGGAAGTTGGGTTGTTGGAGAGGGGAAAACTGTAAAATTTATGCTGCCTGCGCACGGGACAGAGATTTATAATTCAACATATTAAAAAAATGGTTAAATCATGAGTTTAGCCACTGAACTTCCTGCACTTCTTAAAACGATCTGCCAACTTTGAAATCTTACAATTTAATCCCCTTTTTCTTTCAAAATACCAAATTAAATCCACCACTTTATAATTTCTAAATTTTAGCCCCTAAATTGGGGCGTTACAATTCTCCCCTCAAAAGAATTTCGTCCTCGAAATTCATTAATGTCACATAATTACAGAAATGAAACTTCCATCAGTTCTTTCATATCTTTCATGTAGCTTTTATAGAAACACAGATCCTTCACTAATCCTTAACCAGTTGAGTATACATTCTTATCAGAACTTTTCCTCATTTCAATAAAAGAATCTAAACGAAAATTTTCTCGAGTAATCAATCTCTTCAGAATTCTCCCTCAGTCCAAGTAAATAATCAAAAACAACTTTATCCTTGTGAAATCAATTCAGCCTTGGCTACGTGAATAGGCTCATAGAGTAGTAGCATATCCCAATTTTATTTCCAGAGTCGAGTCAGAATTTCTCAGATGAATAACCCTCACATGGCTCGTGAGGTACTTCACAGCGTTTAGACAGATGTTACTGGTATTCCTTTTTGTACAAGTATAGCCTTAACAGATAAAAACTTTGGTTTACTCGCTACAGATAGGGACTCAGCCCTGGAGTTCCGGCTCAGAGAGGTACGATTGCAGTCTAGGGGCATGTACTGATCAGACATATTTTGACATTCGACTGGCCGGTCTATCTTGAAAAATTTTGAGTCAAACCTGTCTCTGATACCACTAAATGTAACCCCCAGACCGATAAGGGTAACCAGATCCGATCCGGGGTGTCACATTTGGGCCACCGGAGCGACCCACTGTAAAAATAGCGGAAAATTTAAAACTTTTATTGAAACATGTAACTTATAAAATCAATTTTCACTATTTAAAAATAAAACAGATTTCATGACTTGTATATAAATCAAAATACAATTACATGCCCCCTAATCACATGTACCATACTCTGCAACAACGCCGAAAGAACTCCCTTACTGAAGTCGATAGATGCACTGGTACAATTCTTTTAACCTGAAAAGGTGAGTAATAGAGTGAGCTTCGAAAAGCTCAGTAATACAGAACTACCAGATGATGCTGAAAAACGTGCAGATACAGATAAACATATTTTCCTTATTGGTTCAGATATTTACAGATCTTTATGTTGAGCTGAGGTCCATTGATATCGCATGTAAAACAAATCGTATTCATTTCAGATGAAAATATTTCGGATGTCTAGATTCAGAAGATCAGAATAGGTTTTCTAGTGTGTTCCCATAAAACCAGTAAAAAGATACAGATCTTTTAAAACATATATATATATACCCCCATCCAAAAAGTCCAAATTGTGTAGGTTCCCCAGAACCATACACCCACCATCAAGTCCAGTTGGCCCTGAGCACACAGCCGAGGAACCGGTAAATAAGGCCCTGAGCACACAGCCGATGAGCCTCCAGGTATACTTCCTCCAACATTACCCCCACGTAAAATGTGTCCGACCGTAAACGGATATATCAAAAATCAAAACATAAATCAGGTCAAGTATCATATCAAAATCCAGGTCAAGTATCAGATCAGAATCTAAGTCAAGTATCAGATCAGAATCTATGTCATATATCAGATCAGAATCCATGTCAAGTATCAGATCATAATTCAAATCGAAAATCAGATAAAATATTCATGTGAGTAGGGAACACACAAGAATTTACAAATAGTATTCAAAGATATTGGATAATCTTAACAAGTAGAGGAATACGGATCTTCAGTATACCGATAGAATATCGGAATTCAAAATCACTATTAGAAGAGTTCATTTACTGACAGAATCATCAGTTATTCAGAATGTGACTTGAGCTGATAAGGAAGAAATGAAAGTTCATGACATTTATATTCTATGTCGATTGATCGGATTATCAGACAACTCTTTAATACCTCAATTCTTGTCCATAGACCATTTTTGGAATCATCGTTGAATAAATCTTCCAATGTCTTTATTTCATTTCCACACTTCCACAATATCATGAAATGCTGACGTACTTGATTAATTTGTTCATAACCCATTGTAATTGTACACTACGTAAACTCATCAGAGTTTCCAGACTTATCCAAATCACTTACTAAATCCTCAGTCATTGAGGTTACCTATTTCATTTAGCAATCATCTCCATTCCAGTTACTTTAGGATTTTCCAGAGTAATTCAAACGTTCCTGAATTTCAGATACATGTTGTACTTCTATTCCATTCAATTTGGTCTTCGTGGTTGATTTGTCGAACAAACGTTCAATTCTTAGTACTGAATGCGATCTAGAGTTGAACTAAGTTGAATACTTCCAAAATTTATGATCGAGTTAAACTTAAGAAGACGAACACGCATTCCAGTAATATATATGCCATTCAGGTATTGACATAGCTTTAGGGTTGATCTACTCACTTAAATTGTGTTCCATTACTTTTAAAGGTAGTCCAATACCTATGTTTACTTGGATTCCTTAATTAATCCAAGACATTTACTTAGTTTAGACCATATGGTTATTTTGTAAATTTTGGTATTCAGTTTTATTCCATTCATTTCAGAGCTCGAGGATATCCAATCATTTCTGAGCTTGGTGATATTCTTGGGTCATTTCCATTACCGGGGTATTTTGGTCATTTTACAGATCTACGGTATTTTAATCTTTTCCTTCCATCCGATCTTATTATTTAATTCAATCTTATCATTTACTTCAGTCCTTTCGAACAATCCTGACAGCAGAATACCCCCGATAAATTACTCTTCAAGTATTTACTCATTATTCGAATATTTTCAGGTCAAGTGTCTTCTCAGACTTTACAAATGGAATATCAGGAATTTTCCTGCACTAAGTCGGGATCTTAACAATTAAATCCGTACTTAATCGAGTTAAGTATGAATCCTATAAGTATTTTCTCATTCAGAGTCATCTCAGACTATTCTACCTCTTAAGGGCATTTCCGTAATTTCTTAACCAGATAAGTTCGTTATTAGCTCTTAACGAAAAATAATATAATTTAGAGATCCTATGATTAATTGCTTTCTTGAACACTCTCTGATCTTGAAATAATTCCCTTAACACACTTCTAGTATCTTGCATAAACCCTCTTGGGGTTAAAAACCGGTTATCCATAATTTCTAAGTATAACTATCATTTCTTATGCACATCAATATATTTATCGTATCAATATGCCTTTTCAGATTTATTAATCCACTTCTAGGGACAATTCTTATCATTTTCCAATATAAGGCTAATTTCGTATTTTTACCATACCGAAGTATTCTCATAATTTCCCATCCAAGTACCTTTAACATTTAACCTTTGATGATATAAAATATAATTTACAAATCCATGTCTGATTTCTTTATCACTATTCACAAACTTGTAATTTAATTCTAACAATCTTTCAATCTCTTATATTAGTAATTCGGTCCGTATTCAGTTACAGAATTTCTACCACATTCATATCGAGTGAATAAATTATTCAACTCCACAAAAGTGACCAACATTATCTTATTCATGCATTTACCAATATCAACATGTTCCATAAAGCATAAAGAGGTAGTAAGGTATTACCTCGATTTCCGTACAATACTGATCGACCATAAAAATTCTATTCGAACGCCTTTGATCTTCAATTCAACTTCCAATAATTCCTCAGATACATATCAACATAAATTATATCAGAAACGGAGCATAATTGCGATAAACGGATCGAATCGGGTGATAAATCAGTGAAAGACAGCTTCCCGGGTTCGAATTTGGTGAAACGGACTTCGGATTCGGATTCAGGACGTCGAAAGCACAAAATATGACTTTTCGGAAATTTGGAATTTTCAGTCAAAATCAAAGTCAACGGGTTTGACTGCCAATTTTGAGGCCTTCGGGTCCGAATTTCGAGAAACGGGCTGCGTAATCAGATTTGGAACGTCGAAAAATGTCAGGATAGGTATACTCGGTCAAAAACAAAGGTCGTTTAATGCTCGTTCAAAGCCAGTCAAAGTTTTGGTCAATAGTGGTCAACGCCGGTCAACGGGTCGGGTCAACGGGTCGGGTCGGGTTGTGACCGGTTAAACCGGTCAAAACAGTTCCAAAACCGGCCAAACCGGTCACTTTTTCCTTCCCCACGCGCAGTGGCGGCGCATGGGGGCGCGTGAACAGTGCTAAAACCCCGGAAAAATTTCTAAAAATTATTTTGAGCGATTTCGAGATACTTACAAAGTTCGGTTCACAATTTTGAACGGCAGAGAGCTCGATTTCAACAAATCGAAAACTTTGACCGCTTCACCTCCTCACGCGCCGCCGTCGACGGAGACCAAGGATGACACCGACAAACTCGGAACGATGCAACGAACACGATGGTGCGGGAGGTGTCGTAAACGAATGACCCGATCGTCATGAATAGATGAAAAACCAACTAAAACCGAGTTATTACCGATGATACTTCCGATTGAAATTCACGACGAACGGCGATGATTCACGACGAAAGGTTTGAGGGGTTTTGTTCCTCGGTTGACAATGTACACGATGGTGGTTTCGGCTCGTCGTTTGGAGGTCGGACGGCGAGTAGATCGGAGTTGGAAGTTGGGTTGTTGGAGAGGGGAAAACTGGAAAATTTCTGCTGCCTGCGCACGGGAAAGAGATTTATAATTCAACATATTAAAAAATGGTTAAATCATGGGTTTAGCCACTGAACTTCATGCACTTCTTAAAACGGTCTGCCAACTTTGAAATCTTACAATTTAATCCCTTGTTTCTTTCAAAATACCAAATTAAATCACCCACTTTATAATTTCTAAATTTTAGCCCCTAAATTGTGGTGTTACACTCAATATCCTTAACAATAGAACAAAGGAAAGAAGAAGCAGAAGCAGGAGAAAGAATCAACTCCACTGCAGATTTATAATCACTTTCTACAATCAATCTACCTTTACGAGCCAATACAGAAGAGAGAAAGATCTCGATGCCTCTTTTAAAAGCTTTCAATTCAGCTAGTGGTGGAGAGCTAGGACCAATACTTTCTAAAAAAGTCAGAAGAATGTAGTAATTACAGTCTCTTAAAATACCACCAATTCTTCCTGCCAACCTATCAATCCTAACAACCCCATCTACATTCAACTTAAAGAAATCAACTGGAGGGGAAGCTACTTTTGTTTAGAATGAAGGTACTATTAATAAAAAAATGAAAGACAAATTCAATTTGGTAGGCTTTTTTTGTGCCAGTTGCATTACAAGAAAGCGTGCTTAAGTTCACTAGGCATGTGGCTTACCTGAAACTGTCTGATGTGCTTTTGTTGTGTAGTGCTGTGCCATAGCACCTAGGTGTTCACCTTGACAACACACTCTGCAAATCATATCTTATGTTCGACTTGTAAAGTGGTTTTGTCTCTTTATTCAAATTTCTACTTATGGCTTTCTTTTTCATTTGTGCACTTTTTAATTATTGAAAATTAAATTTTCAAACAAATGGATGCCATATTAATCGAATTGCTCGTGTTGCATTTGAGATTGCTCGGAAGCAGCGTGGACAACTCTGTTCTGTCGACAAAGCTAATGTTTTGGAGGTTTGTGTTAGCATTAGTGCCCTAGGCATATTGTATGAACATGATATTTTGATTATTGGTTTTATTATCATCATTTGCATGCAATTTTATTATTAATATCTTTGAATAATATTATTAATTATTCTAAGACATAAGGATCACTTTTGTCCCTGTAGTAGATCTAATTTATCATTTTTGCCTCTATCATATTTTCGCATCAATTTAGCCATCAAAGTTAGAATGATGAGGTAGTATGATTGAAGGTTGAAGGTCAATCGTTTAACATCATGGTTCGCGAGATCGATCCGAGTTTCAAGCCTATTCCTTGGGTTCCCGAGGACAACGATTGCCCATTACAACGGCGAATCCAAAAAACCAATGTCGATCATGGCTGCATTGGCCATCTCTAATACTCAAATTGAAGCTCCTCCCACTGGTCGATGTTCCCCTGAGACTACACCGGGTTCCTTTCTACTTGGATTGATGGAAAACTTGTCGAATCAGATTGGGAAATAAGTTGTACCTGGTGGTAGAACCAATGGTGGTGAGATGGGTTTAGCTTCAAGGCCATGTTCAGTTTTGAGTCTTCCTTACCTTGTGCCCTCGATCGATCAGATCAAATCGTTGAGGAGTCTCATGCCCTGGAAGACGGTCTCAGTACTGGGGCAATAGGTGATTCTAACCGGTTGCAAGGAGAGGGTCTTCGGAAGGGATCAAAGTGCGGAAAGAAAATAAAACCCCACGAATCTAAAAGTAGCAAGCAAAAGGCTGAAGTGGCTTAACTGTCTCGGACGAATATTGAGTTTTAGCCTATTAGCGGTTTTGGAAGGAGTTTTAATTGATTGAAGTGTGTTGCTTCTCCAAGATATAGATGGTTCGCCGTTAGGAGTCAGTTGTGTTTTTATCATATTAATGGATTTATGTACTGCTTTCGAATATTTTTTGTTTTTAGTGATGTGAGGTTTGGGATAAGTGTGAGTGGGTATCAGATAGGGTTGACCTTATAATTTTTGGATGTTTAAGGGGGATTTAGAGATTTTTTGGTTTAGATGTGGTATATGTATCTTATTGGGGTGTTATTTCATACAAGGTGTAATGGTTATATTATTTAATAAATCATGAGGTACTCTTTTCCCCCTTTCAGTTTTCGTTGACATACGTTTTAATATGTTGATGATTATGAAGGGGGTTTTTAACGACCTCCAATTCTTATAAAAAAAACCCCATAACCTTTAAACCTTAATCTCTAACTTAAAACCCTCTATTTAGGGTTTTAAGTGAGGGTAGGGTATAGAATAATGCGATTGATCAACTTCAAGGGCTAAATTGATGCGAAAATACGATAGGGGCGAAAATGATAAATTGGGTCTACTACAGGGACAAAAGTGATCCTTTTGTCTTTTTTCTAAATATGCCTAATCGGTTATTATTGTGGGAACAGTAGTAAAATAAGATTGGTATGAAATTTGATAGATATTTATGAGATGAATATGTAAATGAAATTCAAATCATATTCATATGTATTTGTTGAGAAAAATATTGGATTGACTCGTTTTGAGATTAATACATGGATTAAAGTTATATATTAATTTTAAACAGTCATGTTATTAAATTTTTACACCTGAAGTTACTACAGTTCTCAACATGATTTTTTATAAGAAAAGGGCCTCGTTAAAAATCCCTTCATAACCGTCAAACTACATAGGTATTTCAATGGACATTGGAAGGAGGAAAAGAGTACCCAAAATTTTATTACTAAAATATAGAGTACATCCAGGGTAAAACCATTTTAAGTACAAACCTTCCCTACAAAACACTCAACCACCACACCCAACCATAACACCCCACATTACCCTATGCCCGACTTAGCTAAACTATCTGCTTCTCAATTAAAACATCTCTGAATATGCCTAATAGTCACATTATAATCCAGCAAGCGCTTGGCAATTTCCTTAACCAGATGAACAAAAGCAACATGACTTGCTTCTGGATTTTTAATCCACTTCAAAGCACTTCAAAGCAACAGTTCTCAACATGATGATTGTTATGTTTTGACATAATCAAACATTGTCTTTAATCGTACAATTATAAAGGTTATGCCTGAACATGACATGAATCATGTAGTGAGATGTCAGTGATTAAGATGAATTTATCCCTCTTATCATAAGAGAGATATCTTAGGGCCCATCAATGATTTAGATCGAGAAATGCACGGTCGTATTCAAATGAGTTAATAGAGATTAATTTTATTTGTTTAGTCAATTTAATTAAGTATCGAGAAACTAAAGTTAGAGTGATATAAAGTTGATATTTTTCATGCCTTATATTCTATCAACATATCGTAAGATAAAAGGATTATGACATAAACCACATTAAGGTTGTCTCAGATCATGAGCTTTTCTTTTAACTTAGGTAGTCATAATGTCTTGCTAGAGGCTACTTATGACTTGTATGATAAAATGAGATTTTATCTACTGCTAACGTTAATTGAATCTATAAGGTCGCACACTAAGAATGGATAAGAATGAAAATCATTTTTGATTTATTCACGTGTACGTATAGAGGGTGGTCGTCTTTCAGAAAGGCAACGTCTTTAAAGATCGAAAGAAATCATAGACAACACGAAAGGATTTTCAAACCATAGATTTTTGTAATCTCACGACTTTATTTTACCGTAATTAGTATGCTATCCATAAGATCCTAGGATTGATCAAGATTATTTAAAATTTTCGTTGCATTATTCTTGCCTCGATTTCCAACAATTTGTTGTAATGATATTGTCATATAACCTTAGTTTTCAAAAGCGCGCCTAAGGCGCCGGACACAGCTGGGCATCAGAAAAATCACCTTCGACGGTACAGGCGCAGCGCATAACGGCAGGCGCACGCTTTTTTCGCTTTTTTATGCAAACGTAGGTGCTACGCTTCTTGTGCCTATGTAGGGGGAGAGAAATTAATAGAAAATTTACGACGTCTCTCTTCTCTATCTCTTCTCTGCTTTTTCATTTCTGTTCAAAATGGTATTCTCTGATAAAAAGCTTTAGGGGTTGTTTGTTTACTTCAAAATGATTAAGCACTGAATGATTCAAATGCTGAATGATTCAGAGGCTCTGAATGAATTAGCTCTGAATGTGACGTGTTGTTTGATAATGGCTCTGAATCATTCAAAATGTACTTTTGTGCTTAATCATTAAGCATTGTTTTGCTGAATCAGTCAGCACTGAATCATTCAGAGGTGCGAAACAAACGCGTTGAATGCTGAACGGTTCAGCATTCAGCGCTGAATGGTTCCATTAAGAGGCAAACAAACAGCCCCTTAGTTTTTTAGCATGGAAGAAGAAAGGTTAGCTATTCTCTAGCTTTGGATTTGCTTATTTATTGGGTTGTTTTGGGGTTATTTATTTATTTTTGCTTTGGTTCCCTAAACTTTTTATTGAAGCTTTGGTTCCTAAACTTTTTGTTGAAACTTTGATTGCTGTCCGTTAGTGCACCGCACATGGACAACATGTAATTGTTTTCTTTTTAAAGTTCAATAAATACTAGACTCACTTTTTCCTTTTCAAAAAAAAAATTTAATACATGATATCAAATTATTTTCTCAATCTTTCATTCTTTTAAAATGATTTATTTTAATTTATGTTATTAAAATTTTATCTATATTTATTAAATTTTATTTATATTATTAAAAATACGTTATATAATTAATTTATGGGTTTTTAGTATAAAAATGTGCCCGCCTACGAAAGGCGCGCCCGCGCCCTGTACCTATGCTCTTGGGGCTTTTTGTGCCTCGGTGCGCCTTGCACCTTTTAAAACTAAGCATATAACAATGAAAAATTGGAAGAAAAGAAAGAAAAGATTGAACTATTCTCTTATTTCTAATCAATTGAAATAGGGTCATCGATGTGTTATGCCTTTTTTTAAAGGCAAATGAGGCCTTGTTAAAAAGGTTCTTGTAACTCGATTGAGACAAAGCTCAATCAAGACAATGGAAGGGGAAAGGAGTGCCTAATCGATGTGTTATGCTTGAATCACACGGAGTAGATGGTTCTGCATTTGTTACAAAACCCATTAAACAACTCCTTACATACAATTGAGGGGGCTCTATCTTGAGAGCAATGTGAGAACTTCTAAGATATTATAAACTTGTTGTAATTTGAAATCTGGCTTATGCAGGGATGAGGTATATGATTCTGGCTTTATGATCTAAAACGGTGTGCAGATTATAGGTTTATCTGTCAAGTATTAAACCCGACAATCTGTTGTGAGTAGTGTTTCATGTTTTTTTCCAATGTCAACATAAACATAACATGGATTATATTTCTAAATCTTAAACGTGAATACAAAACGTGTATTGCATGAATCATGTTAATCGGATTTAAACCTGTCTTGTCAAGTTTGTCAAATTGTGTTGGTGTTTATTAAATGTGTTGTTTTCGTTTTGTCGTTTCGTATTGCTTCCTAAATTTCAAGGTCTGGAATTATTGATTATAGTTGCATTAGACTTTTCTCATGTAATAAACTTGGAACTTTTATGTTTCATTTTCTAGGCATCAATGCTTTGGAGGAAAAGAGTTACGGCAACTGCTGCTGATTATCCTGATGTTGAGCTGTCACACATGTATGTTGACAATGCAACAATGCAGCTTGTTCGCTACCCAAAGCAGGTTTGTTTTGAAAAGAGAAAGACATGATCTTCCTTCACACTTTTCCTAGGCCCAATAAATGAGCGCCATTCTTTTTACTGGAAGAGTTTACAATATGTGAAAATGGAATAGTGCAGTTTGATACAATTGTGACCAACAACATATTTGGTGATATTTTGTCTGATGAAGCTTCAATGATCACTGGAAGCATAGGGATGCTTCCATCTGCGAGTCTGGGTGAATCATTAATCTATTTGCAGTTTGGTTTGAGAATATTGGTGTTTGTATATTCTTTCTCTTTGACTATACTGGCATTACCATTTGCACAGGGACCTGGAATCTTTGAGCCTATTCATGGTTCTCCCCCTGATATCGCTGGATAGGTTGGATTTATTCTTTTTGGTTTTTAGAGCTAAAGCTTAATTATCATTTTCCATCAAACCCAAGATGGTGAACCTCGATGATAATGTAAGATATGTTATTGTCCGTATGGAAGGACAAGGCAAATCCGCTTGCAACAATTCTGAGTGCTGCAATGCTTTTGAAGTATGGCCTAGGGGAAGCGAATGCTGCAAAGCGAATTGAGAATGCTGTTCTGGATACTCTTAATAAGGGTTTCTGAACGGACGATATATATTCCACAGGAAATGTATAAGCTCCTTATCCCAAAACACCCCTTTCTTCTCTTGCTGTCTTTTTTCTAATTGTTTTTTTAAAATGGAAAAAAATATATATATATTTTGATCAAAAGAATTCAGTTATCTCAATTCTCTAGAGAATATTTGTGGAAGTGAAAGAACTTTAATGATAACATGATTTGGCTTACTATTTTTATGCACCGTTTCTCTCTCTCTTTCTTACCACATAAATTATTTTTATTTTTATCTTCTTTTTTTCATTTTCTCTCTCTTTTACATTAGATGTTCCACCTAAATGTCATTGTACAGTTCTAAATGCTGTTTGCTATTACTTGATTCCTTGATCAGAAACTAGTCGGCTGCAAGGAGATGGGGGTGAGGCTGTACTGAAATCTGTTGACTCGTCACATGAATAAGAAAACAGCCAACTACCAGCACAGGAGGGCTCCATCTGGGTTATCCTTTCTCTTTTTCCTTTTCTTGTGTGATTTTCAAACTCTTCCAGACCGACTCTTCATGGTTAAAAAAGGCTTAGCATGTTGTATTGCAGCCGAAACTTTTCCTTTTCTTGTGTGATTTTCAAAGTCTTCCAGACCGACTCTTCATGGTTAAAAAAGGCTTAACATGTTGTATTGCAGCCGAAACTCCATGTTTGTATCTCACTCATAATGAGTATACAGGTTTTGGATGTAGTTTCTGTTTTTAGCTATGGAATGTGTAGCTTGAAACTTGTCTTAGAGATGGAGTTGAGTTACTTGTTTAAGCCTGAAAGTTTGTTGGATAGACTTTAGCAAAATAAAAAAATGCCTCATTTTAGAAATGACCTGGCCTTTGGGTAAGTTGAAACAACCAGTTTAATAGTTTTCCGATCGAACTTACCACCGACATGGCAAGTTCCCGGTGAGTATATCCATGTAAACTTTTTGTGTTTTGTTTTCGTTTCGTAAAACCTTTTGAAAACTTCCCCACACTTGACCATCTCAGTAGGGAGATTGAGGTCAAATGGTTTATTACTGGACTAATGGGTTGTGGCCCGATTCAACTTAATCGGGTCGATTTTTTTTAAATGTCAGGATCGGGTTAGGTCGGTCAGATTTTTTAGAGGTTATGTTCGAGTTGGGTTCGGGTTTAGGGTGAAAAACACCCAAGCCGACCCAAGCCGAAATATAATTTTACCTCATATATTTAGGGATAATTGTAATAATATCCTATCTATATATTATTTTTTCAATTAAATCCCTATTTTTATTGAATAAAAAATAATATTTTTAAATAAATATATTATTTTTGGTCAGGTTGGGTTCGGATTTAGTCTCAAAAAATCGGATCAGATTCGGATCAAGTGGAAAATGTATATTTTTGAGTCGAGTCAAGTCAAGTCAAGTGGAGGGTTATAATTTTTGGGTTAGATTGGATTGATTGAAAACCCAATTCGATCCATAGATGTGCAGCTAAGTTACTCCTAAGCTTGTCCTCAAAGGTCGAGCTTGAATCGAGCTCAAAATCGAGCTTGAGTCTCGAGTTTTAATCGAGCTCTTGAATTTTTTTTATTTCGAGCCTTTTCGAGTTCGAGTTGAGTTTTAATATTATATTTCGAGTTCGAGCTGAACTTGATAATTTTTAGCTCGTGAGTCTATAATCATCTTCTTGGTCAAGGAGCGAGTCTAGGCTGAAGGAAATTTAGAGAGTAAGAAGTACTTTATAACAGAACAGCCAGTGAAAGATGTATCTGCAGTTGCTTTAATTTCTACGCATATCTATGCCGGCATGCATTCTGCGTGCTTAACTTCAATGGTGCAGAGGAAGTCCCTTCCAAGTACGTTCTCTTGCAATGGAAAAAGGATTACAAGCGCTTCTATGTTCCGGATCAAGGTTCCAATACTGTTGATGCCGTTGATCACCTGCAATGGTTTAATCAGTAGTATAGAAGTGCCTTGCAAGTCGTGGAGGAAGGGACGATTTCTTTACACCATTACAAAGTTGCATTACAAGCTTTTGAAGAGTCTTTGAATAGAGTTCACGAGGTAGAAGCTTTTAGTTTATAAGAGAGCCATTAGAACTATCTACTTTCTTGGCTTCCCAGGCACCTTTTGGTGTAACCTATGACTTTAATGCTTCACAGCTTTTCCTTTGGCCTTTGAGCCCGTTTTAAATGACCAACATTCTGTTAAGAAGATGGCGGGTGCTTGAGGTTATGCATGAGCATAATCACTTATTAGGTGCCAAAATTTATAAATCTGTTAAGAAGATGGGCTCCGGAGCGAAAAGTAAGTTGCAATCGAGTTCTGATGCTGAAGTGCGAACCGTCAACTTGTATCGACCATTAGTGATTGATGCTGCGGTTTAGTGCCTTTTAAAACTAAGGGTAGAAGAAAAGCAAGATTAATACAAACACAATTTGAAGGTACATGATTCTTATAAATAATATTGGTCTCCCTTTTCATTTCTTATTCACCCAACCTTTGTAATTGAGGTTTGGTTCAATTAGCCCAAGTAGTTGAGTATGAAATGTAATTAATTTCTCGTATAATTGCTTCAGTAACCATATTCTGAAGGGTCTCCTACCCTCATTTTTATAGATTAAGGATACATACGATTGTTTTAAGCTCCTTTATTTCATGGAAAAGAAAGGGTACAATACCAAGGTTTTAATAAAATGTGTTTTGCTCTTTTTAAGTAGTAGAAACACGGATTTCAAGTGTGATCATGAAACATTTCGTTGCAGGTTTTGAAGCATGTTTGAGTAAATGCATCATGAAAGATGGCAGGTTTGTTTCATTTTCGACTTGGTTTTGTGTATATCATCAATCCTCGAAAGCTATAAGATCTGCCATCCATGCCGAACTGCATGTGCGAAGTCGCCTGCGGCACATACATGAATGGTGAACGGCAACATTTTATGGAGATGAACGTGATATGTTTTCAGACCTGTAACTCATCACCAGAGATTAGATCTGCCATAACCTGTTACAAGCAAATGAAGCTGAATAAAACCACACATCAAAAGAAACAATGATATCAAAAAAATCAACAAAAACACAAAAAGGAAAATGGAAGCTCAGAAACGCTTATTGCTCATCAGGTAATCAGAGCACTAGAAGGACCCTACCTTCAAATCATTTATCATCACAGCTCCACATATGCACCAGCCGGGAATCGAACCCAGGTCTGTACCGTGGCAGGATACTATTCTACCACTAGATCACTCGTGCTTTTGTTTTCATTGATAAGAAAATTTGATCTTGATGCATAAATTAATTAAATTCATTAGACGTAACAAGCATTTATATATAACGACGGGCGACGGCATCTAATAAAAGAGTAATCGAGAAAATGGTAACAATAATAAAATAATTTTTAAAGCATAATTTTTAATGTTTTCTCATTGAATTAAACAGTCGTTATATATTGCCTGATAAATTTAAACAGTCTAAATTTAATCTAAAAGCATAATTTTTAAAGTTAAATATATTATTTTTAAAAATAATATATATATAATACCTTTACAAAAATCAATACTTAAAATTACCTTATAGTTCCAAAGGCAAAGATGCACCAGCCGAGAATCAAACCAAGTCGATACCGTGGTTGAGTTCTAATCTACCACTAATCTGCTGGTGCTTATGTGTTTTAATGACTATTAAGAACATTAGACAAAAAAAATGTGAATAATTATTTTAAATGGTAAACTGCATAAATCATCGTTGAAATTTATTCTCTTTCTTATTTTTGGTCATTTAAGTTTAAACATTTTTAATTTACTCAATGAACTTTGAAAATTAATTTTTTTTATCACTCCTGTAATTTTTCTAACATTTTGATCACATGTCATTTTTATATTAGTTTTCAATTGCCACATAATTTTTTTACTAATATTTTATTTATATAATTTTTAATGTTTTCTCGTTAAATTAGACATTCCATCAACCACCCTCTGTCCTGGTCATCTTTATCTATTTCGTCGCATGTAGATCCAAATGAACTATTTTTGTTTGAACCCAAAGCAATGTCAAAGCAAGTCTATCAACCAACGGCCTATATCCCTAAATCAATAACGACTCGAGTAAACTTCACCACCACCACTCACTATTTTATTCTTTTCACCCTCTCGGTTACCTCCAATTCACCACCATGAAATCCTTCACACACCTGTAAATTATTTCAATCCCTCAACAAATCCTCATTATCAAATCGGACACAACCTCCAATATTATACTGCCACCATTAACCATCATAAAACTCAATACCCTTGAATTAGTGCATATTGTCTAAACTAAGATCCAACCCAAACCTTGAACCAAACATAATACCGTAGCTATTAACAACGATAAAAAAAAGCAAAAAAAGAAAAGAAAAATGAAGAACAAAAGAAAGGGATAGATTTTGATTCATCGACTAATCAAGGAAGAAATTAAGACAAAGAAAAGTGAAATCCCATAATCAAGCAAGTAAAAGGGGGAAAGTCGGAAAAAAAGAGTACCATCAATTAGATTTCGGTTTCCAGAGCTATCATTAGTTGCTTGACAGGTAAGATCTATTGCACGTAGGTGCGTGCGAGTTCGAACCTTATGGTCAGCATTTTTGTTAAGTCATATCATCAATTCATAAAAAATGTTGGGATAACACAAAAATTTTAACTTATAAAACTATAAACAATCTAAGGGCAGTTCTGTGGTGCGGTGTCTTAGTATATATAGATAATTAGAACCGATCAAAATAATGATGTTTTCGGTCATTTTTACCGGTTTTGTTATTTAAAATAATAAAAAAAACAGAACCAATAACACCTTATTTTAGCCATATACTAAGGCGTTGCACGTAAGCTGTAACACCCCAATTTAGGGGCTAAATTTTAAGAAATTATAAAATGGTGAATTTAATTGGTATTTTGAAATAAACAGTGGATTAAATTGTAAGGCTGTAAAATTGACAGACCGTTTTAAGAAGTGTAGGAAATTCAGTGGCTAAACTCATGATTTGACCATTTTTCTTTAGGAGTTAATATAACCCCATTTCCCGTGCATTTTCTGCAGAAAATGTTCATATTTCCTCTCCCGATCAACAACTTTCAACTCCGATCTACTCGCCGTCCGACCTCCGATCGACAAACCGAAACCACCATCTTGTTCGTTGTCGAGCGAGGAACAAAACCCCTCAAACCTTTCGTCGTGAATCGTCACCGTTTGTCGTTAATTTCAGTCGGAAGTATCATCGATAATAACTCGATTTCAATTGGTTTTTCGTCGATTCACGACGATCTGATGATCCGTTTACGACACCTCCCGCACCATCGTGTTCCTTGCATCGTTCCGAGTCTGCCGGTGTCATCCTTGGTCTCCGTCGACGGCGGCGCGTGAGGAGGTGAAGCGGTCAAAGTTTCCGATTTGTTGAAATCAAGCTCTCCGCCGTTCAAAATTGTGAACCGAGCTTTGTAAGTATCTCGAAATCGCTCAAAATAATTTTTAGAAATTTTTTCGGGAATTTAGCACTGCGCGTGGGGAAGAAAAAATGACCGGTTTGACCGGTTTTGCTCTTATTTTGACCGGTTTGACCGGTCATAACCCGACCCGTTGGACCGACCCATTTACCCGACCCGTTGACAGTTCACCGTTAACCGTTGACCGGCGTTGACCACTGTTGACCAAAACTTTGACTGGCTTTGACCGGGCATTAAACGACCTTTGACTTTGACCGAGTATACATATCCTGACATTTTGCGACGTTCTAAATCCGATTCCGCAGTCCGTTGACTTTGATTTTGATCGAAATTTTGAATTTCCAAAAAGTCATATTTTATGCTTTCGACGTCCTGAATCCGAATCCGAAGTCCGTTTCGCCAAATTCAAACCCGATAAGCTATTATTCACTGATTTATCACCCGATTCGATTCGTTTATCGTAATTAAGCTCCGTTTTTTATATAATTTATGTTGATATATATATGAGGAATTATTGGAAGTTGAATTGAAGATCAAAGGCGTTCGAATGGAATTTTTATGGTCGATCAGTATTGCACGAAAATCGAGATAATACTTTACTACCTCTTTATGCTTTATGGAACATGTGAATATTTGTAAATGCATGATTAAGATAATGTTGGTCTCATTTGTGTAGTTAATTAGTTTCTACACTCGATCTGAATACGGTAAAAGGGTTCAGTAATTGATTATGGTTCAGATGATTTTTATAAGAAATTGAGGGATTGTTATAATTAAATTACAAGTTCTGTGCTTAGTGATAAAGAAATCAACATGGATTTGTAACTTATAGTTTATTTCATCAAAGGTTAAATATTAAAGGTACTTGGATGGGAAATTATGATAATACTCCGGTAGGGTAAAATTACGAAAATACCCTTAAGTTGTAAGATGTCAAGAATTGTCCCTGGATGTTGATTAATAACTCTGAAAGGATATATTGATATGATAAAACTACATATGTGATTAAGAAATGCTAGATTTTTCTTACGAAATACGGATAACCGGTTTTTAACCCGTAGAGGGTTTGTGCAAGATATTAAAATTCTATTAATGAATAATTTCAAGATCAGAGAATGTTTGGGAAAAACAATTGACCATAGGATCTTTAAATTATAATTATTTTCGTTAAGAGCTAATATCAAAATTATCTGGTTAAGAAATTATGAAAATACCCTTGAGAGGTAAAATAGTCGAGTTGACCCTGAATAAGAAAGTACGTTGAGGATTCGTACTTAATTCGATTAAGTACGGAGTTGATTGTTAAGATCTTGTCTTTGTACATAAAAATTATATCCCGTTTGTAAAATCTGAGAAGACACTTGACCCGAAAATATTCGAGTAATGAGTAAATACCTGAAGAATAATTTATCGGGGGTATTCTGCTGTCAGAATTGTTCGAAAGGACTGAAATAAATGATAAGATTGAATTTAATAGTAAGATCGAACGGAAAAAAGGATTAAAATACACTAAATCTGTAAAATGACCAAAA
Organism: Hibiscus syriacus; assembly: GCF_006381635.1. Classification (NCBI taxonomy): domain Eukaryota; kingdom Viridiplantae; phylum Streptophyta; class Magnoliopsida; order Malvales; family Malvaceae; genus Hibiscus; species Hibiscus syriacus. The sequence continues at coordinate 1,167,336 of NW_024063071.1, read as the reverse complement.
TACCCCTGTAATAGAAATGGCCCAATGATACCACCAAGCTCATGAATGATGGGATATCCTCGAGCTCTGTAATGATTGGAATAAAACTGAACACCAAAATGACCAAAACACCCTTATGGCCTATACTAAGTAAATGTCTTGGATTAATTAAGGAATCCAAATAAGCATAGGTGTTAGACTACCTTTAGAAGTTATGGAATAACTTAAGTGAGCCGATCAACCGTAATGATATGTCAATACCTAAACGGCATAGGTATCAGTTGAAGGTGTGTTCATCTTCTCAAGTATGGTTCGATGATAATTTTGGAAGTACTCAGCTCAACTCTAGATCGCATTCGGTAATAAGAAATGGATATTCGTTAGACAAATAAACCACGAAGACCAAATTGAATTGAACGAAAGTGCAATATGTATACGAATTTCATAAACGTTTGGATTACCCTAGATAACCCCCGAAATAACGGGAATGGACATGACTGCTAAATAAATTAGGTAACCTCAATGACTGAGGATTTAGTAAGTGATTTGGATAAGTTTGGAAATTCTGATGAGTTTACATAGTGTACAATTACGATGGGTTATGATTAAAATAATCAAGTACATCAGCATTTCATGATATTGTGGAAGCGTGGAAATGAAATAAAGACATTGGAAGATTTATTCAGCGATGATTCCGAAAATGGTCTATGGACAAGAATTTGTGGTATTAAAGAGTAAATACCCTGGAAGAACAATGAATTGACCAATCGACATGCATTAGTTCTGGGAACTATTCATCTAAGAGTTGTTCGATAATCCAATCAATCGATATAGAAATATATGATACATGCATCACAAGGCTCACATCAAAGGAAGAAGTAATAACTCTTCCAAATGATCCACTCGTCCAAGCATTGGAAAAGAATATCAGAACAGAAGCAGACTTACGATGACTTTTTGAATGGGATCCTGATCTTATTTAGTCAAGATGTCTTCTGGAGATACGACCTTCTATCTCTTATCTTTCTAACGGTTCTTGAATTGCATCAATCTGATATCGGGAACTCAAGATATGGCTATTTTACTGAAGACAGTGCATGCAAAAAATCTTATACAGGATTAATACGGGATTTTGTAAATATTACGAATTTTCAATATTTTTATTGATTATTTTTAATATAAATTAATATAGGATGATGCATTATCTTTTAGGATTAGATTTATTATTTTATTAGGAATTAAGATTGGGTTAAAAATATTATCTTTAGTTATTATTATTTTATTAGGAATTAGAGTTAAGATATGTTTAGTTTATTATTATTTTATTCATTAGTTATTTAGGACCTTTAGAACTCAGCCCCTATATAAAGGATGCTTCATTAAACTTTGGAATTCAAGATTTCTTTGATTAATAATACAACGAGAGTTTGTTTTTGCAAGTGCTGATTGCCTTGTGCCTTCGAAGCTTCTTCTCCTGGAGTTCTTTCAAGTTCTTGTGAGGGAGATTAATCTTCACACTCCAATTTTCCTTTTCATTGCGACTAGGAGGGTTGGTTAGAGCTGTATTATCGTGTTTGCCTTTTCATTGCGACTAGGAGGGCTCGATAGGACACTTATCCATCTATTTTCCACAAATCCATCCTCACCATCATCATCTTTACCGTTCACCTTCATAAGGGAGATCTTTTGATTTCTTGGTTATCATATTTTATTTTTAATTTCTTTATATTTTGTTTATCTTGTTCTAATCTTGTTTCTTACCTTGTTTCCAGCACTTAAAGAAACCCCAGAGAACCCTAGCTATTACCGCCACCTTCCCCATTCATCTCTTATTATTCTTCATCGAGTCTAGAGCTTTTCTAGGTTTGATTCCTCAACAAGAGCAACGTTCATCAATCCGCCACTGCTTCCCTATTATTTGGTATCAGATTTGGGCCGATTCTTGGAAAGAAGCAAGCAATCTTGTTTGTTCTTGCACACAACACCGTCAATGTACCCCAACGGAGTTAGTTCAGAGAAGATTCATCGTTTCAGGTTATTTTAATTTAATTTTAATTTAGATTCAAATCCTTCTTGTTAGTTTTCTATTTTATTTTCAAAAAAAAAGGCAAAAAAAAACAAAAAAGCCAAAATTTCAAAAAAATTGCAAACGAAGGTATTTAGAACTGATTTTTTCCATATATCATATTCATCTTAATTTTAATCTCCAGTTCAAAATTCACTTCAATCAGAGTTCATTAGAGCCTTCAAATACATCATTCAAGTTTTATCGGCAGATTCGGTCTAGAATATTGTCGAATTTCTTGAAAATTCTACAGGAAGAATTTTGTGATGAAAAATTCCATATTTAAACTACATATATTTTATATCATTCACACAAAAAATCAGAATTTTTGGAGATCAAAAACAACTTCGAACAAAGCGATCAAGAAAAACAGATTGTTTGAGGACTCACCGTTCAACAGAGTCTACTGGATACTACTGAAGGTATTTGGTTATGAAATTTTACAGGTGATTGCTTGACGCATCGAAAGACATTAAAGAATTGTTCCAGAATTTTTGGATACCGGTAACCCCCTCAAAAACGTTGCTCAAGTTGATCCAGCGTTTTCCAGGTTTTCTAGTTTGGTCCTTTTTTTTCTTTGACTCTTAGTGCTTTAGGTTCTTTTGTTTTTTCCCTGTTATTGTTCTTTTGCATTATCTAACACATTATCTTCCTTGTGTTAGTAGGACTAAAGAGTTTGCATACTACTTCCTTCTTTGCATTCTCGTTCTCTTGGAGTCTAACCTTTGTTTGGCCTCTTAGAACTTTTAAGTTTTTTCTTATCGCCTTTGCTAGTAATCAAACTCCGATACGAACTGTGGAAGACTACTTGGTAAAGTGAGTTTTAAAGAGTACAAGATCGGCTTACTTGCCTCTCGTTGTGTTACTTTCTTGGAGTGACTTGTGAGGTTTCTTGCTTTGTTGAATTTTCTTCCTTTTATTTTTATTTTACTTTAAAATTTTCTTTTGAGTGTTATGATTTCAGGATGGGCGACAATAACAACAAGACACTTACGGCTATCTTAGCCACACTTACCCGACTCACGACTCAAGTTGAAATATTTGATGAAATCGTGAGAGAACGACAAAAACCACAATTGGATCTACCAAACCAGAATCCAAGACCAAACAATGCTGAACTTTTTGTACCCGGGCGAGAACAACCACGTTTTCAAGCACCCGAACTCTTTGCAAAACCAAAGTTCACGATCCCGTCTTTCAAAGGAGACAATGATCCAGACAGGTACATCGAATGGGAATGAAAAGTTGATCTCATGTTCGCATATCATGACTTCCCCCAAGCAAAACAAGTTCACCTCATCACCACACAATTCGAAGGATATGCTCGAACGTGGTGGATGCAAACAAGGAAAAAGATCCAGAATTTCCAAATTCCAACAATCACTTCTTGGACCGACCTTAAACAAACCATGAGGAAGTGATTCCTAACGACACATTATACACGTGAAGTTAAACTACGACTAGACCGACTTCGACAAGGTAGAAGTTCAGTTGAAGAGTACTATAAGGAGATGCAGTCCTTACTCAATAGGGCTAACATAACCGAAAAAGAAGAGGTCACCGTGTCAAGATTCATCGTCGACTTAAACTCAAACATTATTGATCTTCTTGATCTACAAAGGTACGAAAACCTTGAAGACGCACTAAAGAAAGAAATGACAATCGAAGCACAAATCCAAAGGAAATCTCGATTCAGTGAACATTACCAAGGTACTTCATCCTCTTATCAAGGTAATCCTTCAAATCTTTCCTCATCTTCTACTTCATCTTCTCAAAAAAGGCAAGAGATGAAAAACCTGACAAGGAGAAAGAACGACCAGCAAAGAATGACACACTTCCAGTCCCTAAAGATCAAATGATAATTTGTGAGGAGGTAGGGAAAGCAAAAAAAGAAAAAGATGAGAAAGAGGCAAAAGCAAAAGAGGTCACTAGTTACAAAAGCCAAAAGAATAATGACCCATGGGAGGTGAGTGAATCTAATTGTGAGAAGAAAAGAGTGACTCAAAATCAATGTGTGAGCACAAAAGAATTGAGAGAGAACCTTATTTACAAACAGCCTTCCATCCTTGTTCACTTTAGGGAATCAATTGTTTCGATTTCTAACATTAACAAGGATTTGCCTAGTGTGTTTTCATCTTTGTTACAGGATTTTCAAGAAGTGTTAGGTGATCCACCTAACGAATTACCACCGGAAATAGGAAAATAATACCAAACCAATCTAATTCAAGGTTTCATCATACCTCGTCAAACATACAATATCGAAGAAACCAAAGAGTTAGATTTGTTACGAAAAGGCTACATCCAGGAAAGCCTTAGTTGTGATGTCATCTTAATGACGAAACAAGATTTGAACAACTCTAAAGGCTTTATAGTTCGTGCACCGGGAATCCATGTAAATGATGAGAAAGTAAAAACAACACGAGACTGGCCCACATCATTTTCCATCGCTAAGAGTTTTCGAATAGTGCTAGGTGACCCTCATGATGGGTTACCACCTGAAAGCCCTAATCACTATGCCATATCAATGAAGAGCCACCAGTTACTAGAGTCTAGAGGTAAGTATTTTATTACTCATTTTAATGATATTGTAACGTACTTTTTCTCCTTTTTACAAGGTAAGGCTCGTGAAGTTGTCATCCACACTAAGCACAACTCCTTTAAGTGCATAACAGACCGAGGTAAGCAAACCACAATAGAAGATGCACTACCACGAATGTATACTCTTACCTATAAAATGCATACTACTATTCTGAGAATTGAACATATCAAAGATGTATATCACAATAACTCGGATATTTCTGATATTTCTACCCATACTTTTAAAAGTGCTTTTAATGAGCTTTATCTTGTATATGAGTTTCCTTGTCAACTAAACAGGTTCTACAGTCCACAAATCTCCTCCCGAGAATTCTTAATTAATGAACCACACTTAGGAGACTTAAGGGATTACTTTAACAAACCAGTTGATATGGTTTTTAAACACTCATTCTCGCCACACACGAATAAAACCATGGAGAAATTATCTGAAGCAATCATACAGAAAGCCAACAGTGGTCGGCGCCATGTTGAATTTCAACCAAAACATCAGATTACAATACTTGTATGCAAAAGAGGATTTCAAGACTACAAGAAATCAGTTCCTACAAAGAAGAAACCTCGACTAAAACGCATAAAGACACATCACATTGATCCTGGTAAATGTTTCACAAGTTTTCCTTTCAACATATCTAATTCTCTTTGTTTTGGATTTTCAGATTCGAGGACGAATCCTTTTGAGGAGTGGGGGAATGATACATGCACCAGAGTCCATAATACATGCTTCTTTAGACTAATGTTTCTACTTGAACCTATTAGAAGAACAAAGTCTCGAAGATTCAAAGCATATCTATTCGGCAAGTACAATGTGAATGAATCATTAAACGATTCTAATGTTTCTCCCTTTAATGTTTCAGATTCGAGGTTGAATCTTTTTGAAGAAAGGGAGGATGATACATGCATCACAAGGCTCACATTAAAGGAAGAAGTAATAACTCTTCCAAATGATCCACTCGTCCAAGCATTGGAAAAGAATATCAGAACAGAAGCAGACTTACGACGACTTTTTGAATGGTATCCTGATCTTATTTAGTCAAGATGTCTTCTGGAGATACGACCTTCTTTCTCTTATCTTTCTAACGGTTCTTGAATTGCATCAATCCGATATCAGGAACTCAAGATATGGCTATTTTACTGAAGACGGTGCATGCAGAAAATCTTATACGGGATTAATACGGGATTTTGTAAATATTACGATTTTTCAATATTTTTATTGATTATTTGTAATATAACTTAATATAGGATGATGTATTATCTTTTAGGATTAGATTTATTTATTTTTATTAGGAATTAAGATTGGGTTAAAAATATTATCTTTAGTTATTATTATTTTATTATGAATTAGAGTTAAGATATGTTTAGTTTATTATTATTTTATTCATTAGTTATTTAAGACCTTTAGAACTCAGCCCCTATATAAAGGAGGCTTCATTAAACTTTGGAATTCAAGATTTCTTTGATTAATAATACAACGAGAGTTCGTTTTTGCAAGTGTTGATTGCCTTGTGCCTTCGAAGCTTCTTCTCCTGGAGTTCTTTCAAGTTCTTGTGAGGGAGATTAATCTTCACACTCCAATTTGCCTTTTCATTGCGACTAGGAGGGTTGGTTAGAGCCGTATTATCGTGTTTGCCTTTTCATTGCGACTAGGAGGGCTCGATAGGACACTTATCCATCTATTTTCCACAAATCCATCCTCACCATCATCATCTTTACCGTTCACCTTCATAAGGGAGATCTTTTGATTTCTTGATTATCATATTTTATTTTCAATTTCTTTATATTTTGTTTATCTTGTTCTAATCTTGTTTCTTACCTTGTTTCCAACACTTAAAGAAACCCCAAAGAACCCTAGCTATTACCGCCACCTTCCCCATTCATCTCTTATTATTCTTCATCGAGTCTAGAGCTTTTCTAGGTTTGATTCCTCAACAAGAGCAACGTTCATCAATCCGCCACCGCTTCCCTATCAATATAAATGTCCTGAACCTTCATTTATTCCTTATCAGCTCAAGTCACATTCTGAATAACTGATGATTCTGTCAGTTATTGAACTCTTTCAATAGTGATTCTGAATTTCGATATTCTATCGGTATACTGAAGATTCGTGTTCCTCTACCTGCTAAGATTATCCAGTACCTCTGAATAATTTCTGTAAATTCTGGTGTGTTCCCTACTCACATGAATATTTTACCTGATTTTCGATTTGATTTCTGATATGATACTTGACATGGATTCTGATATGATATCTGACATGGATTCTGATCTGATACTTGACTTGGATTCTGATCTGTTACTTAACCTGGATTTTGATATGATACTTGACGTGAATTATGATTTAATTTTTGATATATCCGTTTACGGACGGAACATGTTTTATTTGGGGGGTTAATGTTGGAGGAAGAATACCTGGAGGTTCCTCGGCTGTGTGCTCAGGGCCTTACTTACCGATTCCTCGGTTGTGTGCTCAGGGCCTTACTGGAGGTGACGGGGTTGTATGGTTCTGGGGAACCTACACATTTTGTACGTGACGGATGCGGGTATATATATATATGTTTTAAAAGATCTGTATCTTTTTACTGGTTTTATGGGAACACACTAGATAACCTATTTTGATCTCCTGAACTCAGTCATCCGAAATATTTGTATGAACTGAAAGTTCATTGTCCGTTACCATCTGAAATATCAGTAGGATCTCTGCTTAGCATAAAAATCTGTAAATGTTCGAAAATAATAAGGATATGTATGTTTATTTGTATCTGCACGTTCTTCAGCATCATCTTGTAGTTCTGTATTACTGAGCTTTTCGAAGCTCACTCTATTACTCACCTTTTCAGGTTAAAAGAATTGTACCAGTGCATCTATCGACTTCAGTGAGGGAGTTCTTCCGGCGTTGTTGCAGAGTATGGTATATGTGATTAGGGGGCATGTAATTGTATTTTGATTTATATACGAGTCTGGAAATCTGTTTTATTTTTAAATAGCGACAACCGATTTTATTAGTTTACATGTGCTGATAAAAAGTTTTAAATTTTTCGCTATTTTTACAGTCGCTCCGGTGACCCTAATGTGACAACCCAGATCGGATCGGGTTACCCGCATCGGTCTGGGGGGTTACATGAGCGTTTCCCAAAATCTAAATGGATAAAAGTTTCTATTTCTCTCGATTTTTTTCATACCAATCTAGTCATTGAACTTTAAATGTTATTTCGTTTTTGATCCTTAAATTATATTTTTTAATTACAACACTAAAGTTCTAAAATATATTTATGTTAGTTGTTAAATCATTAAATTTCTAACAGTATGTTATTGTGATATTTTTTTATTAATATATAATGATGTAATAATTAAAAAGATGTTTTTATTCATTCTTATTTTGATATGATAATTTTTATTTTCTTTCTTTTCTTTATCGTTTTGTCACTATATGTAGAATTTGTTTCTTATTTTTAATCATTGTCTACAAATTGTATTGTATGATATTTTTTGCAACTATATTAGACACTAATAATCTTGTCTTATCAACTTCTAATACTTTATTAATTTAATTTTTCTAATATCTCTTTAAATTTTATGAAATTAAGCGATAAAGAGCATATCTTAAACTAGCCTCATCAAACGAATAATAGAAGAGATCAGAGCATTAGAATGTCTAAATTATTTCAATCCCTTAACAAATCCTCATTATCAAATCGGACACAACCTCTGACATTATACTGCCACCATTAATCATCATAAAACTCAAAACCCTTGAATTAGTGCATATTGTCTAAACTAAGATCCAGCCCAAATCTTGAACCAAACATAATACAATTTCTATTAACAACGATAAAAAAAGTAAAAAAATAAAGAAAAATAGAGAACAAAAGAAAGAGATAGATATATTCTTTTTGATTCACCGACTGAACAAGGAAGAAGTTGAGACAAAGAAAAGTGAAATCCCATAATCAAGCAAGGAAAAGGGAGAAAGTCGGAAAAAAAGAGTACCATCAATTAGATTTCGGTTTCCAGAGCTATCATTAGTTGCTTGACAAGTAAGATCTGCTGCACGTAGGTGCGTGCGAGTTCGAATCTTATGGTCAGCATTTTTGTTAAGTCATATCATCAATTCATCAAAAATGTTGGGATAACACAAAAAATTTAACTTATAAAACTATAAACAATCTAAGGGCAGTTCTGCGGTGCGACGTCTTTGTATATATAGATAATTAGAACCCATCAAAATAATGATGTTTTCGGTCATTTTTACCGGTTTTGTTATTTAAAATAATAAAAAAAACCTGAACCAGTAACACCTTATTTTAGCCATATACTAAGGCGCCGCACGTGAGCGTTTCCCAAAATCTAAATGGATAAAAGTTTCGATTTCTCTCGATTTTTTTCATACCAATCTAGTCATTAAACTTTAAATGTTATTTCGTTTTGATCCTTAGATTATATTTTTTAATTACAACACTAAATTTCTAAAATATATTTATGTTAATTGTTAAATCATTAAATTTCTAACAGTATGATATTGTGATATTTTTTTATTAATATATAATGACGTAATAATTAAAAAGATGTTTTTATTCATTCCTATTTTGATATGATAATTTTTATTTTTATTTTCTTTCTTTTCCTTATCGTTTTGTCACTATATGTAGAATTTGTTTCTTATTTTTAATCATTGTCTACAAATTGTATTGTATGATATTTTTTGCAACTATATTAGACACTAATAATCTTGTCTTATCATCTTCTAACACTTTATTAATTTAATTTTTCTAATATCTCTTTAAATTTTATGAAATTAAGCGATAAAGAGCATATCTCAAACTAGCCTCATCAAACGAATATTAAAAGAGATCAGAGCATTAGAATGTCTAAATTTTTGATAAATTTTATCTATTTAAAAAATGATTTTATTAAAAGAAAAAATATAAATATAATATTTTAATATCAATCTTATCTAGAACGATGACCAACAATGAACAAAGACAGGAGGAGATTAGAGGTTTCTATAAAAGAATAGGAGAGATAACTTAAAGTCTAAACGTGCTAATTTTTTTTATCGATTCAGTGACTTAAAAATCAATTTGAAAACGTTTAGTGCAATAATAAAAACCTTCTATAAGAAAATGACTAAAACAAGACAACTAAAGCTCAATGATTAATATTGTAGTTTAACATAAACATTTCTATTACTCAACTCTCCGCAAGCCAGCTGTTGACAATTAGTTGAGACTTCAAACTAGTGAATATAAAACTGGAAAATGAATACTAATGATAATAAAAAAGTCCATAAATTCGATCTGTTCCAAACCCTGAAACGAAGTGCAGCAAAAGGGGAACATAAAGCTGTGGAATCATAGTTCAATTTTTAGAAACTCAATCCAAAAACGATGAATCTATATGCTCATGATCTGTCTTTATTTGATTTCACCAACTTCTCTGATAATCCAATTATCGACCACCAATCATCTTTCGGTTCCTTAATCGGACCTTACAGTGATTCTAATGGTAGCGCTCATGGTGATGGCGATGATGCTGATGGTGGAAATAAAAGAAGTAAGAGTCCACCACAGCACCGCCACGACCGGACCTCGCCGTTAACTTTGTGAATGGATTTCACCTGCAATTGAAATGCATTAAAAATCAAATTAACCCAATATGTTTTTGAAAGAAGAAAAGGAGAAAGAACTTCTACAGCCTTAACCATGAAAGAAAGGGAAGAAGTGACAATAATAGAGCTTCACTAACTGCTTTCATTAAACGTTCAAGAGGTTGCTCCGTATTGTTCGACTTGCTGGAAACAGCTGTCAAAGCATTAGCATGAGTTCCATCTGCACCAGTAAACTCAGCAAGCTGAGGTGAGGCTGATATGCCTGGAGTGCCGATTGCAAGGGATTGGGAGCCTGCTTGAACACCAGTTCCTTGTTGATTTCCGATAGTAGCAACATTTGTGAGAGAAGTTCCCTGAACAGGTTTTTCGGATTCCCCAGGCATAGGTGATGGAGCCAACGAAGTTGAAGGTGAAGGAACAACAAAAGGTGAATTTGCAGATTGCAAGGGAGTTCCAGATTTTGAGATGCATATTAGCAGGTTTTGCTGATCAACCTGTGGGGAAGAATGCTGAGGCATCTGAGGAGATGCAACCTGAAGTAGCTGCGGTGAAGAAACGAGAAATTGAGCACCTGGTTTCAATTGCTGATGGGTATAAGATTGCCACTGGCCTGCCGGAAGATGTTGGAATACCCCAGACTTAGAACCCATCCCCTGCCTCATATCATTCGCATCACTCATCTGATGCAGCTGGGGCATCTGGTGTGTCTGCATTTGAGTGGACAGTTGTTGCTTTGCTTGCTGCTGCGGCTGCTGCAGCTGCTGTTGTTGTTGCAGTAGCTGCTGCTTCTGTTGTATATATTGGTGCCGCATTTGGCATTGTTGAAACTGTTGCTTGTGCTTTTGTGACTGTAGCATTTGCTGTTCTTGATGTTGTTTCATATGCTGGTGCTGAAGCATGCTGGAACTTGACTGAAGAGGATTAATGTTTTGCGGCAGGACACCTGCCCCACTTTGTGATGACAAGCTGTTAAAATTTGCCTGCTGGGAAGTACTCACAGGATTCTGTTGTAATGGTCCTGAAGCAACCTGCTGCATTGAGACAAGGGTATTACCTTGTCCTGAATCCATATTGGAACCTGGCTGTAATGAATTTAACTTGGTCTGCTGTGCTGTCGAAACCCCAGGTGACAAAGAATTATGCTGCATGCTTGTCATGTTGTTAGGCTGCATTGCTGGCACAGAACCTTGTAAATTTATCGACTGCAACTGAGGGTTCATTTGATTATCATGAGACTCTGTCTGATTCATTTGTGTTTGTGCTTGTTGCATGGAATGCATATGAGGTGGAGGAAACTGTCCTTGCTGCAGCATCGAGACAGGCTTCCTTGGCCTATTGGAATTCACAAAATTTATTATCTGCTTCTCATACAAACTCAACTTCTCCTTGAAAGGGGCTGTTATACTCGCTTTGGGAACAGATAAGAAAGCTAAAATGCGCTCCAACATGGCCTTGAATAGTTTCAACTTGTCAAGCTGCTCAGACTTTGGCTGCTGTGGATTAGAATCATGCTGGACAATAGGACACAAAATTGTTTTAAGCAACCCAAGTAAAATTGCAAACCACTATTCCACCAGATAAGCATAAGTGAGACCACTAAACACTGTCTAAAGGAATAGGATTCAAGGAGCAACACAAAAGTGGGGGTGGGATCAAAAGCTTTAACGTAGAGTAGTAACAGGTTCTCCCAATTTTGTTAATAGATACAGCAGCAGAGTATGGTGCAGAAGGGCTCTATCACTCTTGAGATGTTAAAGAATGCATATATAAGAAGATTATGCAATGAATAAACCTACCTGCTGCAACTTGGTAGCAATTTTCTGGTACATCTCATTTAATTCAGGCAAGTATGTCTCCTTCAATGTCTGGATCTGTAACGTTAATTCAGGCAGACTGGTTAACCAACAATTAAACCACTCAATTTATCCAAGTTTCATTGTTTATACAAAAAGCAAAACGATTTTTCCGTTTTCTGACTAGCAGGCAGTGATTTTCGTTAAAATTACAGAAGAAACAAAGGAAGCAATAAAGGCTTAATATGAAGTCAAGCATGCAGAGGATATCCTTGGTCATGTTTCCCTGTTCAAAATTAAATAGATCTTTCGTAGAGCAGTGAACAATATGCATTTATTTTCTTATTGATAACAAACTAATAAAATGCCTAAATTTCTTTAACAAAATTTATTTTAAGTTGCTAATTCTTCTTTTTTAATTTCCTGTTAACAGACGCATCCCAATATACTGTAATATTCCTTTTTATAACCAATTTCCTGCAGATAAAACCTAATTAAAGCCAACTTGTAAGTACTATTATCTATAGGAGAATAGTCAAGAGCTTTTACCTTCTGATATACCTCTTCTTGCAAATCACCACCGTTAGCAAGCCCTGTTTGAGCTGTGGAATCTAAAGATGCTAAAAAAATGATCATTACACGCATGAGAAAAACAAAAATTTTTGGAGGATGGAAAACATTGAAATAGATAGTTTATAGAAGAAAGGTACAATTGAGCAAAAAAACAACCAAGTCTCATAGCAAATTAAGGTAGACATAGCATAGAAGGGTAGGTTGCAATCAATAATCAAATTCCTATGTCATAAAATTCCATCAGACCAGCCATGGGGTACAACTAAAAGGCATTTGAAGAAACCATTAAACATATTGGACAAACAAACAAGAGGCTTTTATTGCTAGTTCCTGCAACTAATCATGCAAATCCAAGTTTATGGGGTTACTCATTTAAAAACACACTTCCTACAGTCACATTTCAGTGCCTTTTTCTTTTGGGTACTCCAAGGCATCTATCTACTACTTTACAAAAGCAGCTAATATGAAGTTTCTTTCCATAATGACACAAACACAACTAGCAGTTCAAAAGTCATTCTTATTTTCAAGGCTACGTTTTTTAGTTTCTTGAGTTGACAGATAAAAGAACAAAAGAGATCAGTTGGAATAGGTGTAAATGATGTGAGTTGTAGATAAGTCTGGGCAGATTTGGTTTGTTATCTGTAGATAGCTTCTAGTTAGTTAGGATTAGATATTATCTTTAATTTGAAATTTAAAAATTGTACAGTTTGTCACACAGCAACCAAGTAGCAGCTAAGTAGGAGTAAAGCTCTAGGATCTCACCTTTAAAAAGGTTTTCTTTTTGTAAATATTGAATGATGAAATATACTGTGAAAACATACCTGGTTTTCAACAGTTTCTACAAATGATTGATAAGTTTAAGTAACATGTGAAGGACGACCTAAAAGAAAGTTATGTTGCTACCAGCCTATTATTCATTGAAAGAGAAATATGTTAAGTTAATAAGGGTGAGTCAATCTAAAAGCATTAAGAAACTTATTGCACAAATTATACCGAGGAATATAAGGTTCATATAAAATTTTAATCAAATCTACAACAGAATCTCATGTCTCAACAAAAGCCGTGAGACTCAACCCAAGGGCCACACAATTTTGAGGCCTTGACACTCTTTTGACCATCTAATGCATGGATGAACCAACTTGATTTTATATTGTGTATCCTTCCAAAAAAACTGACATTGGCAAGTTTGTAGACCCTCTAGTTTGATGCAAAAACTCATTGAACAAAAGAAACCAATTATCGTCAATAAATAAAAAAGAGAGGACCAATTATTTGTTGAACAGGTGAAGAGATTAAAATCCAGAAGCTGCCTGTGGGCTGACAAAACCATAGCAGAATAGCTGCAGGAACGCATCAAGAGTAATATAATAGCACAATCACAACATTCAAAACCTTAAGAGTAACATGGATGACAAACAAATGTTTCTTGTGTCGTACAAAGCCATGCAATGCCAATCATCAGCTGAATGAAAGGCTGCCACTAATTTTTTATATAAAGTATTTGATCCTAGGGCTAATCATCTAAATAAAAAGTTCTTTGATGAGATAACATATCACAAGTTCATAAGGAGTTTCTCTTAATCTCCTAAGTTGGAATGGAATTACTTTCTGGGTAAAAATGCAATGCAAAACAATACCATCACAGGAAAAGTTGCACAGATCAGTTAAATAACACAAGATCTGAAAGCATCCAAGAAAAGAACAAGGGCAGGTAATGGCATAGATTAAAAACATACTTGATTATGTCTCCTGAACAGCTCTTTGTGATTGATACAACTGCTTTTGCGGGTCTGTCAAATTTTGTGATTGAAGCAAGGAGCTTGATACTTGACCTGATGTTTGAAGCCTTTGCTGCATATTTGGTTGTAACTGATTCGGTTGCTGTTGCAAACCCAATTGTTGCTGCAAATTAGACTGTGATTGCATCTGCGACATCAGTTGTTGTTGCTGCTGTGACTGCTGGGATGCCTGCCCTTGAGTTGGTAACAAATTAGATGCACTCTGCTGCGTTTGTTGGAGTGGAACTTTAGGGTGGGATAGCATGTGTAAAGATTGCTGGTTAGTTTGCATGCTTGAGTTACCCGACTGGTTTCCAATTAATTGTGGTTGCTGTTGCTGTAATCCAGAACTATTACTCCGAGGACCCAACTGTTGCTGATGGATATTTGACAGGTTATTTTTTTGAGCCATTAACTGCTGCCGATGCTGTTGCTGTAGGTTTGGAAGATTATTAGCCTGGCCTAGCAACCTCGGCTGCTGCATTTCCGCAATGCTGTTTTGTTGTCCAATTAACTGATTTTGCTGTGTATTTGCAGCATTTGTCTGGTGTCCCATCATGTGTGGCCGCTGGTGTTGTGGCTGTGGAGGCTGCTGCTGCTGCTGCTGAGGCATCATTGATTGCTGAGCCACTGGTGTTTGTTGATGAATACCAGAACTGGCAGCCTGTTGCTGCTGTCTAAACTGTTGATGTTGCTGAAGCATAGACTGAGTTGACTGTTGTAGAGAAGATTGCTGGTTGTGTTGAAGACCAGGAACAGGAGTTGCTTGCATGGAAGACTGCTGTATAATGGATGATGTTTGTATACCAGATTGCTGGGAAGATTGCAACTGAGTAGGTGGTAATAGGGTCTGCTGTTGCTGCATGTGAGACTGCATAAGTGAGGGCTGGAGATTTCCCTGTTGAATCTGTTGTTTCGTAAGTTGGTTTTGTAACTGCTGATGGTATAGATGCTGCTGCTGTTGTTGCTGTTGCGGAAGCACCTGTTGCCTTCCTTGCATTTGTCGCTGCTGATTAGAAAAAATATTGGAAGACATCCCTTGCCCCACTGAGTTCTGTGAAATTCCAGACATGTTCTGCATGTTCGAATTCTGGCCAACAACATTAGGTACAAGATTTTGGGTTAGACCAGATACAGTAGGCATTCCAGATTGTAAACCAGCAGAACTTTGAACTCCAGCAGATGCCATGTTATTTGGAACACTCTGGGATAACAGTTGTGCTTGAGATTGATTACTTTGTAATGAGATAGGAACTGATTGCCCCTGATTGTGAACTTGGTTCTGCATGCCTTGAGAACCTATCCAAGATATTTATATTCAGAAGGAGAAGTTGGAGAATAACCCACAATAACTGAATCGAAAAACATTTAGAACTAGATAAAAAATTATTCCTAGCACATGCAGAGGTGTATAGAGTGGTCAACTCAGCAGCAAAAGAACAGAAAGGATGAGTGCATGAAAAGAATTGTACTCACATAAAGCAAAATGAAGATTCTTGATATTACCTGGATCAGGTGGTTTGCTGTTATTCCCTGTGTTGGGTATAGCATTCTGAGACTTGTTCTCCATTGTAAGCATCTTCAAAGTTATTCTCCTTAGATAATCAGTCTGAACACAGACAATAACGTTAAAATCAACTTATATTCAAATAGAGAACACCCAAAACAACAATGCATCCAAGCATGTTAAAGAATGCCACTTTCTATGATTACCTGGCTGGTTGCAGCTGCAAAAATCTTATCCTCAAACCTTACAGCAATTTTCCTGAGTTCATTTAAACCATCTTGACCAGAAAATGGAAGGTGCCTCTTCAATGTATCCATTCTACATACACAAGACATTGCATAAGTCATTGACACAAAAATACGTACATGTAAGAATCTTCAAATGCTAAATAAATGAATGCTAAGGACCAAGTTATCAGGTTCATCACATAACACAATCAAATGAACACTAACCAGGATATTATATAAGCACCAAAAAGTTTTCCTCTATAACGTTTCAGGACAGTCATTTAAATATCAAAAAGCCACAACATTGGAGCTAAGCATAAGGATATTTCTATTCCTAAGGACTCTTTTATTTCTGATCCTTCAATAGGGGATTCTTATTAATCCTACAATTTCCTGAAGTCTTCTATTATCCCTTGGTTACCTCCTCCTATGGGCTTCATAAAATTGAATGTGGATGCTGCCACTAGCAGTGATTAGAAGAAAAGTGGTCTTGGAGGTATTTTAAGGGATCATTCAGGTGCAATCTTAGGATCTTTTCAGGAGTCTGCGGGTTCGGGACCTCTGACATTGATGGAACTTAAAGCTATTCAAAGGGGTTTTTCTTTCTTGGCCTCTTTCCAAGGGATGGTTAATGATCGGCTGATTGTTGAGAGTGATAGTAGGGTAGCAGTAGACTGGATTAACAATGTTGATTCATGCCCAGTTGTGTATGCTTCTATTGTTAGAGATATAGTTGTTAAACTTAGAATTTTTGGGGGGGGGGGTTGTTAGATGGGTTGCAAGGACAACTAATATGGATGCTGATGCTTTAGCAAAGGCTGGTATAGGCTGATTTTTATGTCATTTGCACTGTTCGTTTGGTTTTTTGGTTATTGTTCGGAAGGGGGTTGTTGCTTTTTGTAAGGGTTATTTAGCTTATCTTTTTATAGGGTGTAATTCTTATTTTCTTTAATGAAGTTCTAAGGCACTCTTTTCCTCCTTCCGCTGATTAAGGAGCTTCCATACAAGCTCCATTAATCAAGAAGGGGTTTTTAATGAGGCCTTCAATTCTTATAAAAAAAACCGATATAAACAAGTGACTGTCATGGCCTTCATACATCAGCTATATTCAAATAAACAACAACCATAATTTTCATTGTTCAAACAACGAAGTAGAAAGCAATGCTACTTAACAGAAACAAGTTATTTAATGAAAAGTCATAATTCAGTCAGTAAGAACAAAATAAAACCACCAATTCATAGTGCACATGAATAAGATAACAGGTCCCAAGCTTACAAGGAACCAAAGATATAAAAGAAAATATATTTATTATTCAATCACATAAATTCATTAAATGATGAATCCCAATATGCCACATAAAGTTGGGCACAATAGCTTAACTGCATCTGGTTCCAGATATGCTGCCCATATATTGTGCTCTGGGTAAGACTTAAGAACAAGCTTTGGTTCTCAAGCCATGTCTTTACAAAACAAAGAAAGGGATTTGGAAAAGGAAATAAACCGTTCTTAATGGTAATGTTTGGTTCATAACAATACTAACAGAGACTACGAAACAAGCCACAAAATCTCAGTAGGTTAAATACAAGAGTATTTAGACAAAAATAATACCATAAAATTCACTTACATCTTGTTGACTATTCTTTGTCGTGAATCTGGATGCAACTGGGCTCTCCAATCACCTAGATCCATGGGGGGCTCTCCACTGGGAGGAGTAGACCTCCAGTTATTGGTATCCATCAAATTCTGACAACACCAAAAGAGAACGGTCACAAAACTTCCAGATTAAATTTTTGTTATAAATTATGGATCATGAAAAAATAAAACTAGTAAGTTTGGAAACAAATCCCTCAAGTATGCAAAATATCTGACGAAGTTCTTTCATAAACACTTCCCTTCCACATGTTCATTTCCATCTCTTGATAAGAAACTCAGAGTAAAACACGTGGTTATTAATATCTCCTAACAACATAAATTGGAACATGAAAAAATAAAACTAGTAAGTTTGGAAACAAATCCCTCAAGTATGCAAAATATCTGACGAAGTTCTTTCATAAACACTTCCCTTCCACATGTTCATTTCCATCTCTTGATAAGAAACTCAGAGTAAAACACGTGGTTATTAATATCTCCTAACAACATAAATTGGAACATAAATACCGGTAATCTTGCAACATAAATTGGACAACGTAAATCATTTGTGCATCACTTTTAGCTCTTGACAGTGCAGGACAAATGCCAGACACTCTACAATTGAACATGATCTTTAACTACTGCAAACCACAATTTTTACAATTGGCTATCATTTGGTTGATACTTGATAGTACTATTATAATAATAGTAGTACCAATATCAAAACAAGTACTAGGTAACCTTCATTTGCAAGACTGTTAAGATTCCTTTGTTTTCTCTTTTTCTGTCCTAGGCCATTGATACACACTCGTAAGATATAACTAGATCACAAACCGATAAACGTCAATAGTCACGTTTTTTAGGAGTACTGATAATTGTTTCAACCACGGCGGCGACCACGTCCTCTTCTCCCCGTTCTCCAACGCCCACGATTTGACTGACTGGAGGGAAACTGCGGCGACTCAGCAAATGGTGGTACGATGAGTATCTCTTCCTCACATTTTAGATGTCTTTCTTCTGTCAAAATTTTGATAATCAGTATGACATTCAAGCAAGCATTCTAGAAAGTAGTTCATAAACTTGTAAATCCTTCGGTAAATATGAATGCCAACTTAAATTTCTAAATATTAATTTGCGATAATGATTAATGAACTAACTGTTGTTCTTATTACTTTTTTCACGTAGGAATTGGAGTAAGCCTTGAAAGGCAGCCTCTCTATTCCAGTTCTTCTTCATCAACTCCCCAGCTACTTCCGCAGGGCTGACATTCACCTCCTCTAACATCCTCTCAATCTGCTCGAAAACACCATCGTTGCCGATACCGAAATAGTTGAAGGCAAGTTGCTTGAATATGGAAACATTGCAGTACGACATGTGAATATGCATGTCCATCCGACCCGGTCGCACCAATGCCGGGTCTAACCGTTCTTTATGGTTCGTAGTGAAGATTATGATGCGTTCTTCGCCGCAGCATGACCAAAGTCCATCAATGCAATTCAAGAGTCTAGACAGTGTCACTTGATTGTCACCTTGATTTCCATCGGACTCTGTCTCCGATTCTCGATTTTGTAGCTTGATCGAGCAGTCAATGTCCTCGATGATGAGTATGGATCGACTTGGCATGGTGAGCAACAAAAATCGAAGATCCGAGTTAGTATGGACGTCGGTGAGATCCAAGTCATAGATGTCATATTTCAAGTAATTAGCCATTGCTGTTATCAAGCTTGATTTGCCTGTCCCTGGAGGACCGTACAGCAGATATCCACGTTTCCAGGCTTTGCCTACTCTTTTGTAGTATTCTTCCCCATTTGTAAAGTGTTGAAGATCCACCATTACAGCCCTTTTGAGCTAGGAATCCATAGCCAGTGTGTTGAATGTCATTGGGTGTTTGAGTTTGATCTCTTCCACATCCCATCTTCCATAAACAACTGTGTGAAGATTTATCGTCTTATTCTCTTCTCTCATCAACTTTGCTCTTTCTAAAACATAAGGCAAGTACGAATCGATCACTAAATCTTTGTTTCTCTTGTGAAAATACAGCTCATATTGTCTAACTTCTTATCTTAGAGATGAATTAAGATCCCCACCATTGTTTTGATTCCGAGAAGGAACTGAGTCAACTGGTGAACAAACCAGTTGCCACTTCATCTCCACTTTCTCGTAAACATCAACCAAAATCCCACCTCGATCCATGGATAAAGCCAACTTGTTATCCTTCTCAGATTTTCCCACCTTAACTCTCTGGATCGATGGGGCTGCAGTTTTGCTTCCCAAGTAGATATCAGCAGCTTCAAACACTTGGTTGACAGCAAGCCCTCTGAATTCTTCAATCACAATTGTTATCTAAGAAGTGAAATGGTGAGATAGATTCTCTAACTTGCAGGAGAAGTAGTTCATGACTTGTGGAGGAAGGAAATCATTGACAATGGTCCGAATCACCATTGATGCAGCTGCTATGGAGCCTAGTGTGGATAGAAGGTTCTTACTTTTCATCGTTCTCCTTTGGGTCGACATTTTTTTTTGGTGAACTTATGTATGGGAAATTGGTTTTGACGGTGGGTTTTGTTTTTCTTGGAAGATCTTGTTGAAAAATTTGCAGAATCTGGGTTGATGAATAGGTTGTGAGGTAACTGGTAAAACCCAGAAATTCCTGCTTTGGATTGAGATGCATCACCATATTTATATGGGTGTTTTGCTGACCATTTCAGAGGAGGGTTTAATATAATTCTAATACAGTTTTCAACTTTGACATTTCTATTCCTTCTTCTCCAAGCTCCTCATGACTTTTCCAAGGGAAAAAATATAATTCTTTCAAAGGAGACTGTTAATTTTGAATACAATGTCAACGATTATATTAAACATGATGCGCACTGTGGATGGTATTCGATCGAGTCAAATATTTTTAAGTTAATCGAATTGATGAGTCTTATTTTATAATTTAAATTTAAATTTTTTTCCGAATTTTTTCAAGTCGAATTGTTCGAGTTTATGTTTAAATTTAATTATAAATATTTATATTGTTATGATACTAATTGATTTCAATTTAAATGACTTTCAAGTCGAATTGTTCGAATTTTTTCAAGTCGAATTGTTCGAGTTTATGTTTAATGACCCGATGACATAACTGAAGTATGAAAGAATAATTATAAAGGTTAAATATCTAAAGAATGGAATCCATAGTAATTTTATTCCTAATTAATGAATAATTAATAAATTAAGAATATATGATCCATTAAAATACGCCAACTTGTTTGTGCCCTAGGTTTGCCTTTCTCATTATAATTTGACACATGAGTTATATTAGTATTCAAGGTTTAATATTTATTTTAGTCCCTTCCCTTTAGTAAAATTTTCACTTCATCACTCTACTTTTTTGTCAGATTTTTAACGTCAACATTTCCCTAATGTTACCCTTATTCACTTTCATTTCTCGTCCTAAAATATATGCTTATCCTCACCTCAATGTCTGTTCCCTTGCTCCTTTTAATCTTAAACCAATTGCCAAACAGTCTCCTAAACCGACCAAGATCAGGCGCGCCTCCCCTCCTCCGCCATACCCCCCAACTCTACAGCATCACTCTCCTTCTCGATGATGGTATCGGCCCTGAAGTCATCTCCGTCGCCAAAAACGTCCCCAAACTCGCTGGCTCTCTCAAAGGTTTTCTGTCCTTTTACCCGTTTTCTCTCTTTTCAGTCATCTCCGCTGAGTTATTTGCTTTGGTAGCAACATTTGGAAAGAAAGAAATAAATTTTTAGCTGTTTATTACATTTGAATATGTTTAACTATAATTGATATTTTCTAGCTTAGTAGTTGAATGTTTTTCTGATGTGTAAAGTGAAATTCATGAGAGAATATGGAATTTAAACTGTAAATTGGACTGAGACAGTGGAATTAAACATTGTTGTAGGTGTTATACAATACATGTATTTGAATCAATTTGCTGGCCGAGAAAACTGAAGTTTGAGTAAGTTTTTCATTTTTTTCGCTAAAGTTTTGAAAGTAACAAATTGTTTATTAAAATTACCAATTTATAATAATAGATGTTAAACTGGGTGACAGAATGAAGATATGGTATGTTAAACTAATTTGTTTACCACTGTTTCACAATGTTGAATGAAAATTGACCAACTTTATTACTAATTCTTATCTCTTTTATATTTGTTTTTTTCTCTCTTTCTCCTTCTTTCTCCTTCGTTCCCATTCCATCTCCAATAATTTTAAATTAATGATCAAATGTTTAATTTTTTTCTCTTTGCATAAAAGCTTTTCTCCTTCTCCAATAACATGAGAAAGAAGGAGAAAGAGAGAGAAAAAAATATAAAAGAGGTAAGAATGAGTTAAAAAGTAGGTCACTTTTCGTTAAACATGGTGAAACAATGCTAAACAAATCAGTTTAACATGCCACGTCAGTATTTCGTAACTTTTTCTAAAAATTGTTAACGACGAGTGATCGATTTATTATAAATTGAAATGTTAATGTCTTATTTGTTATAAATTGATAACATTAATGACTAATTTATTAATTTTAAAACTTCAGCACCTTAATGACCATTTATGTAGTTTACCCTTACTTTAACTTCATCGCTTTACTTTTTTAAGACTTTTAACGTCAGCATTTCCCTAATGTTACCCTTATTTTCACTTTCATTTCTCGTCCTAAAATGTATGCTTATTCTCACCTTAATATCTGCTCCCTTGCTCCTTTTAATCATAAACCAATTACCAAACAGTCTCCTAGACCGACCAAAATAAGGCGTGCCTCCCCCGCCGCCGCCGTACCCCCCAACGCTACAACATCACTCTCCTTCCCGACGATGGTATCGGCCCTGAAATCATCTCCGTCGCCAAAAACATCCTCAAACTCGTTGGCTCTCTTGAAGGTTTTCTGTCCTTTTCCCCGTTTTCTCTCTTTTCAGTCACTCGTTTCTTTATGTTTGGTTACTGATTAAGTGAATCAAATAAATAGAAAAGAGTAAGGCTTGATTGTGGAACTGTAGTAATATTGTGTTTTCTGATTCGAAATGGATTTAGCTCCGTTTAGTTATTTGGTTTGGTAGAAACATTTGGAAAGAAAGAAATAAACTTTTAGTTGTTTATTACATTTGAATATGTTTAACTCTAATTGATATTTTATAGCTTAGTAGTTGAATTTTTTCTGATGTGTAAAGTAAAATTCTTGTGAGAATATGGAATTTAAACTGTAAATTAGACTGAGACAGTGGAATCGAAGCAAAATATTAATGATAATGCGAAACCCATAAAATTAAACATTGTTGTAGGTGTTTTACAGTACAGGTATTTGAATCAATGTGCTTGCCGAGAAAACTGAAATGTTTTAGGATTTTAAATGTATGCTATTGAAAAAAGCTTATTTTAATTAGTTGTTTTTATTTCTTGATGTTTAGCTCTTGACAGTGCAGGACAAATGCCAGACACTCTACAATTGAACATGATCTTTAACTACTGCAAACCACAATTTTTACAATTGGCTATCATTTGGTTGATACTTGATAGTACTATTATAATAATAGTAGTACCAATATCAAAACAAGTACTAGGTAACCTTCATTTGCAAGACTGTTAAGATTCCTTTGTTTTCTCTTTTTCTGTCCTAGGCCATTGACCGTTCGTAGAACACAGACAAACTCACTAAAACAGCACTACCTTCTTCCACCACTAAATTAGCAATGGCAAACATATCTAACATTCAACTAATTGCTATTCAGTGAATAACTAACGGTTAGTTGGATTCAGAGAATGCTACCGAGGCTCAGGTTTAAGAAAAAGTTTAGCCATCTTAACCAAAACCAACCGGACTTGAAACTCTTCCAGCTAAACATTTTTGACATCTTCCCAATGAAATTATCGCCCTTAATACGAACTTTATCGTGTATTATTACACGAAAAAAGAATAAGCGAATTACAAATATCAACAAAACCCATGATTTAAACTATTTTTAACATACGTAATTTAATTTTGGGGGGTTGCTTCTGGTATGGGCAATCCAAATATTTTAACAAGTTTTCTTTCTTTTCACATCATTTTTTTTAATAAAAAAAGTATTCAACGTTAATTAACTGAGAGATTTAAAAAAATAAAATGAAACAAAACAAAATCTTTAATTCTAACGACTCAAAAAACATTTTCAGGTTAAACTTTCGAGGAAATTAATGCAACGGAATGATAAAACCTATGAAAATTTTAAATTCTTACCTCAACGAAGAGCTCCCAATCGCAATAGAAATATCAGCCGAGAAAATTCCTCGGGGATTTTTCTAAAATACCGAATTTCCAGAATGAATTAAACTCACGCGGCCGATTCTCTTCGAAGGAAATTCTACGCTTTACGTTTTGTTTTTCTAAAAGATGATCGGTTATTTTTCCCTTTGTGGAGAATCGAAATAATTAACTATTATTAAGTGAAATAACGAGGAAAATCACGCGACGCTTATTTGTTTGGTTGAAAAGAAAGCAAAAGAAAACAAGGGAAGAAGAAGTAATAAAGTATAGAAAGGTCATATATTATATATATAGACCGAGGTGGATGGAAAAGACTTTGGCGACAAGTTTTGAAACTTTAATTTCTTTTAGGTAAAATACAACGTTTAATTCCTAAATTATTATTTTTATTTCGTTTTAGTACCTAAATTTTATTTTGTTTTATAATCATACCTAAGTTTAGTTTAAACTTTAATTTGGTATCCACTGTTAAAAATTAACAGAACTGCTAGTGATATTTTTATATTTTTCCAATGATGATATAGAATTATCTTATGGTAACATGTCAATATTATCATTAAGTTTTTTAACAGCGGGTATCAAACTAAAACCTAAACTAAACGTTAGATATGATTTTGAATAAAATAAAGTCTGGATACCAAAACGGAATAAAAGTAATAGTTTAGATACTAAATGTATAGTTGACCCATTTTCTTTTAAGTTGGTAGTTGAATTTGATTCTAGGGTTCAATCTCAAATTTATGTTAATATGTGTTCCAATTGAATTCTGAACTAAAATTATTTATTAAGATTAATAATTTAATTAAATTTAATTTTAATAAATATAATTATATAAATAAAAATACTAAAAAACTTATTAAGAAATTCATCCATCAAAATCAGATGTACAACGTGGATATGTCCGAATTAGTCAATGTAAAACCTTAAAACTCGGACCGACAACCAAAGAAAATATTAAAATCTTGCACATATCAATATAGGTTAGTATTTATCGAAATGAGTCGAAATATTATGATAAAAAACCATGGTTTTCAGAACCAGACCGGTTAGCGAACCGTTCATGCTACCAGTTCACTGGTTTAACCGGTCGAACCGGTCCGACCGATCGGAAGAACCGGACGACGTCATAATTATTTAAAAAATTAAATAAAAATACCAAAAATATTTAATAAAAAATAATTTTTTTATATCACAAGTTATATTCAAAGCAAGTCATAACATATATAAGTTAAAAACCATAAAATCAAGTGAAACAAAATGATTCAAATTAACTACAACATAATATTTAAGGTAAAACATATTAAATAATAAATATAATTATATAACTATAATAAAAAAATAAATTTGGGGTTAAAAAATCATAACAAAATTATATAACTATTCTTTCACTTCAATCAAGCTCGAATTTTAGGCTTCAATCGAGCTTCTAATTTTTTTTTGAGTTCAAGCCTTTTTGAGTTCAAGTTTCAATATTATATTTCGAGTTTGAGTTGAACTTGATAATTTTTAGCTTGTGAGTTTGAGTTGAGTTGAGTTTACTTTTAAAGTTTTCAAATTCGAGTCGAGCTCAACAATACTCGAGTTCGACTTGGCTCGTTTAACAAATGACGTTGTTTGGTTTAATTTTTTTTTAAAAAAAAACAAAAATCCCGGTTTTTCCCGGTTTTTTCCGGTTTCAGCCGGTCCGGTTCGAACGGTTCAGCGGTTCTGGCCGGTTCATTAATAGCGGTTCAACAGGTTTAGATTGAACCGGACTAAGCAACGGTTCCCGATTGAACCGACTGGTCCGGTTCAGTTTTCAAAACAGAGTAAAAAACACGTCAGTTTTTTTTTTACTGAAATAGAATTCAAACTATTTAATATAATTTTAAATTTTATATGATCAGTACCGATACAATATTAAACATCATGATTCCAATTGACTTTAGAGTTTAAATTGATACTTGTAGATAGTGTTAAGAATATTTTGTTGGAGGTTGAGATAAAATTTTAAAAATTGGGTTAATGTTATAAATTTTAATGTTAACATAATTTAATTTAAATTATTATTTAAAAAAATCAAAATCAAAATATTTTTATGTTCAAATCAAGTCTAGAATAATTAATAAATCCAAAAATACTACATTAGGTTACATAAATGATCGATGAATTAACCAAAAAGTATGACCGTTTGTAATTTTGTATGTTGGGAAAATGTGTTGAATTTGTTGATGAATTTGGTTATTGAATTTTCCTTAAATTTGATATATTTGTTTGAATATTTCGAATTAAAAAGATGTTTTGTGGATTCTTTAAATTTCAATTATTAATAGTTAATGAAATCAAAATATAACATTAAGCATGATTTTGAAAAATAATAATAATTAAATTATCAAAATAAAATAAAAAATCAAAAGTTAAAATTCAGAAAGTGTAGTTTTCCAAAAACAAATATTACGTTGCTCTTCATTCACGAAGTCAGATTATTCATGCTGACATGTATATGATCATGTAAGTATATGACTATTATGATGCATAACAAGCCGTGTTATGTTCTGTCATTTTTCCATCTCGTGTTGTTTGGTTTAGGGCAAAGGGGTTATATACGTTTCACACGTGTCTATTTTTGCCTCCTCTATTTGTAGCATGAATACCAATATTTGTGAACTAAGGTATCCTCGAGGGGAAAATTGTTTTTCTATTAGTTAAAAGTAATTATAAAATAGTATTTATTCGAAAAATTATTAATTATTAATAATGAATATTTAAATATCTTTATAAATAATATACTCAAACTCATAATCTTTAAAGATAATAATCATCCCTTAATTATTAAGAATGTTTAATTTATGCATCAAATAGAAAATTATTGGAAACCTCTTTTATTTTGTTGGGTATATAAATTGGTATGATGAAGATGTGAACCTAATATGTAATTGGTTTAAGTATTGTCACCTCTAATTTAGATGGTGGAAGGATTATACCTAGTTTAGAGAACCTGGTTAGTTTTTTATTTTTAATAATTTAAATGATTACAAAATAATATATGTTTAAAAAGTTAATTATTAATATTACATAAATATTTTATGGATACAATCACTAGAATTTGATATTTCTAAAGAGAATAACACTATCTTTTACTACTGAGATCTTTTTATTAACATTATTTATAAAATGTATTATTATTAAATAAATTTATGATAAATAAATTATATAATATTATAATTTATAATATTCTTGTGTATGTAATGTGGATAATATAAAGAGAATAAACATATATATTTAAAATTAGTGATTGATAGAATGGAATGGTTTCAATTATCTATTGGCACATTAAAAATATTTTTTAAGGTGAACATATATATATTAATAATATAAAAAATTTAAAATAAAATTAATTTCAGAGTTTATATTAAACACAATTAATAAAATAAATAATAAATAAAAATAATTTAAATTTTAGAATAAACATTACACATGCATCTGTCAATCAATCAATGTGACCATCCATATTTTTTATACTTTTACCTCTTTATTTTTTTATAAAATAAAATCCATTCCCGACTACGATACTTAAAAGATCAAGTGCTAAAATCTTGAAAGTACTTGCTAACAATACTTACAAACAGATCTTTTATCACAATGGAGAAAAAAAATTAAATTAAATGGTCATCAAAATATAAGTAATTTTTTTTAATATTAAAATTTTAAAAGTAATGATTTGGTTGTTGGCGTGATGTTATCATTTTATAAAAAAAATTATCACATGACCGTCACCAATCATTATTGAGATAACGAAACGATAAAACGTTGACATAACATGTTAAATTAATTGACTTAACACTTTTAACTATGCGAGACAATATTCTGACCACGTTTACTACTCTTTAAAAAGACCTCGATCCCTAAGAAAAGCCTATTTTTAAAATCAAATCCCGAGAATAATTTCTAAAAAAAGGAATCACAAGTGGATAGGGATGGCAAACGAGTACTTTTTTGTGGATTCCGCATCGCATCCGCTCCAATTGGAGCGGGGATGGGTATAATTTTAGCGGGTAGTGGGCGGGTGTGAATTTATAAAGTGGTACTCGTCGTGGGTGGTGGGCGGGTAATGGGTTTGAGACATTACCCGCCCCGCATCCGCCCGCCCAGCTAAATATCTATTAAATTTTGGACCATTATGAATTTAGGTGTAATTTTAGAGACTAATTTATAAATTTTAATATTATATAATATATAACATATAATTTAATTAAATATTAAAGATATTTAGTCTTTAATCTGGTATTTAATTAGGGAAATATTCAGCTCTTTGATTAAACCCATAATCCCACTAACCACGTCACTTTCCATGTTCTTTAGCTCATACTGCCCATCCAAACACAAATTAGTCGTACTATAAGCATTAACATCAAAAGCAGCAGTTTACATGTTCTTTAGCCCCTCAAAACCCATATTAGGCGCACTATGAGCATTAACATCGAAAGCAACACAACAATCCAGCTCTGCGACTACATGCTCCCTACAATTTGTCTCCATAACATTCGTAGAGCCACTCCTCTGACAAATTGAAGCATGCGCTGCTACCCCATCACGAACTGTCTGGGAACCAACTCCAACATCTCATTAGTTTGTTGTCAGGCTGGTCTATATGGGTATGTCGCTAGTGGGTAGTGGGTGTGGGGATGAATTTGAAAATATACCCGTGTGGGCGGCTGTGGATTTGAAAATTTGTACCCATCATGGGTGGTGGGCGGGTGGTGGATTGAAAAATAGTAGGTGGGTATGGGGATGGGGGATGGGGTATCCGTACCCGAACCGCCCGTTTGCCATCCCTACAAGTGGAGGAGAAGATGAAAAACTCGACCGACATACAACTTTTGTAACTGTGAACACCCAACACATATGTTGTTGTTGTTGTCCTCTTGATTCTATTTGGTTCGTATTCACGTGTCTTCAACACGTACAGTCGTTGTATCATAAATAAAAATAACATTTTAAATTTTCTATCACCATTACGACATTGATACACACTCGTAAGATATAACTAGATCACAAACCGATAAACGTCAATAGTCACGTTTTTTAGGAGTACTGATAATTGTTTCAACCACGGCGGCGACCACGTCCTCTTCTCCCCGATCTCCAACGCCCACGATTTGACTGACTGGAGGGAAACTGCGGCGACTCAGCAAATGGTGGTACGATGAGTATCTCTTCCTCACATTTTAGATGTCTTTCTTCTGTCAAAATTTTGATAATCAGTATGACATTCAAGCAAGCATTCTAGAAAGTAGTTCATAAACTTGTAAATCCTTCGGTAAATATGAATGCCAACTTAAATTTCTAAATATTAATTTGCGACAATGATTAATGAACTAACTGTTGTTCTTATTACTTTTTTCATGTAGGAATTGGAGTAAGCCTTGAAAGGCAGCCTCTCTATTCCAGTTCTTCTTCATCAACTCCCCAGCTACTTCCGCAGGGCTGACATTTACCTCCTCTAACATCCTCTCAATCTGCTCGAAAACACCATCGTTGCCGATACCGAAATAGTTGAAGGCAAGTTGCTTGAATATGGATACATTGCAGTACGACATGTGAATATGCATGTCCATCCGACCCGGTCGCACCAATGCCGGGTCTAACCGTTCTTTATGGTTCGTAGTGAAGATTATAATGCGTTCTTCGCCGCAGCATGACCAAAGTCCATCAATGCAATTCAAGAGTCTAGACAGTGTCACTTGATTGTCACCTTGATTTCCATCGGACTCTGTCTCCGATTCTCGATTTTGTAGCTTGATCGAGCAGTCAATGTCTCGATGATGAGTATGGATCGACTTGGCATGGTGAGCAACAAAAATCGAAGATCCGAGTTAGTATGGACGTCGGTGAGATCCAAGTCATAGATGTCATATTTCAAGTAATTAGCCATCGCTGCTATCAAGCTTGATTTGCCTGTCCCTGGAGGACCGTACAACAGATATCCACGTTTCCAGGCTTTGCCTACTCTTTTGTAGTATTCTTCCCCATTTGTAAAGTGTTGAAGATCCACCATTACAGCCCTTTTGAGCTCGGAATCCATAGCCAGTGTGTTGAATGTCATTGGGTGTTTGAGTTTGATCTCTTCCACATCCCATCTTCCATAAACAACTGTGTGAAGATTTATCATCTTTTTCTCTTCTGTCATCAACTTTGCTCTTTCTAAAACATAAGGCAAGTACGAATCGATCACTAAATCTTTGTTTCTCTTGTGAAAACTCAGCTCATATCGTCTAACTTCTGATCTTAGAGATGAATTAAGATCCCCACCATTGTTCTGATTCCGAGAAGGAACTGAGTCAACTGGTGAACAAACCAGTTGCCACTTCATCTCCACTTTCTCGAAAACATCAACCAAAATCCCACCTCGATCCATGGATAAAGCTAACTTGTTATCCTTCTCAGATTTTCCCACCTTAACTCTCTGGATAGATGGGGCTGCAGTTTTGCTTCCCAAGTAGATATCAACAGCTTCAAACACTTGGTTGACAGCAAGCCCTCTGAATTCTTCAATCACAATTGTTATCTGAGAAGTGAAATGGTGAGATAGATTCTCTAACTTGCAGGAGAAGTAGTTCATGACTTGTGGAGGAAGGAAATCATTGACAATGGTCCGAATCACCATTGATGCAGCTGCTATGGAGCCTAGTGTGGATAGAAGGTTCTTACTTTTCATCGTTCTCCTTTGGGTCGACTTTTTTTTTTGTGAAATTATGTATGGGAAATTGGTTTTGATGGTGGGTTTTGTTTTTTTTGGAAGATCTTGTTGAAAAAATTTGCAGAATCTGTGTTGATGAATAGGTTGTGAGGTAATAGGTAAAACCCAGAAATTCTTGCTTTGGATTGAGATGCATCACCATATTTATGTATGGGTGTTTTGCTGACCATTTCAAAGGAGGGTCTAATATAATTCTAATACATGTTTTCAACTTTGACTTTTCTGTTCCTTCTTCTCCAAGCTCCTCATGACTTTTCCAAGGGAAAAATAAAATTCTTTCAAAAGAGACTGTTAATTTTAAATACAATGTCAACGATTATATTAAACATGATGCGCACTATGGATGATATTCGATCGAGCCGTGTTAAGTCAAATATTTTTAAGTTAATCGAATTGATGAGTCTTAAGTTAATCAAATTGTTCGAGTTTATGTTAAAATTTAATCATAAATATTTATAATATTATGATATCAATTGATTTCAATTTAAATGACTTTTATAACTATATACGATATATGCAATATATATATATATATATATATATATATATATCAGACATAGTTGAGAAACTCCACTAAAATTTTAAAATTTACTGATTACTAAAAAATCAATTTTTTAAATCGATATGAGTTTTTCTCACTGTAATATGAATAAAATAAAATAACTGAAAATATTATGACAATATATTAATATATAAAATTATCTAAACGTACTAAAAATTATATATTTTTTATATCTAAACTATTTAAAAATTGGATGATACAATTAAATTTAAACATATTTTAGAACTCGATTTTCACGAGATATCAATTAAAGAAGATACAAATATGTATTTTCTTAGGAAAAATATATAAATTTTTAAATAAAGATAAAGGACGATGAATTTAATTCCACCCCAACCATTTTTGACTTTGATATTGTCGGTCCTTTTTCTGAATGTCATGAGTCCTAAAATTATAAGAAATTTACTTTATTTATGGGTAGATTAAATTATATACTATTAAATTTTAGATATTAAACTTTAATTTTTTTAATTAGAGTACTAAATTTTAATTTTGACTTCAATTATATCATTATACCATTAAAATTCAAACGATGTGATGATATGGACTAAACAAAATTATTTTAGTGCGACTCTTGAGGTTTAACGATGTCATTTTAGGCACTAAACTTTAAAGATGCATCGATTTTGTCACTAAATTTTTAAACATATTAGTTTTTGGCACGATAATTTTTTGACAACTATCGACAACCAATCATCGTCTGTCACTGCCATCTTTCACGACAAGATCAGTACTAATTTCTTCTCCTAAGACTGGGTTTTCACGAAACTCACTCAAAATCAACGAAATTAAACAAAGAACCATCATTTTTAGTGATTTTGGGACTTTTTTAGATTTGAGGGGTTTGTTTGAAAATTCGAACAGTGAGAAGTATTATTTTGAGAAGATGAACAACATAACTCAAAACTAGTCTTATCAAACGACCATCAAAGGAGATCAGAGTATTAGCACATGTAACCTTTAAATGATTTTTATCGTATTTGAGTGGATTTCATGGAAAACCAATATTATGAGAAGAAAGAGGACAGAAATGCGAACGTTTTGATATTTATCTTGCAATAAAAAGACGATCGTTGACAGACAACTATTGGCTATCAACGTCGATCTGAAAAATTTAGTGCCAAAAACATAATCTTTTTAAAATTTAGTGGTAAAATCAATCCACCCATAAAATTTAGTGCCTAGAACGACGTGATTTCTGACATCGATAGTCATGTTAAAATTACGTCATTTTTTCCACATCATCACATTGAATGAAAGTTTTTTCAACATCATTGTGTCGTTAAAATTTAATGACCCGATAACATAACTGAAGTATGAAAGAATAATTTTGAAGGTTAAATTTATAAAGAATGGAACCCATAGAAATTTTATTCCTAATGAATGAATAATTAATAAATTAAGAAACTATGATCCATTAAAATACGCCAACTTGTTTGTGCCCTAGGTTTGCCTTTATCATAATAATTTGACACATGAGTTATATTATTAGTCAAGGTTTAATATTTATTTTAGTCCCTTCCCTTTAGTAAAATTTTCACTTCATCACTTCAATTTTTTGTCAGATTTTTAACGTCAACATTTCCCTAATGTTACCCTTATTTTCACTTTCATTTCTCGTCCTAAAATGTCTGCTTATCCTCTCCTCAATGTCTGCTCCCTTGCTCCTTTTAATCTTAAACCAATTGCCAAACAGTCTCCTAGACCGACCAGGATCAGGCGCCTGCCGTAATCCCCCAACGCTACAACATCACTCTCCTTCCCAGTGATGGTATCGGCCCTGAAGTCGTCTCCGTTTCCAAAAACGTCCTCAAACTCTAGCTCTCTCGAAGGTTTTCTGTCCTTTTACCCGTTTTCTCTCTTTTCAGTCATCCCCGCTTAGTTATTTTGTAACACCCCAATATAGAGGCTAAATTTAAGAAATTATAAACTGGTGGATTTAATTGGTATTTTGAAAGAAATGGTGGATTAAATTGTAAGATTTCAAAGTTGGGAGACCGTTTTAAGAAGTACATGAAATTCAGTGGCTAAACCCATGATTTAACCATTTTTTTATATGTTGAATTATAAATCCCCCGTACGCAGGTTCAGCTGAGATTTTCTCAGTTTTCCCTCTCCGATCAACTAACTTTCAACTCCGATCTACTCGCCTGTCTGACCTTCGATCGACGAGTCGAAACCACCATCGTGTTCGTTGTTAATCGAGGAACAAAACCCCTCAAACCTTTCGTCGTGAATCGTCACCGTTCGTCGTTAATTTCAGTAGGAAGTACCGTCGGTAATAACTCGATTTTAGTTGGTTTTTCATCGATTCACGACGATCGGGTCATCCGTTTACGACACCTCCCGCACCATCGTGTTCCTTGCATCGTTGGGAGTATGCCGGTGTCATCCTTGGTCTCCGTCGACGGCGGTGCGTGAGGAGGTGAAGCGGTCAAAGTTTCTGATTCGTTGAAATTGAGCTCTCCGCCGTTCAAAATTATGAACCGAGCTTTGTAAGTATCTCAAAATCGCTCAAAATAATTTTTAGGAATTTTTCGGGAATTTAGCACTGTTCACGCGCCCCCATGCGCCACCACCGGTTTTGGTGCATAGTTGACCAGTCATAACCCGACCCGACCCGTTTACCCGACCTGTTGACCCGACCCGTTGACCCGACCCAACCCGTTGACCCGACCCGTTGACCCGTTGACCATTGACCGGCGTTGACCAAAACTTTGACCGGCTTTGACCAGGCATTAAACGACCTTTGACTTCGACCGATTATGCCTATCCTGACATTTTTCGACGTTCCAAATCCGATTCCGCTGTCTGTTTTTCAAAATTCGAACTCGTAGGCCTCGAAATTGCCGGTCAAACTCGTTGACTTTGATTTTGACCAAAATTTTCAAATTTCCGAAAAGTCATATTTTATGCTTTCAACGTCCTGAATCCGAATCCGAAGTCTGTTTCACCAAATTCGAACCCGGTAAGCTATTTTTCACTAATTTATCACTCGATCCGATCCGTTTGTCGCAATTAAGCTCCGTTTCTGATATAATTTATGTTGATATGTATCTGAGGAATTATTGGAAGTTGAATTGAAGATCAAAGGCGTTCGAATGGAATTTTTATGGTCGATCAATATTGCACGAAAATCGAGGTAATACTTTACTACCTCTTTATGCTTTATAGAACATGTTGGTATTGGTAAATGCATGAATGGAAATGTTTGGTCTCATATGTGTAATTAATGAAGATCTACACTAGATACGAATACGGTAGAAAGTAGATAACTGAATATAGCTCAGATGACTATTATAAGAAATTGGAGGACAGTTGGAATTAAATTACAAGTTCTGGAATTAAGTGATAAAAGAATCAACCATGGATTGTAGATTATAATTTATCTCATTAAAGGTACTTAGATGATAAATTATGAGAATATTTCGATTAGGTAAAATTACTAAATTACCCTTATGTTGGAAAATGACAAGAATTGTCTCTAGAAGTGGATTAATAAATCTGAAAAGAATTATTGATCTGCTAAAACTATTGATGTGCATAAGAAATGTTAGTTTTACTTGGAAATTATGGATAACCGATTTTTAACCCCAAGAAGGTTTATGCTAGATACTAGAAGTCTTTTAAGGAATCATTTCAAGATCAAAGAATGTTCGAGGAAGCAATTAATCATAGGATCTCTATATTATATTATTTTCGTTAAGAGCTAATATCGAAATTATCTGGTTAAGTAATTACGAAAATTCCCTTGAGAGGTAAAATAGTCAGAGTTTACCCTGAAGGAGAAAGTACTTTGAGGATTTGTACTTAACTTGATTAAGTACAAATTTAATTATTAATATTCTATCTTTGTAAAGAAAAATTCATAATATTGCGTTTGTAAAATTTGAGAAGGCACTTGACCGAAAATATCCGAGTTATGAGTAAATACCTGAAGAACAATTTGTCGGGGGTGTTCTGTTGTCAGAATTGTTCGAAATGACTGAAATAAATAATAAGATTGAATTTAATAGTAAGATCAGACGGAAGGAAATGATTGAAATATGATGAATCTATAAAATGACCAAAATACCCTTGTAATGGAAATGACCTAAGAATACCACCAAGCTCAAGAATGATTGGATATCTTCGAGCTCTGTTATGATTGGAATAAAACTGAAAACCAAAATGACCAAAATACCCTTATGGTCTATATTAAGTAAATGTCTTGGATTAATTAAGGAATCCAAGTAAGCATAGATATTGGACTACCTTTAAAGGTAATAGAAAATAATTAAGTGAGTAGATCAACCCTAAAGCTATGTCAATACCTGAATGGCATAGATATTACTGGAACATGTGTTCGTCTTCTCAAGTTTGGCTCGATGATAAATTTTGGAAGTATTCAGCTCAGCTCAGCTCTAGATCGTATTTAGTACTAAGAATTGGACGTTTGTTCGACAAATCAACCACGAATACCAAATTGAATAGAATGAAAG
Source organism: Hibiscus syriacus (assembly GCF_006381635.1). Taxonomy (NCBI): domain Eukaryota; kingdom Viridiplantae; phylum Streptophyta; class Magnoliopsida; order Malvales; family Malvaceae; genus Hibiscus; species Hibiscus syriacus. Next base: position 1,131,563 of record NW_024063071.1, on the reverse strand, counting down.
TACAACATGTATCTGAAATTCAGGAACGATTGAATTACTCTGGAAAATCCTGAAGTAACTGGAATGTACATGACTGCTAAATGAACTAGGTAACCTCAATGACTGAGGATTTAATAAGTGATTTGGATAAGTCTGGAAACTCTGATGAGTTTACGTAGTGTACAATTACAATGGGTTATGAACAAATTAATCAAGTACGTCAGCATTTCATGATACAGTGGAAGCGTGAAAATGAAATAAAGACATTGGAAGATTTATTCAGCGATGATTCCGAAAATGGTCTACGGATAAGAATTTGTGGTATTAAAGAGTAAATACCCTAGAAGGAAAATGAATTGACCAGTCGACATAGATTGTTAAGGTTCTGAATCTTCGTTCTCAAGTTGTTCGATTATCCGATCAATTGACATGGATGTAAAGGATTCTGAATACCCTTCTGATTACGTACATCTTCTGAAAACTGTCCGAATAAGATAATATCCTGATAATTCACATTCCGAATAACTGATGATTCTGTCAGTTATTGAACTCTTCCAATAGTGATTATAAATTCCAACATTCTATCGACATACTGAAGAACTGTGTTTCTCTGCCTGATATAGTACCTCTAAATAATACCTGTAAACTCTGGTGTGTTCCCTAATTACATGAATATTTTATCTGATTTCAAATTTGAATTCTGTTATGATACCTGACCTGGATTCTGATCTGATATTGACATGGATTCTGATCTGATACATGACCTGGATTCTGATATGATACTTGACTTGAATTATGTTTTGATTTTTGATATATCCGTTTACGGACGGAACATATTTTATTGGGGGGTATTGTTGGAGGAAGATTACTTGGAGGTTCCTCGGTTGTGTGCTCAGGGCCTTACTTACCAGTTCCTCGGCTGTGTGCTCAGGGCCTTACTGGACATGACGGGGTTGTATAGTTCTGGGGAACCTACACATTTTGTTTGTGACGGATGGGGGTATATATATATATGTTTTAAAAAGATCTAAAAAGTTACATGGTTTTTGGGAACACACTAGAAAACCTATTCTGATCTCTTGAACTCAGTCATCCGAAATATTTCTCTGAACTGAAAGCTCATTGTCCGTTACCACCTGAAATATCAGTAGGATCTCTGCTCAGCATAAAAATCTGTAAATGTTCAGAAACAGTAAGGAAATATATATTTATCTATATCTGCACGTTCATCAGCATCATCTGGTAGTTCTGTATTACTGAGCTTTCCAAAGCTCACTCTATTACTCACCTTTTCAGGTTAAAAGAATTGTATCAGTGCTTCTATCGACTTCAGTAAGGGAGTTCGTCCGGCGTTGTTGTAGAGTATGGTACATGTGATTAGGGGGCATGTAATTGTATTTTGATTTTATATACGAGTTTGGAAATATGTTTTATTTTTAAATAGTGAAAACTGATTTTATAAGTTTACATGTTCTGATAAAAAGTTTTAAATTTTCCGCTATTTTTACAGTGGGTCGCTCCGATGGCCCTAATGTGACTTCCCGGATCAGATCGGGCTACCCGCATCGGTCTGGGGGTTACATATTTGCTTTGGTAGTATCATTTGGAAAGAAATAAATAAATTTTTAGTTGTTTATTACATCTAAATATGTTCAACTATAATTGATATTTTCTATCTTAGTAGTTGAATGTTTCTATGATGTGTAAAGTGAAATTCTTGAGAGAATATGGAATTTAAACTGTAAATTGGACTGAGACAGTGGAATTAAACATTGTTGTAACAAATTATTAAAATTATCAATTTATAATAAATCAGTCATTCACCGTTAATAGCTATTAAACTGGGTGACAGAATGAAGATATGATATGTTAAACTAATTTGTTTACCACTATTTCACCATGTTAGATGAAAATTGACCAACTTTTTTACTAATTCTTATCTCTTTTATATTTGTTTTTTTCTCTCTTTCTCCTTCTTTCTCTTTCGTTCCCATTCCATCTCCAATAATTTTAAATTAACGATCAAATGTTTGATTTTTTTCTCTTTGCATAAAAGCTTTTCTCACTCTCTAATGGCAGGAGAAAGAATGAGAAAGAGAGAGAAAAAGCAAATATAAAAGAGGTAAGAATGAATTAAAATATGGCGTTGTCCACAGTTGACCAAAACTTTGACTGGCTTTGACCGGGCATTAAACGACATTTGACTTTGACCGAGTATACCTATCCTGACGTTTTTCGACTTTCCAAATCCGCTGACTTCGATTTTGACCGAAAATTTCAAATTTTTTGAAAAGTCATATTTTATGTTTTCGACGTTCTGAATTCGAATCCGAAGTCCGTTTCGCCAAATTCAAACCCGATAAGCTGTGTTTGACTGATTTATCACCCGATTCGATCCGTTTATCACAATTAAGCTCCGTTTTTATGTAATTTCTGTTGATATGGATCTGAGGAAATATTAGAAGATGATTTCAAGATCAAGGGCGTTCGAATGGAATTTAATGGTCGATCAGTATTATACGGAAATCGAGGTAATACTTTATTATCTCTTTATGCTTTATGGAACATGTTGATATTGGTAAATGCATGAATAAGATAACGTTGATCACTTTTGTGGACTTGAATGATTTATACACTCTATATGAATGTGGTAAAAATTATGTAACTGAATACGGATCGAATGACTAATATAAGAGATTGATGAATTGTTAGAATTAAATTACAAGTTTGTGATTGGTGATAAAGAAATCAGCCCTGGATTTGTAACTTATATTTTATATCATCAAAGGTTAAATGTTAAAGGTACTTGGATGGAAAATTATGAGAATACTCCGGTAGGGTAAAATTATGAAAATACCCTTATGTTGCAGGATGACAAGAATTGTCCCTAGAAGTTAATTAATAACTCTGAAAAGATATATTGATCCGATATAATTACAAATGTGCATAAGAAATGCTAGTTTTGCTTGGAAAAGTTGGATAACTGGTTTTTAATGCCAAAAAGGGTTTGCGCAAGATGCTAGCAGTTTGTTAAGGAATAATTTCAAGATCAAAGAATATTCGGCAAAGAAATTGACCATAGGATCTTTAAATTATAATTATTTTTGTTAAGAGCTAATATCGAAATTATCTAGTTAAGAAATTACGAAAATGCCCTTGAGAGGTAAAATAATTCGAGTTGACCCTGAATGAGTAAGTACTTTGAGGATTTTGTACTTAACTCGATTAAGTACGAATTTGATTGTTAAGATCCTGACTTAGTGTAGAAAATTCTTGATATTCCGTTGGTAAAAATCTAAGAAGGCACTTGACCTGAAAATATCCGAGTTACGAGTAAATACCTGAAGAACAATTTATCAGGGTGCTCTTTTATCAGAATTGTTCGAAGTGATTGAAATTGATGATAAATTGGAATTATATAATAAGACATGATGGAAGGAAATAATTGAAATACATCGGATCTGTAGAATAACCAGAATACCCCTGTAATGTAAATAACCCAAGAATATCACCAAGCTCAGAAATGATTGGATATCCTCGAGCTCTGAAAAGAATGGAATGAAACTGAGCACCATAATGACCAAAATACCCTTATGACCTAAAATTAGTAGAAGTGTTGGATTAATTAAGGAATCCAAATAAACATGGATGTGGTACTGCTCTTAAAAGTTATGGATCACATATTAAGCCGAGCAATCAATGCTAGTGTATATGTCAGTACCTAAAATGTATAGATGTTACTTGAATGCGTGTTCGTCTTATCAAGTGTGGTTCGATGATAATTTTGAAAGTACTCAGCTCAACTCAACTCTAGGTTCGATAATAAGAAATGGATATTTGTTAGACAAATCAACCACGAAGACCAAATTAAATTAAACAGAAGTACAATATGTATCTAAAATTCAAAAATATATGGATTATCTGGAAAGCTCCGAAGTAACCGAGATAGACTTGACTGATAAACGAAATGAGTAACCTCAATGAGTGAAGATTAAATAGGTGATTGGATAAGTTTGGGAACACTGTTGCAAGAATGTTGGTATTAAGAGTAAATACTCTGAAAAGGCAGTAAATTGACGGGTCGACATGCATTAGTTCTGAGAGATTGTTCAGTTCGAATTGTTCGATAAACCGATCGATTAACATGGATTATAAATGTCTTGAAGCTTCGTTTCTCCTTTATTAGCTCAATCACTCTGGGCATTCTGGAACACTTTCCTGATGCACCCGAAAATATAATGAGATTCTAAAGTATCAACCTTAAATGTCTGGCTAGATCAGTTAGTAATCGATTCTCCTCAATAGAACCTTGTTCCTGGAATCCGATCAAATTGCTCGAGTTTCATGTTGTCCTTATTGGTAACGATAAATGCCTCTGAAAAATATACGTATACTCTAGTGTTTCCAAATGAATTACATGACGGTTTTATATGTTTTGAAATGAGTTTAGTACAAGTATTGATTTACTGGTTTATGAACCATGGCAACATGGTAAGTGATTTATGATTATGGTTTTATCGAAAATATAAATTGTTTCTGATTTATGGAATCACAGAACTACTGGTTATGAATTATGTTTATGTTCACTGGTTATACTCGAACTATTTTACCGGGATATTATATGGGTAGATGGAGGTACAGCTTGATCAAGCTGGAAATTTCTTACGGACCTAAGGGATCTTGGGTAGGCTTTCAGGCCCAAGGTACTCCATTGGGTTAATCATTTGACTACTTATGGTGACATGTGGAAATTTGATATACGATTTATTTCATGATCACGGATATGACATATTACTGGATCATGATCCAGGTATTACGATTTACAGATAAAACTAATTTCTACTGGATTTTTATATGGATAGGAATCTGGAGTCTAGAGGCACAACCCTGATCTGGTTGTAAGTCATTACGGACCTAAGGATATCTTGGGTAGGCCCCAAGGCATATCCTTAGGTTGGTTCCCTTTGCTGTGTGCATAACGTAACCCTACGGACCTAAGGATATCTTGGGTAGGCCCCAAGGCATATCCTTAGGTTAGTTCCCTTTTGCTGTGTGCATAAGGTAACCCTACGGACCTAAGGATATATTGGGTAGGCCCCAAGGCATATCCTTAGGTTGGTTCCCTTAGCTGTGTGCTTAAGGTAACCCTACGGATCTAAGGATGTCCTTGGGTAGATCCAAGGTATATCCTTAGGTTGGCTCCCCTTTTTGCTGTGTGCTGAGGCAAGCCCTATTGCAGTTCTGGGGAACTGCATAATGGAGTTTGGTTGGGGGTTCAACTATGGTTTTAAAAAATTTATATCTTTTCACTGGTTTTGATTGGAACACTATACATCCTATTCTTCGCTGAAAATGTCATACTTGATGCTTCCTATGAATTGTGATTTTCATGGCTTCAACTTGATGAACTACTGATGGAACCCCAGATTATTCCTCAACGGGTATACGTTTGATTCAATAAGGAAATTATATGGCTTTCTATTTATCTGCATGTCATGTAGCATCATCTGGTAGTTCTGTATTACTGAGATTTCTGAAGCTCACTCTGTTACTCATTATTGCTGGATAAAAGAATTGTACCAGTGCAGCTATCGATATCAATAAGGGAATTCTTCCGACGTTGCTTTCAGAGGATGGTACATGTGATTAGGGGGCATGTAGATTGTATTTTGTTTTATATCTGGGTATGAAAATCCTGTTTTATTTCTGAATCATAATAAATCATTTTATGAGTTACATGTTTTGACAAAAGTTTTAAAATTTCGCGATTTTTACAGTGGGTCACTCCGGTGGCCCTAATGTGACACTCCAGATTGGATTGGGCTATCCGCATCGGTCTGAGGGGGTTACATGAGTTCCATTGCCCGAGGAAACACTTTCTGCAGCACAAAAAGTAGATGTCGTTCTCCTTGGAGCAATTGGAGGGTATTCTCGTATATGATACTTTGTTGATTATTTTCTTAGCTCTTCTATTGTGCATTTTTCATTTATCATTTGATTTATCTTCAAGATATAGGGTTGAGAAAAACTCGACTCGACTTAATAAAAAAATTGAATTTTTTGACTCGACGCTAAAAACTCGCATGACACAAAAAATTTAAAATAAAGTGTGAGTTATAAAATAGGACTTGAATAACTCAAAATTTTAGTAATTAGTGGATAGATTTTCAAGTACGAGCCAAGTCCCTCAACTTTACATAATATATGTATATCACACATGAATAAAATATATGTATATGATATATGGTTATAGAAAGCCGTTTAAGTTGAAATCGATTAGTACCATAACATTATAAATATTTACAATTAAATTTAAACAGAAATTCGAACCACTCTACTCAACTAAAAAATTTTCAAATAAAGTTCGAGTTATAAAATATGACTCGTCAACTCAACAAACTCGAAAATTTTTCTTAGGTCGTCTCTTCTTGTTCATTTTTCTTTTTTCATTTATCCTTGATTTTTCTTCAAGGTATAAGTAGGGGCAGCAAAAATTGATTTGAAAAAATTAATTTTTTCGACTCAACACTAAAAGCTCGCACCGGCTCAAAAAAATTCAAAATATAGTTTGAGTTATAAAATAAGACTCGAATAACTTGAAAATTTTAGTAATTCGTGGATTGGTTTTCAAGTTCGAGTGAAGTCTTTCAATTCTACATGATACATACATATGAAAAAATATGAAGAAATACATATGTATATCGTATATGACTATAGAAAGCTGTTTTAATTGGAATCGATTACTATCATAACATTATAAATATTTATAATTAAATTTAAACAGAAACTTAAACAACTCGACTCGAATCAAATAAATTTCAGGTAAATTTTTAATTATAAAATATGACTCATTAACTCGACTAACTCAAAATTTTTGGCTTTACTCAATCGGATACTCATCCCTAGATATAAGTGGGATAAAAATGAAAAATATTTGAAGCCTAAGACGGGCCTACTTCAGCTTAGAGAAGGATTTAGAGTCTTTGAAAACTTTAGGCAGCTACTGTTTTACCACAGGTAATGGCGTATTAGTTGATCTATATGAATTCTTCTTCATATGAAATATAAAACTTCATTTGCAATCTTAATGAGTTTAATGAACTTTTAGAATTGGGTAAAAACTTGCATTATCAAGAAATATAGTCTAGGTGTGATGGAGAGTATATTATTTTTTATTGAACTTCAATCTTTTTTACCTTCTATTTTTTTGGTCTTTTTTTTCTTCTAAAACTGTTACCTTAGTTTTAAAAGGCACAAGATCCATTTAGGCACAAGTGGTCTCTTGAGCCTAGGTGCAATGCGTAGGATGAAGGCGCACGTCTTTGGTAGACATGACACACTTTTATGCTAAAAAACTTATATATCAATTTTTTTGATAAAAACTTACATAACATGAAGGACATTGGAAGGAGGAAAAGAGTGCCTCTAACTTTTATTAATTAGAACAATAATACACCTCCACACCTCAACAGCTAACAACTTTTTACAAAACAGAAAACCATAAATCTGAAAACATAACACACCCTGATACTCCCTACATAATAACAACCAAGGCATAACACCTTAACCATTACACAAACCTAAAAATCAGCCTATACCAGCTTTAGCTAATTCATCCACTTCCCAATTTGCTGCTCTCGAGATGAGCCTTGTGATAATACCCTTCCTCTCCATAGTAGAAGCTATATCCCTTACCAAGGATTGAAACAAAGTAGTACTAAGGTTCAGATTATTAATCCACTTCAGAGCATTAGAAGAATCTGATTCCAAAATGATCCTCTAATTTGAAAAGAAATCAGCTTCAACTTTCTCAATAAGAATCAACCCTCTATTGATCGCCAAAAGCTCTACGAGTAAGGGAGGACATCCCCCTACCTTCTCTGAAAATAACCCAAGCACCAACCCACTGCCATCCCTAATCAAGCCACCTATTCCACTCTTATCCCAACCTTTGACCATTGCACCATCTATATTTACTTTTAAGAACCCTTCCGGAGGAGGACTCCACCTAGAAGAAGGAAGATACCTCTTATTCAGATTGATATATTGATCTGCTAGTTTTAAATCCCCATCAAGGAATCGAAAATGATGAACATCCTTAACTGATGTTTCAAACCAAGAGTTCAGAAACGTGAAATGAAGAATAGCAACGCTGAATCTACCTTCCCATTCTGAAAAATCACCTCATTCCTACATTTCCAAACAGACCACAATACTGCTCTTGAAATAAACTTCCATATATGAGATCGCGACACTAGGTCATCCAGGAAATTAAGAAACATCAACGAACCAGGAACCATAAAGAAACATTCCATAACTTTAAAAACTTAGCCCACAAAACCCAACACTTCACAGTGAAGAAACAAATGAGAGACCGACTCATTGTACTTCCTGCACATAGGGCAGACAGAGTCTTCAACCCAGTAACTCCACTCTTCAGCAGTTCCTCTTTCACACGCAACTCTATGATGAGCAAGTTGCCAAAAAAAAAGATTCCACACGTGGTGGAGCTATTCCTTTCCAAACATACCTTTCCCAATTACTTTCTAATTGATCAATACCCTCTCTATCAAAATAGGTTTTCATGCATGATTTTGCTGTAAAACATCCCTCTCTATTTCCCAACCAAATCCAACAATCTTCCTCTACTAGAGACAAAGAAGAGCTATTCAACAGAGAGATAATTTGTAGCCACTGGTCAACCTCCCAATCCACCAAATTCATTCTCATTTGAATATCCCAAACCCAACCCGAATCATTGTACAATATGAATTCTGCAACATTACCCTCTTTGTTATTCGAAAGAGAAAATAACCTTGGAAACATATCTTTTAGAGGAACCAAACCCAACCAAACGTCATGCCAAAACTGAACAATTTCTCTATTTCCAGCTCTAACACACAAATTTATCCTAAAACAGTCCCTAAAAGCATCACTTGAAAAGAAGTTCTTAACAACTCCTCTCCAAATCCAAGAAGTACGAGCTGTCCAAATATTCCGGATCATCAATGAATTAGGATCCATATTGTAAACACAACACACAACTGGTTTCCACCAAGAATTTTTCTCTGCAGCAAATTTCCACACCCATTTCCCCATAAGAGCCCTGTTTAATAGCAACAGATTCGAAATCCCTAAACCCCCTAACTTCTTTAGCTTACACACCAAATCCCACTTGATCCAATGAATGTTCTTTTTATCTGATGACCCTCTATAGAAATGATGCCATGATAGAGTTTAGTTTGTTGAGAACACTAATAGGGATCCGAAAAATAGAAAGATAGTGAATTGGAAGAGAGCACAACACCGATTTGACCAAGACAGCCCTTCCAGCCAGAGATAAAGATTTGGCCTTCCAACCAGCCAAACTATTATAAAATTTTTGTATAACCGGTTCCCATAGGGAAAGGGAATTCCTCTTGGCCCCCAATGGAAGACCTAAGTACTCCGAAGGAAAAACTCCCCTTACGCACCCTATTTCCTTTGCCCATGAAACTAGTTCCTCCTCCCCCACATTAATTCCAAAAATTCTGCTCTTAGACAGATTCAACTTCAAACCCACTATCAGTTCATAAATTAAAAGCACCATTTTAATATTCACCAAATCATGAATAGAAGCCTTACTAAAAATTATTAAGTCATCCGCAAATTGCAAATGAGATAACATGAAAGAACGATCATAACCCGTTGTTCACTGCTTTTATCAACATTAAATGTAGAAAATCTCCTCCCAAATTGAACAACAAAGGGGATAACGAGCAGCCATGCCTTAGTCCTCTAGTAATGTGAATTTTCTCCGTAGGTGTGCCATTTACCAAAACTGAAATGGAAGCTGTTGAAGCATACTTCTATATCCAAGAACTCCATCTAGCTCCAAACCCCATTTTACTTATTATTTTCAGCAAGATCCTCCAATCAACCGTATCAAAAGCTCTTTTGAAATCCACCTTAAAAATAACTCCCTTCAATCCTTTTCTCCTCCAACAATCAATGCCTTCATTTGCTATAAACGAGCAATCTAAAATATGTCTCCCCGATATAAATACGAACTGTGAAGGACTAATAACTTCATTAATGCATAAGTTAACCTTCTAGCCAGAACTTTTGATAGAATTTTATAGAAACCCCCAACTAGACTAATAGGCCTAAAATCTTCAAGCCCCTCCGGATTGTCCCACTTGGGAATAAGAGAGAGGAAAGAATGATTGGTTTCCATGTTCCATTCCTTTCCCTCATAAAATTCCTTAAAAAATAGCAGCAAAACTTCCTTCAGACTTTACCAAAACTTCTTAAAAAAGCCTAAATTCAGTCCATCTGAGCCAGGTGCTTTATTACAATACGAATTAGCGATTACACCCCAAATTTCCTCTTCAAAAAAAGACTTCTTGAGTGCCATACTCTGCTGATTCGAGAGCTGTAAAAAATCCAAGTCCATCTCCTCAACTTCCAATATATTTTCCTGATTTAACAACCCCTTGAAAAAGTGCACCACCGAAGCTTTAATTAATTTTGGATCTGAAATGTCTTCATTATCTACTTTGATGGATTTGATACCATTTCTCCTTCCTCAACCTCTTGCACACTGGTGGAAAAATCTAGTGTTCTTATCCCCATTCAAACTCAACTTCAATCTTGACTTTTGAAGCCAAATTAGTTCATCTTTTTTATATAAGTCCCACAGCTCTTTCTTTACTTCCACTAGGTTCTTCATAGACACTATGGAGAGACCTTGTTGCAAATTAAGTTTCATCTCCTGAATTCCTTTCTCCAACCTATTTATTCTCCCAGGGATCTCAAGATAACCCTTCCCAGACCAATTCTTCACTGCATCCTGCACTCTTTTTAGTACACTAGAGATTGGTTGTCTATTCTCCACATTACAAGAAAACATATTTTGTACTCAATATAAAAGCACAAGTGATAGAAAGTGGCGAGACCTTTGGAGGAGGAGAAGATTGTAGAGGTGATGATGGGATTGCCATCAATTCAGTCGCCAGAACAAATTGATGGTACAGTAAGAATACCTATAAATTCACATAGACAAACAAGCAGTCTCATCGAGGAATGTTTATCGAGTTAGTTGATCGTGAGTTGGACAGTGTTCGACTCGTGCTTGTTAAAAAACTTGTTGTTCGATTCGACTCATTGTTCATTAAGCTCGTTAATAATTATTAATAATTTAGTATTTTTCTTGTTTATTAGAAAATTAGTAGATTAATAAATTAGTAGTAATTATTAATTAGTAATTTAACATATTTCTTATTATCTATTAGCAAATTAGTAATTATTATTTAGACATTCTCTTTTAGAATGGAATAATTTTTAAGGTAATTACTAAAAATTATAAAAAAATTAACGAATTGCTCATAAATTTATCGAGTCGAGTTAGACCTTGTTCGACTCAACTTGTTAAGATCTTGAGTGAGTTAATCTGAGACGAGCGTTGATCGAATCGAGTTCGAACAGTTCATGAACTACTCAACTCATTAAGCACCCCTAGTCTCATCAAAGAAAGAAAATTCCTCCAATGAAAGCTTCACATGATTCATCCAAAAACAATAACTCATCAATCTTGTGATAATTAATTTGAAAATTCCAACCCCCCAACTTTTAATCCAATCACCAAAGTTTGCTAAACAAACTACGCTTGCTTCAAAACTCAGAAAACTCCCCACAACCAATTGTTGATGACATGGCTTCGTCACTTCTTGGTAGCTCAACTTATAAAACCCAAATTAGAAATCACTTGAAAAACAAAACTCAGAGTCCAAAATTCAACAAGTCAAAGAATATCGGGAGAAGACTAAAAAGACTGAATTGTTGGAGTCTTGGAGAAGATGAAGAGATCAAACATAAATAAAATAAAATAAAAAAGAGATAAGAGAAAGGTGTATCTGGTAGGTGCGACGATGGCCTTGAAATGCTCCGATGGTAGCGTTGTAGGGATTTTTTCTCTCTTGAAATAAATATCGGGGGGTGAGAGTGGTGTGGGTAGGGGAAGAGGCGTGGCTTTGTTTTTTATACTAAAATAACAAGTTTCTTTTTATTAAAATAATTTATAATTCATTTTTTATTAGAATTATCCCTTAAGGTGGCAGAAACGCCCGCTTGACGCCTATGCAAAAATGCCCCATAAGCGCATACTTGAGAGAGTCTGCCGTTGTGCTTGTACCTCCAGAGACATTCTCTTCTGCGCTGGCGTGCTTTTGAAAACTAAGGTCGTCGCAATTGTTCACTATGCAGTTTTAGACACTGCCAGAATGAGCTGCTTATTTCCAAGAAAGAAAACTCAGTCTGTATTATTTTGCATGCATGCATGCATGCAATCTAGAACCGTGGAATCAGGTGTAGCTTGTTTCTTTTATGAGAAATCTGTGGTTCATGAAAATCTCTCTATTTATTTTCTATTTCAGCTAGTGGACTCCTCAACTCTGAAGAAAGATGTTGCTGAGGGTGTTGACCTTATGGTTGTGAGGGAGCTTACTGGAGGTCAGTACCACCAAAAAATAATAAAATTTAGTTGATTTTCTCTTATTCTGATGTTGCCCTACCAAATTTCTGTGTTAGTATCATTGATGATCTTATACCGGAATCAGGTATTTATTTTGGAAAACCAAGGGGATTTGGTACTAATGAAAATGGTGAGGAGATTGGCTTAAACACTGAGGTGTATGCTACTTATGAGGTATTTTTTTTCACTTTACATATAGAATTCTCTAATGTCTCTCTTTTTATTTCCTTTTTTTATTTTTCTTCTTATGGATATCTGGCTTGGATTCAAATATCTGCTTAATCCAATGGTTTGATGAAACATGTATATATAAAAGAATTCAAAATTTGTAACTAGGCATGCTTTTAGCTGAGAATACCCAAAATTTGCATGGCTTACATCCTACAAAACATGTAAAAAAAATTATTCCTTTTTTGACCAATATGGACAATTCCTTATGATCCCGAGTTTGTTGTTGAATACTTGAGCATTGATTAAGTAGAGATTTTGATATTGTACTTTTGTTTAGAATGAAGGTACTATTAATAAAAAAAATATAAAAGAAATGAAAGACAAATTCAATTTGGTAGGTCTTTTTTGTGCCAGTTGCATTACAAGAAAGCGTGCTTAAGTTCACTAGGCATGTGGTTTACTTGAAACTGTCTAATGTGCTTTTGTTGTGTAGTGTTATGCCATAGCACCTAGGTGTTCACCTTGACAACACACTCTGCAAATCATATCTTATGTTCGACTTGTGAAGTGGTTTTGTCTCTTTATTCAAATTTCTACGTATGACTTTCTTTTTCATGTGTGCACTTTTTAATTATTGAAAATTAAATTTTCAAACAAATGGATGCCAGATTGATTGAATTGCTCATGTTGCATTTGAGATTGCTCGGAAGCGGCGTGGACAACTATGTTCTGTCGACAAAGCTAATGTTTTAGAGGTTTGTGTTAGCATTAATTCCCTAGGTATATTGTATGAACATGATATTTTGATTATTGTTTTTATTATCATCATTTGCATGCAATTTTATTATTAATATCTTTGAATAATATTGTTAATTATTCTAAGACATAAGGATCACTTTTGCCCATGTAGTAGACCTAATTTATCATTTTTGCTTCTATCATATTTTCGCATCAATTTAGCCCTCAAAGTTGTTTAATTACATCATTCTATACCCTACCCCTAACTTAAAACCCTAAACTATAATCCCATAACCTTTAAACATTAATCTCTAACTTAAAACCTCAATTTAGGTTTTTAAGTGAGGGTAGGGTATAGAATAATGCAAGTGAGCAACTTCAAGGGCTAAATTAATGCGAAAATACGATAGGGACAAAAATGAGTTCAGCATTCATCGCTGAATGATTCCATTAAGAGGCAAACAAACAGCCCCTTAGTTTTTGAGCAGGGAAGAAGAAAGGTTAGCTATTCTCTAGCTTTGGATTTGCTTATTTATTGGGCTGTTTGGGGTTATTTATTATTTTTGCTTTGGTTCCCTAAACTTTTTATTGAGCTTTGATGCTGCTTTGGTTCCAAACTTTATTGAAACTTTGATTGTTGTCCGTTAGTGCACTGCACATGGACAACATGTAATGTTTTCTTTTAAAGTTCAATAAAGACTAGAGTGGCTTTTCCTTTTCAAAAAAAAATTAATACATGATATCAATTATTTTCTCAATCTGCCATTCTTTTAAATGATTATTTTAATTTATGTTATTAAAATTTTATCTATATTTATTAAATTTTATTTTATATTAAAAATATGTTGTATAATTAATTTATGGGTTTTTAGTATAAAAATGTTCCCGCCTACGAAAGGCGCGCCCGCACCTGTACCTATGCTCTTGGGGCTTTTTGTGCCTCGGTGCGCCTTGCACCTTTTAAACTAAGCATATAACAATGAAAATTGGAATAAAATAAGAAAGATGAAACTTCTCTTATTTCTAATCAATGAAATAGGGCCATCGATGTGTTATGCCTTTTTAAAGGCAATGAGGCCTTGTTAAAAGGTTCTTGTAACTCGATTGAGACAAAGCTCAATCAAGACAATGGAAGGGGAAAAGAGTGCCCAATCGATGTGTTATGCTTGAATCACACGGAGGAGATGGTTCTGCATTGTTACAAAACCCATTAAAAACTCCTACATACAATTGAGGGGGCTCTATCTTGAGAGCAATGTGAGAACTTCTAAGATATTATAAACTTGTTGTAATTGAAATCTGGCTATGCAGGGATGAGGTATATGATTCTGGCTTTATGATCTAAAACGGTGTGCAGATTATAGGTTTATCTGTCAAGTATTAAACCCGACAATCTGTTGTGTGTGTAGTGTTCATGTTTTTTCCCCATGTCAACATAAACATAACATGTATTATATTTCTAAATCTTAAACGTTAATACAAAACGTGTATTGCATGAATCATGTTAATCGGATTAAACATGTCTTGTCATGTTTGTCAAATTGTGTAGGTGTTTATTAAATGTGTTGTTTTTCGTTGTCGTTTCGTATTGCTTCCTAAATTTCAAGGTCTGGAATTTGATTATAGTTGTATTAGACTTTCTCATGTAATAAACTTGGAACTTTTATGTTCCATTTTCTAGGCATCAATGCTTTGGAGGAAAAGAGTTACGACAATTGCTGCTGATTATCCTGATGAGCTGTCACACATGTATGTTGACAATGCAGCAATGTAGCTTGTTCGCTACCCAAAGCAGGATTGTTTGAAAAGAGAAGGACATGATCTTCCTTCACACTTTTCCTAGGTCCAATAAATGAGCACCATTCTTTTTACTGGAAGAGCTTACAATATGTGAAAATGGAATAGTGCAGTTTGATACAATTGTGACCAACAATATATTTGGTTATATTTTGTCTGATGAAGCTTCAATGATCACTGGAAGCATAGGGATGCTTCCCTCTGCTAGTCTTGGTGAATCAGTATGACAACTCATTAATCTCTTTGCAGTTTGGTTTGATAATTTGTGCTTGTATATTCTTTCTCTTGACTATACTGGCATTACCATTTGCAGGGACGTGGAATCTTTGAGCCATTCATGGTTCTGCCCCTGATATCGCTGGACAGGTTGAACTCATGTTTTTTGGTTTTTAGAGCTAATGCTTAATTATCATTTTCCATCAAACCCAAGATGGTGAACCTCGATGATAATGTAAGATATGTTATTGTCCGTATGGAAGGACAAGGCAAATCCGCTTGCAACATTCTCAGTGCTGCAATGCTTTTGAAGTGGCCTAGGGGAAGCGAATGCTGCAAAGCGAATTGAGAATGTTGTTCTGGATACTCTTAATAAGGGTTTCCGAACGGACGATATATATTCCACAGGAAATGTATAAGCTCCTTATCCCAAAACACCCCCTTTCTTTTCTTGATGTCTTTTTCTAATTGTTTTTTTAAAATGGAAAATATATATATATATATTTTGATCAAAAGAATTCAGTTATCTCAATTCTCTAGTGAATGTTTGTGGAAGTGAAAGAACTTTAATGACAACATGATTTGAGTTTCTCAGTTATGTCGGGAGAAAAGTCGACAAAGGCTATTTAGACTTTAGAGATTAGCAACATGATTTGGCTTACTGTTTTTATTAACTATTCTCTCTCTTTCTTACCCCATAAATTATTTTATCTTCTTTTTCATTTTCCTCTCTTTACAATTAGATGTTCCACCTAAATGTCATTTGTACAGTTCTAAATGTTGTTGCTACTTATTTCCTTGTGCAGAAACTAGTCGGCTGCAAGGAGATGGGTGAGGCTACTGAAATCCGTTGACTCGTCACATGAATAAGAAAACAGCCGACTACCAGCACAGGAGGGCTCCATCTGGGATAGCCTTTCTTTTTTTCTTTTCTTGTGGATTTCAAGTTTTTCAGACCAACTCTTAATGGTTAAAAAGTCTTAGCATGTTGTATTGCAGCCGAAACTCCATGTTGTACCTCACTCATAATGAGTGTACAGGTTTTGGATGTTGTAGTTTATGTTTTTAGCTATGGAATGTGTAGCTTGAAACTTGTCTTAGAGCTGTAGTTTGAGTTACTTGTTTAAGCCTGAAAGTTTGTTCGATAGGCTTTAGCAAATAAAAAAAAAAAAGCCTCATTTTAGAAATGACCTGGCCTTTGGGTAAGTTGAAACAACCAGTTTAATAGTTTTCCGATCGAACTTACCACTGACATGGCAAGTTCCCGGTGAGTATATCCATGTAAACTTTTTGTGTTTTGTTTTCGTTTCGTAAAACCCTTTGAAAACTTCCCCACACTTGACCATCTCAGTAGGGAGATTGAGGTCGAGTGGTTTATTACTGGACCAACGGGTTCTGACTTGATTCAACTTAATCAGGTCGATTTTTTTTAAATGTCGGATTCGGGTTAAGTCGGGTCAGATTTTTTAGAGGTTATGTTCGGGTTTAGGGTGAAAAATATCGAGCCGATCCGAGGCGAAAAAATATAATTTTACCTCATATATTTAGGGATAATTGTAATAATACCTCTTTCTCTCTCTCTCTCTCTCTCTCTCTCTCTCTATATATATATATATATATATATATATATATATATATATATATTTCAATTAAATCTATATTTTTATTGAATAAAAATAATATTTAAATAAATTATTGTTTTAGGTTAGGTCGGGTTCAAATTTAGTCTTAAAAAGTCGGTTCAAATTCGGATCAAGTGGAAAACATATATTTTTTAGTCGAGTCAAGTGGAGGGTTATAATTTTCGGGTTAAACTGGATTGACTGAAAACCCAATTCGACCCATGTCCATCCATAGATTGCAGCTAAGTTACTCGTAAGATACTCCTCAAACCCCCTTGCCAATGTATGACCCGTGACCACTCTACCTTTGTTGCTTCAGCTTGGTCAGAAAACACCTTTGCTAATTGTGTAAAGTAGTTAGTTATTTTAGTTAGCAGCTGTTAGATAGGGGTTAGTTGTATAATTTTGTATATAAAGTTATAAATACTTGATAAAAATATTAATATATATATATGAAATTAATTCAATCTAAAAATTATTTTATTCAACTACAATAGAAGTGGATTTGTTTTTATTATTCAACATAAAATAATCCATAATACTCTCTTTCATCCGATTAAATTTGTCCATTTTGATTTTAAAATTATCCCTTTCAAAATATTTATTAGAAAAGTCAACAAATAATAATATTATATTCAAATAAGACCTTGTTGTCTGAGTCGGATACCTGTGAGTTCGCTAAGCTTTCATTCTTCGCTCGGGATGGAATTCCCTCTAGTTCGTTCACTAAGCTTTCATTCTTCGCTCGGGATGGAATTCCCTCTAGTTCCAATGATCATTAGTGATGACAGTTGATGGTGACTGATAGTGACTGAGGTAGTGGTAAACGTCATTCATTAATGAGAAATTTATATCGGAGATTAAATTGATATTTTATTTAAAAAGCAATGATTAAATTAATAATTTATTTAAGATTTAAGAATCAAATTTGTATTTTATTTAAAATTAGTGCTTAAATTAAAAATAGATATTTTTATTAACATTTGACAATGTCAATTAATGCCATTTAACATTTTAATAACCAAAAACATTATAAGTTAATATCATAAGTGATTAAAATTTTGCATTTTAAAGACAAAAGATAAATAAATATGAAATGACCATTTGGTAGTTTACGTTTTCAATATAATTTACAGTTACCTGAATTGCCCGTCTTCTTCCAAACTAGTCCGACTACAAACTTATTTTATTCCCTTTACAAATCTGTCCGTCTCCTCTGTTGTTCCTCCAATTGAGACTCAAAGCGTCAACTCACGACCAGAACGACGGCGTGTTAACGCACACGGGTTAACCTTACGCCTAACCTTTCCTTCCTTTTCTCTTAATATATTTAGGGGTAAATTACAGGATCGATCACTTTTATTTAAGTTCTATATAATTTTTTCTCACTAAATTCAAAAAAAAATATTAATCACTTTCGTATAATTAAATAAAACTAAAATTACTAAATATTATATTTTTAAATTTAGTGCGGAAAATTGTACCAAACTAAAAATAAGTTAAAGTGATCAATCCTGTAATTTACCCTATATTTAGCATAGCATATTCAATTCTCTTATGTGCCTTCCGTTAAACGATAATGTTTTCTCCATTTCCGATTTCTTCCCTTTTGCTCACTATTTTGGAGCCTACTTAAATGCACAATGTTTGAACTATGAGTTTTTTTTTAATAATAGATGGACGTTGAGGAAGAAAAAGAAGTTCCACCTGGTAATGATTGTTTGGCCGAGGGAAAATGTGACGCCCAGAGTCTAAAGGAAACAAATAGTGATCCAACTGAGTCGTTTGAAGTTCAAAATGGTTTACCCGATGGAAAGAAAGAGTTGTTGCTCCAGCTGTTGGAATGTAATTTGAATCTTATGAGCATATAATTATTATCATTGCTACGCAAAGGAAGCTGGGTTTCGTGTTAGGGTTAAGAATTCGTGGTTTAAGCGAAATAGTAGAGAGAAATATGGTTCTCTGCTTTGTTGTAGTAGCGAGAGTTTTAAAAGAAACAAAGATGTTAACCGTCGTTGTGAGGAAACTAAAACCGGTTGCCCTGCTATGATAAGGATGAGAGTTGTTGACTCGATACGATGGCGGGTGCTTGAGGTTATGCATGAGCATAATCACTTATTAGGTGCCAAAATTTATAAATCTGTTAAGAAGATGGGCTCCGGAGCGAAAAGTAAGTTGCAATCGAGTTCTGATGCTGAAGTGCGAAGCGTCAACTTGTATCGTCCATTAGTGATAGATGCTGCGGGTAATCGGAAACCGAATAGCAATGCAGTGGCAGTTAGGAAGTTATAAGATCACCCAGATCAGCTCAATCTTAGAAAGGTTGACTCGCAAGCTATTTGTAACTACCTTTTCCGTTTGCAGCATACAAACCGGAGCTTCTTTTACTTGATGAATTTCAATGACAAAGGGCATTTGAGGAATGTTTCTGGGTTGATTCGTGATGTAGGGCGTCTTGTGGCTATTTCGGGGATGTCATTTATATTGACAACACTGTCTTGTGAAATAGATATGAGACAAACTGTGTTACTTGGTTGTGGCCTACTTTTCGGTGAGACATCCGAGTCTTATACTTGGATATTCAAAGCATGGCTTACGTGTGTTTCAGCACAGTGTCCTCAAACCATTATTACAGACAGTTGCAAGGCTTTGCAGAATGCAATTGCAGAGCTGTTTCCCAAATCTAATCATCACTTCAGTTTGTCTTGCAATGAAAAGAGTTCCTGAAAAATTGGGAGGATTGCATAATTATGATGCAATCAGAAAAATGTTTTTCAAGGCAGTTTTTGAAACACTTAAGGTGGTTGAATTTGAAACATGGGGATTTATGGTCCTGCATTTTGGTGTTGACAATGAATGGCTACGATCATTATGTGAAGATTGAGCTCGGTAGGCTCCTGTTATCTAAAGGACACATTTTTTTGCTGGACTATCTGCTTGGAGACCTGATGAGAATTTAAGTCCCTTTCTTGATAAATATGTGCACAAACAAAATCCTTTGAAAGAATTCCTTGATAAGTACGAGTTGGCATTACAAAGAAGCTCAAGGGAGAACTCTTGCTGATATCGAGTCGAGAAACTCCAGCCCTGCATTGAAAACAAGATGCTCCTTTGAGTTGCAACTCTCCTAGTTGTACACGAGAGAAATTTTCAAGAGGTTCCAATTAGAGGTAGAGGAGATGTATTCCTGTTTTAGTACAACGCAGTTACATGCTGATGGGTCTATAATCATCTTCTTGGTCAAGGAGCGAGTCCTGGCTGAAGGAAATAGGAGAGAAATTAGAGACTATGAAGTACTTTATAACAGAACAGCCTGTGAAAGATGCATCTGCAGTTGCTTTAATTTCTACGAATATCCATGCCGGCATGCATTCTGCGTGCTTAACTTCAATGGTGTAGAGGAAGTCCCTTCCACACGTTCTCTTGCAATGGAAAAAGGATTACAAACGCTTCTATGTTCCGGATCAAGGTTCCAATACTGTTGATGCCGTTGATCACCTGCAATGGTTTAATCAGTAGTATAGAAGTGCCTTGCAAGTCGTGGAGGAGGGGACAATTTCTTTACACCATTACAAAGTTGCATTGCAAGCTTTTGAAGAATCTTTGAATAGAGTTCACGAGGTAGAAGCTTTTAGTTTTTAAGAGAGCCATTATAACTATCTACTTTCTTGGCTTCCCAGGCACCTTTTGGTGTAACCTATGACTTTAATGCTTCACAGCTTTTCCTTTGGCCTTTCAGCCCGTTTTAAATGATCAACATTCTGTTTTAAAAAAATCGGGTATATTTGTGGGTTAGGTTTTCAGGGTGTTGGTTGGCTGTTAAGCTTCTAAGGCTCTTCTAGGCATATTTGTGGGTAGATTTATGGTTGTTGGTTCTGTTTAGTGTATATTTAGGATAGAAATAACAATAAATCCATAAAATGCGCCTCGCCTACGAAAGGCGCGCGCGCGCCTTCGCCCTGTGCCTTGCGTCTATGCTCCAGAGATCTTTTGCGTTTTAGTGCCTTTTAAAACTAAGGGTATAAGAAAAGCAAGATTAATGCAAACACATTTTGAAGGTACATGATTCTTATAAATAATATTGGTCTCCCTTTTCATTTCTTATTCACCCAACCTTTGTAATTGAGGTTTGGTTCAATTAGCCCAAGTAGAGTATAAATGTAATTTCTCGTATAATTGCTTCAGTAACCATATTCTAAAGGGTCTCCTACCCTCATTTTTATAGATTAAGGATACATACGATTGTTTTAAGCTCCTTTCTTTCATGGAAAATAAAAGGTACAATACCAAGGGTTTAATAAAATGTGTTTTGCTCTTTTTAAGTAGTAGAAACACGGGTTTCAAGTGTGATCATGAAACATTTCGTTGCAGGTTTTTAAGCATGTTTGAGTAAATGCATCATGAAAGATGGCAGGTTTGTTTCATTTTCGACTTGGTTTTGTGTATATCATCAATCCTCGAAAGCTATAAGATCTGCCATCCATGCCGAACCGCATGTGTGAAGTCGCCTGCGGCACATACATGAATGGTGAACGGCAACATTTTATGGAGATAACGTATGTTTTTCAGACCCGTAACTCATCACCAGAGATTAGATCTGCCATAACTTGTTACAAGCAAATGGAGCTGAATAAAACCACACATCAAAAGAAGTAAGAGTCCACCAAAGCACAGCCACGACCGGACCTCGCCGTTACCTTTGGGAATGGATTTCACCTGCAATTGAAATGCATTAAAAATCAAATTAACCCAATATGTTTTTTTGAAAGAGGCTGATATGCCTGGAGTGCCGATTGCAAGGGATTGGGAGCCTGCTTGAACACCAGTTCCTATTGATTTCCGATAGTAGCAACATTTGTGAGAGAATTCCCTGAACAGGTTTTTCGGATTCCCCAGGCATAGGTGATGGAGCCAACGGAGTTGAAGGTGAAGGAACAACAAAAGGTGAATTTGCAGATTGCAAGGAGTTCCAGATTTTGAGATGGATATTAGCAGTTTTGCTGACCAACCTGTGGGGAAGAATGCTGAGGCATCTGAGGAGATGCAGCCTGAAGTAGCTGCGGTGAAGAAACGGGAAATTGACACCTGGTCAACTGCTGATGGGTATAAGATTGCCGCTGGCCTGCCGGAAGATGTTGGAATACCCCAGACTTGGAACCAATCCCCTGCCTCATATCATTCGCATCACTCATCTGATGCAGCTGGGGCGTCTGGTGTGTCTGCATTTGAGTGGACAGTTGTTGCTTTGCTTGCTGCTGCGGCTGCTGCAGCTGCTGTTGTTGTTGCAGTAGCTGCTGCTTCTGTTGTATATATTGGTGCTGCATTTGGCGTTGTTGAAACTGTTGCTTGTACTTTTGTGACTGTAGCATTTGCTGTTCTTGATGTTGTTTCATATGCTGGCTGGTGCAGAAGCATGCTGGAACTTGACTGAAGAGGATTAATGTTTTGCGGCAGGACACCTGCCCCACTTTGTGATGACAAGCTGTTAAAATTTGCCTGCTGGGAAGTACTCACAGGATTCTGTTGTAATGGTCCTGAAGCAACCTGCTGCATTGAGACAAGGGTATTACCTTGTCCTGAATCCATATTGGAACCTGGCTGTAATGAATTTAACTTGGTCTGCTGTGCTGTCCAAACCCCAAGTGACAAAGAATTATGCTGCATGCTTGTCATGTTGTTAGGCTGCATTGCTGGCACAGAACCTTGTAAATTTATCGACTGCAACTGAGGGTTCATTTGATTATCATGAGACTGTGTCTGATTCATTTGTGTTTGTGCTTGTTGCATGGAATGCATATGAGGTGGAGGAAACTGTCCTTGCTGCAGCATCGAGACAGGCTTCCTTGGCCTATTGGAATTCACAAAATTTATTATTTGCTTCTCATACAAACTCAACCTCTCCTTGAAAGGGGCTGTTATACTCGCTTTGGGAACAGATAAGAAAGCTAAAATGCGCTCCAACATGGCCTTGAATAGTTTCAACTTGTCAAGCTGCTCAGACTTTGGCTCCTGTGGATTAGAATCATGCTGGACAATAGGACACAAAATTGTTTTAAGCAACCCAAGTAAAATTGCAAACCACTATTCCACCAGATAAGCATAAGTGAGACCACTAAACTCTGTCTAAAGGAATAGGATTCAAGGAGCAACACAAAAGTGGGGGTGGGATCAAAAGCTTTAACGTAGAGTAGTAACAGGTTCTCTCAATTTTTTTAATAGATACAGCAGCAGAGTATGGTGCAGAAGAGCTCTATCACTCTTGAGATGTTAAAGAATGCATATATAAGAAGATTATGCAATGAGTAAACCTACCTGCTGCAACTTGGTAGCAATTTTCTGGTACATCTCATTCAATTCAGGCAAGTATGTCTCCTTCAATGTCTGGATCTGTAACGTTAATTCAGGCAGACTGGTTAACCAACAATTAAACCATTCAATTTATCCAAGTTTCATTGTTTATACAAAAAGCAAAACGATTTTTCCGTTTTCTGACTAGCAGGCAGTGATTTTCGTTAAAATTACAGAAGAAACAAAGGAATCAATAAAGGCTTAATATGAAGTCAAGCATGCAGATATCCTTGGTCATGTTTCCCTGTTCAAAATTAATAGATCTTTCGTAGAGCATGAACAATATGCATTTATTTTCTATTGATAACAAACTAATAAAATGCCTAAATTTCTTTAACAAAATTTATTTTAAGTTGCTAATTCTTCTTTTTTAATTTCCTGTTAACAGACACATCCCAATATACTGTAATATTCCTTTTTATAACCAATTTCCTGCAGATAAAACCTAATTAAAGCCAACTTGTAAGTACAATATTATCTATAGGAGAATAGTCAAGAGTTTTTACCTTCTGATATACCTCTTCTTGCAAATCACCACCGTTAGCAAGCCCTGTTTGAGCTGTGGAATCTAAAGATGCTAAAAAAAGGATCATTACACGCATGAGAAAAACAAAAAATTTTGGAGGATGGAAAACATTGAAATAGATAGTTTATAGAAGAAAGGTACAATTGAGCAAAAAAACAACCAAGTCTCATAGCAAATTAAGGTAGACATAGCATAGAAGGGTAGGTTGCAATCAATAATCAAATTCCTATGTCATAAAATTCCATCAGACCAGCCATGGGGTACAACTAAAAGGCATTTGAAGAAACCATTAAACATATTGGACAAACAAACAAGAGGCTTTTATTGCTAGTTCCTGCAACTAATCATGCAAATCCAAGTTTATGGGGTTACTCATTTAAAAACACACTTCCTACAGTCACATTTCAGTGCCTTTTTCTTTTGGGTACTCCAAGGCATCTATCTACTACTTTACAAAAGCAGCTAATATGAAGTTTCTTTCCATAATGACACAAACACAACTAGCAGTTCAAAAGTCATTCTTATTTTCAAGGCTACGTTTTTTAGTTTCTTGAGTTGACAGATAAAAGAACAAAAGAGATCAGTTGGAATAGGTGTAAATGAGTGAGTTGTAGAAAGTCTGGGCAGATTTGGTTTGTTATCTGTAGATAGCTTCTAGTTAGTTAGGATTAGATATTATCTTTAATTTGAAATTTAAAATTGTACAGTTTGTCACAGCAACCAAGTAGCAGCTAAGTAGGAGTAAAGCTCTAGGATCTCACCTTTAAAAAGGTTTTCTTTTTGTAAATATTGAATGATGAAATATACTGTGAAAACATACCTGGTTTTCAACAGTTTCTACAAATGATTGATAAGTTTAAGTAACATGTGAAGGACGACCTAAAAGAAAGTTATGCTGCTACCAGCCTATTATTCATTGAAAGAGAAATATGTTAAGTTAATAAGGGTGAGTCAATCTAAAAGCATTAAGAAACTTATTGCACAAATTATACCGAGGAATACAAGGTTCATATAAAATTTTAATGAAATCTACAACAGAATCTCATGTCCCAACAAAAGCCGTGAGACTCAATCCAAGGACCACACAATTTTGAGGCCTTGACACTCTTTTGACCATCTAATGCATGGATGAACCAACTTGCTTTTACATTGTGCATCCTTCCAAAAAAACTGACATTGGCAAGTTCGTAGACCCTCTAGTTTGATGCAAAAACTCATTGAACAAAAGAAACCAATTATCGTCAATAAAAAAAAAAAGAGAGGACCAATTATTTGTTGAACAGGTGAAGAGATTAAAATCCAGAAGCTGCCTGTGGGCTGACAAAACCATAGCAGAATAGCTGCAGGAACGCATCAAGAATAATACAATAGCACAATCACAGCATTCAAAACCTAAAGAGTAACATGGATGACAAACAAATGTTTCTTGTGTCGTACAAAGCCATGCAATGCCAATCATCAGCTGAATGAAAGGCTGCCACTAATTTTTTATATAAAGTATTTGATCCTAGGGCTAATCATCTAAATAAAAAGTTCTTTGATGAGATAACATATCACAAGTTCATAAGGAGTTTCTCTTAATCTCCTAAGTTGGAATGGAATTACTTTCTGGGTAAAAATGCAATGCAAAAACAATACCATCACAGGAAAAGTTGCACAGATCAGTTAAATAACACAAGATCTGAAAGCAACCAAGCAAAGAACAAGGGCAGGTAATGGCATAGATTAAAAACATACTTGATGATGTCTCCTGAACAGCTCTTTGTGATTGATACAACTGCTTTTGCTGGTCTGTCAAATTTTGTGATTGAAGCAAGGAGCTTGATACTTGACCTGATGTTTGAAGCCTTTGCTGCATATTTGGTTGTAACTGATTCGGTTGCTGTTGCAAACCCAATTGTTGCTGCAAATTAGACTGTGATTGCATCTGCGACATCAGTTGTTGTTGCTGCTGTGACTGCTGGGATGCCTGCCCTTGAGTTGGTAACAAATTAGATGCACTCTGCTGCGTTTGTTGGAGTGGAACTTTAGGGTGGGATAGCATGTGTAAAGATTGCAGGTTAGTTTGCATGCTTGAGTTACCCGACTGGTTTCCAATTAATTGTGGTTGCTGTTGCTGTAATCCAGAACTATTACTCTGAGGACCCAACTGTTGCTGATGGATATTTGACAAGTTATTTTTTTGAGCCATTAACTGCTGCCGATGCTGTTGCTGTAGGTTTGGAAGATTATTAGCCTGGCCTAGCAACCTCTGCTGCTGCATTTCCGCAATGCTGTTTTGTTGTCCAATTAACTGATTTTGCTGTGTATTTGCAGCATTTGTCTGGTGTCCAATCATGTGTGGCTGCTGGTGTTGTGGCTGTGGAGGCTGCTGCTGCTGCTGAGGCATCATTGATTGCTGAGCCACTGGTGTTTGTTGATGAATACCAGAACTGGCAGCCTGTTGTGCCTGTTGCTGCTGTCTAAACTGTTGATGTTGCTGAAGCATAGACTGAGTTGACTGTTGTAGAGAAGATTGCTGTTGTGTTGAAGACCAGGAACAGGAGTTGCTTGCATGGAAGACTGCTGTATAATGGATGATGTTTGTATACCAGATTGCTGGGAAGATTGCAACTGAGTAGGTGGTAATAGGGTCTGCTGTTGCTGCATGTGAGACTGCATAAGTGAGGGCTGGAGATTTCCCTGTTGAATCTGTTGTTTCGTAAGTTGGTTTTGTAACTGCTGATGGTATAGATGCTGCTGCTGTTGTTGCTGTTGCGGAAGCACCTGTTGCCTTCCTTGCATTTGTCGCTGCTGATTAGCAAAAATATTGGAAGACATCCCTTGCCCCACTGAGTTCTGTGAAATTCCAGACATGTTCTGCATGTTCGAATTCTGGCCAACAACATTAGGTACAGGATTTTGGGTTAGACCAGATACAGTAGGCATTCCAGATTGTAAACCAGCAGAACTTTGAACTCCAGCAGATGCCATGTTATTTGGAACACTCTGAGATAACAGTTGTGCTTGAGATTGATTACTTTGTAATGAGATAGGAACTGATTGCCCCTGATTGTGAACTTGGTTCTGCATGCCTTGAGAACCTATCCACGATATTTATATTCAGAAGGAGATGTTGGAGAAGAACCCACAATAACTAAATCGAAAAACATTTAGAACTAGATAAAAAATTATTCCTAGCACATGCAGAGGTGTATTGAGTGGTCAACTCAGCAGCAAAAGAACAGAAAGGACGAGTACATGAAAAGAATTGTACTCACATAAAGCAAAATGAAGATTCTTGATATTACCTGGATCAGGTGGTTTGCTGTTATACCCTGTGTTGGGTATAGCATTCTGAGACTTGTTCTCCATTGCAAGCATCTTCAAAGATATTCTCCTTAGATAATCAGTCTGAACACAGACAATAACGTTAAAATCAACTTATATTCAAATAGAGAACACCCAAAACAACAATGCATCCAAGCATGTTAAAGAATGCCACTTTCTATGATTACCTGGCTGGTTGCAGCTGCAAAAATCTTATCCTCAAACCTTACAGCAATTTTCCTGAGTTCATTTAAACCATCTTGACCAGAAAATGGAAGGTGCCTCTTCAATGTATCCATTCTACATAGACAAGACATTGCATAAGTCATTGACACAAAAATACGTACATGTAAGAATCTTCAAATGCTAAATAAATGAATGCTAAGGACCAAGTTATCAGGTTCATCACATAACACAATCAAATGAACACTAACCAGGATATTATATAAGCACCAAAAAGTTTTCCTCTATAACGTTTCAGGACAGTCATTTAAATATCAAAAAGCCACAACATTGGAGCTAAGCATAAGGATATTTCTATTCCTAAGGACTCTTTAATTTCTGATCCTTCAATAGGGGATTCTTATTCATCCTACAATTTCTGAAGTCTTCTATTATCCCTTGGTTACCTCCACCTATGGGCTTCATAAAATTGAATGTGGATGCTGCCACTAGCAGTGATTGGAAGAAAAAGTGGTCTTGGAGGTATTTTAAGGGATCATTCAGGTGCAATCATAGGACCTTTTCAGGAGTCTGCGGGTTCGGGACCTCCGACATTGATGGAACTTAAAGTTATTCAAAGGAGATTTTCTTTCTTGGCCTCTTTCCAAGGGATGGTTAATGATCGGCTGTTTTTTGGTTATTGTTCGGAAGGGGGTTGTTGCTTTTTATAAGGGTTATTTAGCTTATCTTTTTATAGGGTGTAATTCTTATTTTCTTTAATGAAGTTCTAAGGCACTCTTTTCCTCCTTCCGCTGATTAAGGAGCTTCCATACAAGCTCCATTAATCAAGAAGGGGGTTTTTAATGAGGCCTTCAATTCTTATAAAAAAAAACCAATATAAACAAGTGACTGTCATTGCCTTCATACATCAGCTATATTCAAATAGACAACAACCATAATTTTCATTGTTCAAACAACGAAGTAGAAAGCAATGCTACTTAACAGAAACAAGTTATTTAATGAAAAGTCATAATTCAGACAGTAAGAACAAAATAAAACCACCAATTCATAATGCACATGAAAAAGATAACAGGTCCCAAGCTTACAAGGAACCAAAGATATAAAAGAAAATATATTTATTATTCAATCACATAAATTCATTAAATGATGAATCCCAATATGCCACATAAAGTTGGGCACAATAGCTTAACTGCATCAGGTTCCAGATATGCTGCCCATATATTGTGCTCTGGGTAAGACTTAAGAACAAGCTTTGGTTCTCAAGCCATGTCTTTACAAACCAAAGAAAGTGATTTGGAAAAGGAAATAAACCGTTCTTAATGGTAATGTTTGGCTCATAACAATACTAACAGAGACTATGAAACAAGCCACAAAATCTCAGTAGGTTAAATACAAGAGTATTTAGACAGAAATAATACCATAAAATTCACTTACATCTTGTTGACTATTCTTTGTCGTGAATCTGGATGCAACTGGGCTCTCCAATCACCTGGATCCATGGGGGACTCTCCACTGGGAGGAGTAGACCTCCAGTTATTGGTATCCATCAAATTCTGACAACACCAAAAGAGAACGGTCACAAAACTTCCAGATTAATTTTTTGTTATAAATTATGGATCATGAAAAAATAAAACTAGTAAGTTTGGAAACAAATCCCTCAAGTATGCAAAATATCTGACGAAGTTCTTTCATAAACACTTCCCTTCCACTTGTTCATTTCCATCTCTTGATAAGAAACTCAGAGTAAAACACGTGGTTATTAATATCTCCTTACATAAATTGGAACATAAATACCGGTAATGTTGCAACATAAATTGGACAACGTAAATCATTTGTGCATCACTTTTAGCTCTTGACAGTGCAGGATAAATGCCAGACACTCTACAATTGAACATGATCTTTAACTACTGCAAACCACAATTTTTACAATTGGCTATCTTTTGGTTGATACTTGATAGTACTATTATAATAATAGTAGTACCAATATCAAAACAAGTACTAGGTAACCTTCATTTGCAAGACTGTTAAGATTCCTTTGTTTTCTCTTTTTCTGTCCTAGGCCATTGACCGTTCGTAGAACACAGACAAACTCACTAAAACAGCACTACCTTCTTCCACCACTAAATTAGCAATGGCAAACATATCTAACATTCAACTAATTGCTATTCAGTGAATAACTAACGGTTAGTTGGATTCAGAGAATGCTACCGAGGCTCAGGTTTAAGAAAAAGTTTAGCCATCTTAACCAAAACCAACCGGACTTGAAACTCTTCCAGCTAAACATTTTTGACATCTTCCCAATGAAATTATCGCCCTTAATACGAACTTTATCGTGTATTATTACACGAAAAAAGAATAAGCGAATTACAAATATCAACAAAACCCATGATTTAAACTATTTTTAACATACGTAATTTAATTTTGGGGGGTTGCTTCTGGTATGGGCAATCCAAATATTTTAACAAGTTTTCTTTCTTTTACACATCATTTTTTTATAAAAAAAAGTATTCAACGTTAATTAACTGAGAGATTTAAAAAAATAAAATGAAACAAAACAAAATCTTTAATTCTAACGACTCAATAAACATTTTCAGGTTAAACTTTCGAGGAAATTAATGCAACGGAATGATAAAACCTATGAAAATTTTAAATTCTTACCTCAACGAAGAGCTCCCAATCGCAATAGAAATATCGGCCGAGAAAATTCCTCAGGGATTTTTCCCAAATACCGAATTTCCAGAATGAAATAAACTCACGCGGCCGATTCTCTTCGATTATACAGAAAGGAAATTCTACGCTTTACGTTTTGTTTTTCCGAAAGATGATCGGTGGTTTTATTTTTCCCTTTGTGGAGAATCGAAATAATTAACTATTATTAAGTGAAATAACGAGGAAAATCACGCGACGCTTATTTGTTTGGTTGAAAAGAAAGCAAAAGAAAACAAGGGAAGAAGAAGTAATAAAGTATAGAAAGGTCATATATTATATATATAGACCGAGGTGGATGGAAAAGACTTTGCCGACAAGTTTTGAAACTTTAATTTCTTTTAGGTAAACTACAACGTTTAATGCCTCAACTATTATTTTTATTTCGTTTTACTACTTAAACTTTATTTTTTTTAATCATACCTAACATTTAGTTTAAGTTTCAATTTGATATCCACTGTTAAAAAATTAACAGAACTACTCGTGACATTTTTATATTATTTCAATGATGATATAAAATTATCTTATGGTAACACGTCGACATCATAGTTAATTTTTTAACAGTGGGTATCAAACTAAAACCTAAACTAAATGTTAGATATGATTTTGAATAAAATAAAGCCTGGATACCAAAACAGAATAAAAGTAATAGTTTAGATATTAAATGTATAGTTGACCCATTTCTTTTAAGTTGGTAGTTGAATTTGATTTTAGGGTTCAATCCCAAATTTATGTTAATAATTCTGAACTAAAATTATTTATTAAGATTAACAATTTAATTAATTTTAATTTTAATAAATATAATTATATAAATAAAAATACAAAAAAAAACTTATTAAGAGACTCATCTATCAAAATCAGATGTGCAATACGGATCTGTCCGAATTAATCAAGGTAAAACCTTGAAATCTAGATCGACAACCAAAGAAAATATTAAAATCTTGTACATATCAATTAGGTTAGTATTTATCGAAATGAGTCGAAATATTATGATAAAAAAACACATCAGTTTTTTTTTACTGATATAGAATTCAAACTATTTGATATAATTTTAAAATTTATATGATCAGTACCGATATAGTATTAAACATCATGAAATTGACTTTAGAGTTTAAATTGATACTTGTAGATAGTGTTAAGAATCTTTTGTTGGAGGTTGAGATAAAATTTTAAAAATTGGGTTAATGTTATAAATTTTATGTTAAAATAATTTAATTTGAATTATTATTTAACAAAATAAAAATTGAAATATTTTTATGTTCAAATCAAGTCTGGAATGATTAATAAATCCAAAAATACTACATTAGGTTACATAAATGATCGATGAATTAACCAAAAAGTATGACCATTTATAATTTTGTATGTTGGGAAAATGTGTTGAATTTGTTGATGAATTTGATAATTGAATTTTCCTTAAATTTGATATATCTGTTTGAATATTTCGAATTAAAAAGATGTTTTGTGGATTCTTTAAAATTCAATTATTAATAGTTAATGAAATCAAAATATAACATTAAGTATGATTTTGAAAAATAATAATAATTAAATGATCAAAATAAAATAAAAAATTAATAGTTAAAATTCAGAAAATGTAATTTACCAAAAATATTACATTGCTCTTCATTCACGAAGTCAGATTATTCATGCTGACATGTATATGATCATGTAAGTATGTGACTATTATGATGCATGACAAGCCTTGTACTGTTTTGTCATTTTCTCATCTCATGTTGTTTGGTTTAGGGGAAAGGGGTTATATACGTTTCACACGTGTCTATTTTTGCCTCCTCTATTTGTAGCATGAATACCAATATTTGTGAACTAAGGTATCCTCGAGGAAAATTGTTTTTCTATTAGTTAAAAGTAATTATAAAATAATATTTATTAGAAAAAATTATTAATTATTTGATAATAAATATTTAAATATCTTTATAAATATTATATTCAAATTCAGAATCTTTAAAGATAATAATCATCCCTTAATTATTAAGAATGTTTAATTTGCGTCAAATAGAAAATTATTGGAAACCTCTTTTATTTTGTTGGGTATATAAATTGGTCTGACGTTGAGTATGATGAAGATGTGGACCTAATATGTAATTGGTTTAAGTATTGTCACCTCTAATTTAGACGGTGGAAGGATTATACCTAGTTTAGAGAACCTGGTTAGTTTTTTATTTTTAATAATTTAAATGATTACAAAATAAAATATATTTAAAAAGTTAATTATTAATATTACATAAATATTTTATGGATACAATCACTAAAATTTGATATTTCTAAAGAGAATAACACTCTCTTTTACTACTGAAATCATTTTATTAACATTATTTAAAAATATATTATTAAATAAATTTATGATAAATAAATTATATAATATTATAATTTATAATATCTTGTGTATGTAATGTGGATAATATAAAGAGAATAAACATATATATTTAAAATTAGTGATTGATATGGAGTGGTTTCAATTATCTAATGGCACATCAAAAATATTTTTTAAGATGGACACATATATATTAACAATATAAAAAATTTAAAATAAAAATAATTTCAGATTTTATATTAAACACAATTAATAAAATAAATAATAAATAAAAATAATTTAAATTTTACCTCTTTATTTTTTATACTTTTACCTCTTTATTTTTTTATAAAAACCATTCCCTACTACGGTACTTAAAAGATCAAGTGCTAAATTCATGAAAGTACTTGCTAACAATACTTACAAACAATACTTACAAGCATATCTTTTTTCACACTATAAAAAAAATAAACTACATTAAATGGTCATTGAAATATAAATAGGTTTTTTCTTTTAATATTGAAAATTTTAAAGTAATGATTTGGTTGTTGATATTATTATTTTATAAAAAAATTGTCACTTGACCGTCATCAATTATTATTGAGGTAATGGAACGATGGAACGCATACATGACATGTTAAATTAATTGACTTGACACTTTTTGCTATGCGATATAATAAACTGACCACGTTTGACTCCTCTTTAAAAAAACCTCGATCCCTAAGAAAATCCTATTTTTAAAATCAAATCCCGAGAATAATTTCAAAAAAAAAAGAATCATAACCGGAGGAGAAGATGAAAAACTCGACTGACATACTACTTTTGCAACTGTGAACACCCAACACATATGTTGTTATTGTTGTCCTCTTGATTCTATTTGGTTCGTATTCACGTGTCTTCAACACGTACAGTCGTTGTATCGTGAATAAAAATAACATTTTAAATTTTTTATCACTATTACGATAGTGATACATACTCGTAAGATATAACTAGATTACGAACCGATAAACGTCAATAGTCGTTTTTAGGAGTACTGATAATTGTTTCAACCACGGCGGCGACCATGTCCTCTTCTCCCCGATCTCCAACGCCCACGATTTGACTGATTGGAGGGAAACTGTGGCGACTCAGCAATTGCTGGTATGATGAGTATCTCTTCCTCACATTTTAGATGTCTTTCTTCTGTCAAAATTTTGATAATCAGTACGACATTCAAGCAAGCATTCTAGAAATTAGTTCATAAACTTGTAAATCATTCGGTAAATATGAATGCCAACGTAAATTTCTAAATATTAATTTGCGACAATGATTAATGAACTAACTGTTGTTCTTATTACTTTTTTCATGTAGGAATTGGAGTAAGCCTTGAAAGGCAGCCTCTCTATTCCAGTTCTTCTTCATCAACTACCCAGCTACTTCTGCAGGGCTGACATTCACCTCCTCTAACATCCTCTCAATCTGCTCAAAAACACCATCGTTGCCGATACCGAAATAGTTGAAGGCAAGTTGTTTGAATATGGATGCATTGCAGTACGACATCTGAATATGCATGTCCATCCGACCGGTCGCACCAATGACGGGTCTAACCATTCTTTATGGTTCGTAGTGAAGATTATGATGCGTTCTTCACCGCAGCATGACCAAAGTCCATCAATGAAATTCAGGAGTCCAGACAGTGTCACCTGATTGTCACCTTGATTTTCATCGGACTCTGTCTCTGATTCTCGATTTTGTAGCTTGATCGAGCAGTCAATGTCCTCGATGACGAGTATGGATCGATTTGGCATGGTGAGCAACAAAAATCGAAGATCCGAGTTAGTATGGACGTCGGTGAGATCCAAGTCATAGATGTCATATTTCAAGTAATTAGCCATTGCTGCTATCAAGCTTGATTTGCCTGTCCCTGAAGGACCGTACAACAGATATCCACGTTTCTAGGCTTTGCCTACTCTTTTGTAGTATTCTTCCACAGATATCCACGTTTCTAGGCTTTGCCTACTCTTTTGTAGTATTCTTCCCCATTCGTAAAGTGTTGAAGATCCACCATTACAGCCCTTTTGAGCTCGGAATCCATAGCAAGTGTGTTGAATGTCATTGGGTGTTTGAGTTTGATCTCTTCCACATCCCATCTTCCATAAACAACTGTGTGAAGATTATCGTCTTATCTCTTCTCTCGTCAACTTTGTGTTGAAAGTATTAAATGGTTTTCAAGTTTGGTAACCAACTTTGAAAAAATGGTTTTCAAAGTTTGGTAAATTCTTTGAAAATGGTTTTCAAAGTTTGGTAAATGTTTCTTTGAAAAATAGTTTTTCAAAGTTTGGTAGATGTTTGTTGAAAAATGATAATGGGATAATCACAATTAATCCCTAGGTTTAGGGTATTTACAAGATTAAGTTTAGTTTCAACTATAAATACCCTAGCTCATTTAACTTCAAAACCATCCAAAATCATTTCTTCTCCCAATAATAGAGAGCTTTCTTGTGAGTAGTGAGTGTTTTGTAAACACCTGTAATTTTCTCTCTTAGTAAAAATCTGCAGCAGTCCGGAGACGTAAGCACAATGGCTGAACTCCGTTATCAATTTCAGGTATTATTTCGTTATTCTCACTAATCTGACTATAGGGAAATTACTTGTACTTGATTTATTTCCCAACAACTGGTATCAGAGCTTTTTGGTTGTGAATTTTGTCAATTTTGTGAGGTTACTATTCACATGAATAGTGAATTCATGAATAGTAAAATTTTGTCGGCGATACAAATTTGTCGATGGAGGTGTTCTAATACACGGTGGTTCGCAAGAATTGTCAGAAACGATCCAAACGAAACTAGATTCAAGTTGGAGCGATGGCTGCAGACGAAGGGAAAGTGAAAATTGAAAAGTTCGATGGTGCGGACTTTGGCTTTTGGAAGATGCAGATTGAAGATTTTCTGTACCAGAAAAATCTATATCAACCTCTCTCAGGAAAACAACCAGAGGGTATGAAGAATGAAGACTGGGCTCTTCTCGACAGATAAGCCCTCGGAGTTATCCGACTGACGTTATCCCACAATGTTGCTTTCAACATAGCAAAGGAAAAGACCACGGCGGGTCTTATGACGGCTCTCTCCAGTATGTATGAGAAGCCATCAGCCTCAAACAAAGTTCATTTGATGAGACGATTATTTAATTTGCGGATGACGAAAGGGGCATCGGTGGCACAACACCTAAATGAACTCAACACAATCAAACCCAGTTGAGTTCAGTGGAAATTGAATTGATGATGAAGTTGAGCTTTAATTCTCTTATCATCTTTACCAGACAGTTGGAATGCTACTGTTACAGCAGTCAGCAGTTCATCGGGAAATAACAAATTAAAATTCGACGATTGTTCGGGATTTGGTATTGAGCGAAGAAATTCGATGGAGAGAAACGGGTGAAGCATCAACCTCCTCAGCATTGCACACGGAGTCCAGAGGGAGAACTTCATAAAGAAATTCAAATCGTGGCAGATCGAAATCCAGAAGGGGAAAATCAAGACCAGGAAATAAAGATTTTACCTGTTATAATTGCGGCAAGAAGGGCCACTTCAAAAGAGATTACCGAGCACCGAAGAAAAATATCGGCGCACGGGAATCTGCCAACATGACGGAGGAGACAGGTGATGCTATGATTTTAAGCGTCAACAGTTCGATTGAATCATGGATTTTGGATTCAGTGGCATCTTTCCACTCCACGCCATGCCAAGAAATCATGGAGAACTATGTCAGTGGTGATTTTGGGAAGGTTCATCTTGATGATGATGAAACCTTGAAGATCGTCGGAAAAGGAGACATCCGACTAAAGCTGCCAAACCAGACCACCTGGAAGCTGACAGGAGTGAGACATATTCCTGGTCTCAAAAGAAATTTGATTTCTGTAGGACAGCTTGATGGAGAAGAATACAGTACAACCTTTTCAGGTTGTGAATGGAAGATTACCAAAGGAGCACTCGTCATTGCTCGTGGTAAGAAGACTGGTACTCTCTATGTAACCTCAAATTTAGAGAATATCATTGCAGTAGCAGATACTGATGGAAAATCAAACCTATGGCACCAAAGGCTTGGCCATATGAGCGAGAAAGGGATGAAGACACTTTTGTCAAAGGGGAAGCTGCCGGATCTAAAGAATGTAGATGTCGGACTATGCGAGGATTGCATCTTTGGTAAACAAAAGAAAGTCAGTTTTGCAAAGATTGGCAATACACCCAAGGCAGAAAGGTTAGAATTGGTTCATACTGATGTATGGGGACCATTCCCAGTTCCATCTTTTGCAGGCTCACTATATTATGTCACCTTCATCGATGATTCAACAAGGAAGGTGTGGGTTTATTTTCTGAAGAAGAAATCAGAAGTCTTCGATACCTTCAGAAAATGGAAGGCCATTGTGGAAAATGAGACTGGTTTAAAAGTCAAGCGGTTGAGGTCTGACAATGGAGGAGAGTACAGAGATAGTAGATTCAGAGATTTCTGCACAAACAATGGGATCAAGATGGAGACAACAGTTCCCATAACACCGCAGAATGGTGTAGCAGAGCGCATGAACAGAACTCTGAATGAACGTGCCAGAAGCATGAGGATACATGCCGGATTGCCCAAACTTCTATGGCTGAAGCTATCAACACTGCAGCTTACCTGATCAACCATGGGCCCTCAGTTCCTTTGGATGGCGGAATACCAGAGGAAGCTTGGAGCAAGAAAGAAATAAACCTTTCACACTTAAGAGTGTTTGGTTGTATTTCTTATGTACACATAAACTCTGCTGAAAGAAGTAAACTTGATGCCAAGTCCAACAAATGCGTATTGTTGGTTACGGTGGTGATGAGTTTGGTTACCGGTTTTGGGACTACGAAAATCGGAAGATTATTAGAAGCAGAGACGTCATTTTCAATGAAAATGTGATGTACAAAGACAGGTCAACCGCAGAATCAAGTAATACCGAAGCTGAAACAAAGGAATTTGTTGAGTTCGAGGAGATTTCTGGAAATGATGTTCAGATCAGTCCTGAAGCAGTTCAAGAGGAAGAACCAGGCACACCAGAACTGAGACGCTCCTCCAGAATTCCTAAACCAACCCAACGGTATTCTCCTTCTTTGCACTACTTGTTGCTGACTGACAATGGTGAACCAGAGTGCTATGATGAAGCAATACAAGTGGAGGATTCAGTCAAGTGGGAGTCTTCCATGAAAGATGAGATGGACTCGCTTTTGTCAAATCAGACGTGGGAATTAGCTGAATTACCACCAGGCAATAAAGCGCTTCACAACAAGTGGATTTACAGGATCAAAGAAGAGCACGATGGGAGCAAACGCTACAAAGCGAGATTGGTTGTCAAAGGTTTCAGCAAAAATAAGGTATTGACTACAAAGAAATTTTCTCTCCAGTCGTGAAACTGTCTACAATCAGACTGGTGTTAAAATTGTAGCTGCAGAGAATTTACATCTTGAGCAGTTAGATGTAAAGAAGCTTTCCTTCATGGTGATTTGGAGGAAGAAATCTATATGAGGCAGCCAGAAGGCTTCATAGAGGCAGACAAGAAAAACCTGGTATACAGGTTGAAGAAGAGCTTGTATGGTTTAAAACAAGCTCCTAGACAGTGGTACAAGAAGTTCGATAGTTTCATGAGTAGCAGTGGTTTTACCAGATGCCAAGCAGATCATTGTTGCTACATCAAGAGGTTTGACAATAGCTTCATTATTTATTGTTGTACGTTGATGACATGCTCGTTGCAGGCTCAGACATGCAAGAGATTATAAACTTGAAGCAAAAATTGTCAAAACAGTTTGCTATGAAGGATCTGGGCGCTGCAAAGCAGATTCTTGGGATGAGGATCAAGAGAGACACAAAGTCAGGGACTTTGATATTATCACAGGCTGAGTACATCAACAAAGTACTCTCCAGGTTCAACATGCAAGATGCTAAACCAGTAAGTACACCTTTAGGTGTTCATTTCAAACTCTCCAAAGAATAGTCACCAAAGACGGAGGAAGAACGTGCACACATGGTGAAGGTGTCGTACGCCTCAGCGATTGGAAGTCTGATCTATGCCATGGTTTGTACTAGACCAGATATTGCTCAAGCAGTGGGAGCTGTTAGCAGGTACATGAATAATATGGGCAAGGTACACTGGGAAGTAGTCAAATGGATCCTCATATATCTGCGGGGTACCACAAACAAAGCACTTTGTTTCAAAGGTGGAGATACGATACTGACAGGCTATGTAGATGTTGACTTAGCCGGAAATGTTGACATCAGAAGGAGCACTACAGGGTATGTCTATACTCTAGGAGAAATCGCAGTGAGTTGGGTTTCTCAACTACAGAAGATAGTTTCTCTCTCCACAACTGAAGCAGAATATGTCGTTGTTATGGAAGCTAGCAAGGAGATGGTTTGGCTCCAAAGTTTCTTGGAAGAGTTAGGCAAGAAACAAGAAAACAATGTCTTGTATTGCGACAGTCAAAGTGCTATACATCTAGCAAAGAATCCGTCTTTTCATTCCAGGACAAAGCACATACAATTGCGATATCATTTTATCCGGTCTCTTCTGGAAGATGAGATTTTGAAACTTGAAAAGATCAGTGGAGCTCAAAATCCGGCAGATATGTTGACAAAGACGGTGACTACAGACAAACTGAAGTTGTGTTCAACTTCAGTTGGCATGCTAGAGTAACAAGACTAGAAAAGCTGTTTCATTGATCGAGGTGTGAAGACAGATTAAAATCAGTCTTCAAGTGGGAGATTGTTGAAAGTATTAAAATGGTTTTCAAGTTTGGTAACCAACTTTGAAAAAATGGTTTTCAATGTTTGGTAAATGTTTATTTGAAAATGGTTTTCAAAGTTTGGTAAATGTTTCTTTGAAAAATAGTTTTTCAAAGTTTGGTAGATTTGTTGAAAAATGATAATGGGATAATCACAATTAATCCCTAGGTTTTAGGGTATTTACAAGATTAAGTCCTTAAGTTTCAACTATAAATACCCTAGCTCATTTAGCTTCAAAACCATCCCAAAAATCATTTTTTCCCAATACTAGAGAGATTTCTTGTGAGTAGTGAGTGTTTTGTAAACACCTCTAATTTTTCTCTCTTAGTAAAAAATCTGCAGCAGTCCGGAGACGTAAGCACAATTGGCTGAACTCCGTTATCAATTTCGGGTATTATTTTTCCGCTTTTATTTCGTATTCTCAATAATCTGACTATAGGGAAATTACTTGTACTTGGTTTATTTCCCAACACTTTGCTCTTTCTAAAACATAAGGCAAGTACGAATCGATCACTAAATCTTTGTTTCTCTTGTGAAAACTCAGCTCATATTGTCTAACTTCTGATCTTAGAGATGAATTAAGATCCCCACCATTGTTTTGATTCCGAGAAGGAACTGAGTCAACTGGTGAACAAACCAGTTGCCACTTCATCTCCATTCTCGAAAACATCAACCAAAATCCCACCTCGATCCATGGATAAAGCTAACTTGTTATCCTTCTCAGATTTTCCCACCTTAACTCTGGATCGATGGGGCTGCAGTTTTGCTTCCCAAGTAGATATCAGCAGCTTCAAACACTTGGTTGACAGCAAGCCCTCTGAATTCTTCAATCATAATTGTTATCTGAGAAGTGAAATGGTGAGATAGATTCTCTAACTTGCAGGAGAAGTAGTTCATGACTTGTGGAGAAAGGAAATCATTGACAATGGTCCGAAACACCATTGATGCATCTGCTATGGAGCATAGTGTGGATAGAAGGTTCTTACTTTTCATCGTTCTCCTTTGGGTCGACATTTTTTTTGTGAACTTATGTATGGGAAATTGGTTTTGACGGTGGGTTTTGTTTTTCTTGGAAGATCTTGTTGAAAAAATTTGCAGAATCTGGGTTGATGAATAGGTTGTGAGGTAACTGGTAAAACCCAGAAATTCTTGCTTTGGATTGAGATGCATCACCATATTTATATGGGTGTTTTGCTGACCATTTTAGAGGAGTGTTTAATATAATTCTAATACACGTTTTCAACTTTGACATTTCTATTCCTTCTTCTCCAAGCTCCTCATGACTTTTCCAAGGGAAAAATAAAATTCTTTCAAAGGAGACTGTTAATTTTGAATACAATGTCAACGATTATATTAAACATGATGCGCACTATGAATGATATTCAATCGAGTCGTGTCGAGTCAAATATTTTAAGTTAATCGAATTGAGGAGTCTTATTTTATAATTTAAATTTAAATTTAATTTTTTTCCAAATTGATTAAAGTTGAATTGTTCGAGTTTATATTTAAATTTAATTATAGATATTTATAATGTTATGATACTAATTGATTTCAATTTAAATGATTTTCTATAACTATATACGATATGCAATATATATATATCATGCAAAGTTGAGAAACTCGACTAAAATTTTAAAATCTACTTATTACTAAAAAAAAATTTGGTTCATCTTTTATATTTTAAACTTTATTTAAAAAAATCAAATTAAATCATATCGAATTTATTAAATTATAAATCAAATCAAAAATTTAATTTTTTATAATCGATTTGAGTTTTTCTCACTCTAATATGAATATAATAAAGAACTGGAAATATTATGACAATGATATTAATATAAAATTATATAAACGTAATAAAAATTATATTTTTTATATGTATACTATTTAAAAATTGGATGATACAATTAAATTTAAACATATT
Source organism: Hibiscus syriacus (assembly GCF_006381635.1). Taxonomy (NCBI): domain Eukaryota; kingdom Viridiplantae; phylum Streptophyta; class Magnoliopsida; order Malvales; family Malvaceae; genus Hibiscus; species Hibiscus syriacus. Next base: position 1,090,455 of record NW_024063071.1, on the reverse strand, counting down.
TTAGAACTCAGTTTTCACGAGATATCAATTAAACAAGATTTAAATATGTATTTTTCTTAGGAAAAGTATATAAATTTTTAAGTAAAGATAAAGGACGACGAATTTAATTCCACCCCAACTATTTTTTACTTATATTGCCAGTCCTTTTTCTAAATGTCATGAGTCCTAAAATTCTGAGAAATTTAATTTATTTATGGGTAGATTAAATTGTATGCTATGCTATTAAATTTTAGATATTAAATTTTTAATTTTTTTAATTAGAGTACTAAATTTTAATTTTGACGTCAATTATCATCATTTAAATTCAAACGATGTGATATGGACAAAACAATATTATTTTAGTGCGACTATTAAGGTCTAAAACAATGTCATTTTAGACACTAAACTTTAGAGATGTACCGATTTTGTCACTAATTTTTTAAACATATTAGTTTTAGGCACGACAATTTTTCGGCAGCTGCCGACAACCAATCATCGTCTGTTACAGTCATCTTTCACGACAAAATCAGTACTAATTTCTTCTCCTAAGAATGTTTTTTCACGAAACTTACTCAAAATCAACAAAATTAAACAAAAACCCATCATTTTTAGGGATTTGGGGACTTTCTTAGATTTGAGGGGTTTGTTCGAAAATTCGAACAGTGAGAATTATTATTTTGAGAAGATGAACAATATACCTAAAAACTAGCCTTATCAAACGACCATCAAAGGAGATCAGAGTATTAGCACATGGAACCTTTAAATGATTTTTATCGTATTTGAGTAGATTTCATGAAAAACCAATCTTATGATAAGAAAGATGACTGAAATGCGAACATTTTGATATTTATCTTGCAACAAAAAGACGATCGGTGACAGATGACTATTGGCTATCAACGTCGATCTGAAAAATTTAGTGCAGAAACATAATCTTTTTAAAATGTAGTGGTAAAATCAATCCACCCATAAAAATTAGTACCTAAAACGACGTCATTTCTGACATCGATAGTCATGTTAAAATTACGTCATCTTTTTCCACATCATCACAGTGAAGGAAATATTTTTAACATCATCATGTCGTTAAAATTTAATAACCCGGTGACATAACTGAAGTATGAAAGAATAATTTTGAAGGTTAAATATATAAAGAATGGAACCCATATAAATTTTATTCCTAATGAATGAATAATTAATAAATTAAGAATCTATGATCCATTAAAATACGCCAACTTGTTTGTGCCCTAGGTTTGCCTTTCTCATTATAATTTGACACGATTTATATTATTAGTCAAGGTTTAATATTTATTTTAGTCCCTTCTCTTTAGTAAAATTTTCACTTCATCACTCTACTTTTTTGTCAGATTTTTAACGTCAACATTTCCCTAATGTTACCTTATTTTCACTTTTATTTCTCGTCCTAAAATGTCTGCTTATCCTCACCTCAATGTCTGCTCCCTTGCTCCTTTTAATCTTAAACCAATTGCCAACATCTCCTAGACCGACCAGGATCAGGCGCCCGCCGTAACCCCCCAACGCTACAGCATCACTCACTTTCCCGGCGATGGTATCGGCCCTGAAGTCATCTCCGTCGCCAAAAACGTCCTTAAACTCGCTGGCTCTCTCGAAGGTTTTCTGTCCTTTTACCCGTTTTCTCTTTTTTCAGTCATCTCCGCTTAGCTATTTGCTTTGGTAGCAACATTTGGAAAGAAAGAAAGAAATTTTTAGATGTTTATTACATTTGAATATGTTTAACTATAATTGATATTTTCTAGCTTAGTAGTTGAATGTTTTTCTGATGTGTAAAGTAAAATTCTTGAGAGAGTATTGAATTTAAACTGTAAATTGGACTGAGACAGTGGAATTAAACATTGTTGTAGGTGTTATACAATATAGGTATTTGAATCAATGTGCTGGCAGAGAAAACTGAAGTTTGAGTAAGTTTTTCATTTTATTCGCTAAAGTTTTGAAAGTAACAAATTGTTTATTAAAATTATCAATTTATAATAAATCGGCCACTCATCGTTAATAGCTGTTAAATTGGGTGACAGAATGAAGATATGGTATGTTAAACTAATTTGTTTACCACTGTTTCACCATGTTAGATGAAAATTGACCAACTTTTTTACTAATTCTTACCTCTTTTATATTTGTTTTTTTTTTCTCTATTTCTCCTTCTTTCTCTTTCGTTCCATCTCCAATAATTTTAAATTAACGATCAAATGTTTGATTTTTCCCTCTTTGTATAAAAGCTTTTCTCCCTCTCTAATGACAAGAGAAAGAAGGAGAAAAAGAGAGAAAAACAAATATAAAAGAGGTAAGAATGAATCAAAAAGTTGGTCAATTTTCGTTCAGCATGGTGAAACAATGCTAAACAAATGAGTTTACATCCCACATCAATATTTCGTAACCTTTTCTAAAAATTGTTAACGACGAGTGACTGATTTATTATAAATTAAAATGTTAATGTCTTATTTGTTATAAATTGATAACATTAATGATTAATTTATTATTTTTAAAACTTCATAACCTTAATGATCATTTATGTAGTTTACCCTTACTTTAACTTCAGCGCTTTACTTTTTTAAATACTTTTAACGTCAGCATTTCCCAAATGTTAACCCTTATTTTCACTTTCATTTCTCGTCCTAAAATGTCTGCTTATTTTCGCTTTCATTTCTCGTCCTAAAATGTCTGCTTATTCTCACCTCAATATCTGCTCCCTTGCTTCTTTTAATCATAAACCAATTGCCAAAACAGTCTCCTAGACCGACCAGGATAAGGCGCCCCTCCCCCACCGCCGCTGTACCCCAAACGCTACAACATCACTCTCCTTCATGGCGATGGTATCGGCCCTGAAGTCATCTCCGTCGCCAAAAACGTCCTCAAACTCACTGGCTCTCTCGAAGGTTTTCTGTCATTTTCCCTGTTTTCTCTCTTTTCAGTCACTCGTTGCTTTATGTTTGGTTACTGATTAAGTGAATCAAATAAATAGAAAAGAGTCAGGCTTGATTGTGGAACTGTAGTAATATTGTGTTTTCTGATTCGAAATGGATTTAGCTCCGTTTAGTTATTTGCTTTGGTAGCAACATTTGGAAAGAAAGAAATAAACTTTTAGCTGTTTATTACATTTGAATATGTTTAACTATAATTGATATTTTATAGCTTAGTAGTTGAATGTTTTTCTGATGTGTAAAGTGAAATTCTTGAGAGAATATGGAATTTAAACTGTAAATTGGACTGAGACAGTGGAATCGATGCAAAATATTACCGATAATGCGAAACCCATAAAATTAAACATTGTTGTAGGTGTTTTACAGTACAAGTATTTAAATAAATGTGCTGGCCGAGAAAACTGAAATGTTTTAGGATTTTAAATGTATACTATTGAAAAAAAGCTTATTTTAATTAGTTGTTTTTCTTTCTTGATGTTTAGATATGATGGACAAGTTACTTGAGAATTACTAGATTTTTGTTTTTCTTCTCTCTGGGCTCATCTATTCTTATTGCTGCTAAGATATAGGTCAAATAAATAACTAAATTTGCAGGGCTTCCAATATTTTCTTTATTTTATTCCTAGAGTTTCATAGTTTGTTGTTTTCAATAAGAAATTTTTTAGATTTCATATAATGCCCGTTCTTTATCACTACAAATGCTATGATATGTATTATTAGGGATTGATTTCAGCTTCCAAGAGATGCCCATGGGTGGAGATGCTTTGGACTTGACTGGAGTTCCATTGCCCGAGGAAACACTTTCTGCAGCACAAAAAGCAGATGTCGTTCTCCTTGGGGCAATTGGAGGGTATTCTCGTATATGATACTTTGTTGATTATTTTCTTAGCTCTTCTATTGTGCATTTTTCATTTATCATTTGATTTATCTTCAAGATATAAGTAGGGTTGAGAAAAACTCGACTCAACTTAATTAAAAAAATTGAATTTTTTGACTCGACGCTAAAAAACTCGCATTGACACAAAAAAATTTAAAATAAAGTTTGAGTTATAAAATAGGACTTGAATAACTCAAAATTTTAGTAATTAGTGGATAGATTTTCAAGTGCGAGCCAAGTCCCTCAACTTTACATAATATATGTATATCTCATATGAAAAAATATGAATAAATATATATGTATATTTTTTATAGGAATAATAGGCCTCATTAAAAACCTCCTCTTAGTTAACTCTAGGAAAGAGTAACTATAGGAAGGAGGAAAAGAGTGCCTTAGTTTATTGAATAGAGAAACTATTACAATAAGTTATACCAATACATTTAGGGCATCAGAATAAAACTATAATCTTAAAACACCCAATAAAAATACCCTTACAATCAACCAATCCCATCCTTAGCTAATTTATCTGCTTCCCAATTACATCCCCTAGGAATCCATCGAATAATAACCGCCCTCTCTTGAACTAAGGACACAATATCCTCAACAAGTGAACTGAAGAAACTAGGAACATAATTAGGCAGCAGAATCCAGTCTACAGCAGATTTACAGTCACTTTCTAAGATCAATCTTCCCTTTACAACCCAATCTGATGATAGAAAAAAGTCTAGGCCTTTCTTAATAGCTTTTAGTTCAGCCAAAGGAGGAGGGCTTGGACCAATACTAACAGAGAAGGTCGATAGGATGATGCTATTACAATCTCTCAAAATACCTCCAATTCATCCCTCCATCCCATCAGACTTGATAGCCCCATCAACATTAAATTTATAAAAATCTGTAGGGGGAGGCTGCCAACTTTGTTTCGAACTCTTATGAGTATTCTGGTAACCAAACTTGTCTGCTAAAGAGGGGTCCCCTAACAACAAATCAACTTGTATTTGGATATTAGGAAACTTTGCTACAAACCATCTAGCCAACCTAAATCTTATTAGGAAAAAGAGAGAGGTTATATCAAGGCTAGAATTATCAAACACTACTGAAATATATATGTATATCATATATGGTTATAGAAAGCCATTTAAGTTGGAATCGATTAGTACCATAACATTATAAATAATTACATTAAATTGAAACAGAAATTCGAACCACTCTACTCAACAAAAAATTTTCAAATAAAGTTTGAGTTATAAAATAGAACTCGTCAACTCAACAAACTCGAAAATTTTTCTTAGGTCTTCTCTTCTTGTGCATTTTTCTTTTTTCTTTTATCACTTGATTTTTCTTAAGGTATAAGTAGGGGCAAGCAAAACTTGATTTGAAAAAATAATTTTTTCGACTCAACACTAAAAGCTCGCACCGGCTCAAAAAAATTCAAAATATAGTTTGAGTTATAAAATAAGACTCGAATAACTTGAAAATTTTAGTAATTCGAGGATTAGTTTTCAAGTTCGAGTCAAGTCTTTCAACTCTACATGATACATGCATATGAAAAAATATGAAGAAATACATATGTATATCGTATATGACTATAGAAAGTTGTTTAAATTGGAATCGATTAGTACCATAACATTATAAATATTTATAATTAAATTTAAACAGAAACTTGAACAACTCGACTCGAATCAAATAAATTTCAGGTAAATTTTGAATTATAAAATAAGACTCATTAACTCGACTAACTCAAAATTTTTTGGCTTTACTCAATCGGATACTCATTCCTAGATATAAGTGGGATAAAAAATGAAAAACATTTGAAGCCTGAGACGGGCCTACTTCAGCTTAGAGGACTTAAAGTCTTTGCAAACTTGAGGCCAACTACTGTTTTACCACAAGTAATGGCGTATTAGTTGATCTATATGAATTATTCTTCATATGAAATATATAAATTCATTTGCACACTTAATGAGTTTAATGAACTTTTAGAATTGGGTAAAAACTTGCCTTATCAAGAAATATAGTCTAGGTGTGATGGAGAATAGATTATTTTTGGATGAACTTCAATCTTTTTACCTTCTATTTTTTTGGTCTTTTTTTTCTTCTGAAGCTGTTGCCTTAGTTTTAAATGGCACAAAATCCGTTGAGGCACAAATGGTCTCTTCAGCTTAGGTGCAAGGGGTAGGATGAAGGCGCACGTCTTTCGTAGACAAGACACTTTTATGCTAAAAAAACTTATTTATCAATTAGAAAACATATTTTGTACTCAAAATAAAAGCACAAGTGATAGAAAGTGGCGAGACCTTTGGAGGAGGAGGAGATTGTAAAGGCGATGATGGGGTTGCCATCAATTTAGTCGTCAGAACAAATTGATGGTACAATAAGAATACCTATAAATTCACATATACAAACAAGCAGTCTCATCGAGGTATATTTATCGAGTTAGTTGATCGCGAGTTGGGCAGTGCTCGACTCGTGCTCGTTAAAAAACTTATTGTTTGATTCGACTCATTGTTCATTAAGCTTGTTAATAATTATTAATAATTTAGTATTTTTAATGTTTATTAGAAAATTAGTAGATTAATAAATTTGTAGTAATTATTAATTAGTAATTTAACATATTTCTTATTATCTATTAGCAAATTAGTAATTATTATTTAGACTCTCTCTTTTAGAATAGAATAATTTTTTAAGGTAATTACTAAAAATTATAAAAAAATTAATGAATTTCTCGTAAATTTATCGAGTCGAGTTGGACCTTGTTCTACTCAACTCGTTAAGGTTTTGAGTGAGTTTATCCGAGTCGAGCGTTGATCGAATCGAGTTCGAACAGCTCATGAAATGTTCAACTCATTAAACACCCTAGTCTCATCAAAGAAAGAAAATCCCTCTAACGAAAGCTTCACGTGTTTAAATGTAAAGAGAGTTTTACGAGTTTTTGAAGTTATGTCCGGTCTTCAATTGAATCTCAGCAAAAGCAAATTATTTGACATTAACATTAGTGAGGAAGAGGTTAAGGAGTGGGCGGGTGACATTGGTTGTTCAGTTGGCTGTTTCTCTTCTGAGTATTTAGGGCTGCCACTTGGTGCTATCATGAACTCTTCATCTTTGTGGGATCCAGTTATTCATAAATTTTTTAAGAAGCTGGCCGGTTGGAAGGCAAAAACCCTTTCTTTGGCAGGGAGATTGGTATTATTGAAGTCGGTGTTGTGCTCGTTACCTACATATTTTTTGTCTTTATTCAAGATTCCTGCTGCGGTGAATTTAAAGCTTAATTTCATCATGGCCAATTTTTTATGGGGAGGAGAGGCAGAGTTCAAAAAGATTCACTGGGTTAACTTATCGACAGTGTGTAAAGCAAGAAGTTTTGGTGGTTTGGGTGTGTTGAATCTCAATTTCATGAATAGAGCTTTACTAGGGAAATGGTCTTGGAAGTTTGCTAATGATATGGACTCCATTTGGAAGAAGGTGATTTGTAACAAATATAATCTGAACACTAGTATGTTATTGTTCAAGAGAAAACTTCCTACAAATGTCTCTTGGCTTTAGAAATCGGTGGTCAATAATCATTTTAAGGAAGATCAGTTTGGTGCTAAGTTTCGAAGCTTGTTTCAAGTTAATGTGGGTAATGGGGAGAGTATCCGTTTTTGGTTCGATAGATGGGCTTTAGATTCTCCTTTTAAGGCTGTTTTCCCGAGATTATTTTCTCCTTCTTTGAATAAGAATAGGAAGCTAATTGAGTTTGGTGAGTTTCGATCAACAGGGTGGTCTTGGCATGTTCAGATGAGAAGAAATCTGTGTGATTGGGAATTGGATCAGTTTTCAGACTTACTGCTATCATTCATAATATTAGTCTCTCCCAAGAGTCGAGAGATGGTCTGATCTGGTGAGGGAATGAGGAAGGTATTTATTCTGTCAACTCTTGTATGAAGTTATGCTATCATGATTTGGCAGCTGAGAATTTTTGGATGAAAATCATTTGGAGGGGTTTGGTGTCTCCAAGAGTGGAGACTATTATGTGGCAGGTAGCGCATCAGAAATTGACAGTAAAGTCTGAATTACAAAAGTGAGGGGTTTTGAGGATTGTAGACATTTCATGTCCTTTTTGTAAAAGAGAGATCGAATCTCCCTCTCATTTATTCTTCACATGCTCTATGGCGTGGTCCCTATGGAATAAGTTTATGAAGTTTTGGAAAGTTAGTTCGGTTCTACATGATAATGCTCAAAGTTTTTTACTAGCTTGGGATGATTTGGTGCTTTATTCTTCTATTTGGTCCTTTATTTCGGGAGTCGTTCTTTGTACTATTTGGAAATTCAGAAATGCCATTGTGTTTGAAGGGGGGCTATTAGATCAGATTGATCTATTTTTATGGCTAGATTTAGGCTAGTTTCTTGGTTCTTAGCTAAGTTCAAGGATGTATCTATTTCTAAGGAATCTCTCATAAGTTATCCCTCTATTGGAGATTTCTACTCTTCTTCCAAGAATTCAATTCTAAATATTGTGCCTTGGGTTCCTCCTCCAAAGGGTTATCTAAAATTGAATGTGGATGAAGCTGTGAGTGGAGATTGGCGAAAAAATGGTATAGGTGGTTTATTAAAAAATGAGGTTGGAGCGATGATGGGTTATTTCAAAGAGGCTTTGGGACCATGTCCTATTTTGATGGAGCTTAAAGCCATTAAGAAGGGTTTAATTTTCTTTGATTCTCTTCTTCAGCGGTTCAAGAATCGTTGGATTGTTGAAACTGATAGTAAACTAGCAGTGGAATGGGTTAAGAATTTAGATAGATGTCCTCTTGTTTATGTAGATTTAGTGAAGGACATTGCTGCTACGTTAAGAGAAATGGAAGGTGTTATTAGATGGGTTGATAGAACAACTAATATAGAGGCTGATAGCTTAGCTAAGGCTGGTATTGGTTAGTTTATTTTTTGTTTAGGTTGTTTGTTTGAGTGTTTTGGGTTGTTATTTGTAAGGGGGTTTGGTTGTGTTTTAACATTATGTAACTTTTCTGTTATTAATGAATTTTGAGGCACTCTTTTCCTCCTTCCGCTGATTAAGGAGAGCCTATTGACAATCCTTTAATCATGAAGGGAGTTTTTAACGAGCCCTCCACTTATAAAAAAAGCTTCACATGATTCATCCAAAAACAATAACTCGATCAATCTTGTGATAATCAATTTGAAAATTCTAACCCCCAAGTTTTAATCCATTCACTAAAGTTTAATAAACAAACTACACTTACTTCAAAACTCAGAAAACTCCCCATAACCAATTGTTGATGACATGGCTTCGTCACTTCTCGGTAGCTCAACTTATAAAACCCAATTAGAAATCACTTGAAAAACAAAACTTAGAATCCAAAATTCATCAAGTCTAAGAATATCGGGAGAATACTAAAAAGACTGAATTGTTGGAGTCTTGGAGAAGATGAAGAGATCAAACATAAATAAAATAAAATAAAAAGAAGAAGAGAAATGTGTATTTGGTGGGTGCGACGATGGCCTTGAAATGCTCCGGTGGTAGCGTTCTAGGGTTTTTTCTCTCTTGAAATAAATATCGGGAGGGTAAGAGTGGCGTGGGTAGGGGAAGAGGCATGGCTTTTTTTTTTACTAAAATAACAATTTCCTTTTTATTAAAATAATTTATAATTCATTTTTATTAGAATTCTCCCTTAAGGTGGCAGAAACGCCCGCTTGACGCCTATGCAAAAAAGCCCCATAAGCACATACTTAAGAGAGTCTGCCGTTCTGCGTTGTGCTTGTACCTCCAGAGACATTTTCTTCTGCGACTGGCGTGCTTTTGAAAACTAAGGCTGTCGCAATTCTTTACCATGCACTTTTAGACACCGTCAGAATGAACTGCTTATTTCCAATAAAGAAAATTCAGTCTGCATTATTTTGCATGCATGCATGCAATCTAGAACCGTGGAAGCAAGTGTAGCTTTTTTTTATGAGAAATCTGTGGTTCATGAAAATATCTCTTTATTTTCTATTTCAGTTAGTGGACTCCTCAACTATGAAGAAAGATGTTGTTGAGGGTGTTGACCTTATGGTTGTGAGGGAGCTTATTGGAGGTCAGTACCACCAAAAAATAATAAAATTCAGTTGATTTTCTCTGATTCTGCTGTTGCCCTACCAAATTTCTATATTAGTAATCATTGATGATCTTATACCAAAATCAGGTATTTATTTTGGAAAACCAAGGGGATTTGGTACTAATGAAAATGGTGAGGAGATTGGCTTCAACATTGAGGTGTATGCTACTTATGAGGGGGTTTTTTTCACTTTACATATAGAATTCTCTAATGTGTCTTTTTTTTATTTTTCTTCTTATGGATATCTGGCTTGGATATCTGCTTAATCCAATAGTTTGATGAAACATGTATATATAAAAGAATTCAAAATTTGTAACTAGGCATGCTTTTAGCTGAAATACCCAAAATTTGTATGGCTTACATCCTACAAAGCATGCAAAAAAATATTCCTTTTTTTTTGACCAATATGGACAATTCCTTATGATCCCGAGTTTCTTGTTGAATACTTGAGCATTGATTAAGTAGAGATTTTGATATTGTACTTTTGTTTAGATTTTTTTTGATAAAAGTATGAGGCCTCATTAAAAACCTCCCTCATGGTAGTCCATTTCCCGAAGAAAAAAGATAACTAACGGAAGGAGGAAAAAAGTACCTCAATTTATTAATATAGCTGAATTACATAAAGTTTAGGAATTACACCAGGAACAAAATATTTCAAAGAAACACCATGCAAAAACCTAAAACTTAACCCTTACAAATCACCCAATCCCCTCCCTTGCTAATTTATCAGCCTCAGTATTACATGCCCTAGGAATCCACCTAACTATAGAGGCCTTAGCTGTAACAAGGGACTCAATATCCTTAACAATAGAACAAAGGAAATGAGCGGAAGCAGGAGAAAGAATCAACTCACTGCATATTTACAATCACTTTCTACAATCAATCTACCCTCACGAGCCAATACAGAAGAGAGAAAGATCTCGATGCCTCTTTTAAAAGCTTTCAATTCAGCTAGTGGTGGAGAGCCAAGACCAATACTTTTTGAAAAAGTCAGAAGAATGTAGTAATTACAGTCTCTTAAAATACCACCAATTCTTCCTGCCAACCCATCAAACCTAACAACCCCATCTACATTCAACTTAAAGAAATCAACTGGAGGGGAAGCTACTTTTGTTTAGAATGAAGGTACTATTAATAAAAAAATGAAAGACAAATTCAATTTGGTAGGCTTTTTTTGTGCCAGTTGCATTACAAGAAAGCGCGCTTAAGTTCACTAGGCATGTGGCTTACCTGAAACTTCTGATGTGCTTTTGTTGTGTAGTGCTGTACCATAGCACCTAGGTGTTCACCTTGACAACACACTCTGCAAATCATATCTTATGTTCGACTTGTAAAGTGGTTTTGTCTATTTATTCAAATTTCTACTTATGGCTTTCTTTTTCATTTGTGCACTTTTTAATTATTGAAAATTAAATTTTCAAACAAATGGATGCCAGATTGATCGAATTGCTCATGTTGCATTTGAGATTGCTTGGAAGCGGCGTGGACAACTCTGTTCTGTCGACAAAGCTAATGTTTTGGAGGTTTGTGTTAGCATTAGTGCCCTAGGCATATTGTATGAACATGATATTTTGATTATTGGTTTTATTATCATCATTTGCATGCAATTTTATTATTAATATCTTTGAATAATATTATTAATTATTCTAAGACATAAGGATCACTTTTATCCCTGTAGTAGATCTAATTTATCATTTTCGCATCAATTTAGCCATCAAAGTTTAATTACATCATTCTATACCCTACCCCTAACTTAAAACTCTAAACTATCATCTCTAGAATGATGAGGTAGTACGATTGAAGGTTGAAGGTCAATCGTTTAACATCATGGTTTGCGAGATCGATCCGAGTTTCAAGCCTATTCCTTGGGTTCCCGAGGACAACGATTGCCCATGAAAACGACGAATCCAAAAAACCAATGTCGATCATGGATGCATTGGCCATCTCTAATACTCAAATTGAAGCTCCTCCCACTGGTCGATGTTCCCCTGAGACTACACCGGGTTCCTCTCTACTTGGATTGATGGAAAACTTGTCGAATCAGATTGGGAAATAAGTTGTACCTGGTGGTAGAACCAATGGTGGTGAGATGGGTTTAGCTTCAAGGCCATGTTCAGTTTTGGAGTCTTCCTTACCTTGTGCCCTCGATCGATTAGATCAAATCGTTGAGGAGTCTCATGCCCTGGAAGACGGTCTCAGTAGTGGGGTAATAGGTGATTCTAATCGGTTGCAGGGAGAGGGTCTTCGGAAGGGATCAAAGTGCGGAAAGAAAATAAAACCCCGCGAATCTAAAAGTAGCAAGAAAAAGGTTGAAGTGGCTTAATTGTCTCGGATGAATATTGAGTTTTAGTCTGTTAGCGGTTTTGGAAGAAGTTTTAATTGATTGAAGTGTGAACTTCTCCAAGATATAGATGGTTCGCCGTTAGGAGTCGGTTGTGTTTTTATCATATTAATGGATTTATGTACTGCTTTCGAATATTTTTTGTTTTTAGTGATGTGAGGCTTGGGATAAGTGTGAGTGGGTATCAGATAGGGTTGATCTTATAATTTTTGGATGTTTAAGGGGATTTAGAGATTTTTTGGTTTAGATGTGGTGTATGCATCTTATTGGGGTGTTATTTCATACAAGGTGTAATGGTTATATTATTTAATAAATCATGAGGTACTCTTTTCCCCTTTCAGTTTTCGTTGACATACGTTTTAGTATGTTGATGATTATGAAGGGGGTTTTTAACGACCTCCAATTCTTATAAAAAAAAACCCCATAATCTTTAAACCTTAATCTCTAACTTAAAACCCTGAGGGTTTTAAGTGAGGGTAGGGTATAGAATAATGCGATTGATCAACTTCAAGGGCTAAATTGATGCGAAAATACGATAGGGGCGAAAATGATAAATTGGGTCTACTACAGGGACAAAAGTGTTCATTTTTCCTTTTTTCTAAATATGCCTAATCGGTTATTATTGTGGGAACAGTAGTAAAATAAGATTGGTATGAAATTTGATAGATATTTATGAGATGAATATGTAAATGAAAGTCAAACCATATTCATATGTATTTGTTGAGAAAATATTGGATTGACTCGTTTTGAGATTAATACATGGATTAAAGTTATATATTAATTTTAAACAGTTATGTAATTAAATTTTTACACCTGAAGTTACTACAGTTCTCAACATGATTTTTTATAAGAAAAGGGCCTCGTTAAAAATCCCTTCATAACCGTCAAACTACATAGGTATTTCAATGGACATTGGAAGGAGGAAAAGAGTACCCAAAATTTTATTACTAAAACATAGAGTACATCTAGGGTAAAACCATTTTAAGTACAAATCTTCCCCACAAAACACTCAACCACCACACCCAACCATAACACCCCACATTACCCTATGCCCGACTTAGCTAAACTATCTGCTTCTCAATTAAAACATCTCTGAATATGCCTAATAGTCCTATTATAATCCAGCACGCGCTTGGCAATTTCCTTAACCAGATGAACAAAAGCAACATGACTTGCTTCTGGATTTTTAATCCACTTCAAAGCACTTCAAAGCAACAGTTCTCAGCATGATGATTGTTATGTTTTGACAGAATTAAACATTGTCTTTAATTGTACAATTATAAAGGTTATGCTTGAACATGACATGAATCATGTAGTGAGATGTTAGTGATTAAGATGAATTTATCCCTCTTATCATAAGAGAGATATCTTAGGGCCCATCAATGATTTAGATCGAGAAATGCACGGTCATATTCAAATGAGTTGATAGAGATCAATTTTATTTGTTTAGTCAATTTAATTAAGTATCGAGAAACTAAAGTTAGAGTGATATAAAGTTGATATTTTTCATGCCTTATATTCTATCAAGATATCGTAAGATAAAAGAATTATGGCATAAACCACATTAAGGTTGTCTCGGATCATGAGCATTTCTTTTAACTTAGGTAGTCATAATGTCTTGCTAGAGGCTACTTATGACTTGTATGATAAAATGAGATTTTATCTACTGCTAACGTTAATTGAATCTATAAGGTCGCACACTAAGAATGGATGAGAATGAAAATCATTTTGATTTATTCGCGTGTACGTATAGAGGGTGGTCGTCTTTCAGAAAAGCAACACCTTTAAAGATCGAAAGAAATCAGAGGCAACACGAAAGGATTTTCAAACCATAGATTATTGTAATCTCACGACTTTATTTTACCGTAATTAGTATGCTATCCATAAGATCCTAGGATTGATCAAGATTATTTAAAATTTTCGTTGCATTATTCTTGCCTCGATTTCCAACAATTTGTTGTAATGATATTGTCATATAACCTTAGTTTTCAAAAGAACGCCTAAGGCGCCGGACGCAACTATGCATCAGAAAAATCACCTTCGACGGCACAGACGCAGTGCAGAACGGCAGGCACACGCTTTTTCCGCTTTTTTATGCAAACGCAGGTGCTACGCTTCTTGCGCCTATGTGGGGGAGAGAAATTAATAGAAAATTTACGACGTCTCTCTTCTCCATCTCTTCTCTGCTTTTTCATTTATGTTCAAAATGGTATTCTCTGATAAAAAGCTTTAAGGGTTGTTTGTTTACTTCAGAATGATTAAGCACTGAATGATTCAAATGCTGAATGATTCAGAGGCTCTGAATGAATTAGCTCTGAATATGACGTGTTGTTTGATAATGGCTCTGAATCATTCAGAATGTACTTCTGTGCTTAATCATTCAACAGTGTTTTGCTGAATCAGTCAGCACTGAATCATTAAGAGGTGCAAAACAAACGCGCTGAATGCTGAACGGTTCAGTATTCATCGCTGAACGGTTCAGCATTCATCGCTGAATGATTCCATTAAGAGGCAAACAAACAGCCCCTTAGTTTTTGAGCAGGGAAGAAGAAAGGTTAGCTATTCTCTAGCTTTGGATTTGCTTATTTATTGGGCTGTTTTGGGGTTATTTATTTATTTTTGCTTTGGTTCCCTAAACTTTTTATTGAAGCTTTGATTGCTGCTTTGGTTCCTAAACTTTTTATTGAAACTTTGATTGTTGTCCGTTAGTGCACTGCACATGGACAACATGTAATTGTTTTCTTTTTAAAGTTCAATAAATACTAGAGTGGCTTTTTCCTTTTCAAAAAAAAATTTAATACATGATATCAAATTATTTTCTCAATCTGCCATTCTTTTAAAATGATTTATTTTAATTTATGTTATTAAAATTTTATCTATATTTATTAAATTTTATTTATATTATTAAAAATATGTTGTATAATTAATTTATGGGTTTTTAGTATAAAAATGTTCCCGCCTACGAAAGGCGCGCCCGCACCTTGTACCTATGCTCTTGGGGCTTTTTGTGCCTCGGTGCGCCTTGCACCTTTTAAAACTAAGCATATAACAATGAAAAATTGGAATAAAATAAAGAAAAGATTGAACTATTCTCTTATTTCTAATCAATTGAAATAGGGCCATCGATGTGTTATGCCTTTTTTTAAAGGCAAATGAGGCCTTGTTAAAAAGGTTCTTGTAACTCGATTGAGACAAAGCTCAATCAAGACAATGGAAGGGGAAAAGAGTGCCCAATCGATGTGTTATGCTTGAATCACACGGAGGAGATGGTTCTGCATTTGTTACAAAACCCATTAAACAACTCCTTACATACAATTGAGGGGGCTCTATCTTGAGAGCAATGTGAGAACTTCTAAGATATTATAAACTTGTTGTAATTTGAAATCTGGCTTATGCAGGGATGAGGTATATGATTCTGGCTTATGATCTAAAACGGTGTGCAGATTATAGGTTTATCTGTCAAGTATTAAACCCGACAATCTGTTGTGTGTAGTGTTTCATGTTTTTTCCCCATGTCAACATAAACATAACATGTATTATATTTCTAAATCTTAAACGTTAATACAAAACGTGTATTGCATGAATCATGTTAATCGGATTTAAACATGTCTTGTCATGTTTGTCAAATTGTGTAGGTGTTTATTAAATGTGTTGTTTTTCGTTGTCGTTTCGTATTGCTTCCTAAATTTCAAGGTCTGGAATTATTGATTATAGTTGTATTAGACTTTTCTCATGTAATAAACTTGGAACTTTTATGTTCCATTTTCTAGGCATCAATGCTTTGGAGGAAAAGAGTTACGACAATTGCTGCTGATTATCCTGATGTTGAGCTGTCACACATGTATGTTGACAATGCAGCAATGTAGCTTGTTCGCTACCCAAAGCAGGATTGTTTTGAAAAGAGAAGGACATGATCTTCCTTCACACTTTTCCTAGGTCCAATAAATGAGCACCATTCTTTTTACTGGAAGAGCTTACAATATCTGAAAATGGAATAGTGCAGTTTGATACAATTGTAACCAACAATATATTTGGTGATATTTTGTCTGATGAAGCTTCAATGATCACTGGAAGCATAGGGATGCTTCCATCTGCTAGTCTTGGTGAATCAGTATGACAACTCATTAATCTCTTTGCAGTTTGGTTTGATAATATTTGTGCTTGTATATTCTTTCTCTTTGACTATACTGGCATTACCATTTGCACAGGGACGTGGAATCTTTGAGCCTATTCATGGTTCTGCCCTGATATCGCTGGACAGGTTGGAACTCATGTTTTTGGTTTTTAGAGCTAAAGCTTAATTATCATTTTCCATCAAACCCAAGATGGTGAACCTCGATGATAATGTAAGATATGTTATTGTCCGTATGGAAGGACAAGGCAAATCCGCTTGCAACAATTCTCAGTGCTGCAATGCTTTTGAAGTATGGCCTAGGGGAAGCGAATGCTGCAAAGCGAATTGAGAATGTTGTTCTGGATACTCTTAATAAGGGTTTCCGAACGGACGATATATATTCCACAGGAAATGTATAAGCTCCTTATCCCAAAACACCCCCGTTCTTTTCTTGCCGTCTTTTTCTAATTGTTTTTTTAAAATGGAAAAAAATATATTTTTTTTATCAAAAGAATTCAGTTATCTCATTTCTCTAGTGAATATTTGTGGAAGTGAAAGAACTTTAATGACAACATGATTTGAATTACTGTTTAGAATTCAGTTATCTCAGTTATGTCGGGAGAAAAGTCGCAAAGGCTATTTAGACTTTAGAGATTAGCAACATGATTTGGCTTACTGTTTTTATTAACTATTTCTCTCTCTTTCTTACCCCATAAATTATTTTTATCTTTTTTTCATTTTCTCTCTCTTTACAATTAGATGTTCCACCTAAATGTCATTTGTACAGTTCTAAATGTTGTTTGCTATTACTTATTTCCTTGTGCAGAAACTAGTCGGCTGCAAGGAGATGGGTGAGGCTATACTGAAATCCGTTGACTCGTCACATGAATAAGAAAACAGCCGACTACCAGCACAGGAGGGCTCCATCTGGGATAGCCTCTCTTTTTCCTTTTCTTGTGTGATTTTCAAAGTTTTTCAGACCAACTCTTAATGGTTAAAAAAGTCTTAGCATGTTGTATTGCAGCCGAAACTCCATGTTTGTACCTCACTCATAATGAGTGTACAGGTTTTGGATGTTGTAGTTTATGTTTTTAGCTATGGAATGTGTAGCTTGAAACTTGTCTTAGAGCTGTAGTTTGAGTTACTTGTTTAAGCCTGAAAGTTTGTTCGATAGGCTTTAGCAAAATAAAAAAAAAGCCTCATTTTAGAAATGACCTGGCCTTTGGGTAAGTTGAAACAACCAGTTTAATAGTTTTCCGATCGAACTTACCACTGACATGGCAAGTTCCCGGTGAGTATATCCATGTAAACTTTTTGTGTTTTGTTTTCGTTTCGTAAAACCCTTTGAAAACTTCCCCACACTTGACCATCTCAGTAGGGAGATTGAGGTCGAGTGGTTTATTACTGGACCAACGGGTTCTGACTTGATTCAACTTAATCAGGTCGATTTTTTTTAAATGTCGGATTCGGGTTAGGTCGGGTCAGATTTTTTAGAGGTTATGTTGGGGTTTAGGGTGAAAAATATCGAGCCGATCCGAGGTGAAAAAATATAATTTTACCTCATATATTTAGGGATAATTGTAATAATACCTCTTTCTCTCTCTCTCTCTATATATATATATATATTTCAATTAAATCTATATTTTTATTGAATAAAAATAATATTTTAAATAAATTATTGTTTTAGGTTAGGTCGGGTTCAGATTTAGTCTTAAAAAGTCGGTTCAAATTCGGATCAAGTGGAAAACATATATTTTTTAGTCGAGTCAAGTGGAGGGTTATAATTTTCGGGTTGAACTGGATTGACTGAAAACCCAATTCGACCCATGTCCATCCATAGATGTGCAGCTAAGTTACTCGTAAGATACTCCTCAAACCCCCTTGCCAATGTATGACCCGTGACCACTCTACCTTTGTTGCTTCAGCTTGGTCAGAAAACACCTTTGCTAATTGTGTAAAGTAGTTAGTTATTTTAGTTAGCAGCTGTTAGATAGGGGTTAGTTGTATAATTTTGTATATAAAGTTATAAATACTTGATAAAAATATTAATATATATATATGAAATTAATTCAATCTAAAAATTATTTTATTCAACTACAATAGAAGTGGATTTGTTTTTATTATTCAACATAAAATAATCCATAATACTCTCTTTCATCCGATTAAATTTGTCCATTTTGATTTTTAAAATTATCCCTTTCAAAATATTTTATTAGAAAAATCAACAAATAATAATATTTATATTCAAATAAGACCTTGTTGTCTGAGTCGGATACCTGTGAGTTCGCTAAGCTTTTCATTCTTCGCTCGGGGATGGAATTCCCTCTAGTTCCAATGATCATTGATGACAGTTGATGGTGACCGATAGTGACAGAGGTGGTAAATGTCATTCAATAATGAGAAATTTATATCGGAGATTAAATTGATATTTTATTTAAAAAGCAATGATTAAATTAATAATTTATTTAAGATTTAAGAATCAAATTTGTATTTTTATTTAAAATTTAGTGCTTAAATTAAAAATAGATATTTTTATTAACATTTGACAATGTCAATTAATGACATTTAACATTTTAATAACCAAAAACATTATAAGTTAATATCATAAGTGATTAAAATTTTGCATTTTAAAGACAAAAGATAAATAAATATGAAATGACCATTTTGGTAGTTTACGTTTTTTCAATATATAATTTACAGTTACCTGAATTGCCCGTCTTCTTCCAAACTAGTCCGACTACAAACTTATTTTATTCCCTTTACAAATCTGTCCATCTCCTCTGTTACTCCCACCTTCAATTGAGACTCAAAGCGTCAACTCACGACCAGAACGACGGCGTGTTAACGCACATAGGTTAACCTTACGTCTAGTCTTCCTTTCTTTCCTTTTCTCTTAATACATTTAGGGGTAAATTACATGATTTGTCAATTTTATTTAAGTTTTGTATAATTTTTTCACTAAATTTAAAAAAAATAATATTTAATCATTTTCGTATTAATTAAATAAAAATAAAAATTACTAAATATTATATTTTTAAAATTTAGTGCGGAGAATTGTATCAAACTAAAACTAAAGTGATCAATCCTGTTATTTACCCTATATTTAGCATAGTATATTCAATTCTCTTATGTGCCTTCCGTTAAACGATAATGTTTTCTCCATTTCCGATTTCTTCCCTTTTGCCCACTATTTTGGAGCCTACTTAAATACACAATGTTTGAACTAAGAGTTTTTTTTTTTTGTAATAATAGATGGGCGTTGAGGAAGAAAAAGAAGTTCCACCTGGTAATGTTTGGCGGAGGGAAAATGTGACGGCCAGAGTCTAAAGGAAACAAATAGTGATCCAACTGAGTCGTTTGAAGTTCAAAATGGTTTACCCGATGGAAAGAAAGAGTTTGTTGCTCCAGCTGTTGGAATGGAATTTGAATCTTATGATGATGCATATAATTATTATCATTGCTATGCAAAGGAAGCTGGGTTTCGTGTTAGGGTTAAGAATTCGTGGATTAAGCGAAACAGTAGAGAGAAATATGGTGCTCTGCTTTGTTGTAGTAGCGAGGGTTTTAAAAGAAACAAAGATGTTAACCGTCGTTGTGAGGAAACTAGAACCGGTTGCCCTGCTATGATAAGGATGAGAGTTGTTGACTCGATACGATGGCGGGTGCTTGAGGTTATGCATGAGCATAATCACTTATTAGGTGCCAAAATTTATAAATCTGTTAAGAAGATGGGCTCCGGAGCGAAAAGTAAGTTGCAATCGAGTTCTGATGCTGAAGTGCGAAGCGTCAACTTGTATCGACCATTAGTGATGATGCTGCGGGTAATCGGAAACCGAATAGCAATGCAGTGGCAGTTAGGAAGTTATCTGATCACCCAGATCAGCTCAATCTTAGAAAGGTTGACTCGCAAGCTATTTGTAACTACCTTTTCCGTTTGCAGCTGACAAACCGGAGCTTCTTTTACTTGATGAATTTCAATGACGAAGGGCATTTGAGGAATGTATTCTGGGTTGATTCGCGATGCAGGGCGCCTTGTGGCTATTTCGGGGATGTCATTTATATTGACAACACTGGCTTGTGAAATAGATATGAGACTCCCCTTGTGGCATTTGCTGGAGTAAATCATCATGGACAAACTGTGTTACTTGGTTGTGGCCTACTTTCCGGTGAGAAATCCGAGTCTTATACTTGGATATTCAAAGCATGGCTTACGTGTGTTTCAGGACAGAGTCCTCAAACCATTATTACAGACAGTTGCAAGGCTTTGCAGAATGCAATTGCAGAGCTGTTTCCCAAATCTAATCATCACTTCAGTTTGTCGCTTATAATGAAAAGAGTTCCTGAAAAATTGGGAGGATTGCATAATTATGATGCAATCAGAAAGATGTTTTTCAAGGCAGTTTTTGAAACACTTAAGGTGGTTGAATTTGAAGCATATGGGGATTTATGGTCCTGCATTTTGGTGTTGCTGACAATGAATGGCTACGATCATTATGTGAAGATTGAACTCGGTAGGCTCCAGTTTATCTAAATGACACATTTTTTTGCTGGACTATCTGCTTGGAGACCTGGTGAGAATTTAAGTCCCTTTTTTGATAAATATGTGCACAAACAAAATCCTTTGAAAGAGTTCCTTGATAAGTACGAGTTGGCACTACAAAAGAAGCTCAAGGGAGAAACTCTTGCTGATATTGAGTCGAGAAACTCCAGCCCTGCATTGAAAACAAGATGCTCCTTTGAGTTGCAACTCTCCTAGTTGTACACGAAAGCAATTTTCAAGAGGTTCCATTTAGAGGTAGAGGAGATGCATTCCTGTTTTAATACAACGCAGTTACATGCTGATGGGTCTATAATCATCTTCTTGGTCAAGGAGCGAGTCTTGGCTGAAGGAAATAGGAGAGAAATTAGAGACTATGAAGTACTTTATAACAGAACAGCCAGTGAAAGATGTATCTGCAGTTGCTTTAATTTCTACGAATATCTATGCCGGCATGCATTCTGCGAGCTTAACTTCAATGGTGCAGAGGAAGTCCCTTCCAAGTACGTTCTCTTGCAATGGAAAAAGGATTACAAGCGCTTCTATGTTCCGGATCAAGGTTCCAATACTGTTGATGCCGTTGATCACCTGCAATGGTTTAATCAGTAGTATAGAAGTGCCTTGCAAGTCGTGGAGGAGGGGACAATTTCTTTACACCATTACAAAGTTGCATTGCAAGCTTTTGAAGAGTCTTTGAATAGAGTTCACGAGGTAGAAGCTTTTAGTTTTTAAGAGAGCCATTATAACTATCTACTTTCTTGGCTTCCCAGGCACCTTTTGGTGTAACCTATGACTTTAATGCTTCACAGCTTTTCCTTTGGCCTTTGAGCCCGTTTTAAATGACCAACATTCTGTTTTAAAAAAATCCGGTATATTTGTGGGTTAGGTTTAAGGGTGTTGGTTGGCTGTTAAGCTTCTAAGGTTCTTCTAGGCATTTTTGTGGGTAGATTATGGTTGTTGGTTCTGTTTAGTGTATATTTAGGATAGAAATAACAATAAATGCATAAAATGCGCCTCGCCTATGAAAGGTGCGCACCTTTGCCCTGCGCCTAGGCTCCATATAACTTTTTGCGCCTTTTAAAACTAAAGGTATTGGTCTCCCTTTTCCTTTCTTATCCACCCATCCTTTGTAATTGAGGTTTGGTTCAATTAGCCTAAGTAGTTGAGTATGAAATGTAATTAATTTCTCGTATAATTGCTTCAGTAACCATATTCTAAAGGGTCTCCTACCCTCATTTTTATAGATTAAGATATACATACGATTGTTTTAAGCTTTTTATTTCATGGAAAAGAAAGGGTACAATACCAAGGGTTTAATAAAATGTGTTTTGCTCTTTTTAAGTAGTGGAAACACGGGTTTCAAGTGTGATCATGAAACATTTCGTTGCAGGTTTTGAAGCATGTTTGAGTAAGTGCAACATGAAAGATGGCAGGTTTGTTTCATTTTCGACTTGGTTTTGTGTATATCATCAATCCTCGAAAGTTATAAGATCTGCCATCCATGCCGAACTGCATGTGTGAAGTCGCCTGCGGTACATACATGAATGGTGAACGGTAACATTTTATGGAGATGAACGGGATATGTTTTCAGACCTGTAACTCATCATCAGAGATTAGATCTGCCATAACCTGTTACAAGCAAATGGAGCTGAATAAAACCACACATCAAAAGAAACAACGATATCAAAAACATCAACAAAAAGACAAAATGGATGGAAGCTCAGAAACGCTTATTGCTCGTCTGGTAATCAGAGCACTAGAAGGGCCCTACCTTCAACTAATCATTTATCATCACAGCTCCACATATGCACCAGCCGGGAATCGAACCCGGGTCTGCCGTGGCAGGGTACTATTCTACCATTAGACCACTGGTGCTTTTGATTTCATTGATAAGAAAATTTGATGTTGATGCATAAATTAATTAAATTCATTAGACGTAACAAGCATTTATATATAACGACGGCATCTAATAAAAGTGTAATCGAGAAAATGGTGACAATAATAAAACACTTTTTAAAGCATAATTTCTAATGTTTTCTCATTGAATTAAACAGTCGTTATATATTGCCTGATAAATTTAAACAGTCTAAATTTAATCTAAAAGCATAAATTTAAAATTAAATATATTATTTTTAAAAATAATATATACATAATACCTTTACAAAAATCAATACTTAAAATTACCTTATAGTTCCAAAGGCAAAGATACACCAGCCGAGAATCAAACCAAGTCGATACCGTGATTGAGTTCTAATCTGCTGGTGCTTATGTGTTTTAATGACTATTAAGAACATTAGACAAAACATGTGAATAATTATTTTAAATAGTAAATTACACAAATCATCATTGAAATTTATTATTTTTCCTATTTTGGTCATTTAAGTTTAAATTTTTTTAATTTATTCACTAAACTTTAAAAATTGATTTTTTGTCACTCCCTATAATCTTTCTAACATTGTCATCACATGTCATTTTTTTTATTAGTATTTAGTTGCCGCGTAAACTTTTACTAATATTTTATTTATATAATTTTTAATGTTTTCTCATTGAATTAGACATTCCATTCTATCACTGGTCATCTTCATTTATTTCGTCGCTTGTCAATCCAAATGAACTATTTTTATTTGAACCAAAAGCAACGTCAAAACAAATCTATCAACTAACAACCTATATTCCTATCTAGAAATTTAAGAATAGGGATCCAAAATTTTAATTTTTTTAAACAATAATGGGTATACAAAATTGTAATTTTTTTCTTTTTTCCTTAACACATTAAACTAAATTTAACAATTTTTCCAAAATAATAGGGATGCACTTGGGCCCTATGCTTAGTGCATCCGCCACTGCCTAGATCAATAGCAATTCAAGTAAACTTCACCACCACCACTCGCTATTTCATTCACCACCATGAAATTCTTCACACACCTGAAAATTATTTTAATCCCTCAATAACTCCTCATTATCAAATCGGACACAACCTCCAACATTATACTGCCACCATTAACCATCATAAAACTCAATACCTTTGAATTAGTGCATATTGTCTTCAATACTTTTGAATTAGTGCATATTGTCTAAACTAAGATCTAACCCAAATCTTGAACCAAACATAATATCGTAGCTATTAACAACCATAAAAAAAGCAAAAAAAGAAAAGAAAAATGAAGAACAAAAAAAAGGGATAGATTTTGATTCATCGACTAATCAAGGAAGAAGTTGAGACAAAGAAAAGTGAAATCCCATAATCAAGCAGGGAAAAGGGGGAAAGTGGGAAAAAAAGAGTATCATCAATAAGATTTCGGTTTCCAGAGCTATCATTAGTTGCTTGACAGGTAAGATCTACTGCACATAGGTGCGTGCGAGTTCGAACCTTATGGTCAGCATTTTTGTTAAGTCATATCATCAATTCATCACAATTGTGTTTGTGGGGATAACACAAAATTTTTAACTTATAAAACTATAAACAATCTAAATGGTTAAAAGTTTCGATTTCTCTGGATTTTTTTTCATACCTAATCTAGTCATTGAGCTTTAAATGTTATTTCGTTTTGATCCTTAAATTATGTTTTTTTAATTACAACACTAAAGTTCTAAAATATATTTATGTTAATTGTTAAATCATTAAATTTCTAACAATATGATATTGTGATAGTTTTTTTTATTAATATATAATGACATAATAGTTAAAAAAATGTTTTTATTCATTCTTATTTTGATATGATCATTTTTTTCGTAGAATTTGTTTCTTATTTTTAATCATTGTCTACAAATTGTATTGTATTATATTTTTTTGCAATTATTTTAGACACTAATATTATTGTCTTATCATCTTCTAATACTTTATTAATTATATTTTTTTAATATTTCTTTAAATTTTATGAAATTAAACATAAAGTTCTCTTTTGGAGAGTTTGGGGACTGTTAGATTTGAGGAGTAAAAGAGTCCATCTAAAAATCCTAACGATAAGAAATAATATTTCAAGAAGATAAATAGCATATCTCAAACTAGTCTCATCAAACGAATATTAGAAGAGATCAGAGCATTAGAATGTCGAATTTTTTGATAAATTTTATCTATTTAAAAAATGATTTTAGGAAAAAAAATATAAATATAATATTTTAATATCAATCTTATCTAGAACGATGACCAACAATGAACAAAGATAAGACGAGATTAGAGTTTTCTATAAAAGAATAGCGGATATAACTTAAAGTCTAAATGTGTTAAAATAATATAGATTCAGTGACTGAAAAATCAATTTGAAAAATTTTAGTGCAATAATAAAACCTTTTATAAGACAATGACTAAAACAAGGCAACAACTAAAGTTCAATGATTAATATTGTAGTTTAACCTAAACATTTCTGTTACTCAACTCTCCGGAAGCCAGCTTTTGACAATTAGTTGAGACTTCAAACTAGTGAAAATAAAACTGGAAAATGAATACTAATGATAATAAAAAATCCATAAATTCGATCTGTTCCAAATCCTGAAACGAAGTGCAGCAAAAGGGGAACATAAAGCTTTGGAATCATAGTTCAATTTTTAGAAACTCAATCCAAAAACGATGAATCTATACGCTCATGATCTGTCTTTATTTGATTTCACCAACTTCTCTGATAATCCAATTATCGACCACCAATCATCTTTCGGTTCCTTAATCGGAGGTTACAGTGATTCTAATGGCAGTGATCATGGTGATGACGATGTTGCTGATGGTGGAAATAAAAGAAGTAAGAGTCCACCAAAGCACCGCCATGATCGGACCTCGCCGTTACCTTTGGGAATGGACTGGTCTTTACCTCCTCGAAGATGGGTATTTCCTCTTTTCTTGATTTCACTTTTCGTTTTAAGTGAATTTTGATGTTCAAAATGCAATTTTTTTTAAAAAAAGGATTTCATTTTGAATTAATTTGAGCTCAATAACATATATTCTTGCAATTGGAGGATGCTTTAGAAGGTAAAAGTTCAAAGTTGAAGCAGTATAAGAGGTTACCTTTGACGGGGGTCGCTATCCCCTCCCCCCTTTTTTAAATTAATTGCTGATCTGACTTGAAAATAAGAATTGAGAACAAGTGGAGCTGCTTGCTATTGGAATGTCTATTTTTTATGCTTTGATTCATGAATATGGAAGGTTGATGCGCTAGAGTAATTTTTTGTTTGTTTTACTGATTGTCATATAAGGCTCTTTTTTTCCAGTTAATTGTCAAGTTCCAAAGAACGAAGTGAATCACACTACCATTGTGTCTGGTTAAGAAAATGATTTTCTGTTCGCTTACTCTTAACATTGTATGTTATGCTGAATGAATCTTTTCCAGTTCATTGAACTGGTATCGTTGATTAGGTTCTGGCTAGTTGGCTGCTATGTAGTATGTCATTAACATTGGTAGCTGGGAAGTTTTATTTATTTGTAGCATTTTTTTTGGAAATTTGGTTCATGTTCACCTATAACATTCTTTAATTTGAGTTTCAATGTAGAATGGGCGGGACACTGTTTGGCCTCACAACCCTCAGACAGGGTGGAGTTACTGCGTTAGAATTCCTTCTTGGATTCTTCTTCCAACATCCCGAGGTTCAGATTCTGTTGTGGTACTACTTAATTCTCTTAGAAGTATTTAGCTATTGTAATTAGATCAGAATTTTCATTTTCTATGTGTTTGTTCTTTCATCTAGCTGTGAGCCTTATGGAATATATATGTAGGAATGCAGACTCGTATTAAAAGGTGTTGGGTTGGCTAATATAGGTCACTAGCCAATAGTTATGCAATTAGTCGTAATACTGCAGCCACTTTAGGAGTTGTGACAGGCTGGTCTGGTGAGACAGGAAACAGGAGCAATCAATAGAACTATGGATGATAAACGAGTAAGATAGAAGTTGGAACTCTTAGAAAATTTAGGTTAGATAAATCTTTAGTGTCAGAAGTCTATTAATATAGCCCTAAATTAGAACTCTGAAGATAACTTATATCTCTAATAATCAATCAGTAAGACTAAAATAATAAATTGCTTAATGGTACTATCTGTAATGCAGAAGCTTCACACCAAAACCAACCGAACCAATCAAAAGTAAAATGACAAGAAAGGAAAAAAATAGTTGAAAAATCTTTGGTATAGTGGGTATGCATATATGATTTAACATCCTGGTCATCTATATTGCAAACATTGTGATATTTATGTTTTTTTCCCTTTTTGCATGTTATTATTAGTGTGTATTCCCTGTAGAGATTCTTTTTTACTGTTTTTTGGGTGATTTTTCTCCTTATTTTTGTGGTTGTTAAATTCTAGTTGTGGACTAATTGCTTTAACTATTTTGTACCTAACATTCATCGATGACAGTTTTACAAGGTTCAAGTTGGCATTCAATCACCACAAGGTGTCACTACCACCCGGGGAATATTACGAAGATATAGTGATTTCTTAAAGCTACTATTTGAAGTAAGTTTCTGCACATAATTTTTATCATCTGAGAATGTTTACTGTCTTCTTTGTATCTCATGTTTTTTGGCTGTTATGTTCTCATATGCCTTAGAATTTCTCAGTTATGTTTTTCTCTTTTACTTTTGGGGTTAAATATGTCTATTTTTTGAGCTGGAAAAGTTTGCCATATTTTGATTCATTTGCTTGGTTATTTTTATTGCATTTCTCATTTTCCAACTGTTTCACAGCTTAAGAAGATATTTCCCAATAAAAATCTGCCTCCAGCTCCTCCAAAAAGAATTTTGAGGGTGAAAAACAGAACACTGTTGGAGGAGGTAAGCTAAAATATGTTTGTTTATTTTCCTTTGCAGACAGAGGAGAAGAAATTAATTATGTTATGCAACCTAAAAAATTATCTCATGTTTTCTCTGCATGCATGGTTCAGTACTTAACAATCCGGGTAAAATGTAACTTACATTGTAGGATTATTGGTTGTGTTTATGAATGGCTGAATTTTGTTCAGTCCTTAACAATCCTTTTGATAATGCTTGAAATGAGCTTAGTTTTTAAGATATATTTTTAGGAATAAGAACATTCTCTAAATGGTTAGTTTATCGCAGAGAAGGTGTTCTTTGGAGGACTGGATGGAAAAACTTTTATCAGATATTGATATTTCCAGAAGTGTTTCAGTGGCAACATTTCTTGAGCTAGAAGCCGCTGCAAGGTCTTGTAAGTTTTTCTTGATGCCTCTTGTAAATGGATGAATATGTTTTTCACCTTTAACTGCAGCCTGTATGTGTAGTTGGGATTTAGATTATAGGTTCACATTAAGTTATGCTCCATGATCTAAATGATTTGTCTTGTTACAGCATTTGACGATGATCAAGCGGATGCAGTTTCTTCTGTCAGTAGTGTGGTTCCTTCAGTTCTGACCAAGCCCAACTTAGATATTGATAATGCATCTGATCTTGATAATGTTTCTTCTGAGAAATTTGAGCTTGGAACCCCAAGGCGAGGAAAAGGCAATTCTGCTGGTCCTTCCATGGAACATGTAACTTTGGAACCAAATTTGATTGAACCCTTGGAGAGAAGTACGAATTATGGCATGTTTAACAGGAATTTTATTCTAGAAAACCTAGAGAAGATCTCCAAGCAAAAAATGCTTTTGGGAGGAGAAAGCGACATTCCAAGAGATAAAATAACTGGAAATACTGCTGACGGTAGATTTCTTCATGGAGATGGAGCAGAGCATTTTTCTGAACTAGAGCATTGCAAAATGGATGGCCATGTTCGAAGATTTTCAACAGAAAGCCTTGGAAGTGATTTAAGTTCCGTCCAAGCTAGTGACATATCAAACTCGGGAATAGCTAATTTGTCTGGTGATGGGTTACATGACTTGCCTGAAAATGCTGATGCTTGTAGAGCCTTGGATTCTTTGAGCTCAGATTTACAATTCCATAGAGATTTCCTTATCCTTTTTCTATCAGATGAGCACCGTAAGTTAAAAAGGGTTCTTAATACGCTGCAGAGGAGACTAGCTACAACAAAAACAGACGTCGAAGATCTTATATCAAGGTTCAATCAGGAAAGTGCAGTCAGGCAGTTCCTCGCAACAAAGGTATTCTCATTTAGTTAGAATGTCAAAGCCCATTTAATGCGATTTCTATTTCCATGATTGTGTTGATGAAGAAATATGTATTACTCTTCCATTCCTCGAGCAATAGCATATTTGCTTTTATATTGGCATTTTGACTTGATTCGGACATGTTAATTTTTTGATCTTCTATTCTCTAAGATTAAGAGTTTTTTTTAGCTTGTAGATCTTTGATTGCCTGAGAATCTTTAAAGCCCTTGATGATATTTACTTGATTGCTTTTGGATGCCAAAGCCTGACATATGATATAGGAAGACTAGGAATCCTCAAAGGGCTTCTTATTGCATTGAACTTGGATTTTCTCGGTTTAAATATGTGGGAATCTGATCCCTACCTTCTCAAGATGCTTCAATAATTTTTCTTGAGTCTATGACGTTAGTCCAAACAATATATGAAAGGAATAGAGGGGCCAGATTGTTAGCTTTTATGATCGTGACAATGACATTATTTGGTACTTTGCCTGTTAGGATGATCCTTCATGTTTTTGAACTCTGGGTTTTTGTTCGCACTTTCAAACTACTGCGTGTTTGATATTGAAAATTTTCTTGAGAGAGAGAATGTGTGGTGTGAAATGATAAAAGTGTAGAATCTCATTAGATTACCTTAAGCAGAATATCACTTATTCTAGTAGTCAACTTCCTAGTAGCCAAAAACCACTAATATATTTATATATATATTATTTTTTTGCAAGGACAGGCATGCCAAAAAGAACATTCTTGTGCCGTTCCAAAACATGATATAGTGGATATTTGGCAGTGTCTAAAAAATAATTCCTTGAATGCAAGAGCAGCTGATTCAGTAAACAATTTTATGGGTACTGGGTAGTTAAATTAGGATGTTATTATTAGCATAGAGTCAACCTCCACAAGTTAACCATTGCTTGTACAGAATGTAGGATATTTCTGGTACAGAAAAAAATTTCACAAAATAAACTGCACAGACCTATCATTGAAGCATGTTATGGGAAATCCTGTGAATCGTTTTGGGTCTTGAAGGCTTGAAAACTAACTAATTTTACTGTTTAAGTAGGCTGACAATATATTGATAATTGATAATACAGTTTAATCGGCATGTGATCTTCTTTTGATGACTGAAATGATTACATGGAAAACCTTTCATTATACCGTCGGTGTCTTTGTGAGCTGGGATGCTCTGGATTACGGTTATATGATAATGGTATTAATTGTGTGGACATTGAGCTTGAACCAGTTAGGTTTATACATGATTTTTCCCCACCATTCTGCTTGGATTAGGTTCGTACTTTCTGTAGCTAGAAAGAGAATTGTCTAGCATATTGGAGGAAGGTAAATTATATACATGAGATGACTGAATTGATTTCATTTTCTTTTGTAGGTCAAGGATTTGGAAGTGGAACTTGAAACTACTAGAGAGAATTGTGATGAAAACATGCAACAAGCTGTTTTGCTTGAAAGAGAAAGATTCACTCAAATGCAGTGGGATATGGAGTTACTTCGGAAGCAGTGTTTGGAGATGGAAATGAAATTAAAGACTGAACAGGTTTCTTCTTGTGCTATTAACATTTTTTATCATAATAGTTCTAGTCAAGTAAGAAAAGCTTTAATAAGGATTAAAACGTTCCAGGATGAAAAGGCACATGCTTTGTCAGAAAAGTTATCAATGATGAAAGAAAGCAAAATGTTGCTGCAAGATTTGGATGTTGCTAGAAAACAGCTTGCAGACTTAAAAAACCATCATGAGGAGTTAGAGGTGAAATCGAAAGCAGATGTAAAGCTCCTTGTTAAGGAGGTGAAATCTCTTCGAAGCTCTCAATCTGAATTGAAGAAAGAGCTTAGCCGTGTGATGAAAGAAAAACTAGAATTGGAGGTCATCCACAATCTTTTCCTTCACAAAAATTATACTAATGCTATTTCTGTTGCCTTTTTACCGCTCATTTTTTTCTATAATTATCATGAAAGGAGCCACTCTTATGTGTATAATCTCTTGAATCAATTGGTTTCAAGGGATTATTTGTGCATCATGTATCAAGCTCCTTCCATCAATGTTTGATGTCATTGATTGTTTTCTCTTTTGTTACCCTTATTTTTAGCTAAAACTAAATTATTTTTTTCAGAGGGTTATGCAGAAGGAAAAGCAAAAGATGAAGCATGCCAATGCTGCAAACAATAAACTGCTTCACGAATGCAGTATTCTTTGGGATAGGCTTCAAGAATGCAGTGTTAACTTCCTCAGCGAGGAGGAGGATAAGTTGAATGTTGATACTTCATCTCCATCTGATGCTCTAGATCTCTTGACAAC
Source organism: Hibiscus syriacus (assembly GCF_006381635.1). NCBI lineage: Eukaryota > Viridiplantae > Streptophyta > Magnoliopsida > Malvales > Malvaceae > Hibiscus > Hibiscus syriacus. Next base: position 1,059,225 of record NW_024063071.1, on the reverse strand, counting down.
ATCTGATAATCGAATTGGTCTCCTTCTTGCTGAGGTATCCTTTACACCCAGAGTCAGAATAATGAACTCTTTCTATTTGAGTACTCTTGGAACCCTTTCTCTCAAAAAAGTTTGGGCATTTGTAGTGACTTTTGGAAATTTCCGCCTGCTATGATAGCTACAAGATTGTTTCTAACTGGCATGAATTATGTGTCTATGATTGCACATTTGTCTATATCCATGTCTACCGTATTAAGGTAGTGATATATATATATATATATCTTTTGTACACCTGATATAGTTTGAAGCAATTAAACCAGTAGCTACACCATTTTGTTGTAAATTATTGCTTTATAGAATATAGCCAAAGTTTAATAGAAGAGAATTTCCATGTTATAGGCGTGGAATTATTTGGGCTTAAAGGAGCCATTTAACATTCATGCTATAAGAAAAAAGGCTTGTTTTGAATTGGATCCGCTCCTAAGGTGTGGTGGAATGATGTTTCATAACTATGGGAATGTGTCTATAAGAAATAGTAATGTTTCTCTTTATTTTTTGTGGTGTAATCACTATCTTCTTTTTCTCTTTACAAAACTGATACAATGAAATTCTTTGATCTACCATCTGGTGTAATGCTCTCACCAGCTAAGTTGGCACCGAGAATATCTACTCTTACAGTTTTCCTAATGAATTAGTTTGCATGATGATGTGCATTTTCTTCTGTGATTGCTTCCTGTAATTAGTTGTAATAAAACAGTTTTCCAGAGCTGACTACTTTGAGCATGGACAGGCACAGCTCCTTGCACAAGATGTAGAAAATTCAGTAGCCAGACCTGAAGAGAGTCATACAATGAAAGATGGTGATGAAAGGATCGGCAACGAGTTGAGGAAGATGCTAACAGATATGTTTGTTGATAATGCAAGATTAAGGAAGAAGGTGAACTCGGTAGTACGATGTGCTCTCAGCACATACGTGAAGACCAATGATGATGGAGAAGAGGAAGAGGAAGAGGAAGAGACCTCTGAGTAAAACTGTTCTGAGCAAATTCTTGTAAAGATAAAACAGTAGGTGATAACAAATAGTGGATTGATATTTAATTCTGAATTCATGGAACATACTCCTCATTGCTGTTTTAATACTGCCAAGTTGTCATACAGCTACACATTTTATTATCTATTCTTGTATGAGATGACTCCATTTGTATGTTATGTAAGTAGCAATAAGAAACATGCAATGGAAAAGAAAATCATTTTTTGTATTATCTGTTCATCTAAATGAATACCAGAGGGAAAAAATTACTGTTAATTCTAAATGTTGAAATATATATCAAAATCAAAATGAAATAGCCTTCGCTGAAAATCACAGTTTGTACAACATGAATATTCTACATGGGGAATCCCTATGCTGCATTAGCAGTCAATTGTGGAGCAATGGAGTGATGTGGAAAATTACTAGTCCCCACCCCCAAACATACCCCCCCAACGTGTCTTTGCTAGAACCCATCTGCTTCATCAAGTTCTGCAAGCCACCCATACCGCCAATTTGCTTTAGCATCTGTGGAGGGAGGACCTTGCTCATGTGCTGAGCATTCATGTTGCGAGACAAGGCACTCATTTCACCCTTCTTTGGAATTTTAAGCCCCTTCATCTTGCTCCATATCTTTGCAAGCCGTTTGTACTCCTCCATTTCCATTACCTCTCGAATATGATGACCGGATCCTCACGCTATCCGCATCATCCTTGATTCATTCATCAGCTTTGGGTTTGAACTATCCAACTCAGGAACATGTAACACAAAATCTCATAATCCTATTAAATTGCCGTTCTGGAGCAATATTACATGTCTGCAGAAATTGAATAGAGCAGAAAATTCACTTACCTTCATTTGTCATTGAATCCATCACGGTCATGTGGCGCTTGATTTTTGCTTGGCTTTCTTTTTCACGACCTTTAGGCATAAGTTCAGCACTAAATCCTGGAAGCATAGAGAAAACCTGCAGAAAGCAACCAAAGTATTAGCATAAAGTTTCCATGCAAATTAAATAATACACTTCATAGAAAAAAGGAAAAGAGAGATAGAGAGCGAGGAAAGGTAAGTGACAAAAAATGGAATTTAGAAGATCACAGGCATTTGACGGGGTCAATGGGAAGTAAATCAACATTCGCTTAAACATCACACTACGACCATCTAATATTACTATTTGAAACAAACTAGTAATTCAAGCAAAGGAAATGCATGGTAATGAGCGCGTGATCTTGAATGTAACCTTTTTTTTTTATAAGAATCTTGAATGTAACCTTGAAAGTTAGGATTACAACTTTAGTTTTGAATTGAACTTCGTAAATACATCAAGCAATAAAATGCAGAGAGTATTTCCAGGATAGGGAAAAAGCAGGGATTTCACTGAAAAAAGATTGATATTTTCTCAATACAATGGAACAGGCATGCCAAATTTTCCAAGGCACCTCTCATTTAGCTCGTTGGAATTAACAAGTGCACAGAAATTAAACTAAGATCCGGGAACTTTGAAGGGGTTTCCACCTCTTTGACATATTTTTATGTTGGAGTGAGCAGCTTTTGCTTCCCAAGCTTATTTATTATGATTATACTACAAGAATTTTATCCCCTAATACCAAAGATTTAATATCTATTTCTTATCCACAAAATATTTATCAGCTTAAAGTTTAGACAGTGTGTCACGGATCAAGCAATAGGGCTGCTTTTAGACTTTTTAAAAAACTTATTATAATCTGCTAATTACTTCTATTAATGATTTACTGCAAATAGCAACAATTGTAAAAATGTGTGACCTCAAACATGCACAAAAATTAAAAGTTTGCAGAATGAAAAAAAAAATCAATATATCTCCTAAATTCTAAAGACAGGAGCAAACCACCAAACTGAACATTCAAACACATCAACATTTGAAAACGAAACATGGAAGAATAACCCAACTTCCAACATTGCTAAAACGAAAATGCAGCAGAATGAAGACAAACATCAAAGAGTGCAGTTAAGGATAACCTGCCCAATTGGACCCATTTTGAGTATGTTCTGAAATTGCTCATACATAATCCTTAGAGTAAAGTTCCCTTCTGAAAGTTTTTGGAGAAGCTCAGGTTGTTGATCCATGGGAACAACTTCATGAATTTTGTCCATGAATCCAGACCAGTCACCCATGCCTAATCAGAATCATAATCACCATGACAATGTTTCAACAATCATTACCATTTTGGAATACATAATTTATGTGTTGAGAAGAATACATAACAGGAAAAGGAGATGTATACCTAAAAGGCGGCTTACAAATGGTTTAACATCAAACACTTCAAACTCATCCATGTGCTCTCCCGTTCCTATAAATATGACAGGACTCTTAGTTGCAGCAACCCTGGTAGAAGCCACAGAAGAGAAAAACCAAGCAAGCATATCATGAGAACTCAACCTAATGATAGAAATGCAAATACTATCTTGAGTAGACATACAAAATAAAGGCAAGAACAATCATTACAGAGAAGAATACATAACAGGAAAAGGAGATGTATACCTAAAAGGCGGCTTACAAATGGTTTAACATCAAACACTTCAAACTCATCCATGTGCTCTCCCGTTCCTATAAATATGACAGGACTCTTAGTTGCAGCAACCCTGGTAGAAGCCACAGAAGAGAAAAACCAAGCAAGCATATCATGAGAACTCAACCTAATGATAGAAATGCAAATACTATCTTGAGTAGACATACAAAATAAAGGCAAGAACAATCATTACACTTACGCACTGAGAGCACCACCACCCTTTGCATGACCATCCATTTTTGTGACAATTACAGCACCAACAGCAACACTTTGTTTAAATGCTTGAGCTTGATCAAAGGCAGCTTGACCTATACTACTATCCATAACAAAAATAACAAGATCTGGTTTCAGGAACATACAACAAAAGTAAAAATAATTAAAGGGGATATTAGCATTACTTATCCTGAAATAAAATGAACATCTGAAATCTGAACAATACCGTTGCTTCAGAGACTTGATGCATTTCCTCAAATAGGGCAGCCTCCTGTTTATGGCGCCCACTGGTATCAACAATTATAAGATCACAATTTTCTTTCTTAAATCTTTCAACACCTTCCGCAGCAATTTTCACAGGATCCGACTCCATGTAGCTGCATGAATAGCAGAAAACACCATTAAAGACATTCTCTGCAGTTAAACTTAAAACCCACAGATGGAATTAAGACCACAAATCAAAAGCATATATTCCAGATATTAAATAAAAATCAGTCATGAGAGTATAATAGGGTGGAAAGCATCAAGAGCATGAAATACATAGAGAAAGCGTGTAGACATGTATTACATATACTCAATGTATGTATTTTCATGCTTCCCTCTTATGCCCTTTTATGCATTTGAAAAACCTTACAGTAATTAGGTACACGCGTCATAACATTGTTGAAAATAACCTAGAGTCCACATTATTCCTTTCATATCCCCATTACATATGGAAATAGGGTCAGCTTTAAAATATCCCCATTCTAAGAATTGAAAAACTTCAAATCAAAACAAACTTTATGTAAAACAAACAATTAAATCCAGATTCTAAATTTTAATATGTAGCTAATAGTAGCAGCCACAACACAATGGATATCCCTTGCTTATATTTACTACTGACCACAATAGCATTCATTATTCCAGTAACTACTGTAAATGTGAAGCTACCCAAAATACATCCAAAGCTGCAATTTAAATCATTGGCCACAATGATGAATGGAAAAGAAGAAAGTACCTTCCATAAAATGGAATCTTAGCTTTAGTGGCATTCTGCTTCAACTGATCAAAAGCACCAGCTCTGAATGTATAAGCGCAGACTAGAGCTGGTTTCCAACCTTTTTTCTGATGGTAATAGGCATATTTTGTACATGTGGTTGTTTTTCCGGACCCTGAGTTTTTAACAATGAGAAATCAACAGCAGAATTCAGGTATTCCATAGTCTTAGCAACACATTTGGAACATAGTTAGAGTTTCACAACAATGTGCAAACAATTGTACCATAATTCAAACTGCATGAAGACGTTAACAAAGCTTACCTTGTAAAACAACAAACATCACAACACCGGTTTTCCCTTTTTTCGGTGTGAAAGATGGCTTCCCAGGATCCAGCATCTTACAAAGCTCATTAAAAATTGCCTATAGAAAAGAAAAGCAGCCCCTTTTTAGCAACCCATTTTCTTTTGTGAAGTGTTGGATAAAAAGTTTACCAATTACATGAAGTTTAGAACAACCAAAGCATGTAGCAAACCATTTTCTTTTCTGAATGTTGGATCAAAAGTTTACCAATTATGTGAAGTGTTCACATAAAAGATAAAATAAAATACCAGCAAAGAGCCATTAAATCAAATGTTATCAACATGTTGGATTAAAGGCGGACCAATACAAAATCAGAACTTCAAAAAATCCCATTAATCATTAGTGTTAGCATTGAATTAAAAAATATCATAAGATCGGGAAATAATGGAGGAAGAGAAAATTCTCAAAATCATCACATAATTAACATATTTACTTGTAAGATTCTATCCAATAAATTAAATATAAAACCCTCACTCCTAGTTCAACTTCACCGAAATTATGAATTCCAATAAAACTAAAAAGGCATAAATTGTTTCGAAAAATGAAACAAACCTGTTGGATGATTTTTCGTTTGTTATGACCAGCTGCTAGATCATCGAGATTGACGATCTTCTTAGTATTAGTTTGCATATCACGGACTAGCTTGAATTGAACATCGGATTGAAGAAGAGCTCTGGTGATTTCGTTGAGGCATTCGTTTAAAACCTTCTCGTCGATTATCGTAGCATTGCTCGTCTGCTGAATAGCCCGGGAGATGCTCCCTCCTAGCTGTGCTAACACCATTTTCGCTAAACCTTTGCAGAGAAAATCAAAGAGATTTCTGTTCCTGAGAGTTTTGAAGATTTAGGGTTTTTTCCTTCTTAATTTTTGAGAAATCTGATACCAAGTAAAGACCAACTGGAGAGGATAAAAATTAGTAGTAATTTCTTTTGGATACGGGACGTAGTCAGTATCGTATCACCTTTAGTCGAAAAACAAATTGTTGAAATTGTTTTTTTTATATAAAAAATCGACTACAACAGCTTTGATTATTATCATCGATTAGAAGAAACTATATCATGAAGGAAATATACTCGGTTGTTTATTTATCTCATAATGATTAAACGTTAAATGATTCAAATGTTGAATGATTTAAAGGTTCTATATGAATTAGCTCTGAATAGGACATGTTGTTTGATATTGACTCTGAATCATTCAGGATGTAATTTGATATTGAATCATTCAGTACTGTTTTGTTGAATCAGTCAACACTGAATCATTCAGAGGTACGAAACAAAGGCGTTGAATGCTGAACGGTTTAACATTCAACGCTGAATTTTCCATTCAGAACTAAACAAACAGACCCTCAATTTATTACTTTCAGAAATCTCAATCAATAATGAATTCTTAGAAAATAATAAATGTCTTCACTATATTCATTTATTCACCTATTTATTGGAGAAAAGGTAGAAGTCTAAACTATGTTAGTCTAGTAGAACATTGAATGAATATGATAAAATTAACTCGTAAAAAATTTATGGATAAACTACATATTTAATATTTAAATTATTATTTTTGTGTTTTATTTTGATACATAAATTTTATTTTGTTTAAAAATTATATCTAATATTTAGTTTAAATTTTATTTTAATACCCGCGATTAAAAATTTAACGGACTATTGTAAGTGGCATTTTTATGGATAAATTACTTCATTCATCTTTCAATTATCGTATCAATCCTATTTTGGTCACTAAAGTCTAAAAATGTTCAATTTAAATACTCAACTTTCAAAATATTATTGTTTTAACCACTCTAATTTATTTTATTAATAATTTTTTTGATATGACTTTTTTATTATTATGTTATTAATATACAATTAAAATAAAAAAAAATTAAATTTGAAAGTTTGAGTGATTAAACTAGGAGTAATTTAAAAGTTAAGTAATTAAATTAAAAAAATAAACTTTAATAATCAAAATAAGAGTGAAAAGATGGTTAAGTGATAGCTTACCAACAATAACGGCCCCCTTTGCTCTAATTTTTCATTCTATCACATCGTGTGTGTATTTGTGTTATTTTTTTTAATTAAGAGTGGGACATATTCTAATTTGATTTTTTAATTAGTATAGTTTTTAATGTATTGATTATGTTTAATTTGTAATTATATTTAGGGTAAAGTATATAAATAGTCCATCAACTATATGATATTACTTTATTGAGTCTCTCGACTATTAAAAGTTATAAAAAAGTCCCCCAACTATAGAAAGTTACTTTGTTGAGTCACTTGACTATTAAAACTTACAAAATGATCATCTGATTATTCATTATGTTACAAACTCATTTTTTTTCGTTAAAAAATTCTAATTATATCTCAGTTCGCATCTTAACCTTAAACTCATACGACCATTATTCTTTTAGCAGAAAATGACGAGTTTAGAACATAATGAATAATAAATTGATCATTCCGTAACTTTTAATAGTCGAGAAACTCAACAAAATAACTCTTTATAGTTGAGAGATCATTTATAACTTTTAATAGCTGAAAAACTCAATAAATTAATAACTTATAGTAAGAGACCATTTATGTACTTTTCCCCTTATATTTATACTTGCACTAATATCTAATAGAGGAACCTGTCAATACTTTGATGAAATTTGAAGTTAAGTACATAAATTAGCCGGCCGGAAAACTCGGATTGGGCGGAATCGGACATCAGACCGTCGAAAGGGCATTAGGACAAACAAACATGGGCCTTTCATATCCAGAATGGCTCACAGAGTCACAGTACATCACGTGAGAGATGCCGACTTTTGTATATCCCTAATAAAACCAACCGATTTACAACATTATACTCGACAATTCTCACTCTTCGCATAGAGGGAGGAGGAAAAGAAGAAAAGAGAGAGGACGTGGGAAACTCAATTCCCCTCAAAAACCCTAATTTCAAAAATTCATTTCACCAAACGAAGTCGGAGACACTCTTTGATTTCTCTCTTTAGGCTGGGGTTGGAGTTTCTGCACCAACCGTTGCCATGTGGAGCAACAGCAACACCGGCGCTCAAATTGCGCCACCGGGAACCGGTGGATCCACCATCCCGCCGCCTCCAGCTGCTCAGCCTTCGTACACTGTGCTGGCTCCGCAGGCGACGCCAGAGGACGCTGAGGCGAAGCTAGAGGAGAAGGCTCGGAAATGGATGCAGCTGAACTCTAAGAGATATGGAGATAAAAGGAAGTTCGGTTTTGTCGAGACGCAGAAGGAGGACATGCCTCCTGAGCACGTACGGAAGATTATCAGGTCAGAGCTTTGTTATTTCAAATTTTTAGCACTTTTGAGGTCAGAGTTGAGATTTTCTATGCGTTTGGTTTTTTTTCTGGCGTTTTTTTTATTTTAGTGTTTTTGAGATTAAATATTGTTAACCTGATTAGGTCGGTTAACATGGCGTTGTCTTTTGTTTCGAGTGGTTTGCTAAGCTGGTTAGGTCGGTTCAGATAGCTTTCATTCATTTTTTTTTTCTTTTTTAATTCTCATGTTATTTTCCTTTATTTTTAAGGATATAGAGTGTTTTTAGGTTTAATCAGCTTTGCGAGAAAGCTTCGCTTAGATTCTTGTTTCTGCTATGTTTTGAAGTGATTTTTGGTTCCACCTCTTATGTTACTTTAAGACTAGAGAAAACCTTATCCTAGGAAGCTTGCATGTGACATTTTGAGAGGGGAGGAAAACAAATGATGACGTGTGGAAATTCCCAAAGGATGGCTGCTTATTGAGTTTACGTAGGGATGGGCTTAAATAGGGTGCTATGCTACAATATGATCGATATACAATATAGTGGTTCGCATAGTAGGAAAACTGATAAAATGTTGGTGGTTTTTTCACTTGTTCTTGTTGTTGGATTGGTGCATAGCATGCCCACTAGCAGTGGGCTAGTGGCTCCTGTTCTATATTCATGTTTTGCTTTGATGCCTGTTTCTCCTCAAGATGTGAGAGCTGTTCAGCTTAATATTTTTCTTTTATTTTTGAACAATTTAATTCCCACCAGTTTATCCTTAATGATATTATTTACACTTCTTTAATCTTTTATTTGAGGGAATGGCACTCTCTTGGTTGAGTTAATATGGCCACTTGTGTTCTTTTTATGCTAATCTTTATCTGATGGTATAATCGTTTTCCCTTTCTTGTGGTTTTAGTCTTTTAGGATGGTTCCTGGTTTACGCATTGGATCCAGTAATTTGAACTTTCATTGCAAGATATGCATGATGTAATAATGGTTAATTTTGTTGTCTGTTGACAGAGACCATGGGGACATGTCTTCAAAAAAATATCGCCATGATAAACGTGTGTATCTAGGGGCCCTTAAATTCATCCCACATGCAGTTTATAAGCTTCTTGAGAATATGCCAATGCCTTGGGAACAGGTTCGTGATGTGAAGGTCTTATACCATATCACAGGAGCGATCACATTTGTGAATGAAATACCATGGGTTGTTGAACCAATTTATTTAGCACAGGTATACTTAATTCCTTCCCTTCATACAACAAATTGACACCCAATCAAGTTGTCTCTCAGTTCAATTATACATGGAAGTAGTACATTGTTGTGGTTATTGATTGAATTATTTTTATTTCTACAGTGGGGTACGATGTGGATCATGATGCGGAGAGAGAAAAGAGATCGTCGTCATTTCAAGAGAATGAGGTTTCCACCATTTGATGATGAGGAACCTCCATTAGACTATGCTGATAATTTATTAGACGTTGATCCTCTAGAGCCAATTCAACTGGAGCTAGATGAAGAGGAAGATTCTGCTGTACATGCTTGGTTTTATGACCATAAGCCTCTTGTAAAAACAAAGCTTATCAACGGTCCAAGTTACAGGAAATGGCATCTCTCCCTTCCAATTATGGCAACTCTGCACCGGCTTGCTGGACAGTTGCTTTCTGATTTGATTGACCGTAATTACTTCTACTTGTTTGACATGGAGTCATTCTTCACAGCTAAAGCATTGAATATGTGCATACCTGGTTAGTCTCCTGCCTTTTGTAATACTCTAAACTTCTATTTTCCTACATTCATGAATGATTTGAATTTTGTAAGTTCGGTTGATACTCTCTTGTGGAGTCATTACTTTTGATTGATATTCATATTGCAACTATATTTGGTGAAGCTGTATTTTGAAGTTTTTTTTACTTGCGTATTGCTTGCATTTGTTGGTCCTATAATATTTTTTGGCATTTGAATCACATTTTTTTATTTGTTTCTAGTTGGGTGGGATTTGGGTAGGGCACAAGATAGGAATGGAAACTAATCTGATACTGTCTTTATGCCATGTTGTGTCTGGGATATCAGTTTTCTTTAAGATTGATAAATTATGATGTATGGTGGTTTCATTTGCTCTATTTTTATGCTACTTGAATGCTTTCTCGACTAATTGTTCATATTTGTAGGTGGTCCTAAGTTTGAACCTCTATACCGTGATATGGAGAAAGGGGACGAGGACTGGAATGAATTTAACGACATAAACAAACTAATTATCCGGTCACCTCTTAGGACAGAGTACAGAATTGCTTTTCCTCACCTTTATAACAAATTAACAATAGGCCCAGGAAAGTAAAGCTTTGTGTATATCACACTCCCATGGTTATGTACATTAAAACAGAGGACCCTGATTTACCGGCATTCTACTATGATCCTTTGATACACCCCATAACTACCACAAACAAGGAGCGGCGTGAGAAGAAAATCTATGATGACGACGACGATGATGATTTTTTCTTGCCAGAAGGGGTGGAACCTTTGCTGAACGACACACAACTTTACACTGATACCACTGCAGCTGGGATCTCTTTTATTTGCCCCGCGCCCTTTTAACATGAGATCTGGTCGGATGCGACGTGCTGAAGATATACCACTCGTCTCAGAGTGGTACAAAGAGCACTGTCCTCCATCGTACCCTGTTAAAGTGCGGGTTAGTTATCAGAAACTATTGAAATGCTTTGTGCTGAATGAGCTGCATCACAGACCTCCTAAGGCTCAAAAGAAAAAGCACTTGTTTCGGTCTCTCCAGGCAACTAAGTTTTTCCAGACGACTGAGCTTGATTGGGTTGAAGCAGGTCTTCAAGTTTGTAAGCAAGGATACAACATGCTAAACCTGTTGATACATAGGAAAAATTTGAACTATCTTCACTTGGATTATAACTTCAACTTGAAGCCTGTGAAGACTCTCACTACAAAAGAGCGCAAGAAGTCTCGTTTTGGCAATGCTTTTCATCTTTGTCGTGAGATCCTGCGTTTAACAAAGCTTGTAGTTGATGCTAATGTCCAGTTTCGACTTGGCAATGTTGATGCTTTCCAATTGGCTGATGGTCTGCAGTATACATTTTCCCATGTTGGTCAGTTGACTGGGATGTATCGTTACAAGTACCGGCTCATGAGACAGATTAGGATGTGCAAAGACTTGAAGCATTTGATTTACTACCGCTTCAATACTGGGCCTGTGGGGAAGGGACCTGGATGTGGATTTTGGGCACCAATGTGGAGGGTATGGCTGTTTTTCCTCCGTGGCATTGTTCCTCTTCTCGAAAGGTGGTTAGGAAATCTGCTTGCTCGTCAATTTGAAGGGCGTCATTCGAAAGGAGTAGCTAAGACCGTTACCAAGCAACGTGTTGAGAGCCACTTTGATCTGGAACTTCGAGCTGCTGTTATGCATGATGTACTTGATGCCATGCCAGGTGATTTTCAATAGTATTTATTTGTTATGACATCTATTTTGTAGTTGACAGTTTCTTATTCTATTATGTTCCTGATTGAACTACAGAGGGCATTAAGCAAAATAAAGCTAGAACAATATTGCAGCATCTAAGTGAGGCATGGCGCTGTTGGAAGGCAAACATTCCATGGAAGGTGATGTCCTGACATAATTTGTTTCCTTTATTTTTTACGTGTTCTTGTTGTCTCAATGTTCTGTTCTATAGGTTCCGGGTTTGCCAGTTCCCATTGAGAATATGATCCTTAGATATGTCAAGTCAAAAGCTGACTGGTGGACAAATGTTGCTCATTACAATCGTGAACGTATCAGAAGGGGTGCAACTGTTGATAAAACAGTTTGCAGGAAAATCTTGGGCAGATTGACACGACTCTGGCTGAAAGCCGAGCAAGAACGACAGCACAACTATTTGAAAGATGGACCATATGTCACTCCAGAAGAAGCAGTTGCAATTTATACTACAACTGTGCATTGGTTGGAGTCCAGAAAATTCTCTCCCATTCCGTTTCCTCCCTTGTCTTACAAGCATGATACGAAGTTACTTATCCTTGCTCTGGAGAGGTTGAAGGAGTCTTACAGTGTGGCCGTAAGATTAAACCAACTACAAAGAGAAGAATTGGGTCTAATTGAACAGGCTTATGATAATCCTCATGAGGCCTTATCTAGGATCAAGCGTCATTTACTTACCCAGCGTGCCTTTAAAGAAGTGAGTTGGTGGCTGAAAGTGATTTCTATGTTGCTTCTGAACTTCATATTAGATATCTAGATTTGAACCTAAATTTATATGGTTTTTTTTCAGGTTGGTATAGAGTTCATGGATTTGTACAGTTATTTGATTCCCGTCTATGAAATTGAGCCTCTCGAGAAGATTACAGATGCTTATCTTGACCAGTACCTCTGGTATGAAGGAGACAAGCGCCATCTGTTCCCTAATTGGATTAAGCCTGCAGATTCAGAGCCACCTCCACTACTAGTTTACAAATGGTGTCAAGGTATAAATAATTTGCAAGGGATATGGGACACAAGTGAAGGGCAGTGTGTGCTAATGCTTCAAACGAAATTTGAGAAGTTCTTTGACAAGATTGACTTGACAATGTTAAACAGGTGTGTTTTTTTTGGAAATCTTTTGCTATTCTCAGTATTGACTGTGTTGGAATCTATAATATTTCTGTGTATTTTGTAGGCTTCTACGTTTGGTTCTTGATCACAACATTGCTGATTATGTTACCGCAAAGAACAATGTGGTCTTGTCTTACAAAGATATGAGCCACACAAATTCGTATGGTCTTATACGAGGTCTTCAGTTTGCTTCTTTTGTTGTCCAGTACTATGGACTTGTTCTGGATCTCTTGCTTCTTGGATTGACTCGTGCTAGTGAGATTGCTGGGCCACCCCAGATGCCAAATGAATTTATCACATACTGGGACATGAAGGTTGAAATCCGGCATCCAATTCGTCTGTACTCTAGGTACATTGATAGGGTGCACATATTGTTCAGATTCACACATGAAGAAGCGAGGGACCTTATCCAGCGATATCTTACTGAGCACCCTGATCTGAACAATGAAAACATGGTTGGATGTAACAATAAAAATGCTGGCCAAGAGATGCGAGAATGAGGCTTATGAAACACGATGGTATGGAAAATCTTAATGATGTGGAAAATTTAGGACAAAATTAATTCAGAAGATGAGATTTCAGTTCTAATTTCTCTTTCTTTTTTTCATTTTAGTTAATCTTGGGAGAAGTGTCTTTTGGGACATGAAGAATCGTCTGCCTAGAAGCATCACGACTTTGGAATGGGAGAACAGCTTTGTTTCTGTTTACAGCAAGGATAACCCGAACCTGCTTTTTAGCATGTATGTTTTTATCCTATCTCTTTATTTGACTTTTTATTAGCTGCTTGCTGCAATCTGTGCTAAAATTATTTGGAGGAAGGTATGCTGTTGATTTGTGCCTGATTGAAAATGTTTTGGAATTCATTTTATTTCTGTATCTGAGTTTTGTTAATTTGACCTATCACTATGAGGAATTCATGATAATGTGCATTGCTCATCTGGAGCATTAAGCTAGACAATAGAAGTCCATCGATGGACTGGTTTTGAATCTTTTGATCATTGGCATAAAATTGCCTAGTGGCAAAATATATTTTGTTAACTTCGATCGTGAATTTTGATATGATTGTGTTATATGTTTGATGAGCTTTATATTCCAGTTTATATGTGAGGTTTCTGATTAGTTCTTTCTTCTGCCCTGCTAAGTTAGTTCCTGTGTACTTGCCTCTCCATTTTGGTTATGAGTGTTCCTTCCATAAACAGTTCGACTGATATGGTTTATCTCTGATGTCTAGGTGTGGTTTTGAAGTTCGGATACTTCCAAAAATAAGAATGACTCAAGAAGCATTTAGTAATACAAGGGATGGGGTCTGGAATCTGCAGAATGAACAAACGAAAGAGAGAACTGCAGTAGCTTTCTTACGTGTTGATGATGAGCACATGAAGGTATTTGAGAATCGTGCTAGGCAGATTCTTATGTCTTCTGGGTCAACAACATTCACAAAGATAGTCAACAAATGGAATACTGCCTTAATAGGTATTTATTTGATCATATTAATTCTGAATTTACTGTTTGATCTATGATATTATTGAATTTATTCCTCTTTTTCCTTTTCTGCTGAATAGGTCTTATGACTTACTTCCGTGAAGCAACTGTACATACACAAGAGCTTCTAGATCTACTTGTTAAGTGTGAAAACAAAATTCAAACTCGTATCAAGATTGGACTGAATTCAAAAATGCCTAGTCGGTATGATTATTTTTTTAACCTACATTTCTCTTTTAACACACTCATCTTTTTGCTGTTACAAGAATTTTCTTAATGAATATATGACGCCTCAGATTCCCTCCTGTCATTTTTACACTCCCAAAGAGATTGGAGGACTTGGTATGTTATCAATGGGTCACATATTGATTCCACAGAGTGATCTCCGATACAGTCAGCAGACTGATGTTGGTGTAACTCACTTTAGGAGTGGTATGAGTCATGAAGAAGACCAACTGATTCCTAATCTTTATCGGTACATTCAGGTACAAATCAATTGCACTCTTTTCTTTTTGTTTTCCTTTCCCAGATCTTGGTTGATTGTTTGATCATCTTGCTGACGTTTAAACAGCCATGGGAGAGTGAGTTCATAGACTCACAGCGTGTTTGGGCAGAGTATGCCCTGAAGAGGCAGGAAGCACAGGCACAAAATAGGCGCCTAACTCTTGAGGATTTGGAAGTGAGTTTCCTTTTTCATTTTCTGAAGCTGTTGCATTTATTGTTCACAATGCTATTTACATTTGGTATTTTACACGTGTTACATTCTTTTTCCTTCAGGAAAGAGACTACCATGAGGGAGGTTTTTAATGAGGCCTCCAACTTTTATCAAAAAAATTATTTTTTGTTCTAACAATTTATTTATTCAATGTCATTTTTAATTATATGATTTATCTTCCATAAGGAAATTGTATTCTGATGATATTTTCCTGGATTTATTAATAGGATTCATGGGATAGGGGAATACCACGTATAAATACGTTGTTTCAGAAAGATAGGCACACATTAGCATATGACAAAGGATGGAGAGTGCGCACAGACTTTAAGCAGTACCAAGTTTTGAAGCAGAATCCATTCTGGTGGACTCACCAAAGGCATGATGGCAAATTGTGGAACTTGAATAACTATCGAACTGATGTCATCCAAGCTCTGGGAGGTGTTGAGGGAATTCTAGAACATACCTTGTTTAAAGGAACATAGTAAGTATTTGTTTTTAGTTATATAATTCATACATCACTTATATGATTTCTGCGCTTTGTAATTTTATTTGGATTGTTGTGATCTTATTTATGTTTCTTTTATTCCTGAAATTACAGCTTTCCAACTTGGGAGGGTCTATTTTGGGAAAAGGCTTCTGGATTTGAGGAGTCAATGAAGTACAAGAAGCTCACTAACGCTCAGAGATCTGGTCTAAATCAGATTCCAAACCGTAGGTTTACTCTCTGGTGGTCACCTACAATCAACCGGGCTAATGTTTATGTGGGTTTTCAAGTGCAACTAGACCTAACTGGAATTTTCATGCACGGGAAGATTCCAACCCTGAAAATATCTTTGATTCAGATTTTCCGTGCTCATCTGTGGCAAAAAGTTCATGAAAGTGTGGTTATGGATCTGTGCCAAGTCTTAGATCAGGAATTGGACGCTTTAGAAATTGAAACTGTCCAGAAGGAGACAATCCATCCTAGGAAGAGTTACAAGATGAACAGCTCTTGTGCAGATATTCTTCTCTTTGCAGCTCATAGGTGGCCTATGTCAAAGCCTAGTCTTGTGGCAGAGTCCAAGGACATGTTTGATCAAAAGGCAAGCAATAAATATTGGATAGATGTACAGCTCCGTTGGGGAGATTATGATTCGCATGATATTGAGCGATATACTCGTGCCAAATTTATGGATTATACAACAGACAACATGTCCATTTATCCATCTCCCACTGGTAAAACTTTCCTCCCCCTTTTGCCTACTCTGTTATATGACTTAGCTCCTCTGGCATGATCTGATCATTTCTATCGTGATTACGTAGGGGTGATGATTGGCCTTGACCTTGCTTACAATTTGCATTCTGCTTTTGGTAACTGGTTCCCGGGATCAAAGCCTCTTCTTGCTCAGGCAATGAATAAGATCATGAAGGTAATGTGGTCATTACTGATTTAATATAGGTCAATTCGTGCTTGATAGACTTTTTATATATCTAATGTAGGTATAAATCTTAAGTGTTGTACTAATTATTTTATATCCTTAACAGTCAAATCCAGCTTTATGTCTTAAGGGAGAGGATAAGAAAAGGTTTGCAGTTGTATTCTTCTGAACCTACTGAGCCGTATCTGTCGTCCCAAAACTATGGCGAGATCTTCAGCAACCAAATCATTTGGTTTGTTGATGACACAAATGTGTATCGTGTGACAATACACAACATTTGAAGGGAATCTCACAACAAAACCTATTAATGGTGCCATCTTTATATTCAATCCGCGGACCGGACAGTTGTTCCTAAAGGTTTGTTTTATTCATATAGTTTCATTTATGAGCTAGCTCGTCCACGGTGAAGATCTCAACTGGATAACATTACTTTCTTGCAGGTAATTCACACTAGTGTTTGGGCAGGTCAAAAGCGTCTTGGTCAGCTTGCCAAGTGGAAAACTGCTGAAGAAGTTGCTGCTCTTGTGCGATCTTTGCCTGTTGAAGAACAACCCAAGCAAATCATTGTTACCAGAAAGGGAATGCTTGATCCTTTGGAGGTTCACTTACTCGATTTCCCTAACATAGTTATCAAAGGAAGTGAGCTGCAACTCCCATTCCAGGCTTGTTTGAAAATTGAGAAATTTGGAGATCTAATTTTGAAGGCTACAGAGCCACAAATGGTTTTGTTCAACATCTATGATGACTGGTTGAAGAGCATCTCATCATACACTGCATTCTCTCGACTCATTCTGATCCTTCGTGCACTTCATGTGAACAATGAGAAGGCTAAGATGTTACTGAAACCAGACAAGACAATTGTTACTGAGCCGCACCATATATGGCCATCCCTAACTGATGATCAATGGATGAAGGTACTCATTTTGTTACTCGTAGTGTATTTTCCATTCAGTTTTAGGATTGTGCATCCTTCACTGCAATGCAATACATTAAAAGATGATTTCATGGTGCAGGTTGAAGTTGCTTTAAGAGATCTCATACTCTCTGACTATGCCAAAAAGAACAATGTGAACACATCAGCCCTGACACAGTCCGAGATTCGTGATATTATCCTTGGAGCTGAGATTACTCCACCCTCACAACAGAGGCAGCAAATAGCAGAGATTGAGAAACAGGTTCTGTTCTGTTTTTGTCTTAATTTTTATGGTTGCCCATTTAGCTCAGTTTTATATCCCTAAACCTCTATTTATTTTAATCAAAAGACAACTCTTTACTAACTTAAGAGCTGTTATTTTTGAACTTGTACTTTCAGGCAAAGGAGGCAAGCCAGCTGACAGCAGTAACAACTAGGACAACAAACGTGCATGGTGATGAGCTCATTGTCACCACTACAAGTCCCTATGAGCAAGCAGCATTTGGGTCCAAGACGGATTGGCGTGTTAGAGCAATATCTGCTACTAATCTTTATCTTCGAGTCAATCATATATATGTGAACTCAGAGGACATAAAGGTATATATCCTCTCTTATGTGATATTTTTTATCCAACAAAAAATAAGAATTATTTGAGATGAATTGATTGATCTAGATTCTGGAGCTTATCTATCTGCTGATCTGATTAAATTTTAATTATGCAGGAAACTGGGTACACTTATATCATGCCAAAGAACATTTTAAAGAAGTTCATCTGTATAGCAGATCTCCGGACTCAAATTGTTGGATACTTTTATGGAATAAGCCCTCCCGACAATCCCCAGGTTAAGGAAATTCGATGCATTGCCATGCCGCCACAATGGGGTACTCATCAGCAAGTGAATCTTCCATCAGCTCTTCCAGAACACGATTTCTTGAATGACCTAGAGCCTTTGGGTTGGCTGCACACACAGCCTAATGAGCTTCCTCAATTATCGCCACAGGTTTGTGTTTAGTGTATTTACTGATGTTCACTTTAGTCTAATACTCGAGTGTGTCGTAGTCCATCACTTCAAATTGAATGCTATAAAACTTATTTTTCTTATTATTGCATTTGTAACCACAGGATGTCACATCCCATGCTCGGATTTTAGAGAACAACAAGCAGTGGGATGGAGAGAAGTGCATAATGTTGACATGCAGTTTCACTCCAGGTTCATGCTCTTTAACAGCGTACAAGCTTACACCGAGTGGTTACGAATGGGGACGGGTTAACAAAGATACAGGAAGCAACCCTCATGGTTACCTCCCAACTCATTATGAGAAGGTGCAGATGCTCCTAAGTGATCGATTCCTCGGATTTTATATGGTAAGAGAGGCTCATCCCAATGTTGTCGAACTTGCTTTATACGATGACATACTTGTGAATTCTGATGGTGGTTGGTTTTTGTTTTGACAGATTCCGGACAACGGTCCATGGAATTACAATTTCATGGGAGTGAAGCACACGGTAAGCATGAAATATGGGGTGAAGCTTGGGACACCTAAAGAATACTACAATGAAGAGCATAGGCCGACACATTTCCTGGAGTTCAGCATCTTGGAAGAAGGTGAAACTGCCGAAGGGGATCGGGAGGATACTTTTACCTAGGTATGCCCAATATCTGTGTTTACAAAAATAAAGTGTATGGTAATAGAGATTTGTATTAGGACGTATGGGCTTCATCTGCAAGTCAACATTGAATTAATATAAAGATTTTGTTTCAACGAGAGATTGCTCTTTCCTATTTTGATAGTTACAAAGATAAAACAATTCAATATAAAATTTAAATTAACTTTTATTTATCATCACAAATTAAAATAAAGGCATTTTCTTCTAAAAAAGGGTATTTTAGAATACCTTCTATTGTTCGACAAGGTTGCCAGTTCAGATTAAGATTCCAGTATTTTCCATTACCAGCTCTCGAACCTTTGCAAGGTTGAAGTGATGATCACTTAACCACCGAGGACAAGGGGAGAGCTAGTAACCCACTTTGCCTACTTTTTTTATTTTAACAAGGTGGCCAGTTTTTTGGGGGTGTTGTCACTTTTAAGTAATTCGATTATGGTGTCCGTTAAAATTATTGTTTTGATTATAAGATAGCATTTAATTATAATTTTTTTAAACTATTGATAACATATATACATCCTACTGTTCGAATTCAAGATCTTTAAGGAGAATGATATTATTTTTATCTATTATATTTATCTATTATAAGTGTACTAATTTTAATGTAATGTGAGAAATTTAGTTCTTGTTGTGATTGAATTTAAGTAATGATAGCTCAGTTATAAACTATGATCATCTTTCATGTTCAAACTACAAGAGATTCTTCCTCAAAAATTGTAAGGAATTTGGTTTCAATCGTAATCGAGTTCATCTTTACATAAATTCTAAGCCTATTTCAAAAAATAATGTTGTTCCGAGACTATATTGATAAATACTGTTTTTTAGTTTATATTTGAGGAAAATACCAGCCGCCATATATATATATATATATATATATATTTATATATATATTTCTAAATCTGATCTATTATTTAGAGTAAAATAATTTAACTATTGAATGTTTTTGTAGTAATTTTCATGATTTCTACTTTTTATACGTTTCTATTATTGGAATTTATGAAGGCTTAGAACTATGGTAGCGGAGTACTGTTGTCTTAGTTTAGGTTTTAACCCGTTTGACTTTATTTCCTTCTCGTAGCTTGCTATCGTTGACTTCTGTGTATCTTCTCTTCATGTTTCCTCTTTTTAAATTTAGGCGGGTCTTACGTTTCTGTCTATATGCAGAGATTTTTACGCAGAGAATTATTTGTTGGGATTACTTCCCATTACATATTCGCATATGAAGACTACATATGAAGACTGTTCAACTATGTATTTATTTATATATGCATTGCATTTTATCTTTATTTTTAATTTTCTGACTGCCGGAGGTCTTCTACGGAAGTTGCTCTTAACCTGACGTTGGGGGCAGCCTACTACATTACCTTCCCTTACCCCATTACATATGGGAATATAATTTTGTTGATGTTGTTGTCGTCTTTAAGTAGAAGAAATGAAAGGTATTTTAGAATACCTCTTTTGATATAAACATAGCTCTGGTTTTGGTTCTGGCATGGCTCTCGAACCTTGTCAAGGCTGAGGTGACAATAAGCACCTAACCATTGAGGACGAGAAGAGAGCAATAACCTTACCCAATTCTAATATGTTAAAACCCAAGAGCCCCAAAAGTTCAAAATATGCATAGATGCCATTACATTAAGTAATTAACCTAGGACTTGATACAATTTCGCTTGTTTCTAACTGGGATTATTCCAAGACTGACACAAAACTCTTTCGCATTTTCACTTGAAAATAAAATAGATAAAAATAAAGGTATTTTAGAATACCTTTGTTATTTGAAGTTTCTCAATCAACATGTTCCATTTTCTTCCTGTACCGGTTCTCGAACCCTGTCTCGGTCAAGGTGAGAAGCACCTTACCATTGACGACAGGAGGAGAACCAGTACCATACGCTGGCGCTGCATACTTTTTCTATTTTACCTAATCAGCATTTTTTTTCCATAAGTATCATGCTTAAAAATACAAAGTATTGAACCTATGAAGTGACTTTAATAATAAAAAGAATGATGTTTTTGTTATAGATTTGTGTTTATAGGGTGGTGCACCATCAATTTATTAAAAATATTACGAATAAATACTATCTTTTAATTACTTTAGACAATTCTAAAAAAGATACAAATTATTAGTATATATTTGACCATGTTTGGATAAAAACACTATTCCCAACAACCGACCCAAATCGTTTAACTCTTATGATAGAAAAAAATTAAATGTTGGAAGAACTTTGTTACCTATTTAGAAATTATATTAAGAATTTTCTTAGTCAAATGATAACTTACACACACCTTTAGATACAATTGTTCGAATCTAAAACTTCAAAAAAGAATAACATTCATTTTTATCACTAAGATCACTCAATAATCTCACATAAAACGATATATTATTATTTAAAAACAATGTATTTATATTTGATTCTTAAATTTATTTTATATAATATATTTTGTCATTTGCATCTAATAATATTTTTTTCTCATAAATAAATTCATTTGCATTTTTTCCCTAAAAGAATAACAAATAAAAAGGTATTTTAAAATACCTCTTATGAATCGAACATTGTTTTGTGTAGTTTCATTTCCTAGATTACCGGCTCTCGAAACCTTGTCCGAGGCTAGAGCGACAAGCACCCAACCATTGCAGACAAGGAGAAAGCTGGTAACACATGTTGCATACGTTTTCTATTATTGAAATGATCATTGTAGTTTTTATTTTATTTTTTTAACATTTTAACCCTTGACGTAATATTTTATTTCAAAGTAAAAAGATCCCTAACATTTGATAAGATATTCACTTTGATCCTTATTTTTTTTTATGAAACATTATCAACATTTTATTTTAAGATAAAATGCTAACTAACGATTTTTAATGATAGATGAACTTTTTTACCTCAAAATAAAACCCTATAAAAATACGAATTTCTACAATTTTTAAATATTTTTAATTAAAAATATATTTTCGTCCCTTCTAAAGTTTTATAAGTTTGTATTCACTCAAAATTTTATAAATTCGTTCGTTCTAACGTAAAATCTTACGTTTCTCTCTACATACGTATTATCCACACCATAAAAAGCCAAAATCAGTCCATCATATTTTTATATTTTATTACGTTATAAAATAGGATTTTTCAAAATCTGTATAGTTGTCGTCATCGTCTATCAATATTTTATCTTATTTTTCTATAATATCACCTAAGATTTTGGGATGCAATTAAATTTGTAATATGTATTTGCGAAATTGTATTTGTCTTGTTTTATATTACAATTGTGTCTAAAATACTATATATTAATTAATTTAATATATTAATAATTTATATAAAATTTGATGTATGGGCCCTGTTTATTATTATTATTATTATTTTTGAAAGAATTTTGTTTCCCCCTTCTCGGAATCAAAACGACGGTGGGGATCTCAATTCATCCCTAAGGTCAGAAGTTAGACAATATGAGGTGAAGTTTCACAAGAGAAACAAAGATTTATTGATGGATTGGTACTTGCCTTGTGTTTTAGAAAGAACAAAGTTGATGAGAGAAGAGAATAAGACTGTAAATCTGCACACAGTTGTTTATGGAAGATGGGATGTGGAAGAGATCAAACTCAAAACCCAATGACGTTCAACACACTGGCTATGGATTCCGAGCTCAAAAGGGCTGTAATGGCTTCAACTCACTTCAATTTGTTTTTTTTTTGGGGGGGGGGGGATGAAAATTCAAGTTGTAAAGATTAGAGGGGGGAAAAGAGGTATTTTGGAATACCTCATTTGATATAATATAATTTGGTATTGGTTTATTTGGTTCCATTGCCTGAGATACCAACTCTCGAACCTTGTCAAGTTAGGCCACAAAGCACCTAGGGACAAGAGAACAGCACCTACAGCACTTACATACAGTTTCCACTTACATGTGTTCATATAAGGGTTTTTAATGAGGTCCGGCTTCTAAAAAAATAAACATTCTTTAGATAAATTATGTATTTAATCATCTAATTATTTTTATGGTGGTGTGTTGGTCACTTAATTTCCCCCCAAAATCATTCATAAATTTATGTTTTTATTATGATTTGATCACCCGCTGTTAAAAAATAAATAGAACTACTGATGTGATATTTTGTATTTTTTTAGTTAATAACGTGACATTATCTTATGGTGACACATTAATATCGTAATTAATTTTTTAATAGTGGATGACCAAAACACTATTATTTAAAAATAATAATTGAGTGACCAAAATAGAACCGAGAGAATAATTAGGTGATTAGATACATAGTTTACCCAGACCTTTTTTATATTTTAAATTCGTTTTGCATATTGTGTTTTAATATTTGATTTAAATATTAAATTTTATTGAAGATAATTTAATTTTAAATACCTATACATCTATAAATTTAAAATTCATATATTTATAAAGGTATTTGGATTACCTCAATTTTTAACTAATGAATGATACATCATCATCAGCTTCATCGCTGCCAACCAAACTTGAATCATCTACCTGTGGGTTGAAGCGCAAGGTGCGAAACATTCGCTTCATGACGAATGAGGACAAAATTCAGCAACCAAGGCTTCGTCATTAGGCGGGCAATAGAGCGAGCAAGACCGATGAAACTAGAAGGAGCCAACGGAGAAGAAATCAAGTTAAAGGCTTCGGCACAATCGGTTTGACATTGAAGCCGTTCGATGCCATAAGTCCACGCTAAATTAAGTCCTTCAAAGATTCCCCAAAGATCAGCTTGCAGAGAAGTAGTGACACCAATAGATTTGTTGAAACCAACGATCCAATCACCAGCATTATTGCGGATTAGGCCGCCAACAGATCCGAGGGAAGAAGATTATGAACAGCACCATCAGAATTGAGAGTGCACCAGTCCACCGGAGCAGGCTTCCATTGAATCAATTCCGGCCTAGACGCAGCCATGCAATATGAAGAAGAAGGTTGCGCAGAGATAAAGTGATGAGATCAAACTTAGCTTAATTGGAGCAGCTGATCATTTTGCAGGTCAATACCCGTGAAAATGAGAAAATTCCGATGCATCCAAACCTGCCAAATATGTGAAGCAAAAACAACATGCCAAGGTAAATTAGTTCCAGCAAGGAGGCGATTGGAGCTTAAATTTGACAGCAGCCAATCATCAAGACCAAAGGAAAAGAAATCTGGATTTGATGCTGGTGAGTTAGGGTTCTCCATAGACTTGCAGTAGCAGTGCAGTCACGCAAAGCATGAAGTGTGGATTCATCAGCCGAACCACAAATGGGACAAAGAGCATCATCTGTGAGGTTTCTTTTGAAACGGCTGAGATTGGTGAGCAAGCGATCTTTGTATGAAAGCCAGAGAAAGTACTTGCTACGCTCCGAAAGCGGAAGCTTCCATAGGTCGGACCACTTTTTAGCTTTAATGTCCCAGGTGTCCTTAGAGAGAAGAGTATACGCAGATTTAATAGTAAAGTCCTCATGCTTTCCATGCGACCAATTGCATCGATCAGTACCAGCATTAACTTTGGCAGGTTGAATATTAATATATGCGGTAGAGAAGCAGGATTAAGAATATGTCGGAGAAGATTCCAATTCCAAGATCCGCTAGATAAGGTTGCATCACGGACAAGAAAATCATCATTAATTTCGACTCCTAATTTCCAATCAGATTAAGGACCAATACTGGGAATCCAAAGATCATGCCAAAAACGAGAAACTGTGCCGTCGCCAATGGACCAAGAGAGGAAGCCATGGAAAGTCTCCCAAACTTTCGAAAGAGCTCTCCAAAGATGGGAGCAATTCGGACGATAGATTCAAACAGGGCAGGTGGGAAGCACTTTGTATTTTTGGTGAAGAAGTTTTGCACAGTAGCTCATCGGATCAGCCGTAAGGGAGTAACAATGCATCATAAGAAAAGCTGAATTTTGATGGGACAGCTTACGAACACCAAGTCCCCCATTAGCTCTCGGTTGAGTTAAGATATCCCAGCGAACAAAAGAAATACCATGGGATTGAGTAGACGAGCCACAAATGAATTGTCGGATCAGTTTTTCAATGTCATTGCTAATGCGAGAGGGAATCCGACAAACCTGCATGAATATGTGGAAATGGCAGCGAGCACAGAGTTTGCCAAGGTGACACGACCAGCAAAGGGTAGATTGCGAACTGACCATCCTTCAAGCTTATTTCGGATTTTATCCAAGATGAAATTAAAGAAATCACAGGTTGCACTTTTGTGTATGACTGGCATACCAAGATAAACACCTAATTCGGAGACTTGATTGATGCCAAGTTGAGAACTAACAGCTCTTGCGGTTTCAATGCTCGTGTTGGGTGAAAAATAAACTTGAGATTTATGCTTGTTTACTTTGTGTTCAGAAAAGTGACCAAATTCGTCAAGGACGTTATCAATGATAGATGCATGCTCAATTGTAGCTTTGCCATAAAAGGATTAAATCATCAGCGAAGAAGAGATGGCTGATAGGGAGACCTCCACGCACAAGTTTGAAAGGTTTCCATAATCCTTCTTCAGTAGCACGATTAATACGTTGACTGAGTCATTCCATAGTAAGGACGAATAAGTAAGGTGAGATGGGATCGCCTTGTCGAACGCCACACCCCGGTTTGAACGTATGACTAAGGCCTCCATTAAATTGAATTTGCATAGAGGAGGAAGAAATGCAGTGGAGAACAAGAGGGAACCTGCTTCATGCAAATTGTCTTCGATAAAATCCCATATGAGGCGATCGAAGGCCTTCTCTAAGTCCACTTTAACGGTTTAACCGTCATCCAACCATATTTGTCTTTCCTAGTTTTCATCGAATGGATAACCTCGTGGTTGATAATGATGTTTTCAGTAATGTTTCTGCCATAGACAAGACCGGCCTGAGTGGGAGCAATAAGCCGGGGCATAATGTGCTTAAGGCGGTGCACCAGAATCTTAGCGATAAGCTTATACAGAACTTTACAGAGGCTGATAGGCCTAAAATCCTTAAAGGAAGACGGACATGGGATTTTAGGAATAAGAGCGAGAACAGTCCTGTTGATCAAAGGATCAAGATCTTTGCCAGAGAAAACGTGCTGCATCAAACGACAAACAGAAGTGCCAACAATATTCCAGTGTTTCTGGAAAAAATGAGCATGCAAACATTCCACACCTGGAGATTTGAGGGGCGCCATGGAAAAAAGAGCGTCCTTAATTTCATTCGAATCCAGAATCTGATCAAGATATTGCATGTCTTCCAGAGGGAGGTTAGGAAAAAGACCCGAGAGCGGGATTTTGTCGTTCATTTCCTCATCCACAGAGTATAGTTTTTGAAATAAATGAATAGCTTCCTGGTGAAGAGTGTTGGGGTCAGAGCACCAGTCACCCGAGCTCAGCTGCAATGAAGATATTCTATTAGTCCTTCTGTTAATAATGGCTTTTTTATGGAACTAAGCAGTGTTTATGTCTCTAAAATCGATCCAGTCCGAGCGAGACTTTTGCTTCCGTAATAATTTTCCTTGATCAAGGACAGATTCGAGTTCAAGCTGAAGGTGAGTTTCAAGGCGAGCAAGAAAGGAGCTTTGCCGTCGATCTAAACAGCGTTGAATTCCATGGAAGCGCGACATAGTATTCCTCTTTCTATATGCAAGGGAGCCAAAAATAGTGCGATTCCAATTATCAACACAAAAATGTCCGATGTGTCGGTGATGGGGAGTGACGAATCCCAGTTATCAAGTACAAACTTAAAAAAAAAAGTAAATTTTAAAAAGTAAAGAATATTATTCAGGTTCGGATAGTTAAATTTAAATATTAAAAAATAATCAATTTGGTATTATATATTTATATATTTTATTTTTTAATTGTTTTGTTAGAACTTGAAATTATTTTAGCGTATGATTCTATTTTTATTATTTAATGATAATTTGAAATATTCGATATTTTTTTTTAAAAAATTGTTGATTAAATATGACTTACTTTAATATTTAATTTTTTTTATAGAAGCCGCTAATTCTATTGAAAAGAAGAAATATACATAATTGCAATGAAGATTTATGATTATAATCGTAAACTAAATACATAATTAAGATATTTTTCTATAACCACACAAAAACTAGCCACTTAAAATCATACAAGGACTTAACAAGGAAATGTTAAAAATTTAATCAAAAAATCAAACAAATGATAGATACGAACAAATTTGAACACATCAGTAAATGAACTACAAGGGGATGAAATTATTGAAATATCACTAATAAATCGTAAATCAGAGTTTAGCATCGTGAAAAAACAATTCACGAATGCAAAATATGTATCCAAATTTAATAAGAGGGTAAAAAGCATAGAACATCAATATGATAATAAATAAGTGTCATCTCGATCAATCGTGTCAAATGTCAAATCCAACCATGAGACAAAAATAAATAAAAACAACGATCAAACCTATAACGTGCTAAAAGATATAAAAAAAAACGTGTCATAGAGACAGAGAAAAACGTGTCACAAATATAAAATTATTAAAAACTGAAAAAAGTAAAAGAAAAATCAAAGATATAATATAAGAAAATAAAGGAACAACAAGAAATATCGATACTACCATCAAAACTAATATCGTCGCCTATCAATCAAAGATGAAAAAAAAAACCAACGTCGTTTAAATCGAAAGAGAAAAATCCTAATTCCATAATAGTAGTCGATTATAATTTGATTGGCTTATAAACTTTTATTTTTATGGGAAATAAGATGCGTATCATAAATTTGTTTAAAATATTTGAGTATATTATTGTCGGAACCGTCTTTCGGTTGGGCCCGAAATTGGGCTTCGACTTGGATTAAATGAATTGGAGTCGCCACCGATCATTTTAAAAAGATATTAGGTAGATCGGACACCATCTTACCTGATCTACGTTGTACTAGAAACGTGTCGGGTTCGGGAGTCGGTTACGATCAAGGAAGGATTAGCACCCTTGAACCGCCCTTTCGGTACCAATTAATTTTTGATTGTCTTAATTACGAAAATTAAAATTAAAATTAAAATTAAAAATTCATTTCGAATTAAATACCTTTGATCGATTGAAATTATTACTGATAAAAGAGTCAAAGACATGTTAGATGGTAGAATAGAAAACATCGAATAAAAATTAATTAAATAAAAGGGGAAAATAAATAGATAAATAAATCATAAAAAAATGTTATATATAAAAATGTTTAAAAAACGAAGCAAAGGAAAAACGTTAAATTAAAAAAATAAAAAAATAAAAAATAAAAGACGTTAAAAGAAGGAAAAGAAAAAATAAGAAATAAAATAAATAAATAAAATAAAATAAGCAATAACATGAAGGACTAAATAATAAATTAAAGATAATGGTCAGAATGCAAATTGAAATAAATATAAAAACTTCAAAGTATAAATTGCCCAATTTTAAATATAGTAATAATTCGAATGACTAAAACAAATACTACACAAAATCATCGGTCACAACTCTAAATATTTAAACATATATGATTAGGGATTAAAACGAAACATAACACGAATGAGCAATCTGAAAAGGAAATTTTACATTTTATTTTATGACCAAAGCACTAGTTCTACAAACATTAAAGGGCCTAAGATGATTTTGGCCCAAAACTTGAAGACATGGTGATATCTTTTGACAATGGAAAAGCCAAGTTGTTTATTAAGGGAAATAAAACAAGTGTCCAGGTGCACAACACTAACGCACCAAAATCAACGTAGCAATAAATAGTGCAATAAAAGAAAATTAAGTGAGCCTAAAGATGTTCTAGAAAGCAAACAGACAAAGAATAACAAAACTTACAAACATGAGAACCACAACCCCTTTCATTTACCTCCGATTTTCTTTTCCGGTGAGATAACGGTGGCCACCTTTTGCAAAAAAGGTACACTTTTCCTCCTCTTTTTATTTCGAATGGCACTCCGATTTTTTGCTTTTGATGGTTTCTTTTTTTCAATATTCGAATCTGGTTGGGTTCGAATCCTTGCTTTTTCTCTAGTTTTCCTCGTTGTGTTTGCTCCCTTTCTTGATTTTTCTGTTCGAGACCCCTCCAACCGAATCTCTGTATTTCTCCAATATTTCTCAGTCATATGTGTGTTCTCAAAAATTCGAAAAAATGCTTCGGTTTTTCTCTGATATTGCTCGTAATTTTGCTTGCATTCAATATAAAAAACCGTCCCTCAAATGGTCTTGATTATATGTATTTATAGGGTTCGAATGCCCCTGTCTTTGGTGTTTGATTCCTAGTAGAACACTAATGCTTTGTGTTTGTTGGCGTGTTGGACTGTTCCGAGGATACCAGTGGGGAGCTCGAGTTGTTGGAGGTGAGAGGCATGCAGTCGTGGGAGTCTCGACCATGGGTGATGCGCCGCCACTTGGAATGCTAGGATTCTGGAAACCTTAGCCTGCTGGTCTACGTGCGTGTTGGGTCTGGGTCACTTAGGGTGTAACTTGGGCTTACGTGTGTTGGACCTGTAAACCAAGAATACAAATGTAAATAAACATATATGTATATATGTTAATTTATATATAATATGATATATATATATATATTATAATTTGAGCGGTTGAAATTTGGTGTCTACAGTTGCCCCTCTTTGTCCTTTTTCGTGGAACGAAAAATAGGACAAATAGAAAGACACAAATTTTGTTCGGTGGAGATGAAAATTGATTATGATATTTCAATTAATAATGACTCCATGTTGAATTGTATTGCAGATAACTCATTCGTCGTGAAGTCAAGTCTATCTTGAAATGGAACTGATGTCGTAGTTCGAAATTTGAATTGGAACGTGACTTCTCGTCGTCAAATTTAGTCAACTTGGGTCTTCTTCTCAGTTTAAAGACCTTAGTTAAAAATCTGACTGGAAAGTAATTCTTTGACTCCACGCTGTGGTTGATAAGCCCTCGAGTTGAATGGAATCGAACTCAAAGGGTCTTCGTTGATAGATAGTTTTATCGACTTAAGTTATGCTGTCGAGAAACGTTTTCTTGTTACTGAGGCACAGTTAACTCAGGTGTTCTTCTTGACTTTGAAAACCTTGATTGCAGCCGGACAGTAGTGTGATTGAGGTATCGTCGAGCTGAATAGAGTCGAACTCGACAATTTTATTGACAAATAGTCCTTCTTGCCTTGAGCTATGTTGTAAATGATATGACCTCGAAGTTGAGTGTAATCGAACTCGGGGTCTTTGGCAGATAGCCCTTCTCGACTTAAGCTATGCTGCAAATGATGTGCCTTGGAGCTGAGTGTAATCGAACTCAAAGGTCTTTGTTGACAGATAACTCTTCTAGCCTTGAGTTATGTTGTAAATGATATGCCCTTGAAGCTGAGTGTAATCAAACTTAAGGGTCTTTGGCAGATAGCCCTTCTCGACTTAAGCTATGCTACAAATGATATGCCTTGGAGCTGAGCATAATCGAACTCAAAGGTCTTTTGTTGGCAGACAACCCTTCTAGACTTAAGTTGTGCTGCAAATGATGTGCCTTGGAGCTGAGTGTAGTCGAACTCGAAGGTCTTTGGTGACATATAACCTTATAGCCTTGAGTTATGCTGTAAATGATATGCCCTCAAGCTGAGTGTAATCGAACTCGGGGGTCTTTTGGCAGATAGCCCTTCTCGACTTAAGCTATGCTGCAAATGATGTGCCTTGGAGCTGAGCGTAGTCGAACTCGAAGGTCTTTGGTGACAAATAACCCTTCTAGCCTTGAGTTATGCTGTAAATGATATGCCCTCGAAGCTGAGTGTAATCGAACTCGGGGGTCTTGGCAGATAGCCCTTCTCGACTTAAGCTATGCTACAAATGATGTGCCTTGGAGCTGAGCGTAGTCGAACTCAAAGGTCTTTGGTTGGCATATAACCCTTCTCGACTTAAGTTATGCTGCAAATGATGTGCCCTCGAAGCTGAGTGTAATCGAACTCGGGGGTCTTTGGCAGATAGCCCTTCTCGACTTAAGCTATGCTGCAAATGAGTGCCGTTGAGCTGAGCGTAGTCGAACTCAAAGGTCTTTTGGTCACAGATAACCCTTCTAGCCTTGAGTTATGCTGTAAATGATGTGCCCTCGAAGCTGAGTGTAATCAAACTCGGGGGTCTTTGGCAGATAGCCCTTCTCGACTTAAGCTATGCTGCAAATAGTTTGTTTAAAAAAATGGCTTCCCTTAACGGGTCGAAGCCGGTCATGATTCTTCAGGTGGTTCCTTTGAGCGAGAACCAAGTAAGACAATCTTTGGATGACTCCCATTTTATGGGAAAGCCCGTTGATGAATTTTGACAGCCAAATATCTTCCGTTGTGGAATTGAAATCTGGCTTGAAGACATAAACTGGAAACATGTTGCTCATTGTTGAGTTGAGCTGAACTGAATTTGATCTGAATTGGTTCTCGAACCCATCTGAAATTGGTTCTGAGATCTTTAGATATGTAAAGTCGGTTGAGGTGTAGCTTCTTGCTGCTGAGTTACACCATCGTTCTTTAAAGGTGCTTGCAAGTCGAGTAGCCTTCATCCTGAAGTCGAAGCTTGACTCTGAAAGCTGCAAAATTATGCATGCTAAAATGATGGATGTGATGCACCTAAGTATGTCTAAGATGCATGCAACATGAATAAATTATGTGTTATTTCTTGGATGGAGTCTCGTGCTTTGTCTGCCAATCTGGTCCTTAGAATCGATCGTGCCCCATTCTCTTTTCCGGGCTTTGGCTTTACAGACCTTTCATATCTAAGATTGTCCTGTTTGAAAATGTTTTTCTCATTTTTTCTTGTTTTAGGAGGGAAAAGGATGAAAATTCTGTAAAATATTGTTCGTAATTAAATCAAATTGTAAACATGAGTTCAAAGTATATCAAAGGAATCAATAGCTCTTTTAATGCTTTCAGAGTTACAGCTCTTTGAAAAATGTTCAAAAATGAGTTGACTTTAGGTTGACCTAAGGTTTCGGCCATAAAAGGGTCGTTTTTCGGTTATTGTAACATGCTTTTCTTTGGCTTTGCATTTCAATTGGATGCGGACAAAATGACGCAACTAGCATGATCAATTACTAGACCTTTTATTTCGGTTCTCTGAAATCTTCCATTTGTTCAAGTTTTGCAAGCTCTTCTAACAAAGGTAGTGCAGAAATATCTTCTAAAAATAAAATTCTTGAGTGCTCGTGTGAAATTTGACTATAACAGGTGTTCCTTATCTCCCTTAGTCCATCATTACCGAAAATTTCTTGCTTAGGTAAATTTGATTTAATTCGCCGTTATCTGGCTAGCTGAATCCATAAGTAGGGGCGTTTAACCAATTGCTTTAGAGGGACAACTTAACATTATAATAAGTTTTATCAAGTTAACTGAAGGGTTCATCTCATCACAAAGTCTTCGACCGGACAAAAGCAGTGGAGCAGACACCGAATTGCCAAGTGTCCGAACAATGTCATGGTTTGAATGCAATCTATTCATAAAGCCAGGGCTTTCGAGTTTCCTCTATAACCAATTGCTTTAGTGGAATAACTCGGTTTTACGGATTTAATTTCTTAAGATTGTAAGAAGAACCTATTATAGTCTAGGTGTTTTGTTGAAAGTCAAAAAATTTTATTTTTAGAGTTCAATTTCCAAGCAACTGACCTAAACTAGATTCACCTGCTCAACTATTCCATCTGTGAAGATCATTATCATCACTGAACGTCTTAAATAAAAAGTATAGTAATCGTCATATGCAAACGATGCCCATGTTGTCTGTACCTTATGAAAGGAAAAGGTTATATTGGTTAATAGGGTATGGTGTTTGAGTGTATATTCTGGGTAAGGTCAAGTCCCTTGTTTTTAAATCATGTTACTTCGTCAAAGATCTGTAACTTTGAACCATTTACAGAGTTTCTTAATTCCGATGATATTCAAAGAATTGCGAGTTTGCAAATGTGATTCATTGCTTAAAATCTTTAAAGTAGCATAAATTTATTCAAATATCCAAAGAAAGTTCAAAAAACAAGTCCCAAACATGAAAAAAAAATCAAAAACAAATTCAACCCATATCTCAAAATTGAATAAGGCCTCATCAGGATGCCCCACTTGCCATGACTCTTTCTGCTTTAGGAGTGTCATTGCTTTCATCGTAAAATTCCAGTTCTTTCCTGTCCATCATTAGTTGGATCAAGGCTCTAAATTATGTACATTCTTGTACATCATGTCCATCTTCATTGTGATAACAACAATAACTATCACTTTTGGAGTCTGGTGTACCAAGATGTGGTGCAAGAAACCCCTCATTTATCATTTACCTCCATACCCAAGCAAGAGGTAACTTCACTTCGAAAACTCTGGTTTTGGCTTTTTTTACCTTTTTCCTCGGTGACTGCACTTTCCTTATTCTCTTCATGATTTGGTTGGGGGTTCTGTGCAACGTGGAGTGATTCTGAATTATTAAAATGAATCCAACCCTGTTGCGCATCCTTTGGATAACCCTCTTAAAGTGGAGGCAATTTTCGATAGCATACCCCGGAACACCGCCATGATATTCACAGTGCGCATTTTTGTCATACCACCTGGGGTATGGGGGCTTTAGAGGTGTCTCGGGATAGGGTGACACCACATGTGCGTCAAACAGTTGTTGGTAGAGCTCCTTGTATGTCATGGGAATGGGATCAAAATGCTCTTTTTCCTTCCTTGGTTTTTGCCTACAAAAGGGTACGACTGGAACGACTTTGAAATGTTGATGATCTCTCTTTCCTTCTTCTTCAGAGGAGGCTTTCCACCCGTTCTACCTCCTGGGTTAATGGTAATTTCTACCCTCGTTGATTGACCTCTTCTTCAAATTTCGGAATGCGAACCATCCGATTATCTTGAAGTCCTGGTAAGATTTGGGTGAGACAACCACTTGCGGGGTAAGTGGCATGGTTACCCCTTCCGATGAGCCTGCCCCAGGCACTTGTCTGACGTAAGCCAACTAACTTGGCAACGATCTGATCGATTAAGGACTCTTGGCCTTTCGTGATTGCATCTAGGGTACTCTGGCTATTCTGATTTATCTTTTCTTATAAACTCTCTCTGGAGCTTCAACATGTTCTCTTCGATCTGAGTAATTCTGGCTTCCCATCTTCTTTTCGGTTTGAATAAGGATGACACGTGTCTTGATCCGAAAATGTGTCTGTTATTATAATAATCCTTATTGGGGACAAAAGTGTTTTATGTTTTAAGAGACAAAAAAATATTGACAGCTTCTGATATGTCGACTAGTCTTCTGCCTTCGTCTGTCACTGATTGAATAACCTGTCGAACCGCTCTGGCTTCTCTGGGTGAACCGTACAAATGTCGAGTTGCTTTTTTGTACTGGCCTAAGAAGTCTCGAATGACTGCATCTCTGGGATTTATCTTTTGTTGAACTATTCCCAACAAATACGTCATTGGAGCCCCCAATTGATAGGAACTACGTGAAGTCATTTGTTTGAATTCGTCAGCAATGGTCTCTAATTCCGGCTATCGTTTTGCCATTGTTGCCTTTGAAGGGACTCCCAAGATCAGTAACCTTCATCTTGCCCCAACAACCTCTGCCAGTCAGTTCTTCAAAGATAGACTTTCATTGTGCTTGATGTAGACCCGCTTCATTCTGAGTCCTTTATAATGCAGCAGAGTGATATACTCTTCAGTTGTGGGCACCACGTCTTCTGGTTTAAAGGTGACACATAGTCGCCTTGTCCTCTGTATTTTTATCTCTTGTTTTACAACCCCTTTATCCATTAATGCAGATTATTCGAGTTTAACAAACACGTTTTTGGTGGATCAACACCTCTTTTAGATGATGCAAATGATGAAAACAAAATAAAAGATAACGAAAATAGTAAGAGTTAGTGAGGTAAATCAAAACAATAATGAAAAATCCTACCCCACATGATATCTACCCCACATGCTTAGTATTCCTACCCGGACATGATCTCTATCCCGCATGTTAATTTCAAACAAATCCTAACCGCATATTTGTCTAATTCACATGCATTGAACAGAAAGTAAAGTATGAAATAAAACAGCCTATGGTTTGGAATGAGGTTTTGGGGTGGGCTCTAATTCTCTGCACTCTCCCGGTTTAGGTTCTAAAAAACGGTACCCGAGTTCTTCTTGTTGGTGCCCCCTTGGGCTTACCAGACCCTTAGTCCTAAACCCATCACAGGCTTGTGTGGACTAAGTTAAACTCGAGAGGAAACATTCCCTTATGCCCATACAGAGAATAAATTCACACGAAGACATAAGGTATATGAATCCCGAAGGCTACTTGCTAGGCCCACACGGTGAATAAATTCACACGAAGGCGTTTTCACCCCCACTTAAATAGGGTTCAGAGCTCGGGTATAGAGCCAGAGATAGAAACTTTTCAAAAAATCTGAAATCATTGAACAAAATATCAGTACAACTATTTATTTGAAAAAAATAATCAAAGATAAATAATTGGAATCGAATAAATAAATTTAAATTTAAATTTATCATTTTCGCATAAAAAGACAACCGAAAATTAATTTCGGCCTGACTCACTTACCTCCCCAGCGGAGTCACCAAGCTGTCGGAACCGTCTTTCGGTTGGCCCGAAATTGGGCTTCGACTTGGATTAAATGAATTGGAGTCGCCACCGATCATTTTAAAGAGATATTAGGTAGATCGGACACCATCTTACCTGATCTACGTGTACTAGAAACGTGTCGGGTTCGGGAGTCGGTTACGATCAAGGAAGGATTAGCACCCTTGAACCGCCCTTTCGGTACCAATTAATTTTTGGTTGTCTTAATTGCGAAAATTAAAATTAAAATTAAAAATTCATTTCGAATTAAATACCTTTGATCGATTGAAATTATTACTGAGAAAAGAGTCAAAGACATGTTAGATGGTAGAATAGAAAACATCGAATAAAAATTAATTAAATAAAAGGGGAAAATAAATAGATAAATAAATCATAAAAATGTTATATATAAAATGTTTAAAAACGAAACAAAGGAAAAACGTTAAATTAAAAAATAAAAAAATAAAAAATAAAAGACGTTAAAAGAAGGAAAAGAAAAATAAGAAATAAAATAAATAAAAAAAAAAATAAGCAATAACATGAAGGACTAAATAATAAATTAAAGATAATGGTCAGAATGCAAATTGAAATAAATATAAAAACTTCAAAGTATAAATTGCCCAATTTTAAATATAGTAATAATTCGAATGACTAAAACAAATACTACACAAAATCATCGGTCACAACTCTAAATATTTAAACATATATGATTAGGGATTAAAACGAAACATAACACGAATGAGCAATCTGAAAAGGAAATTTTACATTTTATTTATGACCAAAGCACTAGTTCTACAAACATTGAAGGGCCTAAGATGATTTTGGCCCAAAACTTGAAGACATGGTGATATCTTTTGACAATGGAAAAGCCAAGTTGTTTTAAGGGAATAAAACAAGTGTCCAGGTGCACAGCACTAACGCACCAAAATCAACGTAGCAATAAATAGCGCAATAAAAGAAAATTAAGTGAGCCTAAAGATGTTCTAGAAAGCAAACAGACAAAGAATAACAAAACTTACAAACACGAGAACCACAACCCCTTTCATTTACCTCCGATTTTCTTTTCCGGTGAGATAATGATGGCCACCTTTTGCAAAAAAGGTACACTTTTCCTCCTCTTTTAGTTCGAATGGCACTCCGATTTTTTGCTTTTGATGGTTTCTTTTAAAACAAGTGTCCAGGTGCACAGCACTAACGCACCAAAATCAACGTAGCAATAAATAGCGCAATAAAGAAAATTAAGTGAGCCTAAGATGTTCTAGAAAGCAAACAGACAAAGAATAACAAAACTTACAAAACGAGAACCACAACCCCTTTCATTTACCTCCGATTTTCTTTTCCGGTGAGATAATGATGGCCACCTTTTGCAAAAAAGGTACACTTTCCTCCTCTTTTTAGTTCGAATGGCACTACGATTTTTTGCTTTTGATGGTTTCTTTTTTTCAATATTCGAATCTGGTTGGGTTCGAATCCTTGCTTTTCTCTAGTTTTCCTCGTTGTTTTTGCCCTTTCTTGATTTTTCTGTTCGAGACCCCTCCAACTGAATCTCTGTATTTCTCCAATATTTCTCAATCGTATGTGTGTTCTCAAAATTCGAAAAATGCTGCTTCGGTTTTCTCTGATATTGCTCGTAATTTTGCTTGCATTCAATATAAAAAACCGTCCTCAAATGGTCTTGATTATATGTATTTATAGGGTTCGAATGCCCTGTCTTTGGTGTTTGATTCCTAGTAGAACACTAATGCTTTGTGTTGTTGGCGTGTTGGACTGTTCCGAGGATACCGGCGGGGAGCTAGAGTTGTTGGAGGTGAGAGGCGTGCAGCGTGGGAGTCTCGACCATGGGTGATGCGCCGCCACTTGGAATGCTAGGATTCTGGAAACCTAGCTGCTGGTTACGTGCGTGTTGGGTCTGGGTCACTTAGGGTGTAACTTGGGCTTACGTGTGTGGACCTGTAAACCAATACAAATGTAAAAACTATATGTATATATGTTAATTATATATAATAGATGATATATATATATATATATATATATATAATATATATATAATTTGAGCGGTTGAAATTTGGTGTCTACTTATAAAAAGAATGATAAATTGATTTGGGACATTGGAAATCTTACCTAGAGACATGGATGCCCTTAATGAATTGCTTTCAGTTTTTGTTTTCTTTTTGGTCCAAGCTTTTGTATGTTACTGCCGCTTCTTCTCTAGCTTTTGTTACGATAAGAAAAGGAAAAACGTGGTCTTCAAACTAATTATAACTCTTGGCATGATAAAATTATTCAACCTGTTTTTTCTTCTCCTTTTTTATACTAAAGCTTCCTGGAAAGAAACTTCCGTAATGGGAAGTGTATGGCATGTGAAAGTGAAAGAATGCATGACGACCATTATGAAACAAATGGTTTTCCCCACTATAATATTATTTTATTAAATCTTCGATTATTTATATGTTCTAAAATCGTTATTTCTGTTAAAAATTGATGGTCTCACATTAACACGTTGATTAGAATATGAAAATATGATCTCATAACTGATTGAGTTGTATTTTATAGATTGTCTGTTTCAATAGATCGTCGAGTCAGTATTTTAAAGCAACGGCGATATCAGTAGATATTATTAAAATATAATTTTTATTATATATCAATTAACAAATTAAAGATCATTCGTACAACCATTAATTTTTAACGTGAAATGAAGAGTTTGAAATATATGGGATATCAGATGACTATTTTATAACTTTTAATAGTCAAAAGATCTAACAAAACAATACCTTACAATAACAAAATCATTTTATAACTTTTAATAATAAATAATTCAACAAAATATCGCTATATTATTGAGGACGATTTGTATACTTAATGAAATCCATTATTTATCGGGTCACCACCGACTTCGACATTTTCAATCTCTCTCATTTGATGACAACACAAAGGTCAATATTGGGAACAAAGAATATTGAATTTGGAAGATTAAAAGGGAGGTTGCAAAATAAATATTTTATATGCAAAATAAATTAATTTTTTGTATCAAAATAAACAAAAAATTTAAAAAAAAATCTTATCAAATTAATCTCATATAAAAGATAATACGAGGGACACATAATATAATAATGTCCTTTTCTCTTTTTCATTGATTTATATATTTATTTATTAAGAGTATGTCAAAATAGAATTATTAACACATATTTCTACACTAATTGCGCATCAAATTATTATCGAGTCAAATTTTATCATTTTATATATTAATGCATAAATAAATTTAATTCCTATTTTCTAATTGGTTATTTTTAGTCTTTTATCTTTTTCAAATTTTAAAACTATAGCCATGATTTAAATAGTACCATATGAGTAAATTATATGAATTTAAAATAATTAAATTAAATCACATAAATTGAATCTATAACTTATATATAATACAATGACTAATATTATGATTTAACTTAATAAATTTAACAGTTTTCTCTCTTTTTCTTCATCTTTGTGATCGACGACAATCCTAACCTTAGTGTTGATTGTCGACAGTTGGTATTCATTGTTTCTTCTTTATTTTATTATAGTGTATCTTTACTTTTTTTCTTGTTTTAAATTTTTAATAACTATGTCTTTTGACATTTTTTATGCTTTTATGGCACATTTTCTTCTTCTTTTATGAAATTTTTTTTATCGTTTGATCGTCGTTTTCGTTGATCACTTCTCTCATTGTTGGATTTGACATCATCACGACTGATCGATATGGTGTTTATTTGTTATTATGTTAATCCTCCATGCTTTGGACCATCGGATTGGATTTGGATATGCGATTTGCGTTCGTGGATAGTTTTTTTCACGGCATTCGACTATGATTTGTAATTTGTCGGTAGTCTTTCAATAGCTTGATTTGCGGTTCGTTTGTGGATGCGATTAGATCTATTCATATATACCTTTTGTTCGAGTTTATTTGGTTAGATTTTTTAATATTTTTCTTGTATGATCTTAAGTGATTAGTTTTCTTGTGTTAATGATTATTAGAAAATATCATTATTATATGCTTAATTTATGGTTGTGGTCATTATAATTTGAATATTTTCTATTTTTAATAAATTTAATGGCTTGTATAAAAAAAACTTAATAAATTAGCTATTATTATTTGAACTAATATTAAAATTTTATAATTTTTCTTTTAAAAAATATATATTTTGTAATATAGAAATAAAAATATTAAATCAAATTACATAAACTAAATTTATAATTTAAGTATATAATTAAAACTTTAAAAATAATACTAACATATTTAAAAGTTTTTTTAATAGTTTGAGATGATTATAAAATAATACCTATTTAGAATTTTTGTAGTTAGTGGACAATGAACAAATCCTTTAAACGCATTTGCTTAATCTAAATTCTTTAAGAAAAATAATATTTTATTTTACTATTAAAATCATTTTAGGATGAGTTCAAAATACTTAAAAGTTAAACCATGTAGACTATGAGTTTTAATGAATGGTTACATGTGAAATAATAACATATTTATATATAAATTTTAACTAATTTTGTATTCTATATTAATTTTTAATATTTTTCTTGATTAAATTGAATTCATATCACTACTCTTAATAAATAATTTATATAAAATAATTGATAATATCCCTTACGTGATCCAAAAATATATATATTCCTTGCCTCACATCTTATTATATTAAAAAACACGTGGGCAATATAATTTGATTTCATTTAATTCAAAAACAATAATGGTGGTATATGAGTTCACTCAGTTCTGTCTGAAACCGTGTTGTTGTTCTTCTTCTTCTTCCCCACCGCCCTATAAGTCTTCCATTCAACGTCTACTTTTCCCATTTAAGTCCGCACATTTACACTCAAAACTCTCCACTGTTTTCATTGGCCCTGCAAC
This sequence comes from Hibiscus syriacus, assembly GCF_006381635.1. Taxonomy (NCBI): domain Eukaryota; kingdom Viridiplantae; phylum Streptophyta; class Magnoliopsida; order Malvales; family Malvaceae; genus Hibiscus; species Hibiscus syriacus. The sequence continues at coordinate 1,018,696 of NW_024063071.1, read as the reverse complement.
AAAAAATGAAAGCAGGTTTGGGTGTGGATGGAGAATATTTACGCCCACGAGAAGCATCTCACCGTTCTCAAAACCTCCCTTCTTCCCCAACGATGGCTTCATTGTTTACGATTGCAAAGGCCAGTTAGTCTTCCGAGTCGACTCGTACGGCCCTGGCCCTCGTGATAAGCTCAGCTCGTTCTCATGGATGCTCATGGAAGATGCCTGCTCACCGTAAGAAAAAAGGTATTTGAATTTTGAACGATTTGATTCGGTCTCTGATAGCTCGTTCTAGTGAGTTAACTGACTCGATTTTACCCATGCAGAGGCCGAGTTTGCATCAGCGGTGGGAAGGGTTTGTAGGGGAGAGATCGGAGGGTCAGAAACCGATCTTCAGCGTGAAAAGATCGTCGAATAAGACGGTGTGGGATGATAGTTGAAGTGTTGAACAATCCAGGGAGGAGTATGAGATCGAAGGGAACTTCGGGCAACGAAGGTGTAGGATCTTGAATGCAAGCAAGGAATCAATGGCTGAGATCAAACGGAAAGTTGATGCTTCCACGAACGTGGTACTCGGGAAAGACGTTTTCTTGCTCTCCTTGAAACCTGGCTTTGATGGAGCCTTTGCTATGGGGTTGGTACTTGTTATTGATCAGGTCAACTGTGATGATTATGTTCAAAATTATGAGGCTGAGGTGTCTTCTACTGACCTCGATTAGGTTAGATTGAAATGAACGAAAAGAAAAAGAAGAGCCAAAAATAAAAATAAAAATATGTGAATTTTGTCTTAAAATAACAAACACTTGAGGTACGTGTTGCAAACACGTAATCGTACGAGTATGGGCCAAGCTAGATGGCGACGATGCTTGTGCATTAGCATTATTTCAATCACTAATCACTACATGATTAAAAGTTTATATTTAAACATTTGAAAATGCACATTTCTAAACAACGTGAGATTTAAAAATTCCCATGAGCTTCTCAAATCTCACATTACTTGTACTTGTGCTTGTGTAACTACGTATCTTCGACATTCACTATATGTGTTTGTTTGATAAAATTCATATGATTTTTTCGTACTTTATGCCCCATATTTCTTTTTTCTTTCATTTTAGTTCAACATATATATGTTCATGTTGTTGCCGCGTAAGCAAAAAACGTGTCCTATAGTGTGCGCTTTCTATCTACGTGGCAGAAAAGAGTGGCAGATTAGAAAATAATCTTCAATGGATATTAAAATAAAAAATTATTTCTAACTGATATACATTAGTTAAAATAAACATATATTTAAATATCAACCTCAATCAAGATTTTCAGTTTTGAGATCGATCGTTCAAATCTTAAGACTCTTAAATTAATTTTTAAATTAAAAAATTATCAAATAAAACCATAAAATAGTTAAAATGAGTTCGAAGTCAGATACACGTGAATAAAAATTAATATTCTCATGATATTTAAAAGAGAAAATCGCCTCAGTGACCAAAAAAAAGTTATAATATACGATTTTAACCAACTTTTTTTGGATTTGCCAAAATGACCAACAAAATCGCAACGCGAAATAAAAATCGCAACGCGATCCCCAGAATCGCAAATCAGTGTCCAAAATCGCAACGCGATTCTTGAAAATCGCAATGCGATAGTCAAATTCGCATTGCGATTTTCCAAAATCGCAACGCGAATATGAAAATCGCAACGCGAACACATAAATCGCAATGCGTATCCGTAAATCGCAACGTGTATCCGTAAATCGCAACGCGTTTCCGTATATCGCAACGCGTATCCGTAAATCGCAACGATAATCCGTAAATCGCAACGAGAATCTGTAAATCGCAACGATAATCCGTAAATCGCAACGAGAATCTGTAAATCACAACACTGAAATTTTGGGTATATAACACTGAAATCATAAACTAAATCCCTAAATCGCAACTCATTCCATCTCCATCTATCACTCTCTCCGGCGACATCCGTTCCTATATCCAACGACATCCTTCCCAATCCGGCAACAGGTTTTAGTTTCGCAGCTCGTCTGTTTAGTAAATTAATTTACAACCATGAAATCATCTAATGTTGATCATGTTTGGATAGATTTGTGTTTTGGAGGGTCATGGGATAATGTTCATGGTGTTTTACAATATATGCCTTTACCCATGAATCTTCAACTAAAATTGTCTTTACAAAAGTTAACTTATGGTGTCAAGCAAAAGGCAATCATCTTTTCCTCTACCAAAATATGGATCCTCATCAAAATCCAAAGCTCATATGGTGTCAAGCAAAAGGCAATCATCTTTAAAATCCCAATCACAATTGGCTTCACCTTTTGAGACTGTTAACTTAGGTGATTTTTAAATGCAAACGTTGTATTATGTGGATTTTATGTGTGAACTTTTAACATTTTCAGTTGAATTAATGACTCAGGCCAACCATTTTGACTTAACCAACTCTTGTTATTCAGTTGTTATCACTATTAGGCATGAATTTGACTATCGCAACACGGAAATTACAATCGCAACGCGAAATAAAAATCCCAACATGAAAATCGCAATGCGAAAATGAAAATCGCAATGAGAGAATCGCAATGCGAAATGAAAATCGCAATGCGAAATGAAAATCGCAACGAGAGAATCGCAATGCGAAATGAAAATCGTAATGCGAAATGAAAATCGCAATGCGAAATGAAAATCGCAATGCGAAATGAAAATCGCAATGCGAAATGAAAATCGCAATGCGAAATGAAAATCGCAATGCGAAATGAAAATCGCAATGCGAAATGAAAATCGCAACGAAAGAATCGCAATGCGAAATGAAAATCGCAACGAGAGAATCGCAATGCGAAATGAAAATCGCATTGCGATTTTCATTTCCGCATTGCGATTTTCATTCGCATTGCGATTCTCTCGTTGCGATTTTCATTTCGCATTGCGATTTTCATTTCGCATTGCGATAGTCATTTTTGCCTTCAACATAATGCAGATTGAAATCAACAAAATCAACCATTACATTTCAATCAATTAAACAAGCACAAATAAGAATTATGTTCGCATCAATTACACAAATCAACTTTTACAAATCATCTTTTACAAATCAATTAAATAAGCAATAATTCTTATTTCCGATCATCTACTATTGAATCAACTTTTACAAATCAATTAACAATCAAAAAACAATCAATTAAACTATTGAATCAACTTTTGCAGCTCGACATCATTTTCACGCAGTTCACTTCTGAGATTAACCTGCAGAAACCAAACATTTGTTCAAACAACACTTTCTACACATCTAAAACCTAAACAGCAAATTATTGAATTCTAGTTACTTAACCAAACATTTTCAAACCAAAAGTATATAAACTTACCAATTGTTATGGACATTTTATAACGCGGATGCAGGTAGGCAGCGTCTCGTATATATCGATTTAGCCATATAATGCCGAAACCACAAGCCTACTGCAGCTTTATCTCTATCGGTGGGAGGTAGATACTTGATGCTTCCCGTCGTCAAACGCTCCAACGCCAAGCATACGAGAGGACCACATCCTCTGGCTCCGCTCGTTGTTGTGGCGCGGTCTCGTCTCTAATAACTGTAATATTGAGCTTCTTTGGCTTCTTGTTTCCAGAACGAGTCCAATAATTGATCGCATCCAAGAATTTAGCCAAATGAGAGCTCCATCCCTTAATAACATCTCTTAAATCAGCCAATGATATGTAATTTATCATGCTGTCATACACTATTGTCTTAAGGGATGGGAGCTGAAGCTCGACGAGAATCCAATGTTTACGTTCCAAAACAGGGATAAACACCTGCAATCATAAGTAATAATTCATTCATTTGCGCACTTATTTCATAAAACCTTTAAACTCAATCTAAAATAAATACTAACCTTATCGACCTCCCACCATGCAGGATAAAGTTTAGCTTGTCCATTGCCCAAATCAAATGATTCATCTCGTGCATTCTTCAAGTGAACGGCGTTAAAGAATTGGCAGCAACCGAATAAATTTACTAAGCAATCTAAGTGAAATGGCTAATCTAAGTGAAATTACGAGTAAATTTATCATTAAGTTAAATATGGAAAATCTTAAACTTACCTCGTTGCGTAGAGTATGAACCTCATTCTGCAACGATACTATCATCTCACGTAGAGCGGCAACCTCACCACGTAAAGTTGACACCTCCATACGCCATGCACCATTGTTATCGCGTAGAGTACCGATCTCCTCACGCAAGGCATTGACCTCATCACGTAACTCCCTTGACTCATCCCGTTGAGGTGGAGAACAGGGAGATAGGAGTCGTGGCATCTTTGCCGGTCGCCTATCATGAGGTGATGGTGGAGAAGAGGCTCGATGATGTGACGGGATAGGTGATGGCTCTCGTTCTAGAGGTGTATAGTCGGGTCTATCGGGTGATGGCTCTAGGTGAGGTGATGGCTCTCGAATTGGAGGAAGTGGATGCTGCTCATCATCCGTGCCATCAAAAAAACTCTGACTAGCTTGCCACCAATCAGTGGCAAGCTCTTCCTCCGTGGGTGTCAGTCTTTGTAATGGAATGTTGGCCTCCTAAAATATAAAAACTCAAACAAAGTTAAACGTCTACTATTAATAACTAGTTTTATATATATGAAAGTATTTGTGTTAACTTACATTATTATTGTCGCATATGGTATTAAGTCTTCCCAATCCAACAGAGTTTTCCTCTTCCAGGAAATAGCCCTGGGAATATCATTTGACGTTTTTATTGCATATGTACGCATGCTGGGGAAAGCCTCGAATATCCAAATCTACAAACAATATAATAACAAAATTAGTAATTGTTAAATAATTAATTATAATTTTAGAAACATTATATAGAAATTCTTACCTTAAAGGCCCAAACAAAGCCTGACAAAGTGTATTTGGACCCATCGCCCCGCAAACTTTTGCGGTCATCAAAGGCAGATGACAACTTAGTCCAGGTAGCTTCCATATATACGAACCCCACGGAAACAGATTCCATGCATTCAGGTCCTCTACCAATATTATTAGCTCCCGATGAATAGGTTGTCTGGCCTCTCTGCCTAAAAAGCCGGCATACACCAAGTAGTAGAAGGCATACTCGGACAACATCGACGTCATCCATCCGAGTGAAACCAGCTTTCTTATTAAACAATTTCTTCAGGTCGTCGACATGTAGGTTCGGCTTCTCCATTGACTCATCCGGAAAAACCCGGGATAACCATGATGGGCGGGCGATATGACGAGTGTACCGGCCTACATCATCGTGTCCGAATCGTAGACCAGTGATTAAGCAGAACTCCTTCCGCCCAAAGCAAGTATACGCTGGTGGAAAATGAAACCATATCTCTTCCTCACCACGTTGTATACTGTCGGGTAGATTTGATGTCATGGTCTGAAGCCACAAATGGGTCAAATTAGCATCTCCACCCGGATGCTGTACTCTCAGCCATGGCCCGAAGCAGGTTTCCTCAAACAATTGTCTTTGAGCAGGTGAAAGCTTCGAAGCAATTGTAGTGGCCAGGCTGACTTTATTTCTCAAGGTCAATTGAGCCGAAAAAAATTTCTACAAAACAATAAACATACCAAGTTAGATATACCAAAAACTACACTGTGAAGATATACCAAAACAATAAACATAAAAAGTAGTAGTTTATTCTTGAAACTAAAATTTGCAACACTGTTTTGTCTTTTGGTTGAAATGAAAATCGCAACGAGAGAATGACTGTCGCAACGCGAAATGACAATCGCAACGAGAGAATCGCAACGCGAAATGAAATCGCAACGAGAGAATCGCAACGCGAAATAAAAATCGCAATGCGATTTTGGTTTCGCGTTGTGATTCTCTCGTTGCGATTTTCATTCGCGTTGCGATTCTCTCGTTGCGATTGTCATTTCGCGTTGCGACAGTCATTCTCTCGTTGCGATTTTCATTTATCTCGTTGCGACTCTTCTGCAAATTGAAACTTGAATGGATTGCATTACTTCAACCAAAAGACAGAACAAAGACAAAGACAAATACTAACTTGAAAATCGCAACGAGAGAATAGCAACGCGAAATGAAAATCGCAACGAGAGAATCGTAACGCGAAATGAAATCTAAGTGAAATGGTTAATCTATTATTGAGATGACCAGTAAACTTATCATCAGTTTCAATATGAAAAACCTACAATAATGCAAACATTTCAAAATAAAATAATTAAAAAAACTAACCCTCGGAGGTTGATTTTCCATTTCTGAATATTGTGAGGGATTTCTGACCGTGAATGGTTGTGAGGGATTTCGCCGGAGATGGGGACGGAAATCTTCGGAGATGGGGACGGATTTCTTCGCCGTAGAGAGTGAGAGATGGAGATGGGACTGAGTTGTGATTTTAGGTTTTAGGTTATGAGTTGCGATTACGGGATTTTGTCTTAATATTCGTTTTTGTAATTTGAAAATAAAATACGCGTAGCGATTATAATGGCGCTTTAAATATCGCGTTGCGATTTACGGATACGCGTTGCGATTTTATGTATTATCGTTGCGATTTACCGATACGCGTTGCGATATACGGATACGCATTGCGATTTACCCATACGCGTTGCGATTTACGGATACACGTTGCGATTTACGGATACGCATTGCGATTTATGTGTTCGCGTTGCGATTTTCATATTCGCGTTGCGATTTTGGAAAATCGCAATGCGAATTTGACTATCGCATTGCGATTTTCAAGAATCGCGTTGCGATTTTGGAAACTGATTTGCGATTCTGGGGATCGCGTTGCGATTTTTATTTCGCGTTGCGATTTTGTTGGTCATTTTGGCAAATCCAAAAAAAGTTGGTTAAAATCGTATATTATAACTTTTTTTTGGTCACTGAGGCGATTTTCTCTATTTAAAATCGATATCTTATTAACGATATGTTGCCTCAAGATTTAATAATTATGAATTTCAATGATCCAATCTGATTTTAAATTACAGTCTATTGATGTATGAATACACGTTCAATTAAGGTAGTGAACCTTTTTGAAAACAAAATATTCAATAGATTTTATTTTCTAAAGAAAAATCTTAATGACGCAAATTCTTTTTAAGGATGTTCTTTTACTTCAAATAATTTTAGACTTGTAGTCTTATGAACTCTTACATGATTATTTTTTAGGGTAAATTACACCATTACTCATTAAACTTTACTATATATCCTATTTTACTCACAGTACTTTTAATTTTTTCAATTTACTTAATGAACTTTATACATTGAATTTTTTTATCACTCATTGATGGCCGTTGAGCTCCAAACTTTACAGTCTAAATCTTTTTGACCTCCTGAGCACGAATCCACCCTTAGTTTCGTTGAAAAATGCTCCGATGTTAACGAATCAGTACTGAAATCATTAGGCTTCCCGCTCTCTAATCTCCGTCGACTGCCGTTGGATGGAGCTCAAATGAAGATGTGTCATATTAAAATATGAAAAAAATAATAGAAGAGAGAGTAATGGTGTAATTTACCCTACAAATATTAATAAAAATATGACATGTCATATGAAAAAATAATAAAATAATTTATGTCATCGATGAGTGATAAAAAAAAGTCAATGTATAAAGTTCAGTGAATAAATTAAAAACTTGAAAGTACGGTGAGTAAAATAGGAGAGAGAGTAAAGTTCAGAGAGTAATGTTGTAATTTACCCTATATTTTTATTAATTATGATGTAATAATTTTAGATATTTTGAATTGAGGGAATTATTTTATCATGTGAAAAATGATTTTTGATTTAACATTTAGTCGTTTAATGATTTAATATGATACTTTTTTTTTAATTAATGACTAGTATCCGATCTATTGATCGACTAATCTAGATCGGATACTGCAAAGGCGAGAGCGATCCTCCCAACCCAATTTGCTCCATTCACAAACTTTAGAATTCAAACCCCTAACATTTTTTAAGGGATCTAGTGCCTCATCCCACTAGACTAACTTGTTAACGATGATCCAAATTTGAAATGTGAAAACATTGTACTAAAATTTGTCTCATTTCAATATTATCGTACTAATTGTGGTTAATGTTTTCAATTAGTTGAAAAATGATTATAGATCAAAGAAAGGAAATATATTAATATCAAAATAATTTCAAACTAATATAGATATGGTTACACATTAAATCGATAAGTACAACTCCAATTGAATTGAATTTAGAAATAAATTTCTATGATACTAAATTATTATGTAACTAACAAATATATTTTATTAAAATTTATTATAAAATTAAATAAATGTTAATTAAAATATTTAAATAAAAATAAATTTCAATCTAATCAAATCCAGCCTTACAAATATTTTTATTATTATTTAAGTTTAATCCGGTCCATAAACTCTCTAAATACAAAGAATCCAAAGTTGATTTTTTTGAAGGTATCTACAACCCTAAGCTTTGTAATAAAACAACAGCCGAAGCCACGGAAACCAATACGTAAGACGGTCTTAACCAACCCTGAGCTGCAAAATCCTACAAGAAAAGCAAGTTAAGAAAATTAATAGAGAAGATGAACAATAAATTAATATCTACTTATAAACTCATTATTCGAATTTAATACTTTCGTTCAATTATTTTTGCATAAGCCATGATTAACATAATCAAAGATGGACAGAGAATGGTTGGTAGGACGATCGTCTTCTTGAAAATTTTAAATTTTCATACTATTTAGATATTAAATTATGCGTACACAAAAGGAATATTATAAGATGGGCACCGAAGAAAAGCAAGGCATACCTTAAAAGAGAGAAGTGAGGATGAGGCTGCAGCAGAAGGCACAAGTCCAGTGAATCCAATATCATATGCAATGCTTCCATCAGGCTTGAACAATCCGAAGTTCCTCTCCGATGTCGGTCCCGGCTTCGAGTTTTCATTGAACAACGCGAAAACATAAGCCCTCACCACCATATGCGGTCGAAACGGGGTCCCCTTCTTCTTAGCCAAACGTTTCCGGAGGTTCTTATTATAAGTCTTGGCATTCTTCACCGTAGCACCGGCTTCGTCGGGATCACCATGAGATGCCCAACCGGTTTCCGAAACGATCACTTCCATCTTGCTGAAACCGGCTTTTTCCAACGCCGCGTAAGCCGCATCGACCTGAGCCTCAAACATGTTATCATAATGCAGCTTGGTCTTTGCATCATAAATCCCGGGATTATCTTTGAACAATGCATAGTTGATGTCAATATGCTGGGGTCATTCTTATAAGCTAGAAATGGATATGCGTTTATGTAAAATGGAGAGCCAATCTGTGAGAAAAACTCCAGAAGTGGCTTCATGAAAGGCGCAACATCGGGTCGAAAAATGCAGGCCGATGGAGGGAAAGAATTGGCAAACACAGCCTCTGAGTGTGGACTTGAGACCTGCACAGTACGGTGTAATCCCAATCTGTAAAGAGCGGCATAACATTCTTTGCTGCCGGCAACAACACCTCCCAAAGTTCCATGGTAGTCCCTCCCAATATCTCGTTGCCGACTGCTATTCCTTGGATTCGGGTTCCAGGAAGGAATGCCTGTACATTCTCTTTCACCCAATTCATGGCACGATCCTCCCCCATACTCATTTCTGTCAAAAACTCATTGGAAGTCCAATTATAATTTCTATACCGGATCCTTGAAGGCCTGGAGAACTCCGTGATCAGCGTCGTAGATTCGAATGTGGTTTATCTTTGCGGCTTTTAGAAGCGTCACCACACTCTCGGGTGCCGTAGATTGTTTGCTATCCTGCCATAGTTTACTCCATAGGTCCATGTGACTGAATGTGAAGCTGAAACTGCAGACCATACAGAACATGAATTAGTATAAGAGTTCATCAAATCAGCATGACAAAGACATACAAGGATAGGTGCATACCAGAAGAGCATATGACAGATAAGATCAGAAAAAACCAGAAAAAGAGAGAAGAACCCATATGATATGTGGGAAGATAATCAAAGAATATGCATTGCATTTGTAGAAATTAGGTGGAGGATGATCCTGTCTTTGGTGACTTCAAAGGTGATGCAAAAAGGGAAGACTTGTTAAGCAGGCATGTCATAAAACCACCCAAGAAATTATTCTTAACCTTATTTTAAAGATGATATGCCAAAAAGGCCAAAGAAAGATGAACAAGAAGATTCTTAACTTTAACCCAAAGATCAAAAACACTAATAGATTCTTACTCCCAAAGTATGCCCTTTTTTTTCAACTTTCTATTCTTGGGGGGCTCGTCTCTTTATAGTTGACACTGTTACTTGTAAAAGTACATGAACCCAGTGTGTGCATATGAATAGTTGAATATGTTTATGTATTCCTTTCTTCAGATACGAGAAGTGAATCATTGGTTAATGATGGAAATAAGTTTGGCTTTTGCTTGTCGCTTTTGCATTATGGAAAGAGATGGCATGATTAATAAGCTACTTAATTAGGCTTGGAGAGGAAAATAGTTCTGGTTTTTTTTTTTGGAAAGAAAAGTCTACTTTGAATATTCAAGTAATAATCATCATATGGGGTTTGAATAAAGAAAAATATAATGCTTTTGATCGTTTTTAAAAATTAATGGCAATACACCTTCAATTTTTGCTTTGATAACACCAAATAATCATTTAAACAGATCATGAGAGCTAATGAATGAACCCTGAGAAGTAAAATAAATAGGTTCAGTGACCCTGCATGTTTTAAGCAGGAGAAAACAAGGCTGCAGATTAAACAAGTGAATCACGGTTCTACACACCGGGAACGATGCAATGGTTCCAACAAGTTGTGACAGACGAAAACGATACCATTTTCTTGTCATTGCCCTTCTTTCTTTCCAGCTTTCTCCATTCTTCATAGTAACTATACATAATAAAGCATACACAAACCACAGTGCAGTTAATCAGTAACATAACACGTAATGTTCAATCTGAGACTTTAGCAACAAACCATAAATCATGAGTTCCAGGTGCCTACAATCTAAGTTCTGCACAATGTAACAAAAGCTGCAATGCTCGTACCTACTTACAGGGATACAGGTTGATTGTTATCTCACTGACAACCAAATCTAGCAGAAACATCATTAATGTTACAGTCATCCATGGAATCACAGAGGTTACACAGACAAATACAAAAAAGAAAGTATCACGGGGTGGCTAGGATATTGGATTATTTAGCTGCTCACAGAAGAAGCAGCTCCTCTGGGTTGTGTGGTATCAGCTTGTTCACTTTCTTTAACCTTACCATTTTCGATCATCTCCGCATCTACTGCCTTGCCTTTGTTCTCTACCTGTAAACCTTGTTTCTCTTTGGTTTCTCCCTCGGATACAGGGACTGCACAATTTGGATTCTCTTTCTCTACTCCCTCGTTAGCTCCCAGTGTCACGGTTTCCGTATTTTCTGGTTGATTCTCACCTGTACCATTCTCTTTCTCTGCCTGAGTTTGTAGTACCTTTTCTGTAGGGGCTTCCTCCTTTTCCTTTTCAGTTTGAATCTCATCTTCTGCTGGTTTCTCTTGAACCTGCATTGGAGTTGGGGTTTCTTCAGTCCCAGCAGCATCTTCTTTTTTGTAAGCCTCTGCAGTTTCTGAAACTTTAACATCCTTACCAGCTTCTTCTTGCCCAGCTTCCTCCATCTTGGCATCAGTGTGCTCAGTCTGGTCTGCTACTTCTGTTTTACCTCCATTGTGAACCTGAGTTTCGATGGAAGTATCTTTTTCAACTTCTGCAGTTTCCTTTTCAGCGGCTTGTGCATCTTCCTTTTCACTTTCTTTCTCACCTTCAGCTTTTTCAGGATTGACCTCTGTTTCCTTTTCTTCCTTCTTAGCACTCAATGATTTTCGGACTCGCTTCTTGGGAGGTTCCTTTTCTGGTGTTGGAGTAGCCTTGGCCTTTTCACTGATCCTTGCTGATCTTCTTGGGGTCTCACCGGTACCCCAATCAAACTCCATTATTGGTGGATTACCGGGGTGAGATTTTAGGTACTGCTCCAATTGTCGCCTGCTACTAATCTCCTCCCCAGTTGGTGCAATGAACATGATCTCAGTCTTCCTTGGTGAACCAACCTTCTTGGGGAAAAACTGTAAAACATAAACCAGAAAGACATGTTATACATGTAACCTACAGCCGTCAAATCAAATAGAGAAAAAGCACAGTAACTTGAACGCATATGCAACTCAAAATGTGTCATTGACATCCAGTGCACCTATGATTCTAGGACTCGGCGGATGATATCATATACAAGTGTATGTACGACATAGGCTGCTTGATTTTCCCAAGTTTTTCGTATATAAGAGGGTCGGGCCTCCATACCCGTGCACTCATAGTATTGGACATGGTTATTTTGGGCATTAAGAGTTTAAGCAGAGCATAGCTGTTCACAGACATGTGATAAACCATTCTTGTTATCTGAATATTAGTAGAAATGTGGATGTCGACAAAATTGAAACTTGGACAAAAAGAAAAGCTCTAAAATAACAGGAAAATCCGTAGGTAAAGGATCATCTTCTTGATTACACCATTAATTTACATCGAAAAGAAATTTAAAAGCTGAAAGAAGAAGAAGAGCCCACGATGGTTTATCTTCCATGATTTTTTCATTGAAGTTCAAACCTTAAGTTATGAAACAATAAACCGAAACTCAGAATCAAAGAATGCTGACAAAAGTCAAAACTCTACGACGCAGACCGTAAACAAAAATCAAAGTCGGCTCAAATTAAATCAAGATACCTATAACACAAACAGAACACTGCAGTTGCAGAAGAATTGACATTGAAATATAAAAACGCATTTTCCCATTAGGCAATTGATACAGCAAACAACATCCCACTTTAACTGACATGAAACAGCAAAACCAAGTCCGCATCGATGGCTAAGCCCGAAAGTCAAAAAGCTTTCTTTTATGTTTTCTCTGTTACTACTAGCGATAGGGTGAGCATTCAATCGAGTAGAGTGTCAAAAAATTTCGAGTTATTCGAATTGACGAGTTATATTTTATAACTCGAAATTAACTTGAAAATTTTCAAGTGGAGTCGAGTTTAAGAAATTTGAATCGAGTTATTCGAGTTTCTATACTAAATTTATTATAATTATTTATAGTATTATGATAAGGATTGGTTCTAATTTTTTGACTTTCTCTAACCATGTAAGACATATATTTCATATTCTTTTCACATTATAATGTTATTTAATAAATCAAATACAATCTAAAATTATAAAATATATCCATAATGTTATATTTTAAAGAAATTATTTTGAGGGTAAAAATATTGACGAGAGTATAAAGGAGTCAATGAATTGATGGGAAAAAAGAATTTACAAACAATTGCTGTCAAAAGATCAAATTGCGTTAGATGCAAAGTTAAGGGGCTAAATAAAAAAGAGAGATCATTTTTAGTAAAAAAATAAGAATTGAAGTTACATAGGTATGCTATAGTAGTATATGAGCACGTGGTTCAAATTTGATGAAAAACGAACTTAAAATTGAATTGAAGAAATAAAGAAATTATGAAAAATTAAGGGACTAAATACATGATGAATTGAATAAATAAGGAAATTATAAAAAATTAAGGGACTAAATTAACTTAACCCTAAAAAATGGCTGAAACATCAAAACTTCAACAAAACCCTAATTTCATCTGTTACCAGCAACACACTAACCATAATGATAAAATCACAAGCACAACCATAAACAAACAAATTAAAGCAAAACAACAATCAAACACACACTTAGCAGTAACTTCCCGAATTCACACCCAGAAAAACACAAGTCTTCCGAGGTAAAAAAAGCTATAGAACACTTAAAGCAAGATGCAAAATTTAAAGGAACAAGCAAATTGACGCATGAGTACTCAAACAAGTTAAAAGAGAGGATTAAACTTTAAAAAATTACCATTTTCTTCCAAGAAGCAGGTGCAGGAAGCTCAACAGAAATAACTTCCTCCTTACTCTCCATTCTTTTCACCTGCAAAAGCAATAAATTCTGAGCAAGAAAATAAAACCCTAACAATAGCCACCCTTCTTTCTCTGAATGTTTTTACCTTAAAAGGGCTTCCTTTTTTCGGCTCTCTGTTCTCTCTGTTTTGAATTTGTGTTTTGTGTGGTAAGAAGAAGAAAGGGTCATAAAAACCGTTGAGAGTTCAGTTCGGAGTCATGTCATCTTTTTTGGGTAAACTACACCCAAAGTCACTTAATTATAGGTTTAGTAACAAACAGGTCATTTTTCCCTGAAAATTTCAATAAAATCATTCAATTAAAATATTATTATAAATATCACTATGTGGTTAAATATTAGACGAAATAAAAACAAAATCTGATAATAATTCACAGTCCTTAACATTTATACAAATTATTAATTTAATATTAATCTAAAAAATTTAATAAATTTAACTCTTTGTATTTAATTTTTTTTCATCATTTTAGTTTTTATTATTCTCCTAAATTGTTTGTTCTTCTCCCATAGATGTTATATATATTACTCTCATGTTATTTTTATGGTATAATAATAGTTTAACAATAACTTGTTGTTTTAAGACAAAGTACAATTATCTAACTATTATTTTGATATGATTGGCTCGTTTGGTTTAATAATATTATAAAAAAATATCAAAACTTTAAATATAAATTTATTAAATTATTTTAAATTAGAATAAAATTATAAAATATAAAAATAGGTAATAGTTAAAAATATGATTATACTATGATATAAAAGACATTAATTACAATTTTAATAATAAAATAAATTACTTGTAATAATATTTTACTTAAATATCTTTTTTTTTTAAAGTTGACCATCCAGCTCAGTTGGTAGAGCACAAGGTTCTAAACCTTGAGGTCGTGGGATCAAGTCCCATGGAGGGCATTTTCATAATTTGGAGGTCTCCTACGGAAGCTGCTCTCAACCTGGTGTTGGGGGCAGCCTACTATCTTACCTCCCCCTTACCCCATACATATGGGAAAAAAGGGACAGCCATTTGACCTATTCAGTTATATGATAGTCTGATCTAAAATTAATTTAAGTCAATTTTCAACATAAAACATTATCTTGTTCGAGTTAAAAAGTGATATTTATAATTATTTTTTTGTAGTAATTGAAAAGTTATATTGTGAGAAGCTTAGAGTTTATATTAAAAAATATTATGAAAAATATAATATTTTTTGTTTTAATTTTAAGTGTTGCTTTGCCCAACCTAAGAAATTAAATTATTAATAAAATTTATATCATTTTCAATCTCGTATTAATAAGTTGTGTTTCAAGTCGCTCCCATTTTCTGATGAGTTTGGCTTTTGTTTGATAAGACGGATTGTTGACACGCGTCTTAGATTCGCGGTTTCAAAAAATATCCAGACGAAACTGTTCGGTCCTCGTGCAATATCCAGGCTAACGTTGAGGATATAGTATCTGGTTAAGACCCAATTTGGTACTAAACATAACTTATTAGTTCAATTTAGTACTTTAAGTTTTTTGGGTCCAAGTAATACATGAACTTGGATTCCGTTACACAGGTTATACCGAAATATAACTCTATTAACATTTGTAAGCGTTAAATTTCAAATTAGTAGCTGAACTCTATATCTTAGTTTAAATAAATTAAAAACTTTAAATATCAAATTGAATTAATAAACCAAGTTCAATTATTAATATAAGAATGGCTTAATATAAAAAAAATGTCTAAATTATTGTTTTTTATTTAGGTGTTTAATTTTTTTTTTGTTAATCTAGGTGTCTAACATTACAAAAGTTACCATTTTAAGTGTCCGACCGTAATGACCGTTAAAAAATTCTATTAAATGGCACGTGTCAAATTCTGATAATTTTAAAATAAAAATTTTATAGAAAAAATTTAATATATATATATATATATTTTAAAAATCTAAATTTTCGAAAATCTTTAAAAAAAAATCCCAAATGCGTCGACCACCCCATCGTTGGCAACTTACCCATTGGTCGACGGTCATCACTGTCAACTATCCCCTAATCGTTACCCCACTGCCGACCAAACCCCTTTTAATATAAGAGTAAATAGCGGCTGCATCTCGGACCTCCAAGGGTGGTTCTCGAACATGTGGGTTCCAAATTGACAGAAAACCCCTTTCAATATCCTGCCATTGGAGGATATTACATGGGTGGTTTCAATCTCACTGACTTTGGTGGGTTCAATATCCTGCCATTCGAGCCGCAACGGTGGATTTAAGGGTTACGGGTTTTTAGTGTTTATGAATTTAAGGGTTTGGTGAAACCAATGGTGGGATTTAAGGACTATGTTGTAAGTAGACAGTCTTTTATCCCAATGTTAAGGTAATAAAATTAAATTTATCTAAAAAAAAAGGTGACGACAATCGACAATAGTGATGATAAAGGCAACATTGATGATCGACAAGAGATGATAAAGTTAGAATTAGAGATTTTACGGTTGATTTTAGGGATTTGGATTATATATATATATATATATATAATTTTTAAAAACATATGAATTGTTTTAAATATAATTGTATTTTTAAGTTTTTTAAATTAAATTTTTAAAATTATCAAAATTTAACATGTATCACTTAACAGACATTTTTAACGGCCGTTATGATTAGGACGCTTAAAATGGTAACGTTTGTAACATTAGACATCTAGATTGACCAAAAAACGATTTAGGTACCTAAATGGAAAAAAGATATAATTTGAACGTTTTTTTTATATTAAGCCTATAAGAATTTAAAGAGTGGTCTCATAGGTAGAAAAATGTTATTCATTCTAGATGACCCGAGTTCAAACATCTTTGTTTATGAGACTTAGGGGTTGATTGTTTGTCTCTTAATGAAACCATTCAGCGCTGAATGTTGAATCGTTCAGCATTCAGCGCGTTTGTTTCGCACCTCTGAATGATTTAGTGCTGACTGATTCAGTGCTGAATGATTCAACACAGAAGTACATTCTGAATAATTTAGAGTTAGTTATCAAACAACATGTCACATTCAGAACCAAACCATTCAGAGCCTCTGAATCATTTGGAATTTGAATTATTCAGCGCTTAATCATTCTGAAGTAAACAAACAATCCCTTAAGTGAGTTTATTTAAATTTGAAACCTAATATAGATATTACCTTATAATTATTCTAGAATGATAAAAAAATTTGAACTAAAAAAGTTAAATTCGTATACTAATTTGAAATTTAATCACTAAATTTTTTCAAGAAGAATTGTACTTTGAGATAATTTGTATTATGAAATTTAAGTTTAGATACTTAATTGAAAAAACAAAAATACCAAATTAAAACTAAAATGCCATTCAGGTACCAAAGTATATATTTACACGTACTTTCTTTAAGAAAGGTGTTTGAAGTTGCACGCGTTAGCACGAGAGTGAAGATGAGGTGGGATACAAAGAGAAGGGTGCCGCTTGCCCCACCTTCTGTTTTGAAAATCGGACCGGCCGGTTCAACCGATTTAATCGAAAATTGTTATTTAGTCCGGTTTAATTTAAATCGATTGAACCGTTATTAGTAAATCGGTCAGAACCGTTGAACCGTTCGAACCGGACCTACTGAAAATCAGAAAAAATCGGAAAAAACCGGGATTTTTATTTTAGAAAAAAAATTAAACCAAACAACGTCGTTTGTTAAACGAGCCAAGTCGAACTCGAGTATTGCTGAGCTTGACTCGAACTTGAAAACTTTAAAAGTAAGCTCAACTCAACTTAAACTCACAAGCTAAAAAATATCAAGTTCAACTCAAACTCGAAATATAATATTGAAACTTGAACTCGAAAAGGCTTGAACTCAAAAAAAATTTAGAAGCTCGATTGAAGCCTAAAATTCGAGCTTGATTGAAGCGAAACAATAGTTCACTCAATGCTTACCAAAAGGCTCTATGATTTTGAATGACAAATTACCTCTATTATTTATAGAAGTTAGTTGTGATGCGCTTCTATGTTTCTTAGCAATGTGAGATTGTTTTGTTCTCATATTTTTACTCTTTAGACTTTTAGGATGCTCTTTTATGTTTCTTAGCCATGTGAGATTGTTTTAAAAAAAAATTAAACCAAACAATATCATTTTGTTATGATTTTTTTAACCCCAAATTTATTTTTTAATTATAGTTATATAATTATATTTATTATTTAATATGTTTTACCTTAAATATTATGTTGTAGTTAATTTGAATAATTTTGTTTCACTTGATTTTATAGTTTTTAACTTATATATGTTATAACTTGCTTTGAATATGACTTGTGATATAAAAAATTATTTTTTATTAAATATTTTTTGTATTTCTATTTAATTTTTTAAATAATTATGACGTTGTCCGGTTCTTCCGGCCAATCGAATCAATTCGACCGATTGAACTAATAAACCGATAGCATGACCGATTCACTAATCGATCCGGTTCTGAAAACCATGGCCCCACCTCCAAAATGCGTAAAGACGAGGAGGATAACGTTATAGATTTAACTAAATTGAAATGCAAATTTGGGATCCGAACTGATGTCTAAAGGGGTTAACTCTCAAAATGGTCATTTTATTTAATTTTTATTCATTTTTAGTCACTGAAAATTAATAATGTTTTGATAATTTAAATTATCGATTATAAAGTTTTGGTTATTAGGTCGTCTAGTCAGATTGGTTTGATGACGTGGTATCTTTGTAAAAATAATTAATTTTTAATCTAATTTATGAAGTTTAGATAAAATAATATTTCGATCATTTAATTTTAAATAAAATATCAATTTGACATTTTAACTTTAAATAAAATATTAATTTAACTCATAAATCCAAACAAAATCTCCCTCCGTCAACTACCGCTCACTATTGGCCATCAATATTGGCGACGATTAGACCTTAATTTTTTCAATTCATTTCTTTTTTATCTCTTTAACACAAATATGATAATTATTTCATCAAAAATATCTTAAAATTTATAAATCTAACTTAAAACCTTTTTAATTTTTAAAAATAAAATCATAATACTAAATTTATCATTATTTTTTTAAAAAAATAAAAAAATAAAAAAATCGATTTAATTCAAATCCACAAACTAAAAATAATAAGTGTACTTCACTGAAATGATTTTCTCTCCTTAATTTCATCAATAAGCTATATTCGATGACTTCTTACTATCGGTTCCTAGAGACTACCACACCCTCCCAAACTTATTTTTCTTCCCTAATTTCATCTTTACGACAGCCTCTCACAAATGATAACAACAACAACGAACATGATGATAACTAGGAACTGTACACAAAATTTTATGTTAACGGAGATAAATTTATAATTTTTTAAGAGTTAATGTGTTGAATTAAAATCCATAATTATGGACACATATTTTTAATATATATTATTATCATAACATATGACATAAATTAAGTGGCCAATTATGTTATGAAGTCATAAGGTATTAGAAATGTTATGAAAATAAAAGTGTAGATACTATTAAAGTTGTATTTATAATTCGATGAGAGACAGAGTTATAAACAGAGACAATAATTGATTCTTAGATCAACTATATAAAGGAGTTATAGTCTCCAAAAAATATATCATCTCGTATTACTCGTATCCCCGTCATAGATTTTATACTCGATATTTTTATCTTCTTGGAAGATCATAACCAACACAATCTTCAAGATCTTAACCTTCTAGATAGTCTCTAACATTATATTCAGGTATGCTTTCGCAAATCTAGTTAAATTTATTTTGATGGTTTGACATAATTAGATCATGGTTAATTTTCATATTTAATATGGTTTGGTTTAACAAGTGGTATCGTTATCTTATGATGTTGAATCATTAAGAATCAATCGATTTTAAGGCTTATGATTTATGAGATTAGAATTTTTATATAAAATTTAGGGTTTATTTTTTATTTCATTACGATTGATATTCTCAAATTTTATTATATGTGGATTAGTTTAATTACTAAAATAATGATCATGGAAAAATCCATTATTATAATATTAATACTTGTGTAACGCCCAACCCGTACCCGACCCGAATACGAGTCCGATGTGTCACATTGACCGTTCAAAACTTTTTCTTTGACAAAATCTAATGAAATTCAGTTATACATTTCCAATAAAATCCAAATAATTTCTATTGTATAAAACGTATGGTTTTACAAATTGGTCATAACGTATACAATACAAATCTTTTATCTTACATGCCAACTACATTTCATATGACAAAAATACATATAATTGAAACATATTTCTGATATGAATTGTGGAAAGGAGAATCTGACCTGTCTTGCTCCTCTAAACTTCTCTTCTTGCTTTCCGGAACCTACGTGTGAAACACTCACACGCTAAGTCTATGACTTAGTGAGACATTAAACACATGCAAGTAAATCTAACTACTTAATCATGCGTGAACATATCATATCATGCTATCACACAAAACAATATAGCATTTTATGTAATCAAATATACACATATACACATCATTTATTCTTTCCATCATTAACCTTACTTTACTATCAATATGATTATTATTTATATCTTGTAGTCATATCCTTTCGTACTTTCTTTTTCCTTTATACATTCATTTACTGTCACTTATCATATAAATAGTAACCAGTAACTTCATTCCATTTCTGTCTTTTTTTCTCCTTCGATTTTGCATTTTCCTTCAACCTTTCTAAAATCCATATAATGTCACTCATTACAGTAACATCCATTTTCATCACACAACATCATAAATTCATCTCTAACTGCCTTACAATAATAATCAAATTCGTTTTTACATCATCATTTAACCAAAAACACGACCTTAAATCTTCTTCAAATGTAATTAAACATATACTTTACGGAATCAAACAATCTTTTCACATCACCTTGCACATTTTCTTACTTCTATATCAAAATTATCATCTACGCTTCCATATAACCTTTATCGTATCTAATCCTTTAACTCAATCCCTTTCATTTCTTTACTCCATTATTCCTTTATTTATTTCTTATACACAAATCATACTTTTCTTTTCATGTTCACATACTCTTGTACTATCACCTACACTCATCTTTGTGTATCAATCTTCATTGCATACTCATAACTTTAATAACCCCTTTTACTTATATATAACTTCATTCTTTATCATTTCTTATACTTGCGTTTTCCTTCCTTAAGGTTTTATACAAATACTTATCTCATTCTCGACATCATAGCTATCTGATCATAATACACAACTATATTCAGATTCACATCATAATTGATTAACTCAACTTTATCTTTTCCTCCAATCTTATAACTCTATCACTTTTACTCTGATAGCTAATTAATAACATCTATTCAATCTAGGGCACAAACCCTAGTCAACCAATCATATACATCCTTTCTAATCGAAATTATCTCAAAATTTGTTTACTTAACTTGTCAATATCACCTCTATTCTCATACATCCTGAAATTTCCGTTGTTCAAACTCAACATTATGACTTCCTTTGTCTTATAAACTAATTATCGATATACACATTCTCAAACACTTCTTATCAATCCTCAGCTTTACTCAAAATCCAGATCTATTTCATATTTGGTTATCATATCCTGACAATATCTTATAATCTTATACTTCCAGTACATTCCCATCACATATTCTTGTTAGCCAACGCTAACTTTCTCCTTCTATAGTACAAACCCTTATCATATCCACACTCTTGCTTATACACCCTACTATTTCTTTACTTCAAACTCATAAGCTCTGACGTTACATATCATATACGCTTGTAACTGATGCACTTATTCTTGAATTACTCTACGAATTCTCACCGCATTATTGATCTTCTAGTGTCCTTATGATGACACTTGTTCACCATATTCTATCTTATCCATGTAATAACGAACTTCTCAATTTAATTTCTCCACTTTGGAACAATGAACACCTTCTAGCATTATATTCATATCATTTATCTAAAGGTCTGTAACAACAGAACCTTCTTCAAACTTACCCTTGAGCTCGGTGCTCATAACTCTTTTAACTATTTCGATACATTCATTCAACATCATGAATAATTCTCTAATTTTATATAGGCATTCCCTGAGGTGTTTGCTCTTCTCCCTGTCTGGCCAGGGCATGTGAATTGCTATTACCTTCAGGTGTATCGCCTTCTGTTTCACTTTGGAAATTCTCATGATCAAACATCTAGTATAACATAACAATTTAACTCTATTAACAAGACATCACACTTCTTACCCTATCAGATCAAAAAAAAATTCACTTTGTGTTGGCATGTTTACTTTTTAAAACGCTTTTGACTTTATTTTTAGCCTATAATCGGCTAAACCGTAGCTCTGATACCATTAAATGTAATACCCCAACCCGTACCCGACCCGAATACGAGTCTGAGGTGTCACATTGACCGTTCAAAACTTTTTCTTTGACAAAATCTAATGAAATTCAGTTAGACATTTCCAATAAAATCCAAATAATTTCTATTGTATAAAACGTATGGTTTTACAAATTGTTCAGAGCGTATCCAGTACAAATCTTTTATCTTACATGCCAACTACATTTCATATGACAAAAATACATATAATTTAAACATATTTCTGATCTGAATTGTGGAAAAGAGAATCTGACATGTCTTGCTCCTCTAAACTTCTCTTCTTGCTTTCCGGAACCTACGTGTGAACTCACACGCTAAGTCTATGACTTAGTGAGACATTAAACACATGCAAGTAAATCTAACTACTTAATCATGCGTGAACATATCATATCATGCTATCACACAAAACAATATAGCATTTCATGTAATCAAATGTACACATATACACATCATTCATTCTTTCCATCATTAACCTTACTTTACTATCAATATGATTATTATTTATATCTTGTAGTCATATCCTTTCGTACTTAACATTTTAACCAACATGACTCATTTTACCACGCAATACACATATCATCATTCAAATCATATGATACAATTCATAACACAAAAGCATACAAGTCACATGTACTATATGTTTGTTGTTATTTCTTTATTAGCCCATGTACACATGTGAGAACTATGGATATGTGAGTCTATAGAGGTTGTGCACTAATGCTGTCACCACAGCTCGTATAAATGCATCGAAGTGCCACGTAGAATTGCACCGAAGTGCCGCGTAGAATTGCACCGAAGTGCCATATAAAATGTCCCTAAGGACCACGTAAAAAATTCCTTAAGAATCATATACATATACAAAGGATCAAGTATGTGTCTCAAAAGACATAACACATGTTCCAAGGAATACATATATGTCCCGAAGAACCGCGTAGACCCTCGACTCTTGCCATGCCAACTATACCTCTAGCTCTCAAGACACATAACATGGGCATTGTCATTTCACATATTCATATATACACATAGTTCACTTACGCGTAGAACATTTTCATATTATTCACATTTACATGTCACATAGCTTATATACTTTCTCACGTAGTCACATAGATCCATGTCATATAACATATATCGAAAGTGCATATAATCACGTATATCATATCATATAGCTTAGATCATTTCTCAGGTATTCACGTAAATATACATATCATATCTTGTTCACATATGATCATATATACTTCATATAATACATAGAAACACCTAGAACACTTTCACATAGCTTATATTTCATTATCATATGACTTATATTTGTTCTCCTATGACTCTTCATAAATATCTATTTTCATTTCCATAAATCTCTTGACTTATCTTCTATATTCCTATAATTCATAACTTATTTTATATTCTCTCCTTAACATTTAATAGTGTTTTTACATAAACCACATAACACATACAAAAACATATCAATTCATATAATTAAACATACATACACTTCATATTGTTAACATACTTATAATCAAGACTTAATAAGCTATTACTATAGGAAATAGACCTATCACAAGTCCAATTTCCATATAATCTTATACAAATAAGATGCACTCACCTTGGCCTCACTAAGTTCCAATTCACTTTTATGATTTCCTTTCTTTCGATCGAATCTTAATTTGATGATCGTTCCGGAACTTGTTCGAGTTCGGTATCTACATAATCATACATTGATACATATTAGTATCCAATTGATATATTCTAATCTATAATTTCTTATACCAAAAGAAATGTCTATTTCAATTTCCCCTTGAAGTGCATCGATGCATTCTATAGTGCATCGATGCATTCTTTAACATGTGCATCGATGCACTACCCATGCATTGATACACCAATTACATTCGATGTTTTTATTTTAAGGGGATGCATCGATGCACTCCTTATGCATCGATGCACCAATTGCAATCGATGTTAATTTATTTGAGAGTGCATCGATGCACATTGAATATGCATCGATGCACATAACCCAGAAATTCCATTTGAGCCCAAAAATTCTTACTTTAACCTCAAATTCTACTTATTAACCCCTCCTTATGCCTTAAAACTCATCTATACATATGTAAACCTTCTTATAACACTATAATACTTAACTATCCCTCATAATTCACCACAATTCTTGAATCAAAGAATTTCATCAAATTTTCCATGTGTTCTTAATTCAATTCTATCACCTCTAGCTTCTTAATTAACCCTTTGACAAGTCAAATTTAACTTCAAATTCTGTTAACTCCTTCTATTTCAATAATTCACTCAAAAACTCATTTTTTAAATCTCTTATAACTTGTTCATTTTGGAGTTTTAGGTCACCATAACTCTTCCCTTACTCTTTCTTATCACTCAAGAATCAAAAGAAACCATACGATTGAAGAAACGAGCAAATTAAATCCAACTCACCTTATACATGAAGACATGGGAAGAAGAAGAAACTGAACCCATCTCTCCAGAATTTTCTTTCCCATTTACACGTGGTTATCTCTTTTATAAAGAGATAATAAAAATCTTTCTTTGCAAAGACCAATTTACCCTTACTTCCTTATATATTTACCAAATATTCTTCAAAATATTCCTAATTAAGTCTCTGAACTTTCAGATCTTTCAAAATTAGACTTCAAATTTTCAAAACTTCCATTTAGTCATTTGCTCTAGTTTTGGGATGTTACAACTTGAGTCATTAATTATACTTTGTAATTTGTTTCCAGTCATGGTATTTGTTTCCAAAGTTGGTAATTCATATTGCACCTTTACTTGATGATTTGTGATTTCTTTTCATCATTCTTGATCTTAAAATTTGGTAATTTCCTTGAACACTTGATTTTATGTTAAATATTTACTTTAGTGTACGGAAAGTGTTAGCTTAACTTACAAGGAAATAACAAACGAGTAATCCTTTTCTGTATGAATTTAAAGTTTTTGGTTGGGTTATTATTTTAGTTATTTTGCTTTTGAATAAGACACTGAGATCTTCTGAATTATAACTTGTGTGGAATATAAACAAGAATTTCATTTTTTTTAAAAGTACTTGCAACTATGTATGTGGTTAAATTATTGAGATTACGATGCATTTAGTTTGATATTTTATAAAATTTGGTTTAAAGTTTTACGTCAAAATTTTCTGTGAAGGCATGTTTCACTACATCAAAACTGTTCTACAACGGAGTTTTGAGAGTAAACACCACTAACTTTTAACATATAACGATGTTTCCCTTCCAAACGCCACAAATGATAACTTTAGCGGTGTTTTTATACAAATGCCGCAATAAGATTAATCTATAGTGGCATTTTTCAACAAACGTCGTATCATAGTAGTACTTTAGCGGCATTGTTAGACAAACGACACAATAGGTTTCATATATAGTGGCATTTTTTCAACAAACGCCACACCAGAGTAGTAATTTAGCGGCACTTTTATACAAACGCCACTAAATACTCAGACTTTCGTGTCGTTTGTTTACAAATGCCGCTATAAACTCGTACTTTAGTGGCGTTAGGTTTAAAAATGCCGTTATAAAATTCTACTTTAGTGATATTTTTTTCAAACGCCGCAATAGTCATGTACTTTAGTGGCTTTTGTATAATAAATGCCGCAATAACCATGTAATTTAGTTGTTTTTTTATAATAAACGTCGTAATAGTCATGTACCTAAGTGGCGTTTTTATTATAAACATTGCAATTGCCCAATCCGTTAACCCATCGGGTTCCAAATCTGTAAATTGGAAACACCCAAATCATTCTTTGAAATAACATCTACTCTTTCTCACCGACGAGGATTCAAGCCGGCAGCACTCATCTTCTCAAGTAATCAAATCTTCCATTTTTTTAATTTTAAATTTATGTTTCCTTGTTTCATCCCCTTCAAAGCTTAATCCTAATCAAGGGTTCTCTTTGTTCCCCCATTTGAAATTACTTTGGGTATTCTTTCCTAATCAATGGTTTACTTTGTGCATTTTTAGCGGCGTTTTATGATCGAATGCCAAAACACCGCATTTTTTAGTGGCGTTTGTGCAAAAACACCGCTAAAGACTTAGACTTTAGCAAACGCCGCTATAGAGTTGCATTATAGTGGTGTTTTTATACAAGCGCCGCTATAGACTTGTATTTTAGTGGCATTTTTGTTCAAACGTCGCAATAGTCCTTTAATTTAGTGGCATTTTTGTAATAAACGATGCAATAGTTTAGAACTTTTATGGCGCTTTGTTTGAAAACACCGCGATAATTTGTTCTATAGTGGCATTTGGTTTGAAAACGCCGCAAACTTTAGAAAACCCCTCAATTTTTCTCGTGTCCGATCCCTAAATTAGTTTTATCATCTTCATCAAATCAGAGCAGCAGTCGCCACCAGTCACGCCGTCGGTCACCACCGTTGCGCCATCAGTCACCACTGTCGTCCATTCCACCAAGCTCCTCATTTCCTCTTCTAATTGAGCTCGCTGCTCTCCGGTCCTCCTTTCCTCTGCTCTCCGCTGCTCCTTTCCTCTTCCAACTCTCCAGGTTTAATATAGGCATTGAATTTGGTTACATTCTATCTTATCTTCTAAGCAGATAAACCTAATCATGCAACTTTAATACAAAGTAAAATGCACTCCAGGATTTATCATTTGGTAAAGACTTCTTGTAGTATAACAATGTTTATTATGCATTAGTATCCTGCAAAGTAAATGATTCAATACTTGTTTAAACATGTCAGAATTTTAGATGTCCTACGTAAGAGCACTCCCTTTATTTTGAAGCTCTGCTTTGAAGTAGAATATTTTGGAAATTCAATTTTTTGGTATTTGTCTTTTATTTCATTTTGAATGTTTCAATATTAATGTTTTTGTTCGAAAAAGAATCTTTTGATGTTAGCATACGAATGCAATAATTAGATGTGTTTAAATTGTAAGGTGGTGTTGAAAAGAGATTAGGTAATTCTCATTTTTTTAATTTTGTTCTACGAGTTCTCCTTTGTTAATTGCTTGGTACAATATTTTGAAGGTGAATTTTTCATTGACATTTATATTTATATCTATAGTATGAAATTCTTATTTAAAATAATTATTGAATTGATTATTAGTAAAAATTGAGGGATAAAAGGGCGGAGTATGAAGCTATGACTTTAAGTCATGGTATTGTTAATGCAGATGACATCGAAAATCAAGTTATTAATAAAGTTTTGGGTCCTGAAAGATATGGTCGGGTTCGCTGTCAAGGATCATTCGTTACTCCCACCAAATATTTTGGAATTTGGATCCAGTTCATCTTAGTACATGTCATTACAAAGTCAGTCTTCTCAATTAGAAGTTAGTTTTAAAGCAACATTTTGGCTTAAATGGATCACAAAATGGCTAACATGAAAGCCGAAAATAAAGCGAGGGAAGCAGAGAGAGAAACAATATATAAGCAAAAATGTCAATAATTTGAAAATTGACTTGAAGCTAGGATGCAGATGATACGAAAAAATCAACCTCAGAGTCCACCATCTTAGGTCTTATTTTAGATATATGTTTTGTTCAATCTAGTTAACAATGTTGAACTGCATTATATTTTACGTTGATATTAAGTTTGATTTTATTATAATGGATTTAAAGTTGGTTGTTATGGATTTAAAGTTTGTTGTTATGGATGTTATACTTTTATTGGATAATTCTACATGTTAAAAATTTAAATTTGGGTAACAGAAGAGCGGGAAACACCCTTGGCAAAATCTGTGTTAATTAGCGTTTGTATAACAAACACCACTAAATACATAATCAATACCGGTGTTTTAGAAGAAGAAAAAAGCCACTAAAGTTCTAGATCATTTACGGAGTTTATAAAAAAGCCACTATAGACATAGTTAATAGCGGCGTTTTAATTTACAAACGTCGCTATATGTCACAACCTTTACCGACGTTTTTGGGAACAAACGCAACTATATGGGGAACAAATGCAACTATATGTCATAACATTTAGCGGTGGTTTTTTACAAACGTCACAAAATAAAAAGGATATATAGCGGCGTTTTTCAACAACGCCGCTAAATATCATAACCTTTAGCGGCGTTTATGGAAACAACGCAACTAAAACTCATAAACTTTAGCGACGTTTATAGATTAAAAACGTCGCTATCTTTTATGGTGTTGGTTTTAGCGGTGTTTAAAAACGTCGCTATATGACCAAAAAAACGCCTCTAAAAACCTGTTTTGTTGTAGTGTTTAAAGAAATTTTTGAGAAATAGTCAAATATTTAGGTTTTGAGTTTTTCAATAACGTCATTTAGACAATCTTATTATGGGTTACTTCGGAAATCATAACGTGATTAGAAAATTCAGTTTTAGTTTTTGACTATTACAAATTATAGAATATATATACGGTATTGATATATTTGATTCAGCTTGATTAATAATTTAATTCTTTATTATGTACTTTAATTTTGGGTTTTTGTTAAATATTGATTATTTTGAATTTGATTTGTCTTAGGTAGTTTATGAAGTTATAAATTAAATGCATGTTTAAGGAAATTTTCGGAAACAATCAAACACTAGAGTTTTCATTTTTTGAATAGCACCATTTATGTAACCTTATTTTGTGTTATTTCGGATATTGTAGTGCAATAAAAAAAATTAGTTTTGACATTTGATTGTCATAGAAATATTAAATTTGAATATTGATATTTACTTTGAGACACGTAAATAAAGCAATAAGTCATTAAAGTTACCTCAGTTATGGAAAATATTTGATTTTTCAAACATAAAGATTATGTACATGTAACTTAAGATATGTTAGTATTGATCAACCCAAATGATGATTAATAGTTGATATAATTGTATGTACAACTTTGGTAATAAGCATGTGATAATTATTCAGTTTAATGTGTGAGTAATAAATCGACCCAAAGGAATATTTTTGCTTGACATGTTCTTATTATCAGTGTTTGGTTACCGCATTAGTTATCACTTAAGATGAATATTTTATTTATAGATGAAATATTAATGGAGCATCTGATATCATGGGATAAGGTTTAAGGCTATTCAAATTTAATATTATTTTGGTTATCTTTTACTTAAAAGATAAAATCAAGAGAAATTGATTAGTTGATAATATTTATATGATTTTATTTATAATGTTAATGCAATATATGTATATATTCAATTTGATTTGATCAAAATTTCAGATCTGATTTTTGGTTATTAGAATATATACATTGAGACAAATTAATTCATATTTTGGTTAGGTCTAATATTTTGGTAGATTAGTTGAAACAAAATGTCGCCAAAGTGACATCTTTTTTGTACACTGGTTTATTCGAAATATCAAGATGATTATGCGTTTCTTGTTATTCATGCGTTTATAAATTGATGCAAAGAAAAGTTAATATTTGGCCAAATTTCAATAGACACATGTGGTAATAATATGTGACAATTATAAGGTATTTTTTGTGAGCATTAAACTAGTCCCGAGATTAGTCTATTGTTCGACATAACTTATTGTCAATGTTTGATACTACAACAAGAGTACCGTTTACTGTTAATATTATTGTCCAAAGACTTAATATTGATGTAGTGTTGAGTATCTTGTGATGTAAATTAGTCATTATTTTTGAATTTATTTGTTTACTTAAGAATATTAATGTGAGCTTAAAGTTTATTTATGTTTTGTTTTATATTCATCTAAATATTTATTTATTGCTATCACAATATCTATTAATATACATTTTATACACATGCTTAGGAAAACAAATCTAAAGGAATGGGAAAATACACTTACATAAGGTTTTGATTATATGAACATAGACTTTGCACTAAGGACAGAACAATTTCCATCTCTCATGGGGGATAACATCCTTAATTGGTATAATGGATTTTGAGAGGTAACATTTGTTCAAATTATAATAGATAACAACATTTTATAAAGGGTTGTTCTCCTTTTGAAATAAGTTAGGACATATGAGGAGAAAATAAATTCTAAAACAGAAGCAACTACTTTGGTTATTTTGAGTGATCCGGTGGTTATAAGTTTTATGATCTTATAATTAGAAATATTTTTAAGATGAGATTTATAACATTATTTTTGACGATGTTGAGTTTAGAGGGAGAAATAAGGTTTAAGGAATTGCTTTTGAGGGGGAATTGAATTATAACTTAATTCCTATCATCATTTTTGATGATATCCATATGTTCATATATGTTATTAATCAAGAAGTGAATCTAGAACCTCAATAAAATAATATTGAACAACTCTCCATTTAAGATTAGAAATTGTTACGGAAGAACAAACTCAACAACCTTAAAGAACAAGTGTCATTTTGACGATCCATTAGAAGAGAGAAATATTATTTTAGATTATTATAAAAGTTCTGACTCTCAAAAGTGGATTAACGTTATGTAAGAAGAGTATAAGCTATATACAATATAATAAAGTTTGAGAATTTGTCTCATTATCTGAAGGTACAAAGATAATTAGTTGCAAATAGATATTTAAAACCAATATGGATGCAAAAGGTGATGTTGGCAGATATAAAGCATATATTGTATCTAAAGGATATTCTCAGAAAGAATGTATTAATTTTATAAAAAAAAATCTTTTTGGTTTCATTGAAAGACTCTTTCTGGATAATCATGATATTTATTGCTCATATTTGGCCTTAAGTTACATAAGTTGGATTTCAAAATTGTGTTTCTCAATGATAACATTTGATGAGATGGTTTATACGGTGCAATTAAAAATTGTATCTAATGATACAAAATTAATGATATGCAAATTAAAGAAATCCATTTATGAGTTTAAGTATGACTCCCGTTAATTGTATAACAAATTTCATCAAATGATTATCTCGTTTGGTTTTGAGATAAATTTGGTTGACTATTGTATATACTATAAGTTCAGTGGAAGTAAACCAAGTGATGACCCATATTGCTAAAGGAAATGAGTTTAGTCTTGATTAATGTCCTAAAAATGATTTTGAAACTAATGAAAAGCAAAAAGGTTCCTTATACTTTAGAAATAAATGAAGAATTTAATGTATTCTCAGGTTTGTACGCATTCAGTCGTGGTATATGATTTTGGGATATTAAACAGATATTTTAGCGATTCAGGTATGGATCATTGGATAGCAGTCAAGTCGATTCATACGATACATTTAAAAGCAAAAATATTATATGCTCACATATCGGAGGTCTAGTAAGTAAGAGATCATCAGGTTTTATGGACTCTGACTTATTGGAATATGGATGCAAATTTTTTTCACATGGACTGCTAATTATGGATTGATAAGAAATATCACTTGAGTTATTTTGTGACGATAAAGTTGTAATCATTTATTCCAATACAACATAAACACCTTAAAGTCTAAGCACATAGACATTATGTTCCTTATTGTTAAAGAAAATAAATAGTGGTTATGTGTTTATAGAGCATATTGGTAAAAACTCATTATTATGAGCTTATTAAGGAACTATTACCTTAGTCTTTCATGAGCACACTACTCATGTTAGTGTAATATCATTTAAAGATATTTTATTTTAGTGAGAGTTTGTAATTTAAATGTTCGTTGGTTATAGATACAATTTCAGTTACTTCAGTTTAAGGATATTTATTTTAAGGTTAGTTTGTGCAGAAAAAAATTTGTTTTAGTTTATTCACACACTGGTTTTGGTAAAATTTGATCTCACTAAAGAGGATTAGTTGGAAATAGACATGTATGGTTCACATTGCATGTAATTTCCATGCTACTCTCCATGATCGATCTATGTCATTTGACTATGTTTGTATACGTGACCATTGACGGATCTAGTCATGATTGATATGGAAAAGACCGCTTTGACCATATATGGATATAGTTGATGGACGTAATTATTATAGAATACATATTGCATGATAACAAATTTTGAGCTTATAAGGTTATACATTTATCAAGAAACATATGTTGCCCAAGTGGGAGATTGTTGAATTAAAATCTATAATTATGTACACATTTTTAATGCATATTGTTATCATAATATATGACATAAATTAAGTGACAAATTATGTTATGAAGTCAAAAATATTAGAAGTGTCATGGAAATAAAAATATAAATACTATTAAAGTTGCATTTATAATTTGATGAGGAGTACAGTTATAAATACAAACAATAATTAATTCTTAAATCAGTTATATAAAAGGATTATGATCCCCTAAAAATAGATCATCTTGTATTACTTGTATCTCTATCAGATAGTTTATACTCAAGAGAATTTTATCTTCATGAAAGATCACAACACAATCTTCAAGATCTCAACTTCTAAATAATCTCCAATATTGATGGTTTGGGTCATGCTAATGAAATCAGCTCTAAGAAGAATAAAAAAAGTAGTACCATTACAGAATCATGCTTCAGTTACCCTACATTCTTTAGGTAGAAGATACAACGCTGGACGTTAAACAAGTGGCACGGCACCACACAAGTCGTAACAGCGACGATCTATATCACATTCTTGCCACTGCGGCACTGCCCTTCTTTCTTTCCAGCTTTCTCCATTTTCATAGTAGCTATACTAAAATCGGCAAAAACATCCTCATCGTGTCAACAACAATATCAAAACATGCACATCACAGTGCAGTTAATCAGTGACATAACATGTAATGTTCAATCTGAGACTTGGGCAACAAACCATAAATCATGGGTACCAGGTGTCTACAATCTAAGTTCTGCACAATGTTACAAAACCTGCAGTGTTTGTACCTACTTCTTACAGGGATACAGGTTGATTGTTATCCCACTGACAACCAAATCTAGAAGAAACATCATTAATGTTACAGTCATCCATGGAATCATAGAGGTTACATAGGCAAATACAACTGGGTTATTGGATTATTTAGCTGCTCACAGGAGCAGCTCCTCTAGGTTGTGTGGTATCAGCTTGCCCACTTTCTTTAACCTTACCATTTTCGATCATCTCTGCATCTACTGCCTTGCCTTTTTCCTCTACCTCGAAAACTTCTTGTTTCTCTTTGGCTTCTCCCTCGGATATAGGGACTGCTCCATTTGGGTTCTCTTTCTCTACTCCCCCGTTAGCTCCCATGTTTTCTGGTTGTTTCTCACATGTACCATTCTCTTTCTCTGCCTCAGTTTGCGGCACCTTTTCTGTAGGGGCTTCATCCTTTGCCTTTTCAGTTTGAATCCCATCTTCTGTTGGTTTCTCTAAAACCTGCATTGGAGTCAGGGTTTCTTCATTCCCAGCAGCATCTTCTTTTTTGTCAGCCTCTGCAGTTTCTGGACCCTTGACATCATTACCAGCATCTTCCTGCCCAGCTTCCTCCATCTTGGCATCAGTGTGCTCAGTCTGGTCCACTACTTCTGTTTTACCTCCATCGTTAGCCCGAGTTTCGATGGAAGTATCCTTTTCAGCGGCTTGTGCATCTTCCTTTTCACTTTCTTTCTCACCTTCAGCTTTTTCAGGATTGACCTCTGTTTCCTTTTCTTCCTTCTTAGCACTCAATGATTTTCGGACTCGCTTCTTTGGGGTTTCCTTTTCCGGTGTTGGAGTAGCTTTGACCTTTTCACTGATCCTTGCTGATCTTCTAGGGGTCTCACCGGTACTCCAATCAAACTCCTTTATTGGTGGATTACCGGGGTGTGATTTTAGGTACTGCTCCAACTGTCTCCTGTTACTAATCTCCTCCCCAGTCGGTGCAATGAACACGATCTCTGTCTTCCTTGGCGAGCCAACTTTCTTGGGGAAAAACTGTAACAATAAACCGGAAATACATGTTATACAAATAAACTACAGGCGTCAAATCAAATGGAGACAAAGCACCGTAACTTGAACGCATATGCAACTCAAAATGTGTCATTGACATCCAGTGCACCTATGTTTCTTGGACTTGGCGGATGATATCATATACAAGTGTAAGAAATTTACCTATAACACAACCAGTATACAAAAAACTACATCCCACCTTAACTGAGATGAAACCAAAGTCAAAAACCTTTCTTTTATTTTTGCTCCGTTTCTACTAGCGAACGTCTATATCGCATCATCCTATACCAACGAGATAATATCAAAACAAAAGATTAACCTCAATTTCTTTCACGCTTTTGAGATTTCTCCCACGTTTCGTAACTACTTCGATAGAGTTTTCTCTGGGTTTAAAACACACTGCTAATTCTAAAGAAGCCTGAAAGGGAATACAGCAGATATCGGTCGGGAAAACAAGCATGATTGTCACTGATGCTCTCATGAAGTGCACTATATAAAGCAAAAAGGTGTCCCCCTTTCTCCCAAGAAAAAGAAATTACCTCAGGAAAAACATTTGGGGGAAATTTACCTACCGTGTAAGAAATTAACTTAACCCTAAAAATGGCTGAAAGATCAAAACTTCAACAAAACCCTAATTTCAACTATTACAAGCAACACAAAGGTAAAAACTTAAAAACTAACCATAGTGATAAAATTACAAGTACAACCATAAACAAACAAATTAAAGCAAAACACCAATAAAACACAAACTTAGCAGTAACTTCCCGAATTCACACCCAAAAAACACAAATTTAAAAAAAAAGCTATAGAAAACTAAAAGAAAAATTCAAAATTTAAATGAACAAGCAATTGTCACATAAGTACTCAAACAAGTTAAAAATAAACTTTTTTTAAAAAAAATTACCATTTTCTTCCAAGAAGCAGGTGCAGGAAGCTCAACAGAAATAATTTCCTCCTTACTCTCCATTCTTTTCACCTGCTTAAGCAATAAATTCTTATCTGAAAAAGAAAACAAAAACCCAAAACAATACCTACCCTTCTCTGAAAATTTTACCTTAAAAAGGGCTTCTTTTCTCTACTCTGATTTGAATTTATGTGCGTTGTGTGGTAAGAAGAAGAAAAGGGTCATAAAATATGTTGCGACTTCAGTCCTTTTTTTTTCTTTTACAAAATCTAACGGAGTGATAAAATTACGGCTCCACGCACCGAAAATTTGGTGCCTTGAAGCAATCTCCAGTGGAAATATGCCACGTGGTATTCTGACGATAATTCGAGTCGTTTCATTTCTCTAATGAGTTTGGCTCTTATTGAAAAAAATGGATTGTTGACACGTGTCTTAGATTCGCGGTTTCAAAAAAAATTCCAGAGAGTACTGTTCCGTCCTCGTGCAACCCAAGCTCGTCAATTTGGTTCACGTGACATAGCGCGTGAGTTGTACCCTAACGTTGAGTATAACTTTTTGTAATATACAATTTGGTACTAAACATAACTTCTTTATTCATTTTAGTAAGTTTTTTCTATGTCGAAGTAGTACATAAAGTGATGGATTCAAAAAAAATTTGAAGGTACACACATATTAAAAATAAATAAATATTATAATTGTGTATGATATAATAAAATTTTAAGGTAAACACAATTAATAAAACAGATAATTAATAAAAAGAAATTTTGATTCTAGAATGAATACTTACCCTAAACAAATGATGAATCCTCCACTGAGTACATATTCGGATTCCGTTACATATGTTACCCCAAATTATAACTCCATTAAATTTGTAAGTGGTAAGATTCAAATTAGAACAAAAACTTAGTTTCTCAATTCAAATAGATTGAAAATTTTAAAAGTATCAGTCTGAACTAATAAATTAAATTTAAGTATCAATTTATATTAAGAAGCCAAGTTAATACTAATTTAAACTTTAACCACTAATAATTTTGAAGTGTTTATGCTTTGGAATGATTTTGTTATAGAACTCATGTTTTGAACTTAATTAAAAAGTATAAATAAGTATCAAATTGAATTAAGAAGTCATTCAAGTACCAAAATATATATTTACCCATTACTTTTTAAGAAATAGGGTGATTGCAATCGCACGCGTTAACACAAGAGTGAGGGTGCGACGGGATAAAAAGAGAAGGGTGCCGCTTGCCCCACCTCCGAAACGTGAAAAGATGAGGATAACGTTTTAGGTTTAACTAAATTGAAATGCAAACTTGGGATCCGAGCTGATTTTTAATTACGTGTTATTTTATTTACAACTTCTTTCCCATTTCTAACTCATAAAATCAAATTCCCTACGAAATAAACAAATTCTAAAAAAATTAATTATATTTTTTAAAAATAAAAAATAATAATTTTTAATGTTTAAATTTTTCTATATAAAATATTTTTGGTTTGATAATTTTTTAAAAGACATTCTTTAATGAGTTAATTTTATTGTACGTACTAACTTATCTTAGTGGTAAAAGGAATAATTTATATTCTTAGAAGACACATATTTGAACACTAGCGACTGCAAGAGCGAACTAACGTTCATTGTCAAATGGTTTAGAGTGCTTATAACAAATATTATTTTGTAATCACTTTTAGCTTAATACAAAAAATTAATTTTATTATTATAAAATTATATTTTACAAAATTTAGATTATATATTATAATTGTTTATCTTTTATAGGTACATCAAATTAAAATTTAATATTATTTATTATTTTTATAATTACAAATAATAAAAATAACTTATGTGTTAGACTTCAAGAATTTTTTTAATTTAAAAAACAGAAAGAAGGATAAATATATAAATATGATAAGTATTAGAATTCAAGAGCTTCTTGATTTCAAACAAACCTTAAATATAAATTAATATATTAAAAATAATAAAATTTTAAATGAGTTATATATATATATATATATATATATATAACCATTAATTCTATTTGAAATTGAATTTCAATTAATATAGGTTTCTTCTCACCGGTCCTTTTTCATCAATTTTTTTATTATAAGTTATTACTTTATAATTAAAATAATATACTTAATTTGATTTGGAATAAAAATTTAATTATTAATTTAGTTTAGTTATATTATAAAGTAATTGGGTATTGAAAAACGGATATTCATCCTCTCAAAATCTTAGCATCTTTGGTATGTCGTCCTCTTAGTTTTTTTCACTAACGTTTGTTGTTGATGACAATAAACCTGTCCACCATGATTTTATTTTTTCCGACCTCGACCTCGACCTCATTCACTTTTGTCTGAGTCAAACTCATCATCACGAGTTCCTAGTGTTAGCGAGCCCTCATTATCTTGTTGAAAATATTAAAATAGTTTTCAAGTTTGATAACCAACTTTAAAAAAATGGTTTTCAAAGTTTGGTAAATGTTTCTTTGAAAATGGTTTTCAAAGTTTGGTAAATATTTCTTTGAAAAATAGTTTTTCAAAGTTTGGTAGATGTTTGTTGAAAAATGATAATGGGATAATCACAATTAATCCCTAGGCTTTAGGGTATTTACAAGATTAAGTCCTTAAGTTTCAACTATAAATACCCTAGCTCATTTAGCTTCAAAACCATCCAAAAATCATTTCTTTCTCCCAATACTAGAGAGCTTTCTTGTGAGTAGTGAGTGTTTTGTAAACACCTGTAATTTTTCTCTCTTAGTAAAAGATCTGCAGCAGCCCGGAGATGTAAGCACAATTGGCTGAACTCCGTTATCAATTTCGGGTATTATTTTTTCGCTTTTATTTCGTATTCTCACTAATCTGACTATAGGGAAATTACTTGTACTTGGTTTATTTCCCAACAACTGGTAATCAGAGCTTTTGGGTTGTGAATTTTGTCATTTTTTTGTGAGGTTACTATTTGGGTTACTATTCACGTGAATAGTGAATTTTGTGAATAGTGAAATTTGGTCGGCCTCAGGAAAACAACCAGAGGGCATGAAGAATGAAGACTGGGCTCTTCTCGACAGACAAGCCCTCGGAGTTATCCGATGACGTTATCCCGCAATGTTGCTTGTAACATTGCAAAGGAAAAGACCACGGCGGGTCTTATGATGGCTCTCTCCAGTATATATGAGAAGCCATCGGCCTCAAACAAAGTTCATTTCATGAGGCGATTATTTAATTTGCGGATGACGGAAGGGGCATCGGTGGCACAACACCTAAATGAACTCAACACAATCACAACCCAGTTGAGTTCAGTGGAAATTGAATTTTGATGATGAAGTTCGAGCTTTAATTCTCTTATCTTTACCAGACAGTTGGAATGCTACTGTTACAACAGTCAGCAGTTCGTCGAAACAAAATTAAAATTCGACGATGTTCGGGATCTGGTACTGAGCGAAGAAATTCGACGGAGAGAATCGGGTGAAGCATCAACCTCCTCAGCCTTGCACACGAGTCTAGAGGGAGAACTTCAGAATGAAATTCAAATCGTGGCAGATCGAAATCCAGAGGGGAAAATCAAGAACAGGAAATAAAGATTTACCTGTTATAATTGCGGCAAGAAGGGCCACTTCAAAATAGATTGTCGAGCACCGAAGAAAAATACCGGCGCACAGGAATCTGCCAACATGAAGGAGGAGACAGGTGATGCCATGATTTTAAGCGTCAACAGTCCGATTGAATCATGGATTTTGGATTCAGGGGCATCTTTCCACTCCACGCCATGCCAAGAAATCATGGAGAAGTATGTCGGTGGTGATTTTGGGAAGGTTCATCTTGATGATGATGAAACCTTGAAGAGGTCGGAAAAGGAGACATCCGACTAAAGCTGCCAAACCAGACCACCTGGAAGCTGACAGGAGTGAGACATATTCCTGGTCTCAAAGAAATTTGATTTTTGTAGGACAGCTTGATGGAGAAGGATACAGTACAACCTTTTCAGGTTGTGAATGGAAGATTACCAAAGGAGCACTCGTCATTGCTCGTGGTAAGAAGACTGGTACTCTCTGTGTAACCTCCAATTTAGAGAAATCATTGCAGTAGCAGATGCTGATGGAAAATCAAACCTATGGCACCAAAGGCTTGGCCATATGAGCGAGAAAGGGATGAAGACACTTTTGTCAAAGGGGAAGTTGCCGGATCTAAAGAATGTAGATGTCGGACTATGCGAGGATTGCATCTTTGGAAACAAAAGAAAGTCAGCTTTGCAAAGATTGGTAAGACACCCAAGGCTGAAAAGTTAGAGTTAGTTCATACTGATGTATGGGACCATCTCCAGTTCCATCTCTTGCAGGCTCATTTATTATGTCACCTTCATTGATGATTCTACAAGGAAGGGGTGGGTTTATTTTCTGAAGAAAATCAGAAGTCTTTGATACCTTCAGAAAATGGAAACGCCATGGTGGAAAATGAGAATGGTATAAAGTCAAGCGGTTGAGGTCTGACAATGGAGGAGAGTACAGAAATAGAGATTCAAGATTTTTACGCAAACAATGGGATCAAGATGGAGACAACAGTTCCCATGACACCGCAGCAGAATGGCGTAGCAGGCGCATGAACAGAACTCTGAATAAACGTGCCAGAAGCATGAGGATACATGCCGGATTGCCCAAATTTCTATGGGCTGAAGCTATTAACACTGCATCTTACCTGATCAACCGTGGGTCCTCAATTCCTTTGGATGGCAGAATACCAGAGGAAGTTTGGAGCAAGAAAGAAATAAACCTTTCACACTTAGAGTGTTTGGTTGTATTATGTACACATAGACTCTGCTGAAAGAAGTAAACTTGATGCTAAGTCCAACAAATGTGCCTTTGTTGGTTACGGCGGTGATGAGTTCGGTTACGGTTTTGGGACTATGAAAATCGGAAGATCATTAGAAGAAGAGATGTCATTTCAATGAGAATGTGATGTACAAAGACAGGTCAACTGTAGAATCAAGCAGCTCCAATACCAAAGCTGAAACAAAGGAATTTGCTGAGTTTGAGGAGATTTCTGGAAATGATGTTCATATCAGTCCTGAAGCAGTTCAAGAAGAACCAGGCACACCGGAACTAAGACGCTCCTCCAGAATTCCTAAACCAACCCAACGGTATTCTCCTTCTTTGCACTACTTGTTGCTGACTGACAATGGTGAACCAGAGTTCTATGATGAAGCAATACAAGTGGAGGATTCAGTCAAGTGGGAGTCTTCCATGAAAGATGAGATGGACTCGTTTTTGTCAAATCAGACGTGGGAATTAGCTGAATTACCACCAGGCAAGAAAGCGCTTCACAACAAGTGGATTTACAGGATCAAAGAAGAGCACGATGGGAGCAAACGCTACAAAGCGAGATTGGTTGTCAAAGGTTTTCAGCAAAAAGAATGTATTGACTATAATGAAATTTTCTCTCCAGTCGTGAAACTGTCTACAATCAGACTGGTGTTGAAAATTGTAGCTGCAGAGAATTTTCATCTTGAGCAGTTAGATGTAAAGACAGCTTTCCTTCATGGTGATTTGGAAGAAATCTATATGAGGCAGCCAGAAGGCTTCATAGAGGCAGACAAGAAAAACCTGGTATGCAGGTTGAAGAAGAGCTTGCATGGTTTAAAACAAGCTCCTAGACAGTGGTACAAGAAGTTCGATAGTTTCATGAGTAGCAGTGGTTTTACCAGATGCCAAGCAGATCATTGTTGCTACATCAAGAAGTTCGACAATAGCTTCATTATTTTATTGTTGTACGTTGATGACATGCTCGTTGCAGGCTCAGACATGCAAGAGATTATAAACTTAAAGCAAAATTGTCAAAGCAGTTGCTATGAAGGATCTGGGCGCTGCAAAAGCAGATTCTTGGGATGAGGATCAAGAGAGACACAAAGTCAGGGACTTTAATATTATCACAGGCTGAGTACATCAACAAGTACTCTCCAGGTTCAACATGCAAGATGCTAAACCAGTAAGTACACCTTTAGGTGTTCATTTCAGACTCCAAAGAACAGTCACCAAAGACGGAGGAAGAACGTGCACACATGGTGAAGGTGTCGTATGCCTCAGCAATTGGAAGTCTGATGTATGCCATGGTTTGTACCAGACCAGATATTGCTCAAGCAGTGGGAGCTGTTAGCAGGCACATGAATAATCCGGGCAAGGTACACTGGGAAGCAGTCAAATGGATCCTCATATATCTGCGGGTACCAAACAAAACTTTGTTTCAAAGGTGGAGATACGATACTGACAGGCTATGTAGATGCTGACTTAGCCGGAAATGTTGACATCAGAAGGAGCATACAGGGTATGTCTATACTCTAGGAGGAACCGCAGTGAGTTGGGTTCTCAACTACAGAAGATAGTTGCTCTCCACAAACTGAAGCATAATATGTCGCTATTACGGAAGCCAGCAAGGAGATGGTTTGCTCCAAAGTTTCTTGGAAGAGTTAGGCAAGAAAAAGAAAACAATGTCTTGTATTGCGACAGTCAAAGTGCTATACATCTAGCAAAGAATCCGTCTTTCATTCCAATACAAAGCACTACAATTGCGATATCATTTTATCCGGTCTCTTCTGGAAGATGGGATTTGAAACTTGAAAAGATCAGTGGAGCTCAAAATCCAGCAGACATGTTGACAAAGACGGTGACTACAGACAAACTGAAGTTGTGTTCAACTTCAGTTGGCATGCTAGAGTAACAAGACTAGAAAAGCTGTTGCATTGATCGAGGTGTGAAGACAGATTAAAATCAGTCTTCAAGTGGGAGATTGTTGAAAATATTAAAATGGTTTTCAAGTTTGGTAACCAACTTTGAAAAAATGGTTTTCAAAGTTTGGTAAATGTTTCTTTGAAAATAGTTTTCAAAGTTTTGTAAATGTTTCTTTGAAAAATAGTTTTTCAAAGTTTGGTAGATGTTTGTTGAAAATGATAATGGGATAATCACAATTAATCCCTAGGCTTTAGGGTATTTACAAGATTAAGTCCTTAAGTTTCAACTATAAATACCCTAGCTCATTTTGCTTCAAAACCATCCCAAAATCATTCTTTCTCCCAATACTAGAGAGTTTCTTGTGAGTAGTGAGTGTTTGTAAACACCTGTAATTTTCTCTCTTAGTAAAAGA
Organism: Hibiscus syriacus; assembly: GCF_006381635.1. Lineage (NCBI taxonomy): Eukaryota > Viridiplantae > Streptophyta > Magnoliopsida > Malvales > Malvaceae > Hibiscus > Hibiscus syriacus. The sequence goes on along the minus strand of NW_024063071.1, from coordinate 976,689 downwards.
TCTGCAGCAGCCCGGAGACGTAAGCACAATTGGCTGAACTCCGTTATCAATTTCGAGTATTATTTTTCCGCTTTTATTTCGTATTCTCACTAATCTGACTATAGGAAAATTACTTGTACTTGGTTTATTTCCCAACATATCCACACTATTGTCTATATAACCCAACTCATCGAATTAAATTACAAATCTCATTGTCATGAATACTAATTAGAATATCCTAATTACGAGATTAAGCCTTAATATTCTTATTATTCATTATTTTAAAAATAATTACATTTTTAATTACATTTTATTATTATATTACTAATCAAACATTAAAGTCGATTATACTAATAATATCTTTTTAGATAATCAATTGGCTTATGATATTATCATTTATTGTTGGAGAGCTTCCTCACCATGATATCAACTTTGTGCCGCATATTTGTTAGAGGTGTGTTATTAAGTTGATATATTTCACGTAGATATTATTATATTAGTTATCATATCATTTTTCATATAATCTTGATATTATTTTATATTCATTCCGTGTACAAAAAAGCTTATAAATTGATATCAACTATCACAAGATAAATAATATAATATAAAAATATTTGATACCACCATTAAGAAAACATGTATGCAATATAATACCATTATCTCTCTTTAACAAATTAAAATGTAAAAGAAAACATAACAAGAACTCACATGGTTTCTTGGTTGAAAACCCAGATAATTTGTGTTTAACAATAATGGAGTTGTATACCTAAAAAGATGAGATAAGTTTACTTAGACCGCAAACACTATCAGATAAACAATGAATTGTTGGATTCGAATAACTTGGTGCTTCATGAGAGCAATATAATAACTCTTTAGTATAGTTTTAGGGTTTATAATTATTGAAAACTTGATGAGTTCAACACACCATATATCATTCATGCAATAGAATTGACCATATATTATTTAAGTAACAATATATTAAAACTAATACAAATGCATTAAAAACTTAAAACAAACTAAGATTTAATCTGAGAACTTACAATTATGAGAGAAGAGAACACTTTTATTAATACAAAATACAATCACAGTATTACATACTTAACTCACTATTTTTCTCTTCTCTACTTCTAAGTCTTTTTTCTCTGACTCACACTTTTTGTAATATTTTTCCTTATTTTCACTCTATAACAATCATAAATCTCACCTCTATTTATAGATTTTAGTGATAATTAGATGTTAACCCATATCAATATCTTAGCCATTAATCTTATAAATATCTATATTATTCTATAGATAATTTTAGATATAATATTAAATATTACAAATATTTAAATTATTTTATTAATATTTTTATATTCTGACATCTAATATTTTCATATTATTTTAAGACATTCTCAAATATATCTCCTGATACTTACAGATTTTCTTAGTTGTATCGTCTTTTAACAACAATAAACCGGACATGAGTTTGTGGAAGGAATAAGACAAAAAATTTCTCTAACGGCATAAGAGTGATTATCTTGCATTTCAGTCTGGGGATCTGGTCTTGTACACGGGTTCCTGACTGCCCAAACTTATTGGTCGTTGTGGGTGAAATGCAGAAAATCAATAAGAATTCTATTCTGCAGTTTTAATATCCAGCCGATGGAACTTGATGAACTGCGTACAGCAAAGGGATTGGCTTATCTCCATGAGGAATGCGAATTCAAGATCGTGCACTGTGACATAAGGGTAAATTGATGAACTGAAACCAAAACTGCACAATTTTACACTTGTAAGTAGGGGATTCATGGCCGGTTCATCGTATCGTTTAGTCTAAACGGTCGGTTAACTATTATAATGGTTATTAAATTTTGTTAATCGTAACTTAAACATTAAAAAATAATTAACCGATAATAGTTTACCGTTTTTAACGTTTCAATTACAAGTTAACATAACCTATAATAATTTTTTTTTCACATACAACGCAACACGAAAATTTGAAATTTCATAAAATTTACAATAATAGAAACATATATATTGTAGAAATCTTATTTATTTTTATAGAAATATATATATATTATAAGATATATTCATTTTTTTGCAGTTTAAAATATTACGGTGCATATTTATATTTTATATTTTAAAAACAAATATTTTTTCATCTATATTTGATTTAATGTATCCCTAAGGTAAACGTGACAACTAAAAAAGTAGAAAGAAACTTTTTTTTCTTTTTTTTCTAATTCTATTCTTTAACAGTTAATTGATGGTTAAACATTTAACAAAATTTATAATCGTAATTGTAACCGTTAACAGACACTTATAACCATTTATCGATGGTTAACCGAAATCATTAAACCTTATTAATTCAATTAATTAATTTGTAAAATATAACGGTCACACCGGTTAACGGTTTCAGTTAATGGTAACAAATTAAATTTGAAGACCCCTACTTGTAAGATAGTTTGCATTATGTTCCAAGATTGATTTACCCTTGTTTTCATTGTGGCCAAAAGTCTTTGTTGTTGATTGCTCTCACATTGAATTGAGCATCCTGTGGTGGAAAAGTACCAAGTATACAGGCATGATTAGTTTTTTATTGACAATTTATTTTTGTTATTTTAGAATTTTATACATTTTAACCCTAAAATTTTATAAATTTCTGACATAAAATCCTATGTTCGTCCCAATAATGTCCAACCAACCAACACTGGGGGAATCTCACTTTCAGCAATTCTGACTGACATTATAATTTACTTTCTCCTTTAACTATTATAATTATACAGTGGGGGCATCTCACTTTCATCTTCCTCTTAGAAGCGAAAAGAAAAAACCTTGAAATTGATTCATTGATTCACTGAGATATTACAGGAAAATGTTTCCCTGGAATAACAAAAACGAAGAGGAAATAACAAAGTATACGTTCTTTGTCTATATTTGAATTTTCCACAGTAGTAATCTATCTCTCAAATTTATATACAGAATCAAATTTCTTACTAGTTTACTTCTAAATCGAGATCCTTTATCAGGTTACCAGAATTCGTCCCGTCCCATGCAGAGTACCAGAAGAACAGAGACATCCAGAAAAGAACAGCAAAGAAGATCCGCACACGATCCTGATATATGGTCATCTTTCCCACTAACCTGTTCCACAAAAATGAACCATAAGAACACCACAACTTGCTGCCTTCAAAGCAGTTCCAACGTAATCTTGAATTCAAATGCAAAAAGAAGAAAAAAAAAAGATGAATTACACCGGACACTACTGAATTTATAGCTGTATCACTGAACTTTCAATTGTAAATTCAATTGCTTTACTTGAAGCTATGAACTTTCAGTGATATGAACGATACAACACCTGAAATTAAGTACTGTACTTGTAGGAGAATTTGAACTTTCAGTAGTATAATAAAAGTTTAATTCTTTAATTAAAGCAATTGAAAGTTCAGTGATATGAACGATAGAACACCTAAAAGTTCAGTTATACCGAGGGGAAAATAAGGGTCTTTTAATCCTCTTCTATTGCATTAACTTACAACAGGAAAAGACAAATATGAGCGGAAAATATCCAAAGTCGTAAAATTTCCAGGCTTATTAACAAAAGCCATATCAATCCCAGTACAAACTACAAAGGCATGAATATAATTACTAAAAGTTCAAAAACAAAGAGAAAATGGGGGAAACCTGGGGGGTCTGAGTCAGGCGGAGAAGGCGGACGGGATACGGCTGATATACTACGTGGCGGGCGCGTGGTGGGATTGGAACGGAGGCGGAAGGGCATGGGGCGGCGGAGGGGATGAAACTTCGGGGGAAATATTGAAGCTTGAAGGGAATCTGAAATCAAACTTCTGGAAATGAAAAGACTGGAGAAATTAGGGTGGCGTGAAGCAGAGCAAATGGTAAGCATTTCCATTTCTGGTTTCTATTTCACCAAATCATACATAAACTGGGGAAAATATCATTTATATAGCAGTGGACTTCGATTATTTCTTTTTTGGGCCTTTTCATTTTTCACATCTAAAATTGGCCCTAGCAACTTTTGGCAAATGAATTGATTTTTTCACCTATTTGTCAAAAATAATCTTTAAGGGTGCGTTTGGTTCGCAGAATCTTACATTATGAAGGAGAATTTTTTTCCGAAATTATTTTCTCACGTTTGGTTCACGGAATCTTACATTACTCGGAATACTCTTTTCCCAATAGTAGCATTTTTGGTTAAAATGGTTGGAATGCCATTACCTCCAAATTCTTAGATAATCTTACATTCCCACCACTTTAGACAAGAATACCCTTGGACTAATAATTTTTTTATAATGATCCTTATAAATTCTTATTTTTTATACTTTACTCAAAATTATAAAAATAATAATAATATACAAAGATTTTGATTTACTGAAATATTAATAATTTTGAGAATTTAAAATATTTTATATTTTTAATATTCAATATTTTAATATTTATAATTTTATGGGATGAAAAAATCGTATTATTATAAAAATGTAATTATTTAAAATAATATTTTACTACCATAATATTATTTTTTATATTATAGTATATTTTATATAAATAAATATGATACTTATGAACATTATTTAAAAATATAAATTCAATATACTAATTATATTAATTGTATATTAAATTTAATTTCTCCTCAAAAGTTAGATTGAATAACGATTAAAATATTTTTATGAATTTTCATTCAAATATTTATAAATTAATATTAAAGTTTAACTTTAAAAAAATATATCACGAGAATAATTTGGTAAAATATGCATCCAAGTAATCTTATATTCCTCCAACCAAACACTGTAATATTACATTCATGCTAAACAAACCAAACAAGGTAATTCAATGTTACATTCCAGTAATGTTATTCCTAAAGGTAATCTTACATTATGTGAATCAAACGCCCCCAAAATGTTTATGTTTTAACCCTAGTAGAAGATTTCTAGGGGGTTTTGGAATCTTTCTCATATTGGAGGGGTTTTGAGTGTTGTTTGATAATTCAAACGGTGAAAATATTATTTTAAAAAAACGAACGATATAACTCAAAATTAATTTTATCTGACGATCATTGAAGGATAATTTTGAGTGGATTTGTGAAAAACCAATCTGATGAGAAGATGGAGGAGTTAAATGTAAATATTTTGATATTAATCTTTTCACGAATCAAGACGGTGACATGTGTCAATTGATTGCCTAACACTTAATGCTTGGAACGACGTCATTTTCAACATCAATATTTGTGTCAAAACGATGTTGTTTTATCTATATCATCACAATGAAGAAATATTTGTTCATGTCATTCGTCGTTAAAATTTAATGACTCAGTAATATAATCGCAATCGAAATCAAACTTTAGTGTCATAATTAAAACAATTGAATGTTCTATTATATAAACGATACACCGCCTAATGTTTCATGATATCTCGTATAGTCATCCTTTAAAATATAATAAATTTAATATAATAATTATTATCCTTTAAAATATAATAAATTTAATATATAATATTATTATATATTTTTCCATAGAGAGCACTTGTAGTTCACAAACAACAAATTTAACAGATATATGCGTTGTATATAAATCCATAATTTAAATCCAAATTTAATGGCTAAGAAAGATTATGATCATATTGTCTTGTAATTAACCTATACTATTAAAAATGTAACACCCCAATTTAGGGGCTAAAATTAAGAAATTATAAAGTGACGGATTTAATTGATATTTTGAAAGAAACATTGGGAATTAAATTGTAAAGTTTTAAAGTTGGCAGACCGTTTTATAAAGTGCAAGAAATTCAGTGGCTAAACCCATGATTTAACCATTTCTTATATATGATGAATTATAAGCTCCTCCCCGTGCGCATGTTTCATATTTTCCAGATTTCTCTTCTCCAACAACCCAACTTCCAACTCCGATCTACTCGCCGTCCGATCTCCAAACGACGAGCCAAAACCACTATCGTGTTCATTGTCAATCGATGAACAAAACCCCTCAAACCTTTCATCGTGAATCATCGCCGTTCGTCGTGAATTTCAGTCGGAAGTATCGTCGGTAATAACTCGGTTTTAGTTGGTTTTTCATCGATTCACGACGATCGGGTCATCTATTTACAACACCTCCCGCACCATCGTGTTCGTTGCATCGTTCCGAGTTTGTCGGTGTCATCCTTGGTCTCCGTCGACGGCGGCGCGTGAGGAGGTGAAGCGGTCAAAGTTTCCGATTTGTTGAAATCGAGCTCTCCGCCATTCAAAATTGTGAACCGAGCTTTGTAAGTATCTCGAAATCGCTCAAAATAATTTTTAGAAATTTTTCCGGGATTTTAGCACTGTTCACGCGCAGCCACTGCGCGTGGGGAAGAAAAAAATGAATGATTTGACCGGTTTTGGTGCATAGTTGACCGGTTTGACCGGTCACAACCCGACCCGACCCGTTTACCCGACCCGTTGACCCGTTGACCGTCGTTGACCACTGTTGACAAAAACTTTGACTGGTTTTGACCGGGCATTAAACGACCTTTGACTTCGACCGAGTATACCTATCCTGACATTTTTCGACGTTTCAAATCCGATTCCGCTGTCCGCTTTTCGAAATTCGAACCCAAAGGCCTCGAAATTGTCAGTCAAACCCGTTGACTTTGATTTTGACCGAAAATTCCAAATTTCCGAAAAGTCACATTTTATGCTTTCGACGTCCTGAATCCGAAGTCCGTTTCGCCAAATTCAAACCCGGTAAGCCGTCTTTCACTGATTTATCACCCGATTTGATCCGTTTATCGCAATTAAGCTCCGTTTCTGATATAATTTATGTTGATATGTATCTGAGGAATTATTTGAAGTTGAATTGAAGATCAAAGGCATTCGAATGGAATTTTTATGGTCGATCGGTATTGCACAGAAATCGAGGTAATATTTTACTGCCTCTTTTTGCTTTATGGAACATGTTGATATTGGTAAATGCATGAATAATATAATGTTGGTCACTTTTGTGGAGTTGAATAATTTATTCACTCGATATGAATATGGTAGAAATTCTGTAACTGAATACGGATCGAATGACTAAGATAAGAGATTGATAATTGTTAGAATTAAATTACAAGTTTGTGATTGGTGATAAAGAAATCAGCTCTGGATTTGTAACTTATATTTTATATCATCAAGGGTTAATGTTAAAGATACTTGGATGAAAAATTATGAGAATACTCCGATATGGTAAAATTACGAAATTACCCTTATATTGGAAAATGATAAGAATTGCCACTGGAAGTTGGTTAATAACATGAAAAGACATATTGATCCGATATAACTACTGATGTGCATAAGAAATGTTAGTTTTATTTGGAAATTATGGATAACCGGTTTTAATCCTATGAGAGTTTGTGAAGGAATCATTTCAAAATCAAAGAATATTCGGGAAAGCAATTGATCATAGGATCTCTAAATTATAATTATTTTCGTTAAGATCTAATATTGAAATTATCTGGTTAAGAAATTACGAAAATGCCCTTGAGAGATAAAATAGTCTGAATTAACCCTGAATGAGAGAGTACTTTGAGGATTTGTACTTAACTCGATTAAGTACGAATTTAATTGTTAAGATCCTGTCTTTGTACAGAAAAATTTATAATATTCCGTTTGTAAAATCTGAGAAGACACTTGACCCGAAAATATTCGAATAAGGAGTAAATACTTGAAGAGTAATTTATCGGAGGTATTATGCTGACAGAATTGTTCGAAAGGACTGAAGTAAATGATAAGATTGAATTAAATAATAAGACCGGATGGAAGGAAATGATTGAAAGATTCTAGAATTATAAAATGACCAAATTACCCCTGGAATGGAAATGATTCAGGAATGTCACCAAGCTCAGGAATGAATGGATATACTCAAGCTTTGAAATGAATAGAAAAAAATGTTAAGCACCAAAATGACCAAAATGCCCTTATGACCTAGAATAAGTAAATGTCTTGGATTAATTAAGAAATCCAAATAAACATGGATGTTGTGCTACCAGTAAAAGTTGTGGAACGCAACTTAAGTGATTAACCAACGTTAGTACTATATCATTACCTGAATGATATAAGTATCACTTGAATGTTTGTTCATCTTCTCAAATTTGGATCGATGATAATTCTGGAAGTACTTGGCGCAGCTCAACTCTAGAGCGCATAAAGTACTAATAAGTGGGTAGTCGTTAGTCAAATCAACCACGAATACCAGAATGACTTTATTATATGAATAAATTGAAATGAAATGAAGTACAACGTGTATTTGAAATTCAGAAACGTCTGAATTATTCTGGAAAACTTTAAAGTAATCGGGATAGACTTGCTTACCAAACGAACTAAGTAACATCAATGACTAAGGATTAAATAGGTGATTTAATGAGTTTGGAAACACTGTTGAACTTACATGATGAATTGTCATTATGGGTTATGAGCCATGGATCAAGTACGTCAGTATTTCCTGATATTGTTGAAACGTGGAAATGAAATAAAGACCGTTGGAAGATTTATTCAGTGATGATTATGGGGATGCTCTATGGATCTACACTATGGTATTAAAGAGTGAATACACTGGAAGGATAATGAATTGACTTGTTGACATGCATCAGTTTGAGAGTTGTGTAACTCGAGTTGTTTGATAATATGATCGATAGTCGTAGATTGTAAATGACTTGAATCTTCGATTCTATATTTCATCTAAAATCACTTCGGTCATGTTTGAAAAAAAAAACAAGTAACGCAGATGGAAAAGATTCTGAATATCTCATTTGGTTCAATTGGGCTGAAATCCTATGAATTTAAAGTATATTCCTGAATACCCCTAATTGTTTGGGTAATGGAATCACTCGCAGTAAATCTGAATTTAGAATTATTATGTACAAAGGTTCCTGAACGTTTTCCTAAAGCACACGAAAATATAGTGGGATTCTAATGTATCAACATTAAATGTCTGACTAGATCGGTTAGTAATCGATTCTCCTCAATAGGACCTTGTTCCAGGAATTCGTTCAAATTTCATAAGTTTCATGTTATCCAAAATGATAACTACAATGGCCTCTGGAAATACTTGGATTCTCTAGTGTGTTCCCTACTTATTACTGAACTGTTTTATTGGTTTTAATATGTGGTACACCGAATTCATTGGTTATTGTTTTATGGATGCACCAATTTAATGTGACAATTTATGGAATATTGCTGCTATCTAATTTTTGTTTTGAAATGGTATATGATTACCATGTTTTTGGATTTATGGAATTTATGTCACGGTGCAATTGAATTTTGGAATTGAATTACGATGGAATAGCTCTGATCAAGCTAAATGGGCCTAATGTGACTCTTGAGGGCCCCAAGATGTTTCATTAGGTCGGCTTTCCTTTGCTGTGTGCTTAGGGTAAGCTATATGGACTTATTGACTTGGGCTTAAGGATACAAGCTTCATAGCCTATCCTTAAGTTGGCTTTCTTTTTGCTATGTGCATAAAGTAAGCTATATGGAAAATAATTTTTGGGAACTACTGATGGTTTACCAGAAAAGGGTTTAAACTATGATTTTCAAAAGTTAAACTCTTTTACGAAATTGTGAGATTTACTGGACTATGATTTGTACCTATTATGATTTTATTATACTGTTGGAACACACTAGACATCCTATTCGATCTCCTGAAAATGTCATACTTTGAAAGGTTTCTTATGAACTGAGATTCATGGCTTCTACTCGATGAACTTCTAAGGGAACTCCAAATTATTCTGCAAGCTGGTATACGTATGATTCAATAAGGAAATTATATGGCTTTCCATTTATCTACATGTCATGTAGCATCATCTGGTAGTTTGTATTACTGAGCTTTCCAAAGCTCACTCTATTACTCACCTTTTCAGGTTAAAACAATTGTACCAGTGCATCTATCGATTTCAGTAAGGGAGTTCTTCCGGCGTGGTTGCAGAGTATGGTACTTGTGATTAGGGGGCATGTAATTGTATTTTGATTTATATACGAGTTTGGAAATCTGTTTTATTTTTAAATAGTGATAAATGATTTTATAAGTTTACATGTTCTGATAAAAAGTTTTAAAATTTCTGCTATTTTTACGGTGGGTCGCTCCGGTGGCCCTAATGTGACTTCCCGAATCGGATCGGGCTACCCGCATCGGTTTGGGGTGTTACAAACTTGAAAGAGCTGTGTGTCGTGGCCATGCGATCAAGGTTGAAAGAACTTATCCCCACATTTGCATTCCACGCCAGGAGATAATAGTTATCTTCTTCATCACCACGATACGTCGCCTTTTTGAAGCTGTTCTTCCATTTGTGCGAAGGAATGACTGGAGTAGCCATGCAAGGCCTGCAACTCAAGCACTTGTTCACACAACCGGGAGGCTTTGACCCCAACACCATTTTACTTTGCCGCAACCCGCCTGAGTTTACTGCCCCATCTGCAAAACCTAGGCTACACAGTAAAATAGGAATTAAAAAAAAGCTGAAACATAATCCAGATAGTTTTTGGAATTTTTATTACCTGATGGAATCAGAAATATTGCAATGGACAAAATGAAAGCCACAGTGATGGCAAGTTTGAGGCCATTGGGGCAGATTCTTGATGAAGCAGCCATCACTGTTTGCTTAATGTGAGGCTGTGTTGTTTTGTGAGGAAAGGTACAAGTTTTGAAAATGATGGAGGGATATATATATATATATATATATATATATATATATGTTTGAAATAAGTTCAAAGTTTTCTGCCTGTGGAAAAGGGGACATGGCACTGGGGCAGATGGCTTGTTCACCAATTAAAAGCTCTTCGTCATTGAAAAAAGCAAGAAATTGTTTGTTCTTGGTCCTTCTGGGAAACTGGTGCCCTTGACTTTAAACGCTTCAACGACTTGGATCATTGTTTTTGGTGACCCTCTCCATTACTTGTGTGGGGAAAAAGAAACACACACACACACATATATATAAAGATTAATGTTACTGATATTACCCCAGCTAAGCTTTTTCTTTCAATTGAAAATAAAAATGCATAATTAGATATTAAAACGCATGGAACTGTACAATCATGCACAGACAACAGCACGTTTCATACAGCCAAAACACTTTTTCTTTTGTTTTCAATTGTGACAGCAACCGGACAGGATTGAGGAAGCTGCTTTAATCTGGGAACTTGCCTTCATTTGTTTGTTAACAGTACTCTGAGCTTCAGAAATCTCCTGTTTTTACTAGAAAACCAGCATCATCCTTGCCTTCTCTCAAACCCCCTTTTTTGTCAGGAGAAAATTAAAAAGGCTCACCTTTCTCCCTCTGGTCTCTTAACAAATAGAGATTTAAAGGCAGTCATAAAAAAACAATAGTAAGTGAAGAATGCTGCAATTTAACTCCATACCACAACCACATATAAAATCTGAAGTACTGTAGTTGTAGGAGAATCTGATCTCTTAGGAAAGATGACTCCTTTTCCATTCCAAGATCAGCTTCCTGATTATTGCAGAAAAAGTATGCTCTGCATTTACAATGTGTATATATATATCTATAAATATATTTGGGGAAACGCCAACTGCATGTGTTATTAAAACCATTCATGCAGTGCGTTTCTGTGGACAGTGAATTTTGAAGCTTTGCAGGCTTAGTTAGCAGCAAGATAAACGAATTTGTTAGGTAGCTTAGGTCTCCCTTTTCAGTTTCTGATTTTCGTTTTGCATTTCAGATTTTTCCTTGTTTCAGGCAAGGAAAATGCAACTGCTTCCTCGAAGCAGACCATTTACTCTCTGCTTTTCCTTTATGAAAAGAAAATGATTTCAGTTTATTTACTCATTGCAATAATTCTGTCATTACATATTCAAATGAACGAAAGCAAACCACATGTAGAAGGTAACCTCAACCTATGTAACACCCTCAAACCGAGATGGGTGACCCGATTCGATACGAGGTGTCACATTAGAGCCACCGGAACAACCCCACTGAAAATTCGAGGAAATTGAAACTTTTGGTAAACCATTTAAGATCGTAAAACAATTTATAAATAAAAATTTAAGTTCAGAAAATCATCCATATATTAAAAACAGAATTCAATCATATCCATTATTTAAAACAAATTCCAGACTCGAATATAAAAACAGAATACAACCTACATGCCCCTAATTACATGCACCGTACTCCATAAGCAACTATGGTGGAACTCCTTTACTGATGTCGATAAAAGCACAAGATCAAACTACTTAACCTGAAATGGTAAATAACTGAGTGAACTTTGGGAAACTCTAATACAGAATTACGAGAAGTATGAAATAGGTCATTAGATACTTGGTAAAGCATAAATTTCCTAAATGATACGAGCATCATCGGGCTTTATCGGTGAGTTCAGATTTCATTGATTAGTTTTTCATGTAACAGTCAGAATACTTACAGTCTGAATGAAACGTTTAGAGAGACAAATTCAAAAGATTGAGTTGAGGAGTCTAGTGTGTTCCAACAAAACAAAAGAAAAAAATGTACATATTAAAAGATAATGGTAGTTTAAAAACATATTTTAAAACATCTATAATACCCTCAAACAAAACATCGATATGCAGTTCCCTAGAATTACATCCATAAGGACTTACTCTAGGCCCAAAGGGCTTAGAAGCCAACATAAATAAGCATCTTGAGTCGTGAAAGCCTACCCTAGTGAGTTTCTTGAGGCCTCAGAGCCTACCCAAGCGTTACCTTAGGTATATAAGGATTTATCAGCTTGATCAGAGTTGAATCTCTATACTCCAAAATCCTACCCAGACAGTATCCCAATAAAATAATTCATATAGTAAACAGTAAATTTTATGATACATAAATCAAACATAATTATATTTTCCAGTGAAATAGGTACCTAGAGAGCATATATCAAGTAGTCATTGTTCATAAACGGTAAATCAATAAATAAGTAAATCAGAATATCAAATAATTAAAATATTCGTAAACCAACCAGACAACAAATCACATTTCAGAATAGATAAAACAATCATATAGCACACATGGAACACACTAGAAGATCAAGTTATATTTCGGAGGTACTTGGTAATTATTAGGCGGGAAAAACATGAAACTTTTGCAAATTGATCGAACTTTAGAAACGAGATCCCTTTTAAAAGAGTTCGATAGCTAACAGATTAATGAGTCATTAGGAAAGTGATACATCAGGATCATATAATATTCGGATCTATCCAAATGATATTTAGGAACTGTTACATCAGAATTACTTAAGATTTAGAAATTCTTAGGGTGATTCCATCAATTAGACTCACAAAGGCATTTTAATCATTTGATTCCCAAAAAATTTTGGTAATTCAATTTAATAAAGGTAAGTAGTGATTTACAGTATTTCAAATTTCAAGTATCTTATCAGGCTTTCAAGTCCAATCGAACTGTACCGACCCAACACATGCAATACTTACCAAATATACAGGTAGAGTAACTTCACGAATATTCATTTCTTATTATTAACAGCACTATAGAGTCGAACTGATCACCTTCAAAACCATCACTGGACGAATCTTGAGGAGACGAACTGATATTCAGGTTTTATTTATTTTATTCTCATATTGTAACAGTAGCAAGCATGACTGATATGCTTGGGACGTGTTTCAACCCTTAGGGGCGATATAACCTTTGTTTATTATTTTTATCAGTATATCCAAAATTTATCCTGGGCATTCACTTATTCTAGACCATGAAGGTATTTAGGTCATTTCGGTACTTGAAGTTAATTTAGTCATTTTAAGACTCGAGGGTATTTTAGTCATTTTGAAGTTTAAGGGTATTTCAGTATTTTGGTACTTTTTATTTATTTCAGTCATTTCGAACAATTTTGACAATAAAAGTACTTATGATAAGTTAATCTTGGGGTGTTTGCTCATAAATCATAAATTCTAGGTCTAATGTTTTCTCAAATGTTATGAATTGATTATCAACAATTTTCTTAACAAATTAGGAATTTATTAGGTGAAACAGTAGTTTATCATATTAATTACGAATTTTTTGGGTACTCTCGCTATCAGAGTTAATGTTGGCCATTTTTACCTCCTAGGAGTAATTTCGTAATTTCTTTTATAGGTATTTTCAGCATTAAAACTTTTAACGAGAATAACTAGAATTTAAAGATTTTGAGGTTGATTGCTTTATCGGTTAATCATTGAACTTGAAATTATTTCTTATCAATATTCTAGTGTCTTATACGTGTAATCTAAGTCTTATTCAGTTTAATTATTTTATATCGCATTCAGATCGAGTTTAGAAATATTAACTACACACATGTAACCAAACATATTCATCCATGCATTAACCAATATTTACATGTTCCATAAAGCATGCATAAGGTAGTAATGTATCACCTCAATTTCCGAGCCATTTAATCTATCACTTAAACTCCATTCGATCGCTCTCGATCTTGAATCCAATGTCCAAAAATATCTCAGATATAAACAAAACGAATTACATCAGAAACAGAACTTAATTGCAAAAAACGAATCGAATCAAAAGGAAAAACACTAAAAAACAACTTACTGGGTTCAAATTTGACGAAACAAACCTAAAAACGGACTCAAAACGTCTAAAAATCAAGATGTGTGTTCCTGAAAAAATGAACGACAGTCAACGGTCAATGGTTAACAGCTCAGACGATCGGCTTGGCTTAGTTTGGTTCAAGCAGGCCAGTTCAAACCGGTCTAGTCTGTCAACAAACTATCTGGCTGGCAGATGACTCTCACGCGCATAGAGCGGCACGTGCAGCGCGTACGACGGCTTCAGTCATCTGTTCGGCTTGAAATTTTCCAGTCTTGTAGATCGACACCTCGGGAGTCTCGTGCATGTATTATTTTACGACGAAGCACGACGGAGAGCGGGATTTTAAAATGATCAAACCTTTTTCAACGATAACAAGTGAGTGACGATGGCAGAGCAACAACGAGGGGACAAATCGGTTGGGGTTTATTTGCAAAGCGTCGAGGAGCACATGGAACGTGGCGGTGTGGTGAACTGACGTCGGGATCGATAAAAAAACGTTGAAAAACCGAAGGGGATAGCTTAAACTCCGACTATCTTTACAAGGCTTTTTAGGACTGACGACGAGGCTGGGATAGCTTAAACTCCGACTATCTTTACAAGGCTTTTTAGGACTGACGACGAGGCTTCTCATAATGTAGCAGGTCAGATTTTAGTCGTGAGTCGACGACGCATACACCGATGACCGGAGAGTAAACGACAGGAGGGGCGACGGTGGGTATGATTCAAATATTTGGGGGTTTCTACTATGGGTGTGTCTAGCTTTGGGGGTTTAAAACCATATTTAAATATGTTAAACTAACCTTCTTATTAATAAAATTTAGAACAGTAGCCTAAGCTAATGGCTAAGTCATGGCACACCACAGGTAATGATTTCAAACCTTTGCAGCCTCACAATTCATTTTATCAAGTCAAGAAAATAATGTGTAAATTACGCTTAAAGCCACTAGTTTCTTTAAAGCATCTTTTTGGCTCAAAGTTCTTCCCCTTAATCAACTTAGTCCATAAATCTCATATTTTCCTTTCAAATTTAATTCCAAACTTTAATAGTTAGCAATTTAATCCTTCGACTTAAATTCGGGGTGTTACAACCTATGCACGAAAATGTGCAAAACACTAGAGAAGATTTTGCTGCCTTGAAAACCAGAGGGTGCAAGTATTTTTCTATTCCGGATTTTCATTCCAGAGCAAATAAAATAGCAAGGTCCAAAAGGCCAGTTGAATTGAGAAGGAAAATAAAAACAGAAGCAGGCAAGACCCTGAAATTTTTACAGTCGATATGCACGCCAGGCTATGCTCTAATGCATTTTTACCTATTAAAACAATTACAAATGTTACAACAAATCAGATGGATATTGATATCTAACCACCTTTCAAATGCACTTGTACTGTTGTTTCTCAGTCATACAGCCCTTCCTGCTCCCACACATCCACGAGGAAATCTATCATTTCCTGTCATTTTTTCAAGAGAAACACAGAATCAGATAAACAAACAATCCAGTGTTCCATGAGCTTCCTGGTGCTGGGACTTACAGGGAGAGGAATAGGCTGAGGGAATGGCTTGTTGCTTCCAAGTAAACTTTCGTAAGTTGCATTCCAACTGCAAAGCCAGAATTGTTTAACATGCACAGACAATGAGTGCTGACAAGATAACGAAAAAGTTCATAAATGATTAAAGGGTCATATACTTGTATAGAGGAAGTTGTTTTCCCTGAGTCGACAATATGCCATTTCAAAGTTTAGTACCTAAAATACAGATTCCATAATGACAAGCATCTGGATTTTGCTAAAATCAGAATGCTTGAAAATACAAACATTAACCTTTTTATTCTTCATTATAATATCCAAATATCACACAAAGCACAGCAATGAATGCAAGGAAAGTAGATATCAACAAATGCAGAGAACGGAGATGTGACATAATGGAGTGGTTGAAAGAACGAACGAACGAACAAACAAGTCTTGTATGTGGTAACTATAGAAGGGGGCCTCACTTTACTGAGCTTAAAGAAGAAATGGTTCTAAATAAAGCACAGTGGTTGATGTCATGCAGCTAAGGGCACCCACATGGGTAAGGTTGTCATTATTTTAGTACTTAAACAATTGTATATGATTTGGTAGCACAACATATCCTTTCAAGGTCAAAGGCTGGTAAAACGTGGAACAATTAAATCTGCTCCCTTGTCCAGAAGCTTAGAAGTTGAAAATTTAATTTTGTAGAAATAGCTATCTCTTCTTCTTTGCCTTGAGCCTCTGTATAGCCTCGATGAAAGAAATGAACAATCATGATAAAATGAATGTCACAGCATAATTTAGTTAAGAGGAAATTGTTTCGGATATAGTAATTCCAGAAAAAATACGGTTGTAGATGCCTTCTAAACTTTAAACAATACAGAGAAGAAAATAAACAAATCCGAGCACACATCAGTTTGCAAGTGGAGGAGAGTTCTTAGGAAGAACGATACTTGAAACCAAGACATAATAAAAACACTAAATCAATATTTTCTGACAATAACTCACTTTAGTTTAGGTTCTCGAACCTCTCGCTTCCGATTTTCAGACTTCCTGTTTCCCACCCAGCGCTGCCGAATTTGATTCCAGAGAAGAAGGCCTGCAACTAAGTGCATCTCAATTAGATGGTTCATAGACAGCCTTATCTTATTTTAGCACTGAAATAGATCCAAAAATGACTATCCAGGCAGGAAGATAAGGAAGTTCATAGAACTGTCACATACAAATGTTAATCCAAACAAAGTAACAAAAGAACTAAGAACTTGCCATGATTCACAAATTCACGGGGGGCATTAGCAGCTGCAACACTGCCATGCAGATCAAGTGTCTGGTTGCTTGTGCTGATCGATGAGATGCTTCCCTGTGATTGCACTGCACTGTTATCCATATCGCAAGTGCTAGTGGTCCAGAAATTTTCTGATATGCTGGCTTTCTTGCCTGTCTGACCTTGAATTTTTAGTCGTTTTGTTGACTCATTCACCAAGGGATTCAAAGTCGGCCTTTCATAGCATCCTAGACAACCACTGCTCTATTACAAATCACACAATCATACCAGCTGCCAAAAACTCTAGCTGAGGCTACTAACCCGATAATAAGTTTATCAGGAAGATATCAAATTATAATTTCATAGATACCAAGGCCACATAAAGCATTCTTGACATTTTATTTATCAAGTATAACAAACAGCAGCAGAACCATATTTGCAACAAAAAGCATACATCAAGATACAGTACTGATACACCTAATAGGTTCATCTATTAGCAAGACAAGGGGATTAGGAATCAAATCCTCCAAAGTTTCAACCTGTTAGAACTAAGCTAACTGGTATAAAATCTTACAACTTACAAGAAGGGCCCCCCCAAAAGAAGTAAAATTCCCTTCAACGACATGTGCAGGCAATTTCATTTGAAAAACTCAAACAATGAAATATATGATTGAAACCATACATTGACCTTGCATGGGGTATTCGAATTTGAAACTGAAGCAATCATTGGGTATTCGAAGTCCTAATGTAGATATATCAATCTCAACAAAAAATCATTGGTCGCCACTTAATAAAAGAAATGTTATCTGCTACACCAAACCACTAAACAACATCCGAAAATTATCCATTTTCTAATCTAACATTAATAGCAAGCGATAAAAGTATCCTATATGCCTAAACCAGTAACTTATAATCATACGATTGTTTGGAAGGGGAGAAAACTTTCCTTTTATAGATCTTTTCTTTTTCTTTATCAAACACAGCCATAGTAAGTGCAAAGACACCAGATGCAAAAGAAAGTAACAATCAACATGATAAATCTTACACAGTCATATCATTAAAGAACCATGCTGAACATGTCAATCACTAAAGAATAAAAGGGTGCATGATGAAAACAGATAATCACATACATAGTGTATTTTTTTTTGCCCCTTTCCCCTCTATTAAACCGCAAACAAAGAGGAATCCAAATACAAACATATCCAACCAAAAATAATATCAATCTTGTCAATAAAAACCCATAAATTAGCAAAACCATAAGACCCCAAAAAAACTTACCCCATATATACAAAACCAATACCAATAGAAGCAAAAACAGATCTGCAAATAAATGGGAACCTGATTTCCTGAAATGAAACATCAAGACAAACCGTTGAGGAAACACAAAAAAGTACGAAATTTACAGGAGTGAAACAAAAATCCACTATCGACATAGCAACTAAAAAAATATATTAAAGAAAACAAATTTACCTGGTGGTTCGTTGGTCTAATTTGGTTGATTATGGCTTTTAGGTGAGAGATTTTCGCCTTTAGGAGTCGAAAAGAAAGAGAAAAAGCTACAGATTATTATTATTATTATTTATTTGGAACAGAGAAAAGTAGTGTAGATTAGAGAGATTAGTTTAAGCTACCTGAGTTGTTCCGTTTAACCTCTTCTACTTGTTAATCCATAGCCAAACTCTTCATTTTGTTATGTAGACTTCTAACCGTTACAGAATGTACTTCTCTGCTCTATTTAATATTACAGGGATCAAAATGTATTTTTATTATTACTATACAAGTACTTCCACTAATTTAAACCCATCCGTGTCTCCTCCATCCGAAATCCGACCTGACCAGTATAATATATACAATCCACTAGATTCGATTTTTTGAAATAAAATTCGAACTCGACCTGACCCAACCTGAAATAATAAAAAAATATTATTTTTATTCAAGAAAAATAGTGATTTAATTGAAAAAAATAATATATAGAGGGGTATTATTGTAATTATTCCTAAATATATACGGTAAAATTATATTTCCCGGGTCGGTTCGGGTCGTGTATTTTTCAACCTAAACCCAAATCTGACCCAACCCGAACATCACCTTTAAAAACCCGACCCGAACCTAATTTTTTTTAAAAAAAACTGACCTATCGGGTCGAGTCTCATGCTCATCCCTAATTGTTTAGGTTAACTGTTCAAATAGGGTATAATCTATTAGAGATTGTTCACATAAGGGTTTAATATTTCAAAATAGTCAAATAAGAGTCCAAACTTTTAAAACATTCTCAAATAAGGGTTTATAGTTTATACTCGTAATCCTAAATTCATCTTCAAATTTTTTATTTGTCCTGAATATTTCAACGTAATATTTATTTAGAATTTTCTTAGTTTACTAACAACACTTACTCCACAAACGTAATTGTTACAACATAGATATTTTATAGATAACAACATTCATTTTTATCACTGAGGTCACTTAATAAATTTTTAATGTCGAATTTCAAATTAGGGTGGATTATACTTATGATCACTTAATTATTTCCTTTTTTCATTCTGACCATCGATCTTCTAATTATGTCAATCAAACCACTCAACTATTAAGTGTTGCTAATAAAGCCGCTTGCCTTTAGCATTTAACGGTAGAGGTGACATGACTGTTAAAGAAGTTAGTATAATTATATATTTGGTCATCAATATTTATATATTATATCAATTTAAAATTAGGACTAAAGTGACAGAATATATAAACATTAAGGATCGAATATATCATTATAGCTATTTTTAAACAGTCACGTTATCATCTCTGTGAAATGTTAAAAGCAAATGGTTTGACGAGTGACACCTAATAATTAAATTGTCTGATTCAAAAAATTTAAAAATTGATGGTTAAAATAAAAATAGGTAATAATTAAATAGTCATATATATAGTTTACCCTCGTCATTATAATATTTGGTTCTCCCAGGAAACTGCTTGTTAGGTCTAGCAAAGTAGAAAATGAATTGGAACATAATTTTTTATTTTTTTTTTGGTAACAAGGAAACCACTAGGGAGCTAGTGGATTAGCCAATATTAAAGTATGCACGATCCAGGTCGAGCAACCTCTCAACAACAGCTGGAGGTTCCTGAAAAATCCAAAGACCCAGCTGGCCATCTTTTCCAACGTGAGCAAGGGCATCAGCAAGTGTGTTGGCTGATCGATCAATGTGGTTGAAGCTAACTCTCCATTGTTGGTTCAGGCATCTTTTGATTCGTCGAATGGTGGCGTCATCGTTAACCCGCTCGGCACTCGGCAGAGTTGAGACATCGCACCACCTTGCTGTTATCAACCCCTATTACAACATTACGGTGGCCATGGTTCCATGCGATAGTGAATCCATCCAACACCGCCCATAGTTCAGCTTGGAAGGTAGAACAACGGCCGATGTATATGTTTTAAACCGCAAAACTTTCGAGATAATTTTCTGGGAAAAATTAATTCACGAGATAAAGCACTCCCAAGATTAATTGCTTAAATAAGGTGAAATCCACAGTGTTGGCCGTAGGTCGCCATGCCTTCCGGGCAACCTACTAGGTCGCCATGTCTTCCCGGCAAGCTACAAGAGATTGCATGTGCCATGCACGTCCCAACACGCTGGGCATCTGAGGCCATCCGAGAGCATCCGAGGCCATCCGACCGAGGCCATTCGAACGGGCTATGCGAGGGCATCCGAGGGCAACCGAGCGAGCTATGCGAGGGAATCCGAGGGAAGCCGAGCGAGGGTAAGTCGCCCGGAGTGCATGGCGACCTACAAGGTCGCCTGGAGGACATGGCGACCTATGTGTTGGGACGTGCATTAGCTCATGAATTAATTTCTTTCAGAACATTATCTCGAAAGTTTTGCCGTTTTAAACTGCACAATTTTTTTACTATATCAATTTCGTTCAAGTCCATCCGGACTTAAAGGCCCATATTATATTGCATATTATTGGCCTCTTCAAATTAACACAAGAATATTAATTATTTATATATATATTTTGCATAAATATTACCATTTAAGATAATCATACCATGGAGTTTTTATATAAAAAATAGAATGCATAATAGCCACCGACCTGCAATATAATATTAGGGGAAAAGTAGATGATTGCTAACACTGATTATTTATGGTTTGTTATCAATTTAATGTTAATGCTTTTACATGAAGTATTGTCGGTCTATATTTAGTAAAAAAAATTGTAATATTATTTCAACGCCTTTTACGAAATGTTATTTCATATTCAGTAAAAAATAATTCAATAAATATTAAATATATCCTAAAATAATATAAATTATTTTTACATAAATTATAATATTTAGACAACTTATAACCTCGTTTCAATATAAAATTTAATCTAATTTAATAGAAACTCTTATAACTAATAAAAAAATTGGAATACATGGAAAAAAGCAAAAGGAGAAGTCAAAGCTGGAGTTGGTCAAATTAGGTAGGCAATGTTTGATCTGTATTTTGAGGACAATCCTATCCTGTTGTCTGAATAATTGATAGCCAATAAAAAATGAGAAAATAATCTCAGTAATCAAAAATCTCATATAATATATGATTTTAATTAATTTTTTCGTGATTTGCCAAAATGACCAACAAAATCGCAATGCGATCGCTAATTCGCAAAGCGATCTCCATTATCGTAAATCAGTTTTCAGATTCGCAACGTGATTATGACTATCGCAATGCGATTTTCCAATTTCGCGTTGCATTTTTCACAATTCACAATGCGAATAAGTAAATCACAATGCGAATTTGGAAAATCGCAATGCGATACTGATTATCGCAATGCAATTTTCCTAATTCGCATTGTGATTTACGTATTTGCGTTGCGATTTTCATAATTCGCAATGTGAATACGTAAATCGCAATGTGAATCTGACTATCGCAATGCGATTTACATAGCGTCATTCGTATTAACGCGTATTTTTTTTCAAATTCCAAACACGAATTTTTTCTTAATATATCGGAAACTGAACCGTCCACAGTAATCGCAACTCATAACCTCAAACCTAAAATCACAACACTCAGTCCCATCTCCACCTCTCACTCTCTACGGCGAAATCCGTCCCCATCTCCGAAGATTTCCGTCCCCATCGCCGGCGAAATCCCTCACAACCATTCACGGTAAGAAATCCCTCACAATCATTCAGAAATGGAAAATCAACCTCCGAGGGTTAGTTTTTTTAATTATTTTTATTTTGAAAATTTTGCATTATTTTAGGTTTTTCATATTGAAATTGATGATAAGTTTACTGGTAATTTTAATAATAGATTAACCATTTCACTTAGATTTCTTATTAAATTCATTCGATTGCTGTCAATACTGTTAAACTGTTTAGTATTTAACCCTGTGAAGTTAGTATTTGTCTTTGTTTTGTCTTTTGGTTGAAGTAATGCAGAAGAAGAATAGTTTCGAGAATGAAAATCGCAACGCGGAAATGACTATCGCAACGCGAAACCAAAATCGCATTGCGATTTTCATTTCTCGTTGCGATTTTCATTTCGTGTTGCGATTCTCTCGTTGCAATAGTCATTTCTGCGTTGCGATTTTCATTATCTCGTTGCGATTTTCATTTCAACCAAAAGACAAAACAGTGTTGCAAATTTTAGTTTCAAGAATAAACTACTATTTATGTTTATTGTTTTTGGTATATCTTCACAGTGTAGTTTTTGGTATATCTAACTTGGTATGTTTATTGTTTTTGTAGAAATTTTTTTCGGCTTCATTGACATTAAGGAATAAAGTTAGCCTAGCCACTACAAAACCTTCGAAGCTTTCACCTGCACAAAGAAAATTGTTTGAGGAAACCTGCTTCGGGCCATGGCTGAGAGTACAGCATCCGGGTGGAGATGCTAATTTGACCCATTTGTGGCTTCAGACCATGACTAGCGATCTACCCGACAGTATACAACGTGGTGAGGAAGAGATATGGTTTCATTTTCCACCGGCATATACTTGTTTTGGGCGGAAGGAGTTATGCTTAATAACTGGTCTACGATTCGGACATGATGATGTAGGCCGATACACTCGTCATATCACCCGCCCATCATGGTTATCCAGGGTTTTTCCTGATGAGTCAATAGAGAAGCCGAACTTACACGTCGACGACCTGAAGAAATTGTTTAATAAGAAAGATGGTTTTACTCGGATGAATGACGTTGATGTTGTCCGAGTATGCCTTCTACTACTTTTGTATGCCGGCTTTTTAGGCAGAGAGGCCAGACAACCTATTCCTCAGGAGCTAATATTATTGGTAGAGGACCTAAATGCATAGAATCTGCTTCCGTGGGGTTCGTATATATGGAAAGCTACCTGGACTAAGTTGTCGTCTGCCTTTGATGACCGCAAAAGTTTGTGGGGCGATGGGTCGAAATACACTTTGTCAGGCTTTGTTTGGGCCTTTAAGGTAAGAATTTCTATATAATGTTTTCAAAATTATAATTAATTACAGTTACTAATGTTTGTTATTATATTGTTTGTAGATTTGGATATTCGAGGCTTTCCCCAGCATGCAGATATATGCATTAAAAACCTCAAATGATATTCCTAGGGCTATTTCCTGGAAGAGGAAACGTCTGTTGGATTGGGAAGACTTAATATCATATGCGACAATAAATAATGTAAGTTAACACAAATTCTATCATATATAAACAAGTTATTAATAGTAGACGTTTAACTTTGTTTGAGTTTTTATATTTTTAGGAGGCCAACACTCCATTAATGAGACTGACACCCACGGAGGCTGAGTTTGCCACTGATTGGTGGCAAGCTAGTCAGCGTTTTCTTGATGGCACGAATGATGAGCAGCCTCCACTTCCTCCACTTCGAGAGCCATCACCTCACCCAGAGCCATCACCTGATCGACCCGACTATACACCTCTACAACGAGAGTCATCACCTATGCCGTCACATCATCGATCCTCTTCTCTATCATCACCTCATGATAGGCGACCGACAAAGATGTCACGACTTCTATCTCCCTATTCTCCACCTCCCGGGGATGAGTCAAGGGAGTTACGTGATGAGGTCAATACTGTAACATCCTAAGTAACGGGTTAGTGACTAAATTGTAAGAATTCAGAATTTGGTGATTAAAGTAGAATAGTTATATAGTTTAAAAATAATTGTTAGTAAATATGAAATGAATTTAAGGACAAAATGGTCATTTGCAAGGAAAAATAATAATTAAAATTTTTTTTATGGGGTTATATTATAACCACATGATGTTTCTAGATTCCTCTCATCTCTTCTTCCTTCTTTCTTATCTTCTTCACTCTTCTCTTCTTCCAAACGTGAAGACCCAAGTTTAAGGTAAGAATCTGAACCTTGGTAGTTTCTTTGATGTTTAGCTTGGAAATTGAAGTTTGGATGTTATATAAGCTAAAGGAAAGCTTATATGACATTAAGACAACAAGATAAATGTTTTAGAGATAGATTTGGAAAATGAGTTTTTATATGAAATTTTGATATGGATGAGTTTTTGAAGTTTGAATAAGATTTTTGACTTGTCAATAAGCTAACTAAGAAGTATGAGGTGTTAGAATTCAAATTAGAATATGTTGGAATTTGGGTTAGATTCTTAAACTCTACATGAAGAATTAGATTTCTAAGTTTTAGAAGTATTTAATGGATAATAATTAGTTTAAGTAAGAGTATGCAAGTTAGGAAATAAGAAAGGGGATGATATATGAAGTATTAAGCTGAAAAGAGTGGATTTTCGGGCATAAAAGATGATTCTGGGCAGAGTGCATCGATGCATATTCATAGTGCATCGATGCATAAAGTTTAAAACCCAGAAATTATTTGAAGGTGTATCGATGCATTGGTAATGCATCGATGCACTCTTTTAAAATAGAAACATCGAATGCAATTAGTGCATCGATGCATAAGTCATGCATCGATGCATCCCAGTAATAATACAACATCGAATGCATTTTATGCACCGATGCATCAGTAGTGCATCGATGCATACCTTCATTAAAGGATGAAATTGGCTTTTCTATGAGTCTAAGGAATGATAGTTTAGAATATATTAATTAGTATACTGATAAGTATCATTGAATTATTATGTAGATATTGAGCCTACACGAGTTCGGGAACAATCTACAAGTAGGATCGATCGAGGAAAAGGTAAAGAAATATAGGTGAGTGCATATGCATAGCATTATTATAGAAATATACTCAATTCTAGACTTGTGATAAGTCTAGATTTTATATCTTGGTACATGAGCATATTCTGTATTATGAGACATGACATGAATTCATATAAAATGCATTATATGACATGAATATGCGGGAAAAGTTATGAGCTATGTGAAAAGGTAAGAATTTACATGTTTACGCGATATAGACTACGTGAAATATAAAAGCCCATGTTATGTAGATGAGAACTATAGGTATAGTTGGCATGCCAAGGGTAGAGGGTCTACGCGGTCTTTCGGGACAATATTCTACGCGGTCCTTCGGGATATATATATATTCTTTGGAACATGTGTGAAGTCTGGTGAGACACATATGTGATCCCTAGCATATATATATGATTCTTAAGGAATTCTATGTGGTCCTTATGGACATTATTATATGGCACTACGGTGTAATTCTACGCGGCACTTCGGTGCATTTATACGAGCTGTGGTGACAGCATAGTGCACAACCTCACATTACTCAGATACCTTAGGTTCTCAATATAATATCATGGGCTAATAAACTCATTAATACAAATTCATGAATGTTAAAGTAATATGCTTACAGGTAAGGATAATGGTGATGTAAACTACCTTGATTAAGTATAAGCTTTCATCTCATTTCATATCATTATGACATTTTCATTACATTGCCTGGTTATTATTATTATATTGCCTCACTAAGTCGATGACTTAGCGTGTGAGTGTTTCACACGTAGGATCCGAGAAAGTAGACGAGACAGGTGAAGCAGCTTGACAGCATTACTCCTGCAACCACCAGATCAGAAGCAACTTAATCAGTAGGTCATTTTGTTATGTAAATGGCAGTTGGCATGTAATTAAAGGGTTAAGTTGTGTATGCTCTGAATATTTTGGTAAACTTATATTACAATATGTATATTATCGTATTTTCTTAATATAAGTTCAAATATTTTGCTATTATTGGCTAAGAGTTGTGTTTTAAAAGTCAATGTAATATCTCTAACTCATATCCGGGTCGGGTACGGGTTGGGGGTGTTACATTTAATGGTATCAGAGCTATGGTTTAGCCGATTCTAGGCATAAACCAGAGTCTATAGAGTCTTTAAATGGAATACATGCCAACAAATAGTGAGAACTTCTGATCTGGTATAGTATGAGTATGTTGTCTTGCTAATAGAACAATGTGTTTATTCTTATTAGATGTCCGGACATAATAGCTCCCGAAGTGAAGCGGGAGAAGATAGGCATGCTGAAAGCAGTAATTCACCTGCCCTGGCCAGGCAAGGTGAAGAACAGGCATCTCAAGGGGTGCCTGTGCAAGATCAAGATACGTTCTTCAGAACTTTAGACGCTATTCTGACGCGTCTTCAACCTTCTGCTCCACTAACTCAAAGAATAAATGTAGCAAAAGAGTTGAGAGGTTTAGGAGCTCCCGAATTTAAGGGAGAAGTTGAGGAAGGTCCAGTGTCAGCGGATCTTTGGTTGAATGATTTGAAAATCATGTTAGATGGTCTCCACTGTTCCGAAGTGGAGAAATTAGATGGAGCTGTATCTTTATTGAGGGGTCAGGTGAGGATATGGTGGACGAACGTCACCATGAGGATGTCAACCGACCAGTTGACTTGGTCTTTGTTTTTAGAAGAATTTAAAAACAAGTATATTGGAGATCAGTTTATCCGACAAATGAAGCAGGAGTTTATGAATTTGAAGCAGATGAGCCGCTCTGTATATGAGTATGAATGTGAGTTTAATAAGCTGAGCAGGTTTGCAGCTGAGCTTGTGCCTACGGAAAAAGATGCTTGCGAATGGTTCGTGGAGGGCTTGCGCCCTAGACTTAAAGAATTGTTGATAGTGTTGAATTTGTCCTCGTTCCAAGAGGTGATCAATCGCGCCAAGGCTCTTGAAAGAGCTCAGAATGAGAGATTCGGGGATTTTAGAGTTCAAACATCAAAGAGAACGGGTGCTTCTTCTAGCTCAGTACCATCAAAAAGGGGAAGAGACTCGGGATTTCGATCACAAGCTAGATCAGAATCAGTTGCATCGTCTGCTAGGGGAGTAAGTCAGGCAAGACCTAGACAGATGTAGTCAGTGGAATCTGGTGCTGGGAGATCTACTCCGAGTCAAGTGAGACAATGCCAACACTGTGGGAAAAACCATTATGGGGCTTGTCGGATGGCTGCTGGGACTTGTTTTCGATGCGGGGATGCCGGACATTTTATCCGGGATTGTCCATTGATTGTGGGTGAGCCTGCACCATCTGAAAAAGTTGGTTCTTCCTCACAAAGAGGACGAGGAAGAGGTAGAGGAAGGAATCCGTCTGAATTCTCTGCTCAACCTGAAGTTCGATCCACTGCTCGGGTATACAATTTAAAGACAAGTGATGACTGTGATGATCCTGATGTCATTGCAGGTACTTTTCAATTGTATGATAAATTAGTATTGGTGCTGATTGATCCGGGTTCTAATTATTCTTATATTACAAGTAAGTTAGTAAAGGAGTTGAGGATTCCCTTAGAAGCTACGAGTAATGAGATTATAGTAACAACTCCGTTAGGCCATAGTGCCCGGGTGAATAAAGTCTGTAAGGGGTGTCCCATAAAGGTTCAGGGAATTGAATTCCCTGCTAATCTGATGGAATTACCCTTTGACGAGTTTGAAGTGATTCTGGGAATGGATTGGTTGTTCCGTTATTATGGAGATGTTAATTGCAGATTGAAAAATGTAACCCTGAAAAGTCCAGGAGGAACAGAGATAAGTGTGAGTAGTGAAAAGTTTAATCCCTTGGCAAATGTAATGTCAGTAATGTCAGCTAAGAAGCTATTGCTACAGGGATGTCAAGGATTTCTTGCAAATGTAATAGATTTAAGAGCTATAGAGAAAGGGCTAAAGGAGATTCCAATTGTTCAAGAATTCCCTGAAGTTATCCCGGCTGAGTTACCAGGATTACCTCCGGATAGAGAGGTAGAATTTCAAATTGAAGTAATGCCAGGAACCGCTCCTATTGCAATGGCACCTTATCGGATGGCTCCGAAAGAATTGCAAGAGTTAAAGAATCAATTACAAGAGTTGTTAGAAAAAGGATTTATTCGGCCAAGTGTGTCACCTTGGGGAGCTCCGGTGTTATTCGTTAAGAAGAATGATGGATCAATGCGTCTCTGTATTGATTATCGACAGCTTAATAAGGTGACCATCAAGAACAAGTATCCCCTTCCGCGTATTGATGACTTATTTGATCAACTAAAAGGAGCTTCGGTATTTTCGAAGATCGATCTACGTTCGGGTTATCATCAATTGAAGATCCAGGAGAAAGATATTCTGAAGACGACTTTCAGAACGAGATATGGTTATTATGAATTCATCGTAATGCCATTCGGAGTAACGAATGCACCTGCTGCTTTCATGAATCTCATGAACAGGATTTTTCAGCCCTATCTGGACCAGTTTGTTGTTGTCTTTATTGATGACATACTGGTTTACTCGAAGTCCATTGAAGAGCACAGCACACATCTGAGGCTAGTTTTGCAAATTCTCAGGGATAAAAATCTCTATGCGAAATTGTCTAAATGTGAATTTTGGCTAGACGAAGTAATTTTCTTGGGACATGTGATCTCGGCAGTTGGGATTAGAGTAGACCCTCAGAAGGTTAAAGCTATAATGGATTGGGAAGTTCCTAAGAATGTGTTTGAAGTTCGGAGTTTTCTTGGACTTGCCGGTTACTATCGAAGATTCGTTAAGAATTTTTCGATGATTGTGCTGCCTCTAACAAAACTAATGAGAAAGAACGTACCATTTGTTTGAACTTCTGAATGTCAAGAAAGTTTCGAAGCTTTAAAGAGAATTCTGACGGAAACTCCGATATTGGTTCAACCGGAATCTGGCAAGAATTTTGTAGTATACAGTGACGCATCCCATAACGGGTTGGGGTGTGTATTAATGCAAGAAGGAAAGGTGGTAGCGTATGCATCGAGACAGTTGAAACCACATGAAAGGAATTACCCCACTCATGATTTAGAAATGGCTGCTGTAGTATTCGCTCTCAGGATTTGGCGTCATTATCTTTATGGGGAGCGTTGTTACTTATATAAGGATCATAAGAGCCTGAAGTACCTGATGACTCAAAAAGAATTGAATTTGAGGCAACGTAGATGGGTAGAGTTCTTAAAGGATTATGATGTGATAATTGACTATCATCCCGGAAAGGCTAATGTGGTAGCAGATGCTCTGAGTAGAAAGACGTTTGCAGCTTTACGAGCTATGGATGCAAGATTATCTTTAACGGGAGACAATGGTCTTTGTGCAGAATTAACCCTTAAACCAGCATGGTTGGAACGAATAGGAGAATTGCAAAGTAAAGATGAAATGTGTTTGAAAAGAATTGAACAAGTAAAGAACAAAGAGATTAAAGACTTTGAGATTAAGTCAGATAGAAATCTATATTGTAAATGAAGAATTGTAATACCCGACAATGACGACTTGAAGAAAGAAATTTTATCAGAGGCTCATTGCAGTCCGTTAACGATGCACCCGGGTGGAACCAAGATGTATATGGATTTGAAGGATCGATTTTGGTGGTCAAGGATGAAGCGAAGCATCACCGAATTTGTGTCTAAGTGTTTGATATATCAACAAGTCAAAGCCGAGCATCAAGTTCCATCAGGATTATTGCAACCGCTTTTCATTCCTCAATGGAAATGGGAAAATGTTACGATGGATTTTGTTACGGGGTTACCCTTGACTCCGAACAAAAAAGAATCAATCTGGGTAATTGTTGATCGATTAACTAAGTCAGCGCATTTCCTTCCGGTTAGAACAGATTTCTCTATGGAAAAGTATGCAGAGCTGTATATTAGAGAAGTTATTAGATTGCATGGAGTACCTGTTTCCATAGTCTCTGATCGAGACCCTCGATTCACTTCTAGATTCTGGAAATCTTTGCATGGAGCGTTGGGAACTCGTTTAAACTTTAGTATGGCTTTTCATCCTCAGACTGATGGGCAATCAGAGAGAACTATTCAGATATTGGAAGATATGTTGAGAGCATGCGTAATGGAATTTAAAGGATCATGGGAAAAGTATTTACCGCTGGCAGAGTTCGCTTACAACAATAGCTATCAGTCGAGTATTAAATGGCTCCCTATGAAGCTCTTTATGGAAGGAAATGTCGTACGCCTTTGAACTGGTACGAGCTTAAAGATAAAGAAGTGCTTGGTCCTGAGTTGATTCAGGAAGTAGAAGAAAAGGTCCAGATAATTCAGAGTAATCTCAAAGATGCAGCAGACAGACAGAAATCATATGCAGACCTAAAAAGGAAAGAAATTGAATTTCAAGTTGGAGATAAAGTGTTTTTAAAAGTGTCTCCATGGAAGAAAGTGTTGAGATTTGGTCGAAAAGGAAAATTGAGTCCTCGGTTTATTGGACCATATGAGATTATAAAGAGAGTAGGACCTGTAGCATATCAGATAGCTTTACCACCTGAGATGGAAAAGATACATGATGTCTTTCACGTTTCAATGCTCCGAAGATATAGATCTGATCCCTCTCATATCGTGACACCAGAAGAAATTGAGGTTCGACCTGACTTGACTTATGAGGAAGAACCTGTTCATATATTAGCTTACGAGGTGAAGCAACTAAGGAATAAAATTATTCCTTTGGTCAAAGTGTTGTGGAGAAATCACAAAGTAGAAGAAGCAACGTGGGAGCATGAAGAAGATATGCGACATCAATACCCTCATTTGTTCGTGCAATGAAAATTCGAGGACGAATTTTCTTAAGGGGGAGAGATTTGTAACATCCTAAGTAACGGGTTAGTGACTAAATTGTAAGAATTCAGAATTTGGTGATTAAAGTAGAATAGTTATATAGTTTAAAAATAATTGTTAGTAAATATGAAATGAATTTAAGGACAAAATGGTCATTTGCAAGGAAAAATAATAATTAAAATTTTTTTATGGGGTTATATTATAACCACGTGATGTTTCTAGATTCCTCTCATCTCTTCTTCCTTCTTTCTTATCTTCTTCACTCTTCTCTTCTTCCAATCGTGAAGACCCAAGTTTAAGGTAAGAATCTGAACCTTGGTAGTTTCTTTGATGTTTAGCTTGGAAATTGAAGTTTGGATGTTATATAAGCTAAAGGAAAGCTTATATGACATTAAGACAACAAGATAAATGTTTTAGAGATAGATTTGGAAAATGAGTTTTTAGATGAAATTTTGATATGGATGAGTTTTTGAAGTTTGAATAAGATTTTTGACTTGTCAATAAGCTAACTAAGAAGTATGAGGTGTTAGAATTCAAATTAGAACATGTTGGAATTTGGGTTAAATTCTTAAACTCTACATGGAGAATTAGATTTCTAAGTTTTAGAAGTATTTAATGGATAATAATTAGTTTAAGTAAGAGTATGCAAGTTAGGAAATAAGAAAGGGGATGATATATGAAGTATTAAGCTGAAAAGAGTGGATTTTCGGGCATAAAAGAGGATTCTAGGCAGAGTGTATCGATGCATATTCATAGTGCATCGATGCATAAAGTTTAAAACCCAGAAATTATTTGAAGGTGTATCGATGCATTGGTAATGCATCGATGCACTCTTTTAAAATAGAAACATCGAATGCAATTAGTGCATCGATGCATAAGTCATGCATCGATGCATCCCAGTAATAATACAACATCGAATGCATTTTATGCACCGATGCATCAGTAGTGCATCGATGCATACCTTCATTAAAGGAAGAAATTGGCTTTTCTATGAGTCTAAGGAATGATAGTTTAGAATATATTAATTAGTATACTGATAAGTATCATTGAATTATTATGTAGATACTGAGCCTACACGAGTTCGGGAACAATCTACAAGTAGGATCGATCGAGGAAAAGGAAAAGAAATATAGGTGAGTGCATATGCATAGCATAATTATAGAAATATACTCAATTCTAGACTTGTGATAAGTCTAGATTTTATATCTTGGTACATGAGCATATTCTGTATTATGAGACATGACATGAATTCATATAAAATGCATTATATGACATGAATATGCGGGAAAAGTTATGAGCTATGTGAAAAGGTAAGAATTTACATGTCTACGCGATATAGACTACGTGAAATGTAAAAGCCCATGTTATGTAGATGAAAACTATAGGTATAGTTGGCATGCCAAGGGTAGAGGGTCTACGCGGTCCTTCGGGACAATATTTTACGCGGTTCTTCGGGATATATATATATTCTTTGGAACATGTGTGAAGTCTGGTGAGACACATATGTGATCTCTAGCATATGTATATGATTCTTAAGGAATTCTATGTGGTCCTTATGGACATTATTATATGGCACTACGGTGCAATTCTACGCGGCACTTCGGTGCATTTATACGAGCTGTGGTGACAGCATAGTGCACAACCTCACATTACTCAGATACCTTAGGTTCTCAATATAATATCATGGGCCAATAAACTCATTAATACAAATTCATGAATGTTAAAGTAATATGCTTACAGGTAAGGATAATGGTGATGTAAACTACCTTGATTAAGTATAAGCTTTCATCTCATTTCATATCATTATGACATTTTCATTACATTGCCTGGTTATTATTATTACATTGCCTCACTAAGTCGATGACTTAGCGTGTGAGTGTTTCACACGTAGGATCCGAGAAAGTAGACGAGACAGGTGAAGCAGCTTGACAGCATTACTCCTGCAACCACCAGATCAGAAGCAACTTAATCAGTAGGTCATTTTGTTATGTAAATGGCAGTTGGCATGTAATTAAAGGGTTAAGTTGTGTATGCTCTGAATATTTTGGTAAACTTATATTACAATATGTATATTATCGTATTTTCTTAATATAAGTTCAAATATTTTGCTATTATTGGCTAAGAGTTGTGTTTTAAAAGTCAATGTAATATCTCTGACTCATATCCGGGTCGGGTACGGGTTGGGGGTGTTACAAATACCTTGCGTGAGGAGATCGGTACTCTACGCGATAACGATGGTGCATGGCGTGTGGAGGTGTCTACTTTACGTGGTGAGGTTGCCACTCTACGTGAGATGGTAGTATCGTTGCAAAATGAGGTTCATACTCTATGCAACGAGGTAAGTTTAAGATTTTCCATATTTAACTTGATGATAAATTTACTCGTAATTTCACTTAGATTAAACTGTGTATTCTTTATCACTGTGAAGTTAGTATTTGTCTTTGTTTTGTCTTTTGGTTGAAAGTAAAATTGTTCGGTTGCTGCCAATTCTGCTAAACTGTGTATTCTTTAACACTGTGAAGTTAGTATTTGTCTTTGTTTTATCTTTTGGTTGAAAGTAAATTTGTTCGTTTGCTGCCAATTCTGTTAAACTGTGTATTCTTTAATACTCTGAAGTTAGTATTTATCTTTGTTTTGTCTTTTGGTTGAAGTAATACAATCCATTCAAGTTTCAATTTGCAGAAGAAGAAATAGTTTATTCTTGAAACTAATTTAGTAACACTGTTTTTGTCTTTTGTTTTGTCTTTTGGTTTCGCGTTGCGATTTTCATTTCGCGTTGCGATAGTCATTTTTCACGTTGTGATTTTAAGTTCCAGAAACTATTCTTCTTCTGCAAATTGAAACTTGAATGAATTGCATTACTTCAACCAATAGACAAAGACAAATACTAAGTTGACAGTGTTGCAAGTTTGAAACATATTTGCCTTTGTTATCTGATGCATTTTGTGAACTATGATAGAATAATGACTTAGGTGAATTCAATGCAAGTTTGAAACATATTTGTCTTTGTTTTCACTGTTTAAATATCATGTCTGTTTATTTACTGATATTTGTATTTAATTATTTAGTGGACCGATAAGGAGGATGCTTTACGTCGGGTTTTTCTTGCACGATAGAGTTCACGCATCAGACGACGTGCACGTGCTATTAAGTCTACGTACACCCCAATAGTGCGAAAACACCGCAAGAAGAAGCCCGACTCGCATGTCATCCCTCAAGAGTCCACTCCTATCGTTGAAGAGGCCCCTATCATTCCTCGAGAGTCCCCTCCCACCGTTCAAGAGGCCACTGTCATCGTTGAAGAGGTCCCTCCCACCATTCAAGAGTCGATTCACATGGCGTCATATTAGGATTTTGAGAACCCTCTGACGTGCCGGACATGATGGATTCAAGTTGGCTCTCGTATGAGTTACCGGCCAGTACCATACCGGTATCTGAAGTGGAGAGGTGACAACTACCAGACACAATTCTGGATAACACCCTTTGGGCTAAGACCGCAGTTGATTTTTATCTACATGAGCGGAGCCAGGGGTGTTTCACTGACATATGCAAGCTCAACGATGATATCTATTTGTTGCTTGATCGGTCTTGGTGGGGCGTATTATTAGGGGTCGAAGACAATGGCTATTTCGATGGAGGGGTAAGTCTTATATTTTTCTTATATTCAATTTGATTATTTTTTTTAAATTTATAAGTTACTAATATGTCTTTTTTATAAAATAGCATATCGATGCGTGGGTGTCACGTCTTCTAATAATTAGGAAACTTAAGGAAAATAAAAGAAATACACGATATACAATTATGCCGACGTCTTTTAACGCCGTTCACTTGAAGAATCAACGAGATGAGTCATTTGCGTTGGGCAATGGACAAGCTAAACTTTATCCTGCATGGTGGGAGGTCGATAAGGTTAGTATTTATTTTAGATTGAGTTTAAAGGTATTCATAAATAAGTGCGCAAATGAATGAATTATTACTTATGATTGCAGGTGTTTATCCCTGTTTTGGAACGTAAACATTGGTTTCTCGTCGAGCTTCAGCTCCCATCCCTTAAGGCAATAGTATATGACAGCATGATAAATTACATACTATTGGCTGATTTAAGAGATATTATTAAGGGATGGAGCTCTCATTTGGCTAAATTCTTGGATACGATAAATTATTGGACGTTTCGGAAACAAGAAGCCAAAGAAGCTCAATATTACATTTAGCAGAGATGAGACCGCACCACAACAAATGAAATGACCCAGAGGGGATTGTGGTCCTCTCGTATGCTTGGCGTTGGAGCGTTTGATCACAGGAAGTATAAAATATCTACCTCCCACCGATAGAGATAGAGCTGCAGTAGGCTTGTGGTTTCGACATTATATGGCTAGATCGATATATACGAGATGCTGCCTACCTGCATCCGCGTTATAAAAATGTCCATAAACAATTGGTAAGTTTATAGGCTTGTGGTTTGAAAATGTTTGGTTAAGTACCTAGAATTCAATAATTTGATGTTTGTAGGTTTTAGATGTGTAGAGAGTGTTGTTTGAGCAAATATTTGGTTTCTGCAGGTTAATCTCAGAAGTGAGCTGCGTGAAAATGATGTATGGCTGCAAAAGTTGATTCAATAGTAGATGAGGAAATAAGAATTATTGCTTATTTTTTGATTGTTTAATTGATTTGTAAAAGATGATTTGTAAAAGTTGATTTGTTTAATTGATGTGAACATAATTCTTATTTGTGCTTGTTTAATTGATTGAAATATAATGGTTGATTTTGTTGATTTCAATCTGCATTATGCTGAAGGCAAAAATGACTATCGTAATGCGAAATGAAAATCGCAACGCGAAATGAAAATCGCAACGACAAAATCGCAACGCGAAACTAAATTCGCATTACGATTTTCATTTCGCTTTGCGATTCCCTCGTTGCGATTTTCATTTCGCATTGCGATTCTCTCGTTGCGATTTTCATTTCGCATTGCGATAGTCATTTCCGCGTTGCGATAGACATTAAGATGATTGCGAACGTCATTTACGTGTTGCGATAGTCAAATGATTGCCTAATAAGTGATAACAACTGAACAGATCATAGCAATTTTCAAACTCAAGTTACTAATACATGCCTAACTGAAAATGTTAAAAGTTCATACATAAAATCTACATAATACAACGTTTGCATTTAAAAATCACCTAAGTTAACAGTCCCAAAAGGTGAAGCCAGTTGTGATTGGGATTTTAAAGATGATTGCGATTTTGATTGCCTTTTTCTTGACACCATATGAGCTTTGAATTTTGATGAGGATCCATATTTTGGTAGAGGAAAAGATGATTGTGATGGCACTGGTGATCCACATGTCAACCTTGTATGACCACTTTCCTTGCACCGACTACATGTCGATCTCTTCTTCTCTTCACCCTTAGACGGTATACGATCGTGACTTTTTGGTCGGTCAGGTAGCCTTCTATCCATGGCTGGTGGCAAAACTGTTTGTATGTCATCTGGTATGTCCCACTCAGAAGGATGTGGAATAGGGTAGACAATCTCGCCATAAGTCTGTCGATATACTTCTGTAGTGTAGCAATCCATAGCGTATGCGCTTGAATCATCTTGGTTTAGATGAAGAGAAACTTTTATAACATGGTCACACGGATACCGATGTTTGCCATTTCATACAACTACACGTCTTTGCATTTAGATCTACAAGCCCATTTAAGTTATTATCCAGTACTTCAAACAAAGTGTTTGAACATGGTTCAACTCTCCATGACGTTGACTTCACAACAGTTCGTTATCTTTTTTTGTCCATGGTGTAACACGATGTTCCAATGTTCCTGTAAATTTAAATAAATAATACTTAGTAAAATATATGACAAGTTACAAATTTAAAGAAATAATACCTTGCATGGTTTCTTTTCTTGTAGTACCACTGTTGAATAGAGGCTCAAAAAACTCCATTAACATAGTAATGGTAATTTCTGGGAATGACGACTTAGAGCGTTGATTGATGCACTATTAGACGTCATGAAACCATATCTTGCTCCAAGTTGATGTACTCTTGACCATCTTTCAAACCCGACATCTTCTAGTGTTTGAGCACACTGAGGCAAAACACGTCTTAACAGTTTATATGCTTATTAAAATCCACTTCCGATAAGCTTTTACAGCCTTCCAGTATGTCCATTTATGATTTTTTATACCAGCAGACCTTGATTTTAGATTTCTATACAAATGAACACCATAAAGTCCATGAAAAGCATCTGGAAAACACCTTCTAACATCGTTGTCAATTGAGTTTGCCCTATCGGATATGATTGTCAGATTGCTAATAGGACCTATGCAATCCCTAAGATGCCCCATAAACCATGTCCATGAATCAGAGGTTTCAGATTTGCCAACCCCGTAAGCTATTGGCAATATCCCATTGTTAGCATCATGGCTACTGCTAATAAGTTTACTCCAAGGTATCGACCTTTCAAATGTGCTCCGTCAACTATAATAACTGGGTGCATGCAAGTAATAAACGAACGAATCTACAAAATATATACACAAATATAATCATTTAAATGTGAAATGCATGTAACTAACAAAATGAGTCAACAGAATTATATTGATTTACTAACCGCAGCACCAATGGCGATAAACACAACTCAAAGCGTCCATCTCTATCTGTTTTGATATGAGTTACCGACCCATGATTTTCAGCTTTAAATTGTGACAATAAGCCGGCAGTTGGGCAAACGATGCTTCTGGCGACCCCCTCAACAATTCCAAGGCATAACATTTGGCTCTCCAAGCTTGAGAATATGATATACTAATCTTGAACCGAGCATCATGTTAGTCATAATTTCATGTCCCGATATACCCTGCCATTCAAAAACATTAACTCAGCCAGAAAACCACCCAACACCTTTTTGTTTGCCTGTCTATGGTGAGGAAAAACTTGGGTTCTTGAACATGTATGTTTATCATAAAAGTCCTAACTTGAAACATTTCGCAATCTTTTATCCTCTTTGCAATCATACGCCACGTACAGTTTTTTGTCAATCATACACCTTGTTTCGAAACGATCTTTGCTTGATTTGTTAACTTTTAGTTGATAGCCATCTTTCACACATTTCGTATACAAAGCTATCTTCGAGTCTTCCTTTGTATCAAACATCATCTTTCTTGATACGAATAACTTTTGTGTAACAATCAACTGCTTTCTTTACCAACTCTTCTTCCGGTATCTGAAGTAATTCTGGCATATTCCAGTTATACTCCCGTGGCATTTTCTTTTCTTCGGGGATTTTTTCTTCTTCTTTTTCTTCTTCAGGATTATATGAATTACAGAATGGATGTTCAACATGTTCATTCACAGTCGTAACTTCCTCCTCATTATCATCAACAACATTTTCCTCGGCAACGGCTGTTTCATCATCAAAATTCGGGTATTGACCAATATCAAAATCATTACACGTAGGGTCTGTTTCTTCTTCTGAAACATCATCAAAATCCGAGTATTGACCAATATCAAAGTCCGGTATTGACCAAGATCAAATTTGAATACTGACTAGTACTCACAATTTTTTCTGTTGGCTTATCATCGTCTAATTGTCAATACGAAAATCGAAATTTGGTGCTGAAAGTTGATTGGGATTTGGATTAGAGAAAGGTTGTGGGTTTTGAGAAAAACTTAGTTGATTACTACCCGCTACTGACCCAACAATACTACTTCTAGGTTCAACAACATACAATGTAACATCATCACTTGAAACACTAATGTAAGCAATGAATCGTTAACATCTTCATTGTCGGTTAACAAATAAACTTTACCATTTCTCTGATAAGATAGCCTAAATCCACTTAGGGGCTCTAAATTCAATTTCTTTGAAACACGTAACATTAGAGTTTCATAAGTTAACTTTTTAATGACAGTTTTAGTTGAAGATTCATGGGTAAAGGCATATATTGTAAAACACCATGAACATTCTCCCATGACCCTCCAAAACACAAATCTATCCAAACATGATCAACATTAGATGATTTCATGGTTGTAAATTAATTTACTAAACAAACGAGCTGCGAAACTAAGACCTGTTGCCAGATGGGGAAGGATGTAGGAACGGATATAGGAACGGATGTCACCGGAGAGAGTGATAGATGGAGATGGAATGAGTTGCGATTTAGGGATTTAGGTTATGAGTTGTTGCTGCTGCGTAGATATATACACAAAAAATTTGTGTTGCGAAACTAAAACCTGTTGCGAACTTTGAAAATCGCATTGCGATTCTGTATTATCTCGTTGCGATAGTCAGAATCTCGTTGTGAAAGTCAGAATCGCGTTGCGAAAGTCCGAATCGCATTGCGAAAGTCAGTATCGCGTTGCGAAAGTCAGTATCCCGTTGCGATTTTGTATTATCGCGTTGCGATAGTCAGTATCGCATTGCGATTTTCCAAATTCGCATTGCGATTTACTTATTCGCATTGCGAATTGGGAAAATCGCAACGCGAAATTGGAAAATCGCATTGCGATAGTCATAATCGCGTTGCGAATCTGGAAACTGATTTGCGATAATGGAGATCGCGTTGCGAATTAGCGATCGCATTGCGATTTTGTTGGTCATTTTGGCAAATCCGGAAAAAGTTGGTTAAAATCGTATATTATATGGAATTTTTGGTCACTGAGGTTATTTTCTCATAAAAAAATTCAAATATATATTAGTGCATGAATCAAGTGAATTTCGTGGTAATTTATTTTTGTTTTTGGGATCTCGAGTTTAAACACCATGAATATTAGGAGTATGAATGTTCAATATTAAATGATTATATAGTATCTTTAAACAAATAGTACATTTTACTTACTTCAAATTAATTAAATATCGATGGAATGCCGTTGACTTTTTGTCATTAAATTCAAGAGAATAATGTTTTGATCACTTGTGCATTCAAAAGCCTACTGGTGTAGGCAATTGGTGCGGCCAAACGTGGTCGTTGACAGGACTAACCAAATGTGCATGAGTTTCTTTTGGAATAACGAGGATGAGTCGGCTAAAGGGGTTCGGGTAAGGGCATATCCAACGCGGTAAGAATGTGGCGCATATTTTCATTTTGGAGTGGTCCAGTGCTGCGTTAAATTCATCTTCACTTTGAAGAAAAATGAAACTGCACGCTACATATAAATTCATCCGTCCACCGAATCTTTGTTCAATCTACCCATCCGTTAAGATTTTAATGACACAGTTAAAATTAAACAAAAACTAAACATTTGATATGATTTTAAAAAATAAAACTTTAAATACTAAAACATATTAAAACTAATAATTTAGAAACTAAACACATAATTTACCCTAAAATCAATCAAATCCTAATCACATGTCTGGTGTGTATATTGACCAATAGTTTTT
Source organism: Hibiscus syriacus (assembly GCF_006381635.1). Lineage (NCBI taxonomy): Eukaryota > Viridiplantae > Streptophyta > Magnoliopsida > Malvales > Malvaceae > Hibiscus > Hibiscus syriacus. The sequence goes on along the minus strand of NW_024063071.1, from coordinate 936,105 downwards.
ATTGTCATTTGTTCTGCATCTGACATAGGGGTGGTTAATTTGGGACAGTTTCAATTCTCCCAACAATCTTTTCTTATTCATTGATGCGTCAGAAGCCCTGAGATTCTGGCCTCAAAAGTACAGTTTTTGAATTGAAAATTGAACTAGGAATTACTTAACATTTTCAAATTCAAAACCCAAAAAGGCACAAATTTACAAAATTTGCCCAAATCTTCATTCAAAAACTCATAAATTTGGACAAAGTTCTATCTGTTTACATTCTACCAAAGAGATCAAAGGGAGAAGAGAAGGTTTCAGAAAAGACAACTTATCACAGTAATCAGTACGAACACCCCATTCGATGAACATGAACACGGTCCCTCAGAATTCCGTTGTACAAAGCAACCCTATTCGCCGGCATTTGGTTTCTGCAAATTCCGTCAACTTTCGATCCTGATCTTCCTGCAATCAACTTCTTCTGCTGCTCTTTCCTATACTCTTCCCCATCTCCACTTGTTTCCTTCACATTCTCAGCAAACTTCACCTTCTTATTCTTCTTCTTCTTCTTGTCCCTTTTCTTTCCATCTACCCCAAAAAAAACATTAAATCAATCACTCAAGACATAAAGAACGAAAAGATAAAAAAATCAAAAGAACCCAAGAAGCAGTACCTGAAGACAAGCAAGAACGAAGGGTTTGTTTCGAAGAAGACGATGGTTTTTTCCTTGAAAAAGTAAGGAAAATAAAGGTGCTGGAAACAACCATGGCGGTGGCCAAGACCAAACCCTGTGAACATATCCCCGACGACATGGCGGCCGGCGCCGAACTCAGCCTCCGTTGGCGTTGAAGAAAGACAGAAGAAAAAGAAATAGGCGTGAGAATCTGGAGTTGTCCGGCATGATTTCAGCTTTTATAAGGCGTTAAAGAAAGAAAGAAGAAGAAGAGCACCACATGAACAAGGCAAAGCTCTTTGCGTCAACAGAGTCCTTGGACTTCTAGAACGAAGAAAAGTGTCAAAATAATTATTATTTGGGTAAACTACACGTTTATCTTCTAAACTATTATTTTTATTCTGTTTTGATATCTAAATTTTATTTTTTTAATAATCGTACCTAATATTTAGTTTAGATTTCAATCTGATACCATGCCTTTAAAATTTTAATGATGACATTGACATATTATCGAAAGATAACTCTACCTCATCATTGAAAAAATAAAAATCTCACGTCAATAATTATGTTAATTTTTTAACGATGGGTACCAAATTGAAACATAAACTAAACGTTAGGTATGATTTTAAAAAAAATTTAGGTACTAAAATGAAACAAAATAAATAATTTAGATATCACAAGTGTAGTTTACCCTTTTTATCTTCTTTTGTCAGAATAAATTAATCAAATTGGGAATGTGTGAATTAAATTGTTTAGCGTATTAAAAAAACCAAACATTCTAATGTAATCTCTTAATTGTCCGGTTAGGAAAAGAATTTGTTCACATTGGTTAGAAAACTTTTATTAAGGAAATATATTTAATTATTTTTGTTAGTTAGAATTCTTTTTTTGTTCAAATTAATTTAACTTTTACTAACATTTTTTTAATTAAATAATTATAAACGTACCATCAATATATTTGTAGTGTTCGACTCTTATCAAAAGTCAGTAAATTTTTGTAGAGGAGTCTTTAATGTTTTATCCCTTACATAAGTCCTTTAATGAAGAAAGGGTGTGAACTAGAGGTTAGTTGTGCCAAGTGTGTAGAGACGAAAACTTTGAATCATACTTTATTATATTATCTTGTATTCACGTTAGATTTATAAAAAAAAAAGATCTCTTGATTTTTTTAAAACATTTTTATAACTAATAAAAGAAAAAGACAACTATTGATGATAAATATTGGGAGATGAAGGTAGTGGTTGGATATGACGGTTCACCTCCTTTAGTTTAGATGGAGAGTTACGATGCATAATTATCAGAGGTAAGATCATGATCTGAACTTAATCTCGTATACCTGAGGTCGAGAGAGAAAAGAAGAGAGCTTGAATATTTTAGGGGTTTCTTCTTTAGGAGAGATGTGGAGCTTCTTATATACTTGCTATCATTCGGGTTATATAGCATTAGTGAATTATTATGAATATAGTATACAAATAGGTTGTTTTAGGTTTAGGGTTTAGGGTTTAGTCGACGAGGGTGACAAAGTGGGTTAAGCTATCTTGTTTGAGTGGAGGGAGATTTGCTTAAGAGTTACGATTCTGCTCTAGAGTTGATGGATCATAAAGCGTCGAGGGTCGTGTCATTCCGACATTAAATTTTGTGAGATCTTTGAGCTTACTAAAAGAAAAATAATGAGCCAATGTAACTCTCGTCCCTCTTAGGTGAAGGAACACTCGGCAATCACATAATTTAAGACTAATTTTTTAATGAGAATTTTTTGGATAATTCAGATTTTTATTATCCAAATAGCAAAATGCTACAAAATACAATTAGTGTTCGTATAACAAACAATTACATAAAAAAATTAGTGATCTTCTATACCCCAATGATTGTAAAGAGTAATATTCACATTATCTACTCTATTGAATTTCCTACCCTTAAGTTGAATACATACAATTTCTTTGATGATCTTTAGCAAAGCAGTAGCAGTCCTTGATCGACCTTGAAACTGTCTTCGGCACCTTTCTTTCCATAGCAAATAAATCAGTGCGTTCAAAGCAATTTTCATAACAATGGATATCATTGACTTTCCTTTCCATTTAGTGCACGCCATAGCCAAAAAAACATCCCAAGAGCAGGCTGTAAAAACCAAACCAGAAAGAGAAGATTTGCTCCCACAAAAAAAGCAGCAGTTGGGCATAATAAGAAATGTGTTCACGTGTTTCCATTTCAAAGTTACATAAGACGCATGAACTTTCATTGATAAGCCCAATTCGGTGAAGTCGTTCCTTGGTTGGGAGTTTATCTAGAAGGGTCATCCAAGTTATCAGACTATATTTAGGTATGTGTAGTGGAAACCATACAAATTTTTGTCATGAGACCTTATGCTTTTTTCCCCGGATAGAATCCCATATGGAACTCGCTGAATTAACACCCGAAGAGAAGAGATTACGCACCTCAGGTCTCAGTTTTAATGAGAATTGATTTGAGGAAGTCGTATGCATTTGTCAGTCTTCGATTCCAACTCCATAACGAGGAAGTGTGTGTCTTGATGTGTCTGAGGGAGGAGATTTTAGGTAAAATTTTACATTTTCTTAATTCTATTTAAAGAGAAGATTATAGGTAACTTATTCTTTTTATCATAGCATCTTCAAACTCACATTTTCTTCTCTATATTCAGGTTATCTTTAAAAAGTTTTCTTCTTTTCTCAAATTTCCTCTCTTCAAAAAGAACATTAATAAATATAATTCGAATATTCTGAATGCATTCCCCTTCATATTTAAATTGACATTATAAATTAATAGAAAATTATGGGTTATACATTATTAATATTTTTGAAATTTAATTAAAATTTGAATTTGGTGGACTTAAATTTAATAAGGTATAATACTAAAATTGACCACCAACATTTATCAAAATAGTCATTTTGTCATATATTCTATTTTTTTTTGGAGTATTTTGGCCCCAATATTTTATTTTAGGATATAAAAACTCCTAACATTTGACAGAATAATCACTTTGTTCCTTATTCTTTTTTTTGGGCATTTTAGCCCTCAATGTTTATTTTAGATTAAAAAGTTTTCTATTTTGGAGTGTTAATCATGTGATAACTAATGGTGATAACTAATGGTTTTATCTATAGAGGGATTTTCCCCAAATTGAAACGTTGGGGGCTAAAATGCTGCAAACAAAAAATAAAAGTAAAAATAATAATTTTGGTAAACGTTGGGGCTATTTAGGGCATTATTCCAATTAATAAAGACAGAAGGCAAAGAGTTGTTCCACGTGGTGGCCAGATGGTTTGAGCATACCAGCCGAGCACCACGTTTTGAATCAGCGATGTGAAGCCTCGACCCGACACAAGATTTTGACATTCTTCTGATCAACGTGTAGGAACCTTCCTCCTCATGCAACCCAACAATCTTCCACATCTGTCTTTGTCTCTGCTGCTGTTAGGAAAAAAAATAATTCAATTCCAATGATTCGACCCTTTTTGTAATTTTACGAGCTTATCAACTATTAATTTAAATAAAAAAATAAAAAGATTACAGTGGTATATGATAATGGTAAAAAGATTGTATTTTTGAAAGGGATGGGACTGGGGACTACCCCTAATCACCATTCTTTCCTGGTAGATAATTATCAGACTCCAATCAACCATCGAAATAATATGAACCAGAAATCAATGTTTCAGGTTCAGTGTTTTCAATAGTTTCTGGTTGTCAATCAGTATATTCAAAAGGCCTAAGAAATTGTTGCATGAACCATGAGAAAGTTGTGGATGAAATCACAAGATTTCAATCAGAAATTTAAACAAACCAAAACTAATAGATGATCAACAATAACCGCATAAAACATAAAACGATCAGATAACACAATACTAGTTTTATTATACCAGTCAGCACTAAAATCACACCACGGTATCACAGTTGTTTAGGTTCAGATATGAGCAATACGTAGGAGAAAAACAAAAGCAACACAACACTGGGACTCTGCAGACTAGAACACACAAGATTTAGAGTACCCACTGAACCAGACAAGGTAAGCTATTATAACTTAGAACAAAGCAAAGATCCCCTAAGTAGTGAGGATAGGTGGGAGATAATCGGATTTGGCACCAAGAACACGGGCCTTCGTGTCTGGGAAACACTCAGTTCCTGGCAATTCAGTGACGGTTCCATCACTAGAAACGCCGATGGGATAGCGGAGCAGGTGTCCAGGCAAGTCTCGCTCAAGTGACTCACTTGCATATAGATCCCAATATCTGTCGGCAATCTGGTTCACCTTAGTGACACATTCTTCACTTTCTGGTGTGAGGAATGTATCATCAAGCATGCCAAGGTGCTCATACCACAGTGCCAAACGGAAACCATGGATCTGACCTCGTGCTGGTTGCCTAACTGATAAATGATATGGTTGATAGGCTCCCATAGCTATCTCGGTGTCTCTGGCACCATCCATAGATCGCTGGTTGATGTTGGCTGATCCAATTATTATGTATTCATCATCGACTGCAGAGCCCAAAACAAAGTCAAATGAGAAGTAGGTACTAAAAGAAAAAACATAACAAAAAACTAAAGAGAATCTCATCACCTACCAATCATCATTTTTGCATGAACATAGATCATGAAACGACGGGCTTCCTGGGCTCTGGCATAATCTGTATCAGCCTCTGGTCTTTCAGAAGGTTCGTATTCTCCACTATTCTTAACCTCTCTGTTCCCAAGGCAGAAAAATGTTAAATAGTTTCTAGGATTCTCCTCACGACCATTGGCTCTGAGAGCTTCAACGATATCTTTATACATCATGTCCATGGTCCTTCTGCCAATCTAATATTGCCTGAACTGAGGCACTCTCTGGGATTCCTTCCGGCCACATGGGGAGAACAACATAAACTGTAAACCTCTCTCCAGCATTGATCTTGCTAACAATTTTAAGTGAAAGTTCTTTTGGAATCAGATGCAAAGCATTAATATCCTCAGGCTTGATGTCATCATGACTCCAGTTAAAGGAGCTTCCGAGGAAATACTGATTTTCAATATAGATGTAATTCTTCGCTCGTCGGATAGCATTAATGTAGGCATCCTGAATACTTCGGTCAATGATATTGTCCTTGCCACTCACAAGGCCAACCTTGGTTGCATCTTCAGGTGAATCAGGGAAACCAAAAGCTGCCCCACCATCAATTGATCTAAACAACTGTACGTTCCAAGTTTCATGGTCATCAGGAAATGTAACTGGAGATGGGGGAATGATGACATCTTCAAGATCCCTCAGCTGAACAAGCACATCTTTACCCCCTTGTCGTCTCCATCTTTGCTCAAAATTGAACAAGACATCCCAAGCAATTGGCCCTTCAAGTCGGGAGTGGATGTCATGCCAAGGTTCCCTTGGCCCACCTTTCGTGATTGAACCATCACCAAAGTTTGGCTGATGGAAATCATCATGGTGAGCAGTGTCCAAGGTCCTGAACAGGGAATGGAAAGGTGTGTCATATCTCCCATCACAAAGATCAATACCTCCAACAAAGCTCACAATTCTCCTTTTCTCTGGATCTCCATTAGGCATAGCAGCATCCACTACAATAATCTTCTGGTGATGAGTGAACATGGTAGATATCTGTAAATCCTGGACAAAACTTCCACCGTCATCTGGATTACGAGGGCATAAGACACAGTTGACCTCAGTACCCTGGAAGAATTTTTCAGTATCCTCATCATGGGTGCCCATTAGCCCGTCTTTCTTCAGCAAACCAACAGACGTTCTATCATCCCAAACAAGCATATTAACCCTGACACCTTCACTTGCTTTCTGTTTCAGCAATTCACCGAGAGTGATGTCTCCACCAGGCTTTGGCCTTCTAGAGTCTCTCACCAAAGTGATCTCCGTATAAACAGACCACCCGGTAATGTAGATCATGTGTTTAGCATTTGTGATAGCATCAAAAACATCTTCCCAACATCTGTGAGGCTCATAATACTTGCCTCCAGCCAGAGGAATTTGAGGAACAAATCCATCTGGGATATGAGCATCTTGGTACAGAAAAACTTTACACCCTTGTCTCTGTGGATAAAATGTATATGGAACTCCAGGAAATTTGCGACTTATGATACCGCGGTCCCAGTTGCGGTCCTTTGTCACAGGAAAATACTGGAGCTTAACATGGATTTTACCATTATTTTTTATGGGTTTCATGTCTTCATCCAGGATTTCAAGCCACCTATCAACTTCTTCCCCTTCTACGAGATCCTCAACAGGGAGATATGCTCTTCCAATCAGAGTGGCTCCAATAGGATTGTCATCTTTGACTGTGAATACCACATTGGTAGCTGGATGGGCACAGTAAATGTGAAAAGATTCATACCATCTAGGGTTGGAAATATCATTTTCTATTGTTCTGGTTTTTCCAACTCTAGCCCTTTCAAGATCAATAGATGCGTAAATCTTTGGAAGTCCTTCGCCAACATTAATAGCCTCTTGAACATGCGCCAGAAGCTGCAAGAAGAATTTCATCCACCAGATACTTAAACAATTCACAAAATGAGAGGACAGTTAAAGCAGAAAAGTCAGTGTTATATCATGAAACAGGCTAATACTATTTCCGAACCAGGTGACTAAACAAGACAAAATACTTGACAAAATTGCCAAAACAAAAGCAGAAAATATGTTCCAACAGCATGAATGAACAAGAGATGCAACCTTGCAATAAAAGGATGAATAAACCTTCTGATAATCCTCAAGAGACATCACCAACTATAAGCATATTTAAGGAGAGAAAACGCTAATGTAAAGGAGTACATATTTACATAAAAGAAGAGTAAAACATGTTGCCATCAAAAGCATCAAGAAATGTAATATGAGAGAAATGTTAAAGACAAGGATAAAAGGCAGAAACTCAGCCAGCTGATTTCCACTCCAAAGTGACAGGGAAGTCAAGGTTTAAAGGTCCATGTTTTTAAGAGCACCGATCATTATCTAATTACTACCAGGTCTAAGACGTGATAGCTGCAAAGAAAAAAGTACCACAAATAGGTACCAATTGCATTTTCAAAGACAAATGTTCATTTATTTCATTAGCCCTTCGATTTGCTCTCCAAGTTAATGAATTTACATAATTCGATTACAAGAGTGTCCAATTAGAATTGGCATTCAACTTATAGGTAATTCATATACACACACACTCAGACAAACATATGCATACACAAACATACCCACATCTTCCTCAGGGATATCCCAATACAAAAACACAATCAAAAGTGGGGAAAAAAAGTAAAGACAAAGAAATTGATACTTCCTTATTTTCTGAAAAAATAAATGGTTTTGAAAACGAATGCTAGATCAGAGCATCTTAAATCATTTTATTTCTTTAGAATCACCGAAATCGTCTCCCTATATTTTACAGAAAATCAGTTGTTTGACCGTTCAGAAGTGAATCCATTTCAGTACAAACTCACTTTCAACTAGTGTGAATCTTCGCTACTGGAATTACTGAAAAGGAATAACTTCATATCATTATGTAGTCCTCATTGATTTTCCTTAATACAAAGACCTAGATCTCATCTAATAATCCCACATCTGGAAAGATCCATATATCTATATAAATGTAAGTGATGAGATCATTCGGAATTCAGATTATCCAAAATCAAAGAGTTTTTATTTTATTTTTTTGAGAAAAAAATATCTTAATTTGTAAACTCGCAAGATCAAAACCCATCACAGATTTTTCATGATAGACAATTTTGGTTACTCTCAGGAAAAATGAACCGGCTGATTAGTCAACCAAAAAAGGTACCCAAAACAAAAATATAAAAGAAGCAGCAAGCAATGATCATTATCCAGCATATGAACTTATACCTTGCCGAAAAAGTTTCCAGTTCCACTATGAAGCTTATCAACTTCATAGATCGTAGCATGTAAATTCCCGTGGAGCAATTTCTCCGACATTTCTCAGCTAAAAAGGAACAAAACAAAGAGTAAAGAAAGTTAAATCAACCCAGATAAGGATATCGAGACAAGATAACTTTAAAAAAAAAAAGAGCGATGGAAACAGAGAGATTAAGAAAGAAGAAGAAAAGGGTAGTTTAAAAAATACCAAGTTCAGTGAAAGTAGATCTTGATCAGAGTAAAGATTGCTTTTTTTCTCTTACAGTAAGAGATCTTATCCCTATTTGTATTGGGATTTATAAATGAAAATAAGGGAAGGATATGGAGTGTAGTGTTGTAATAATAATGGATCTAAAGGCCGCCACGTGAGAAAATAGACCCGAAAAATCAGCCCCTGAAAATCTTCCGCGTAGAGGAAGATGTGGATCAGGTACAATGACATTTATTTATTTTATTGTGTTTAACTAATTCATTCAATAATTGGCTATTTGTTTACTTCAGAATGATTAAGCGTTTAATGATTCAAATATTAAATAATTCAGATGCTCTAAATGGTTTGGCTCTGAATATGACATTTTTGATAACTGTCTCTGAATGATTCAGAATGTACTTCTGTGTTGAATCATTCAGCACTGTTTTGCTGAATCAATCAACACTGAATCATTCAGAGGTACGAAACAAACACGCTGAATACTGAACGATTCAACATTCAACGCTGAATGATTCTATTAAAAGACAAACAAACATTCCCTAAATATGATCAAATAATATATTATACATTTTATTTATATATTATATTAATCGATCTTATAAGTGTATTTATGAATTAATATAATTGTATTTTTACTAATAATATTATAATAACAACAAGTTATAATAATAATAATAATAATAATAATATGGATGATGTTTCTTAGAATTTAACTATGGAAATTAACAGGTCTTTGTATTTTATAGAAATGGGTATGATGTTTCCTATAATTTAAACTATTGCAATAAATAAGAAGAAAATATTTTTTATTGTGCCATTTCCTTTTTTATATTGAAGATACAATTTTAATAATAATAAAAAATATGTTGAGATTAGGATAAAATACATGAATAATTTTTCAATTATATGATGTTTTTTTTTTGGTTAAGTCTTGAAAAATTATAAATCATCTAATTTTAAAAAGGGTAATAAATTGGTTTATTATCGTAAAAATATTGACGAAAAATGATACGATAACTAATAAAAATATATGAATAACACAAATCATTCAAATTTATATTTTACTTTAATTTGGTCTTAATTTTAACTCCAATTTTAATTTTCTACCAAACTAGTCCCTACTGTAAGTCAACTTCTATTTCTTTTCTCCCCCATCATCTTTCTCCACCGTTCAACTTTGGACAAATTTCGCACCACAAAGTGTTTTTTACTTTATTATAAAAATATTGATAAAGATGTAATTTTGTAATAGTCCGGAAAATTAATAGTAAAATCCTTGGAATCAGAGCATTTAGTGAATTCCATAAAGAGTTTATTATACATATTTTTAATATAAAAGACTATTTATTTAATGGGTAAAATATACAAACGGTCCCTAATTATAAGGTGTTATTTTGTTGAATCCCTCGGCTATTAAAAGTTACAAAGTAGTCATTTGGCTGTAAGATGTTACTTTGTTAAGTCCCCAACTATTAAAAGTTATAAAATGGTCACTTGTTTTTCAAACTCGTTATTTTTTCATTAAGAATTTGGTGGTCATCTGAACTGGACGTTATGTTTAGGATAAAATATGGTCATAGAACCGTTTAAGCTGTATTTTGTGGATCTATTCTCTATTTACATTATGTCGTCTAGTCGGTGTTTGAAAACATTATGTCGTCAAGTTAGTGTTTGAAAGTAATAATATTACCAATGATCATCATTAAAACATAATTTTATCATATCTCAAACAACATGTTAATATCCAACTAAAACGACAGTCAAATTTTTAACGAAAAAATCATGGATTCTGAACATATGAATAGTCAAATGACTAATTTATAACTTTTAATAGCCAAGAGACTCAATAAAATATCACTTATAATCAAGAGATCAATCATATATTTTGCCCTTATTTAATCGATGATTCAAATCATTCAATAAATAACTATTATATGTTGATATAATAATTGTCCGTCTTAAGTAAGAGATATAATCTTCATTCTAAGGTTTTATAATTTAAAAATATATGATATACTTAATTTGAATATATATATATATATATATATATATATGATATAAATATCATATTTTATAATTAGTTTTTTGAAAAATAATTAGTACAATTATTGTTTTGTGATGATGCACGTGGCGCACAGTAAGGAAAACCGTAAAAGCAAAAACGTCGAAAAGTCTCCTCATTGGCATATAAAGGATTGATTGCCGACAGAAATTTCCAGATCCAACGGCTGCCAAGAGAAAAGTAGTCCCATCATAGCCGTTGAAACGAAATTATATCAAGATAATGATTAGGGCAACGTCAAAGTTGTCAGCTTTAATTGTTAAACGCCACCTGTTCCTCAATCTTTTCTAATATGTATATGCTGTTAAAAAAGCAGTATCAATTTTATTATTGGTGTGTATAATAAAATCGGTAAAATTTATAGAAAATATTATTATTTTTATCGATTTTATTATTATTTAGATATTTTATTGAATTTTTTAACAAAATCGATAAAATCGCTACCGATTTTATTATTATTATGCATAATAAAATCAGTAAAAATTATTGAAAACATCATCGTTTCTATTAGTTTTGTTATTATTTTGGTATTTTATCGGGTTTCTTAACAAAACTGGTAAAAGCGCTACTGGTTTTGTTATTTTTTACCGATTTTGTTATTGTTGGACATTTTACCGAAAATGTTAAAAAACATTAATGTTTTAGGTAGAAATAATAATGTTTTAGGTAATTTTTACCGATAAAAATATACTTTTTTAATGACAAAATTAGTAAACACAAAAATTTATTTTTAACATTTTGTCCAATATAGTTCTCAAACATTAAGTTTCCAAAACAGTGTCGATACATTGATAGTAAGTATTGATTATTAAAACATCGAAGTCAATTATTATAAAGTAATAGGTAAAATATACCGGTTTAATGAGATAATATGTAAACATATGTGTCGATACATTTTCTAAAAGTATCAACCCAAAAACATCGAAACCGATAATCATAATGTAATAGGTAAATTTACAATGTAACCGTTATAAATATATCGGTTTTATGATAGAATATATCAACATAATGTATCGACACAAATTTAAAAAGTGTCAATATATTTTGTCTAGAATGAATGTCAAACGATGTGCACACATAAAGTGTCTATACATTTATTAAAAGTATCGATCTCAAAAGCATCGAAACTAATAATTACAATGTAATAAGTAAATTTACAATGTACCCAGTAAAAATATACCGATTTTATGAGAAAATAGGTATACATAATGTATAGACACGTTTTAAGTTTGTGTCGATACATTTTGTCTAGAATGAATGCCAAACGAGATGCATGCATAAAGTGTCGATACATTTAAAATTGTATCGATCCCAAAAACATCGAAACCGATAATTAGAATGTAATAGGTAAATTTACAATGTTACCGGTATAAATATACCGGTTTAGTTAGAAAATGTCAATATAAGCGCTACCTAATATGTTATTGTACTTGATAATATTTCCGGTTAAATGACTACTTTATTATATAAGCGCTACCTATTACATTATATAAGCGCTACCTAATATGTTATTGTATTTGATAATATTTCCGGTTAAATGCCTATTTTATTATAAAAGCGCTATCTATTACAATATATAAGTGCTACCTAATGTGTTATTGTACTTGATAATATTTTCGGTTAAATGATATAACATAACCGATATAAATTTTAATCAGTCACTTGTTTAACCAATCACGTTGTTTTTTAACCGTTTTTTAAGCACTGCACAACAGAATTTCCCTTAAATTTAGGTTTTATTGACTATTTGTCTTTAAAATATGCAGTTTTTTAATTTAATATTTAATGTTATTTTTTAAAGTGTATTTAAATTTAAATTTTCTTTATCAAATTATTCTCTAATTTTTTTTAAATGTTTTATCTCTTAATATTTACTTTTATTATTAATTTTATCCCACAAATTAAAAAGATAAACAATCTATTTAATCGATTGTTTATCTTTGTATTTTTATTTATTATTCAATTATTTTTAATAAAAATAATACAAATGTTATGTTTTATTTTTATTTTAGTGATCCGTCGTTAGATTTATTTGTTGATTTAATGAAAATAATTATCATAATATGATATAATAATTATGTTAAATAATGTATGCCATTAAATTTAACCATTAAATTAGAAAATTTAATTTTGGGTTTGAATTCGAATAAAATACGATATCAATAAAATTTATGTATGAAATTAAGAATAAAAATATTTATATAATAACGAATAAAGTTTGTATATATATATACGTGTGTGTTTGACTTTATTTTTAAATATTAAATCCAATGCTCCAATTGATATGGATTCTAACCCAATCGAGTTGGATTGCAATTTTTTTAAAAACAGTAAATTACATATTTATTTACTCAATTATCATTTTAATTTTATTTTAATCATTCAATTATGTTTTGAAAATTTATTATTTATTATGCGTTTTGATTTTAATTTGGTTACTTATAATTGAAAAATATCAATAACGTTAATGTATCACCTGAAGAAATTCCATATCTTCATTGAAAAATAAAAAAATCAATTAAATTATATTAATTTTTAATAGCAGGTGAGCAAAACAAAATTAAGACATAAAGTAAATAATAATTAAGTGATTAAAATAAAATTATAGTGATAATTAGGTGACTAAATACATAGTTTAACCAAGAAAGAAACAAAAAGTTCGAACGACGGACACAATAACAAACCAGCAAGTCCCCTGATCTCCGTCTCCGTACCCGACAGAGAAAAAAAGAAGAGATACGGAAGTATTTGATAGAGGCGGATAATCTCATCGCGATGATTCTCGCAGTGTTATTCGCTAACTCTGAAGGGAATATCCTAGTTGAACGGTATGTCTTCCCCAGATCATACCCTCATATCGCTTCTGCATTTTTTTATTTTTATTTTTATTTTTTCTACTATGCTCTTTCTGTGTTCTAGTTTGTTGAATTAGTTTGTAATACTTGAATCTGCTCTATATAGATGTAGTTCTTTAATGGATCTTTGGATTTTGTTACGGAAAACGAATATTTTTATTTTACTTTCTGATGGGATTTGGTAGAGATTGGAAATGGGTGAGGTTTGGAAAACACATGATCTGTTGTGGCTTTAGAGGTAGAAGTAGAAACAAACAAGAATGATGGGGATATGAGATGGATTCAGACAAATGGTGTTGCCTTTGAGTTGATCAAATGATCATTCCCCCAATTGCCAATGAAATCCTACCTTCTCATATTTTTTTAACCTTTCCTGGGAACGGGATTTGGGAATTTGAACCTAGATTAAACCTCTGATATCAACTTAATAAACAAGTTAAGAGAATACTATCTAATCCAAGTTCAACTGAGGTCCTAAATCAAATCAAAACATATAAGGACCATAAGTTCAAATGTCTTGGAGAGTGATCACAACTATTCTTGTCATCCATATAACAATAACAGAAAAAGAGGCATTTGATTACATTTCCACGACTTTCTGTTTCCTAATCCCAAGAATCCTACAACTAACAATGGTCTCAGTCCTGTGAGAGTGAAGTAGCTTGTACATCTATAAATTATTTTTCTTTGTTGCTGCATTTCGATATTGGTATGTCCTTTTGAGGAATGTGTAGTTGAACTTCCAAATGAGAGTTCAGCTTGATATCTTATCTCTTATTGATAACATAGTTGAGCATTGCCTCTGGGATTATTTTATATTGCAGCTTTAATGGTGTTCCTGTTGAAGAACGGTTGCATTGGAGATCTTTCCTAGTTAAACTGGGAGCGGAAAATCTTAAAGGTGTTAAGAATGAAGAGCTGCTTGTTGCTTCTCACAAGTATGAATATCCTTCTCCCTTCATCCATTTTCTACTTTTGTATCTATCTTATAGCTATAATGCATGTTTTCCATCTCTAAAATGCCTTCAAGAATTATTCAACGGGGAATGGTTTCTGGGGTGGTCGGAAGGTTTAAATCTGGAGTAAATGATGTTTGCTACTACCAGAAAGCTTTATTGATCAGCGTGAAATGATTGCATTTGCCATTAGCACAGAATTGCTATGATCTTAGAAGTTTTATAGGCTTGCACCCAAACTTACCAACAAGGATGTATCCCGCAGCAAGCATACCATTTTATTTTAGTTCTGATGTTGAGGTGTTACACATGTAGCTAAAGTTAACTAAGTTGTAGATAGCATAATCAGCTGATCAACAGGCCTGGTTTACTGGATTCCTTTCCCAAACTTCCATCTTTATTCATGAAGCCTTGTAACTTCAATTACAGGAAAACCTGTTCTAAGAGTAAAAGAAAAACATTCACTCTCTACTCTGGAGTTGGGATGTGCTTTTGGCGGCCAATGAATCCTAATTCAAAATACATTTTTCAAGCAGTAGCATTAGTTTTGTGCTCGTCTTTTTTTCTGTCCTGAAATAATATAATCCCTGGAATTAACTGATCAGGGGCACAGGCTTCTTGTCTTTGTTAGTTGTGGATGGTCAGTGTCCAAAACTAAACTTGATCATGCAAGAGAAATTGTCTTATAAACATAAGTTTTGGGGTGGGGGGTGGGGGAGGGGAGACAATCTACTAATGGTATTACTGTGTGAAATATGTACTTTTATTCATGATCTCAATTTCACATTTATTGCATTATCAAAAAAGCAATAAAATGTTTTATCTTCAAGACCTGAAATATTGTAAGAGATTCATAATATACACATTTAAAAATAATAAATAAAAATATGTTATTATTTTTTTGTAGCTTAGGATAAATTTTTTGGGAGTTCTAGCATCATTCATCCGATAAAAATATTATCTTTTGACTAAGAGATATAAGTTTAAAGAACTTAACAATCATGTTCTTTTATCAGGTCTGTTTACATTGTTTACACAGTGCTCGGAGGTGTCAGCGTCTATGTAGTTGGCAAAGATGAGTATGATGAACTTGCATGTAAGTATACCTTGCGCTCTTTACACATACAACCTAAGTTTGTGAGAGGTGAAGAAGCTACAAACTTGAAACTTCTCAACTCAAAATATGTAACTTCCGTTCTGTTTGATGTTAGAGAACTTGATTGGGTCATAAATTCTTTCCTTGGATGATTTTCAATTTGAAAAGAAATGGATTTTCGATACATTGACTTGCATAAATCTCTATGCTCTTAGTTGGATAAGCTTCTCTATTACGTTTAACATGGCTTGCTTTTTACCCATAGTGTGGCCCATTCTTATGGTCTGTAACTTAAATGAATATTGCTTTTTTTATGAAATATAATTTAGTACTGTGTAAAATTAAAGAAAGAAATTTAACACTTCGATACTTGTAGTGCATTGAAAAGGGTATCAAATATATCGTCTAGCATGGTGCATTAAGTTACAAACCTTAAGTCATTACTGATTTACCTCAATTGTTTTGCTCTAGTGGCAGAGGTGATCTTTACTATAACCTCTGCTGTAAAGGATGTATGTGGGAAGCTACCAACAGAGCGCCTTTTTCTGGATAAGTATGGAAGGATATGCTTGACTTTAGATGAAATTATTTGGCAGGTGAGGTCACAAATTGGTATTCTATCAAAATTAATTTGGCTTTCTTACTTTGATCAGAAACTGTTGCTACTATTTTTTTATGATTGGAATACACACCCCTTGAGCGGGGCTTGAAAAAGCAATTATGATATTTCATCTGCCAATGATTATCAAAAAGGTAGGACTAATGTGGCATGTGGCAGCTCACTTCCTTTTGATGCCTAACCTAAGCACCTGTTATATCTCTGTGTCAGGAAATTGTTCCTTTTCGTCTGATTGTTAATTATCATCCAATTGCATTTTCCTAGTTGGCTACTGCTACTGACGTTTTTCCCACTCTTCTTTTCTAAATATTCTCAAGGGATATCTGGAGAACACAGATAAAGACAGGATCAAGAGGTTAGTACGTTTAAAACCCCCGACTGAGTTTTAGGCCAAGAATGCTCTACCATCGCTGCCTATTCAGAGACGTTAAATTTGGGTCTTGTACTCTACAGAAAGGCATGGTATATCGTACGTCGTAGTATGTATTTACCATGTGAGTGCTGTGTAATATCATGGTTCCTATTCTGAATTACAGATATTTTCACTTCTGGGTTTTGGAGCTTATGGATCTTTTTCATGGATTTTATGATATCTCACACTGTTTGGAAACCAGTGAAATGTTTTTTGAGTTGAAGTTCATGACTGTCTGAAAACATTTATCGTTCTTTAATATTAAAGTCATTAGCATGGTAATTGAGATTATGAATTTGGTATATTGTGCTTTTCCTGTAACACATGTTAATAATTGCTTTACGTGTCTCAACTGCAATTATTTGTATCATATTGTATCCCCATCTTATTGAAGTTTTTCTTTTAATTATATAAATATTTATAAAAAAGCTGCTTTGTCAAATCAAAGAAAACATTGGACAAACACGTGAATGAAAATCATAAACAGATGGGGTATA
This sequence comes from Hibiscus syriacus, assembly GCF_006381635.1. Lineage (NCBI taxonomy): Eukaryota > Viridiplantae > Streptophyta > Magnoliopsida > Malvales > Malvaceae > Hibiscus > Hibiscus syriacus. The sequence continues at coordinate 918,884 of NW_024063071.1, read as the reverse complement.
ACTTTTCCACTTATGGATGAAAATGAATATAGCGTACAAATTAACATGAATAGAATTGTGATCTATTTGTTTAGGTTCACAAATAAATTCGTTTATCAGATTATCCTTATTGGTTTGTTTAGGTTCACGAATAAACTCTTTTATAAGTTTGTTTATGGAGCATAATTTCACTTTTTTTTACTTGCTAATAAAAAGATAGAAAAAAAATATTGATTGTCTAACATTAAACGAATGTTAAATGAATTGAACACGAACACTTTTAAAAGTAAATAATACAAACGCAAATATAATATTAAAAATTTAAATAAATACAAACAATACTTATAGTATTATTCATTCAAGTCTAGTTTATTTACACGCAAAAAAACAATCCGATTGGAGATTTTTTGTATTTATGGGTACAATGACTTGCCCAAGAATTTGGAAGCAGTCAAAGCAGGTGATTCACATCTCAAAGGATAATGCAGCATATTCTCTTGTATTTATCGCTACGATCCTCCGGATGGTGCCCAACACACAGAAGCAGTTTTATTTGTCATATTAATAAAGCATCTGCCTTTCTAACCAGTATCTCATGCCCTTCCGATACACTAGAGGATGACTTTTTACTCTATATAAATGTCAGTCCCTATGAAACCATTGGCTGCAGTATTAAACTCAATTCGTATATAGCAGAATATACTTGAATTCGGTGGCATCAACGAATATCCCACAATCTACCTCGTTATTATCTTCGTCCTTTCAGCAATATGATATATATATGTGTGTGTGTGTGTGTGTGTGCAATTGAGGGGATTAGTTTTTACAGGGAGAGAAGACATGAAACATGGAAAAAGACACAGAGCTGAAGTTGCAAGAAGCTTGCCCCAATGGGAACGCAAGTTCTTGGCATACAAGGCATTGAAGAGGAAACTGAAACTGGCAAACCCTAATTCAAATGGAAGAAACAGGCCAAGAGACATGGGCTTCAAACAGTCATTGAACAGGGAACTCGATAAGGTCAACACCTTTTATCTGGACAAAGAGGAAGACTATATCATCATGTTCAGGGTAAAAGCATCACAGTGTGTCATTGATCAACTTTGCATTTGTTTCTTGTTCAACGAAACAGTTAATCCTTCTGGTGTTTCCAGGAGCTCGAAAGCAGGGCTGAAAACCTAAATGGCAACGAAGAAATGTTGGAATTGCGGAGGGAACTCTTGGATTTTTATTCTGAAATGGTGATGCTACTTCATTACAGTGTCATCAACTTTACAGGTACAATACACTTAATCATGTTCTATCTAAAAACTTCGTTTCGTTCGAATCTCAACATCTGCAACCGACACGAAAAAAAAATGTTCCTGACCATAAAGAGCTTGAAACAAAACAGGGTTGATGAAGATTGTGAAGAAGCACAACAAACGTGCAGGTGGAGCCGTTCAGTCATCGTACATGCCTAGGGTTTTGCAGCAGCCGTTCTTCTCCACCGAGTTGCTTTACAATCTTATTAGGGGGTGTGAAGCCATACTTGAGCGCCTCTCTCCCCCGAATGATCCTTGATGAAGATCAATATTATGCTTCAGCTCCTGTTTTCTAATGATGTATAATAGGTGCTAGCTCTTGATGGCATGGCTTAATACAGTATTAGAGAGGAGAGGAGAGGAGAGGAATTGATGCTTTATTGTTCTACTATACGTCTCTGCTTCATGTATGATTGAATTTGAACTGTATGTTTACTTTGTTATAGAAATCATATGGGATCTTCTTCTCAATCTTTAATTTTGTGTGTGATTTTATCATCTGCCCAAGCAATGCCCCAAACACCTTGGAGTACATGAAGTATTCTTTATTCAAGAGATATGGCAATGAATTTTGTTGTACCTTCTTCCTATATTCTTTGCAAACCGCGTTTTTGCCGTCAATCCTTATCCCTATAGAAGCTTCTCGAGCTTCTAGATATTTTTGGAGTTTCATATATAGAGATGGGCATCGGTCGGGTTGGGTCGGGTTTTTGGTACACCCAACCTGACCCGAGAACAGAGAATCCTCCACCCGAGACCCGACCTGATATATAACTTAAAAATCCGACTGACCCTAAATAATAATAAAAAATATTTTTATTCAATAAAAATAATGACTTAATTGAAAAAATAATATATAGAATGTTATTATTGTAATTATTCTTAAATATTTAAGGTAAAATTATATATTTTTTCAGGTCGGGTATTTTCACCCTAAACCTGACCCCGACCCGACCCGAACATCACATAAAAAAACCCGACCGACCCGGATTTTTTTTAAATTTGACCCGATCGGCTCTGTTCCCGTCTGGTTCGAATCTCAAGTCCATCTCTATTTATATCTCTGGTTAAGCGCAATTTTTTAACATGATCGCTTATAATATTATAGATTAAATTTATTAATTGATATTTATATTTATTTAATATATCAATATACAAAAAATTATTTTTATCTTAAGTTTGATATCGATATTAATGACCTATACATAATAAGTCGCAACATAAAATTGGAAATGAGATCTCTTCATCACATAAATATATATCACGACTCTCTATCTAAACAAAAAAAAAATTAAAGAAATTAGTATAAACCCCAACAAATTTAAATATTTATCTGTTTAATTAACTATTAATATAAATTAATCTGAATTTAAATATTAAAAAAACTTATTTTAATGAAAATCTATTTTGTATTTAAATAATATTTATAAATAAATAACATGAGAGATCATGTCCATAATGATATTCATTTTTGAAATTTCATCGAAATTAGAAGTTAAAAAATAATTATATAAAAATCTTCATATTTTCCACCATGGTTTGATAGTAACAACGGCAATTCCGTCCAATAATTTATATTCCTTTCTCTGTCCTCAAACCCTAGATCTAGGGATTTAGTTTCCCTCCCCGTTTTCATTTTCTTGTTTCTGTTTTTTCTACATCATAACATCAAGAGAGAAACGAAAGTCGTACCTTTTATCGAAGCCGAAAGGTGTACGTTCTTCCACTTTGCATCTATCTCTTACTGTTTCGAATGTTGCAAAAGTTCAAAACCCGAACTGTGAATTCGGAAATAAAGTGGATTTTTTTAATAGGATGGGTGAGATAAAGGACAACGACGCCTATGAGGAAGAACTTCTCGACTATGAAGAGGAAGATGAAAAAGCCCCCGACTCTGTCTCCATTAAGGCTGCTGATTCTGTTAAAAAGTTAGTCTTTTTACTTCATATATTTTTCAAAATTTATTGCAGTATGTCATTTTAGTGTAAATATTTCATTTGTTTCTATTTTTTCAACAGAGAAAAAATGGGTGCTTTTTTTCTTTGATCTTTTGAAGTCGATGAAGTAGTTTAAAATTTGATGCTTAGCTGAAAACTGAATTTTACTTTTTAATTATTGGTGCCGTTTCATACGGATGTAATTTGAATATTAGGTTGTGGTCTTGTTGGGTTGGTTTTAATTTTTATTTTACGTGGTGTAGGGGGTATGTTGGAATTCATAGTTCGGGATTCAGAGACTTCCTGCTGAAACCAGAGCTGCTTCGAGCTATCGTGGATTCCGGATTTGAACATCCTTCAGGCAAATGTCTGATTTTAACATATGTTATTTCAATTTAAAGTGCTGTTTTGGATGACGCATTAACTGTCACTGTATAATTTGTAGTAATCTTTGAAAAGTTTGCCTTGAAATTATATTGTTAGCCTAATTATCCAGGCATGTTAGTATTCAGTATCATCATTGCATTTATTTTCTTTTCTGTTACTTTATATTGTCTGGTCAAACTCTTTTTTACTTTTTTTTTTGTATAGTTTTTAATTATATGTTTAAGTTAAGTTTGCTGGACATGCATATGGCTGAGTATACAATTCCTTTTTTTGTGTTTCCCAAGTAAAGCTTCATCTTTATTGACTGATCTATTCAATCTTGCTTGGTTTTTCTTTTTCTAACTTTTTCAAGATTTTGTTATCCAGGTAATCACTACCTCTATATTCATCATTTCAACACGAAAACTGGTTTGGTAACCTTTCCGTTAAAGGATCGGGAAGAACATTTATAATTTACTGAGGGTTCGCCTACTGCAATTTTATTTTCTTATTCATTAGTGCAACATGAGTGCATCCCTCAAGCTATTCTGGGAATGGATGTGATCTGCCAAGCAAAATCTGGTATGGGAAAGACAGCTGTTTTTGTTCTATCAACTCTTCAGCAAATTGAGCCAGTTGCTGGTCAAGTTGCTGCACTTGTTCTATGTCATACAAGAGAATTAGCTTACCAGGTGTGTTTCAGAGACTTCAATTTTTTGTTTGGAGTCAGCATGGCAGTTGGGGGTTGTAGTGCCATTTATATTTGGTTCCTTCTTAATAAGTATTACTTCATCTATGCTTTGACAGATTTGCCATGAGTTTGAGAGGTTCAGTACTTATCTGCCAGATATTAAAGTTGCTGTCTTCTATGGTGGTGTCAATATCAAGGTTCACAAGGATTTACTAAAGAACGAGTGTCCTCATATTGTTGCTGGAACCCCTGGAAGGATTTTGGCTCTTACCAGGGATAAAGATCTTAGTCTGAAGAATGTGAGGCATTTCATTCTTGATGAATGTGACAAGATGCTTGAGTCACTTGGTATGCTTTCTAAGTTCCTTTCATCTGCTGTAGATATACTACTTCTTAGGTGCTTTTTATTTTACTATATCCGTCAGTCATCATTTATATTTTTCAAATTGTATAGACATGAGGAGAGATGTGCAAGAGATCTTCAAGATGACTCCACATGACAAACAAGTTATGATGTTTTCAGCCACACTTAGCAAGGAAATCCGACCTGTGTGCAAGAAATTTATGCAAGATGTAATTACTTATTTTTAATGTCTGCTATTTTGTCTCTTCAATACTACTACTTTATGTGGGTAATATATAGTTTTTGCATGTACCATTCTTTAATGACAGGATACATACTTTTAGAAATTGAATTGCATTTAAATTTTGAAATATATTCCTCCTTTGATGGTCTTTTTTGATGTTTTTGCTGCAGCCCATGGAAATTTATGTTGATGATGAAGCCAAGTTGACTCTTCATGGTCTGGTACAGGTACGCATAGAGTTAACCACATCCCTTTATAGGCTTTGTTTGAATTTGAAGGAAACAAAGGTAAATGGTATAGAGGTGACCTTTTTTGTTTCACTAATTTTTTGGTCGGGTAGGAATCTGGATATAACTCTTTGTTCCTTCAAATTTGGAAGATTTATGGATGAAGATCCCTCTTTGAAAAATTCTGTTTGGCAAGAAAGAATTGTCCTTAATTTAACATTTCCATTTCAGACGATATAGTAGATTAATGACTTGGCCCTTTTTTTATGCATCACAAAATAAGGTTGGTTGGCAATGTATCCTTACCCCAGCCCACCACACCCCTTTCATTTTCATTTTTTAGCATCCAAACAAGGGAAACTTGTCCTTCCCTCTTCTTTTTCTCTTTCCTGGTCTTTGCAATTTTCTTGTAGACTCGTTGTTAATGCCTAGATAATTGTTTTCTACCCATGCAGCATTACATTAAATTGAGCGAGCTAGAGAAAAACCGCAAATTGAATGATCTCCTTGATGCCTTAGATTTCAACCAAGTAGTTATTTTTGTCAAAAGTGTGAACAGAGCAGCTGAGCTCAACAAGTTGCTTGTGGAGTGCAATTTCCCCTCTATCTGCATCCATTCTGGAATGTCCCAGGAAGAAAGGTATGCATCCATTACGTGATATTTTGTGGGCATGAGGGCTGATGTATCCATTTATCTATGATCTATGCCTTACATATTACTTTATCAACTTTCCTTTTGGTGTCGACGTGTAACGTGTTTGCACTAGGGTAGAAGTGAATTGAGAAGAGCTAGATATTTTAAGATTGTTTTGCCTATTTTGTTTCCTCTTATGGATTTACATCTTGCTATATCGGGTAGATTTGAAAAAATAACCTGAACCTGTTGGGTTCTGACTTGATATGATAGGATCTTTTTTTTCTGTTTGTTTTGTTTCTCTCTGAAAATGTGGTTCAGGAATGGGCAGGTCTGATTTTCTTATTGAAATATTTCAGGGTGGTTTGAGATAAAACCTGTTTTGCCCTACTTTCGGTTATTTACTATTTAGTATTTACTAATAAATATCCTCTTATGACTGTAGCGTTTGTGTTGATTAACTTTTTGTTGTGTATATGAAATGTATATTTCAGCTTAGGCATAAACATTCAGCTGTTTTCTTAGTATAAAATTTTCGTTTTGGAACGAGCTTCTGTTTTGTGCCTCTATTGTGTGTGAATGTGTGTATGCAATTTATCCTTTTCCTTTGAATCTAACCTGTTGTTGGCTCTGATTATTTGTTTATTATCTTTTAAGGTTGACACGATACAAGAGTTTCAAGGAAGGTCACAAAAGAATTCTTGTGGCCACAGATTTAGTTGGAAGGGGAATTGATATTGAGCGTGTTAACATTGTTATCAACTATGATATGCCAGACTCTGCTGATACCTACCTGCATAGGGTAAATTCTGTTTTTCCTTTATTGCAGTTGAACCAAAGTCATGCAGACCTCGACTTTCTATTATATTTCTCTGGGTTCTGTTATTGCAGGTTGGTAGAGCTGGTAGGTTTGGCACCAAGGGGCTTGCAATTACATATGTCTCATCGGCATCTGACTCTGATGTCCTTAATCAGGTTATAGATAATTTCTGTTTCATATACTCTATTTATGTATTTAATAGAACTAATTAGTCACTTTTGTTTAATAACTATTGTTACTTTGATGGTTTCAGGTTCAGGAAAGGTTTGAGGTGGATATAAAGGAGCTTCCCGAGCAGATTGATACTTCGACATACAGTAAGAAATTACCTTGTACTACGTGATGTTATAGTATGACTGATGCATGCACATGTGCATAATAATTTGCTTCACATGTCAAAACGTATTACATTAATGGATATGGACTGTATATACTGTCTCCAGTGTACTTGATTTGGTCCAAATATATTTACATATAGTTACAAGTGGTTCAATGAAGTAGGTTGTAGGCATTTCTGTTTCTAATCTGTGCAGCTAACTATTCATTTACTTGTTGAATGCATGATATGCCTCAGATGTTTCCTCTTTTTTCTGTTTGTTTAATCATTTTGGGGTCCAAGCTAACAGAATTTATTTATTGTGTAGTGCCTTCATGATGCTAGACATCGAAGCACTTGGGTTGATTTGGATTAGGAGTTATAGCACGAAAGGGCATGCCAGAACTGAGAATTGTTGTAAAACTATAGGTGGGATGGAAACATCTGTGCTGGAATTATCATTTTTGTTTTGATGTACTGCTTTTGTTCAATTAGATTGTTACCATTAAGACTGAATCTGTAGTTTACTTGGGGTTTGATCGGGATTTTTAGTCAACAAGTAATGGTTGGTTTCATTTCCTTTTTATTAATCTAAAGTGATTACAAGTAGTATTTGTTCTAAAGATTTTCAATCATTTGACAATGAAAGTTCAAACACATTTTCAGTCTCTGCTACCCGTATCTGGAATATCTAGGGATAATAATTATCCTTTTAACCATTGAGATAATTTAATTCGTCTGATTTCATGTTCTTCTTAGTTGTATGTTTCTTTTTTTATATTTGAATATTATTTGTGTAACTATATTATGTCGGGGCAAGTTTTCATATTGCCAGCACCCCCAAGCGATACAGGCCAAGAATTGCAGTATTTCTCTATGATGCTGCTCCATGCCTCATTCTTGACCAGTTGGAAGCTCCATAATAGTCTTAATTTTGGTTTAAACATCTTTTAAATTTATGTTAATTTTAAAATTAAACAATTTGATTCTTCTTGAAAGAGAATAATTTATTCATTGATACTAGAATAATATCTTTTTTTTATAATATAATCTTGTGCGCTAGAACAATAATTTTTATTGTTAAAATAATGCGCAAATAATTCCTTGATCGTAGGGTATTGTTTCATTATTGTTTTATAATTATTAAAAATGATAAAATGATCATTTGATTATAGGATGTTGATTTATTGAATCTCTAACTATTTAAAGTTATAAATTGGTTGTAGACTATTCAAATGTTTCAAATTTATCATTTTCCATTAAAAAGTTGATGGTTTTTTGGCAATTTTTTATTTTCTTTTTCGATTGATTGTCGTTTGTTTTTTTCATGGTTGGATTTGACGTCGTCACGACTTGTTAAGATGGTGCCCATTTGTTATCTTGTTGATATTCCCTTCTTTAAACCCTCGAGTTTGAATTGGATATGTAACCTGTGACTGTAGATAGTTATCTCACGATGTTTAGCTTTGATTTGCATTTTATCTGTGGTCTCCCAATTGTTTAATCCTCTGTTGTTATTCGTTTTCCATAGCAGTCAGATTTGTCCGTATTTACTTTTTTGTTTAAGATTTTATGGAGGGGGTTTTCACTTTTTTTTTGTATGGTCCTGATATGAATTAGAGTGACTAATTTTTTTAATGATTTTATGAGAATATCCCAATTAAGTACTTAGTTGACAAATTTTATTGGAAACATCTATTTTAATTTTGGAATTTTTTATTTATTCATAAAATTGGTTATTTCTATTTCAAAAAATCAATTGATGTCCTTTTCAGTTGGACGTTAACATGTTAGTTAAAATATGATAAAATTTGATTCCAGAATCGTTTGAGGTGTATTTTATAGATCGAATTTTTGTTTACATTATATCGTCGAGCAATGCTTAAAAGTAACGACGATGTTAGTAGTAATCGTTAAAATATAATTTTATCATATCTCAGTCAATAGATTAACATTCATTTTAAACGACCATTAAAATTTTTAACAGAAAAAATAAATTTAGAAGATAAGAATAGTTAGATGTTAATAATTGAAAACTCAATAAATTAATATTTTATAATTAGACGATTATTTTATAATTTTTAATAATTAAATGAGTAATATCCTATAATCTATTTGCGTACGGTATACCCTAATTCTTTTCAGAAAAAGTATGGTCGGACAAATCTTTCATTGGCTAACATGGATTTATTAAATTAAACCCAATAAAAATATAGTCTGTCAGATATTTAGAAAAGTTTTCTCATCAACGTCATTTCACATGTGGCAATCAAAAGCCCTAATTCTATCTATTCAGTTTGGGCCTCTCGGGTATTCCCAATTTCTGATTGGTTTCCTTTCCATTTCTGTTTTTCCTTTTGGATTTTATGGGTTTTATTTTAGCAACTTCGGTTGATATATGATGTTGGTGGATCCCTGAATCTTGTTCTAATTTCCCATCTGCATTACTCGAGCTTGAGCAGCTGCACTCAAATGGTGTTTACCATTTGAGTGATTATAATCTGAAAATTTTAATGTCGGAGAGCTGCAATTCTCGGCACTTCTCATGGCTAATGAAGTCTTGTTTCCCAAACCAAAACCAGAAATCTTTGATAGTTACACCCCAACAACTCAACCCCACCGTTTCCCTAACCCTCTCTTCTCTTCCCGATGACCTCCTCTTGGAATGTCTTTCCAGGGTTCCTTCCTCTTCCCTCCCTTCCCTTTCCCTCGTCTGCCGCCGTTGGTTCTACCTCATTCTCTCCCCTTCTTTTCTCCTCCTCCGCCACCAACTCCGCCTCCTCCGCCCTTCCGTCTTCGCCTTCTCCGCAACCGACTCCGGTGCCTTTGCCGCCACCCTTTCTTTCTCTTTACCCAACCATTCTCATGCTGCTACTTGGGACCTCCCTTTATGTCTACCCATGAACACCGCATCGCTTTACAGTATCTCCAGGCTCGTTTCTATCGGACCCAGGATTTACATGATCGGTAGGAATTCCATGCTTAGGTACAACACTTGGACCCAACACGTTACTGCCAAATCTCCCATGCTTTTCTCTCGCAAAAAGTACGCCGCAGCGGTTGTTTCTGACAAGATTTACGTCGCCGGAGGTGTCGGTTCGAGGATTGGATCCGCCGTGGAGGAATACGACCCGGAAAACGATACTTGGCGCGTTGTTGCTTACTCGCAAAGGAGGCGTTATGGGTGCACTGGGGCAGCGGTGGATGGAGTCTTTTACGTTATTGGTGGATTGAAAATCGGTGGTGCGTCTGGGGATGGAGTTGGCAGGGTAGAAGCTCATGTTTACGCAAGCTCGATGGATTTGTACGATGTGGAGGCCCGTGTTTGGTTGCGAAGCAGAGCGGTACCTGGTGGCGGCTGTGTAGTGGCGGCGTGCGCTGTCGCCGGTTACGTATATGTTCTAACGAGCCACGCGGTGGAACTCTCGTTTTGGAGGTTCGACGCGCGGAGAAAATGCGGCGGCGGCGAAGGGTTTGGGGACTGGTGTCGGATGAAAAGTCCACCGATGCCGACTCAGATACGACTCGACGGGACGGTGAGGTTTTGTTGTGTAGGGGTTGGGGATAATAAAGTAATATTGGTACAAGTCGTGGGATGCATAGATGACTTGTTGAGAAGAGGCGGAAGGAGTGAAAGGGGTTTTAAAGACGGGCTTGTTTTGGTCTACGACAGCGCCGGTGGTGAGTGGAGTCGAGCGCCGGATCTACCGGAGGTAATACGACGCGCCGCCTGTGTGAGTGTGGAGTGTTAATCGGCTTAATTGCCCTATCAGAAGCTTTTTTTGGAGTTTTGTGTAGTGTAACAAGCAGACAAAATGATAGTTTGTAACGTTCAGGGAAGAAAAAGGGCCAAAAAGGATTGGGCACATATTTGATTAATAGAATTTGAGTGGTTGGAGTTTCGATTTTGTCATTGCCCTCTTTATTTTATTTAGTGATTAAAAAATTATTATTACTTTTCAATATCTTGGATTCAAACACTAAATATATAAGAATGTATATGCATTTAAGGTTAAATGGTGTCCCAATCGTCTTTTGGGTGTGTCTGGAATTGAGTTTCGATTTGAATAAAAACGTTATAGTCGCTACCGATCATTTAAAAATAATGTTTAGGTCGATCTGATACCATTTTACATAATAAGCATTTTACTAGAAATGTGTCGGGTTAGGGAGTCGGTTACAGTCAAAGAAGAATTAGCACCATTGAACTACCTTTTCGGTACCATTTAATTTGTCGGTTGTCTTAGTTACGAAAATTAAAATTTAAACATTCTATTCAAATTACTTACATTTGATTGGTTGAAAGTATCCCTAAAAAGTAAAAAATGTTAAATTAGAAATAATAAATAAATATTGAATAAATCAAAGGAAAAAATAAAAAATAAATCAAAGGAACAAAAGATGAAAAAAAAATTGAATAAATCAAAAAAATAAAATAAAAAACATACTAGAATTAAAAGGAAAAAAATGAATAACTAAAATAAAAAAATGCTAAAATTAAAAATAATGAATAACTAAAAATTTCAAGGACCAAATTGAAATGAATTGAAATTGATGGGTTAAATTGGTACTAAAAATGAGCTGCAAAGAAAAATAAAAAATTAGGGGCCAATTTGCAAAACATAAGAAATGTAACAGGGATTAAATTGAATAAATTGAAAATTCAGAGAAAAATTGAAATAGGTGACCAAAACGAATTACACATAAAAATATGGGGACAACGAAATAATTTAACTATTGACTAATTACGCAGTGGTCCCTCCCCTACAAATAACCCAAAATCGAAAAAATTTCATTTTTAACACAACAACAACAACAAAACCCTATTCCCAAATGTAATTGGGGTAAGGGGGAGGTAGGGTAGTTGGCTGCCCCCAATGCCAGGTTGAGAGCAGCTTCCGTAGAAGACCTCCGGCAGTTATAAAATTTAAAAATAAAGATAAAATGTAGTGCATGTATAAATAAATATATAAATACATAGATTAACAGTCTTCATATGCGCGTCTGTAATGGGAAGTAATCCCTGCAAATGAATCTCTGCGTAAAAATCTCTGTATATAGACAGAAACGTTAGACCCGAAAAAATTTAAAAAGATGAAACCATGACGAAATGATACACAATAGTCAACGATAACAAGCAACGAGAAGGAATAAAGTCAAAATGAGTTAAAACCTAAACTAAGGCAACACTACTCCGCTACACTAGTTCTAAGCCTTAATAAATTCCAATGATAGAGACGATAAAAAAAATAGAAGTCATGGAAATTACTACAAAGTCATTAAAAGAATACAGAGATGATACACCCTATGGATGTGACATGCACTACTCGACTACCTGATCCTAAGTCGGTCGAAATCCAGCCACCGCTCGATGGTCAACCACCGTCCGGACAGCCGCCTCTGGCGGCCGGAAAAATCAAACTTACTGAAAATGCTTATCTTGTCACCGTGAAGTAAGATTCAAACCTCAAATCTCCATAACAAAGCCCAAACAACGTAGATATAAGGAAAAGCACTCGGTTTTTACCTTTCCCGATGAGACCCTTCGTCTTTCGGTGGCTCATTCTTTTCCGAGCCCAGATCGGTGCTTCTTGTGTTTGTTTTCTTCGGTATTTCGTATATGTCTGGGCATTTTTGTGTTTGTGTGGTTATATATTTGTGGGTTTTTTTTGTTGTGGTTCGCTGTTGATGTGGCTCCGGTTGTTTTTCGTGATGGGTTCGTGTTTGCTTGATGATATTTGGTCGTTCCCTTGCCTTTTTTTGTGTACTGTTGTTGTAATTTGTTTTCCTCCCTTTCTTCGATGATTTTCGAGGTTTATATAACCCCACCGATGATGGTTGTTGCAAGGTTTTTCGGGATGGTTCAGTCCCGTTCAGCACGATTCTTGTTAGTGTCGTAACGTGTTGCAGCTTTTTCGATTTCTGGTGCCGGAAATCTCGGCCGATGGGTGTTTCGATTGATGCGTGACTTTCACGCGCCGTTGTCTTCTCTTCGAGCTACGCCTATGAAGGTGTAACCCTAAATCTCAAGTTTAGCTTTGAACCGGGTCAGCTGAATATTCGGGCTTAACCCGATTTTGGCCTTCTAGGTCAGGTTGGCCCTGATTTGGACCTTAAACAAAACAAATAAAATAAAATCATAGAAAGAAAAAAGAAAAATAATTAATAAAATAAAAACAAATAATATTAATGTAATATATAATAAAAATAAAAATTAATTTTAAAATTATATATTATATATGCTTCTAAAAATCATTTTTAAAAGCATATAATATATATTTTCAAAATATTTTTAAAAACTATATATTATATATAATTTCAAAAACTATATATATATATATATATATATGTGTGTGTGTGTGTGTGTTTTCAAAATGTTTTCAAAACTATATAATATATATATTTTCAAAAATGATTTCAAAACTATATATTATATATTTTTCAAAAAATGTTTTCAAAAACTATATATTATATATATATTCAAAAACTATATATCATGTATATTTTCAAAATGTTTTCAAAAACTATATTATATATATATATATCAAAATGGTTTCAAAAACTATATATTATATATGTTTTCAAAAACTATATAATATATTTTCAAAACCCGATTTTTTTAAAAGAAAGTACATATTATATGTTTTTTCAAACTGTTTTCTAAATAAGCTTCAGAAGAAAACGGGTGTCCACAAATGGCTAAGTCTTTAAACATTTAAAAATTATTTGTTATCGAATGATTGTTATAATAATTCGAGGATCTTATTAGAAATTATACGATGATTTTATCGGTTGCATAGTGATCTTATAATCTCGTTACGCGTACATGGTATTTCCCCATGTTTGCATGCACGTTAACTAACAACGATATAGTTCAGAGGCAGGTAATTGACAGGCGATGCAGAGACACGTGTGACCATGCCAATCATCTTAGATCATAAAATAATTTTTGGAATAAAAACAATTTTGAAGGAAATGCAAAGAAGAAAAAGTGTTGGTTTTGAATAAACATTACAAGTAACCAAAATAGAAAAGTGATTAGTAGATCCTTTAATAAACATGTTACCTGGTTTTAATAGCACAAGACAATAGTCTTAGTCTTCTAGCCCATCTCACCAATGCCCACCTAAACCAAAACCAAATGGCCCACCGTCCTTACCTGGCCCCACTGATCTCACAACCCACATTTCATCACCCTACTTTAAACCCTGTTGGGCTGAGTACCCAGATGTAGGGATAAGCATTCGGTCAAGTGGAGTCAGATTGTTTGAGCCATTCGAGTTGATAAGTCCTATTTTATAATTGAAATTTTATTTGAAATTTTTTCAAGTGAGTTGTTCGAGTTTATTTTTAGATTTAGTTGTAAATATTTGTAATATTGTGATAATATTCGATTCCAATATAAATTGTTTTCTATAATTATATAGAGTTGTGGGACTTACTCAAATTTGAAAATAAATATACTAATTATTAATTTTTTTTGAGTTATCCGAGTTTTATTTTAAAAATGACTTCACTTTATTTTTTTTAGTCGAGTCAAATTTGCCCATACCCAATTGAAAATTAATAAAATTACGTGCACAAATACAAATGATTAGGAGATTTTACGACGAAATTATAAATTAATGGTTTTGGTGAAAAAAATGACGGCGAGGCGATTTTCCCAAAAAATCACTCTTACTTATTAATTTTTCCTGTCAGGCACCGTTCAAACTATATTTTTTGATCTAACACCTTTTGCAGTAAGGCGCCTAAACGTGTAAAAAATTCGGGTGTTAATTTTGTAAATATTTTTAAAATGGTGCCTAATATGTAATTAATTTATTTTAAGGTGATATTTGTGTAAAAACATCAATTTTATTTATTTATTTTTGTGTGTGAAAAAAAAACTTTCTACATTAAAATCTTTAAATATAATTTTGCAAATTATTATATAACTTGACGAATTTTGATTTTTGCATGAAATTACACAATACGTACAATCTAGTATAGCAAAACTTTGAGGGTAAGTATTTTAAAATATGAATAATTTTATAAAAGTTTTATAACTAGTATTTCTTTTTCAAATGATGATGATGATAATAAATATTTTATAATTTAAAAAATTATAAATTTTATATATTTTTGAAAAAAATTGAATTTATATTCTTTTTGTTTTGAATTTTATTCATTTTTAATTTTTATTGTATTTTTATTATTTAAAAAAGTGAATAATAATTCATTTGATCTATCAATTGTAAGATTTTTGCATTAAATTACACAATACGTATAATCTAGTATAGTAAAACTTGAGGGTATGTATTTTAAAATATGAATAATTTTATAAAAGTTTTATAACTAGTATTTCTTTTTTCAAAATGTTGATGATAATAAATATTTTATAATTTAAAAGAATTATAAATTTATATATTTTTGAAAAAAAATTGACTTTTAAAATTAATTGTTTAAAAATATAAAAATAAACTTTTAAAATTAATAATATTTATTCATTTTTAATAAAATTAGAATTTAATATTTATTTTATATTTCTTAAAATTAATATTAAAAGGAATATTTTAAATAAAGAGGTGATATTTTTTAGCTTTATATTTTTTTATTGAATTTTATTCACTTTTAATTCTTTTCATTATATTTTTATTGATTTTTAAAAAAGTGAATAATAATTCATTTGATCTATCAATTGTAATTAAAAGTATAAAAATGCAATAAAAAAAATTAAAAGTGAATAAAATTCAATACAAAAATAATATAAAGTCAATTTTTTTCAAAAATATATAAAATTTATAATTTTTAAATTATAAAATATTTATTATCATCATCATTTTGAAAAAGAAATAATAGTTATAAAATTATTCATATTTTAAAATACTTACCCTCAAAGATTTTCTCTATTAGATTATACGTATTGTTTAATTTCATGCAAAAATCAAAATTCGTCGAGTTATAAAATAATTTACAAAATAATATTTAAAGATTTAATGTAGAATTTTT
Organism: Hibiscus syriacus; assembly: GCF_006381635.1. Lineage (NCBI taxonomy): Eukaryota > Viridiplantae > Streptophyta > Magnoliopsida > Malvales > Malvaceae > Hibiscus > Hibiscus syriacus. Next base: position 903,032 of record NW_024063071.1, on the reverse strand, counting down.
TTTCACACACAAAAATAAATAAATAAAGTTGGTGTTTTTATACAAATATCACCTTAAAAGAAATTAATTATATATTATACACCATTTTAAAAATATTTACAAAATTAGCATCCGGATTTTTTTTACACGTTTAAGCGCCTTACTGCAAAGGGTATTAGATCGAAAAATATAATCGAAACGGTGTCTGACAGAAAAAATTAGCGGGTAAGGGTGATATTTTGGGAAAATCGCGAATGGACAATAGATGATTGACTGTTTAATGGTAGTGAAACTGTGAAAGCAGCGGTGACTACTTATGATGTTTGATAGTGAAGTTTGAAATTAAGAATTTTAGATTCTCAATTTTTTATTTTAATAATTTTAAGTTATTTATTTATTTATAAATATGTTACATTTCAAATAGCTGACGTATTTGTTTTAATGATCGTAATGACTATATACTTAAAATAATAACGCTAAAAAAATTAGATATTAATCTTAAAAAAATATTTTAAACATTTAAAATTAAAAAAAAAGTTTATGGTTTGAGCCCTCAATTTCTATCAACTCAAACATATATAATAGGATTATAAATTATCAAAATTTATATAAATGTATAATATACTGCAGCGGCACTGCGTCTTTATTTGGTGCTATACACTGCAACTGCAAAGGAGGAAGAAAAACAACGAAACCGAAGCAGATCGAATAGAGAAAAAATGGGTTGGATCGGAGACACCTTAGATTCCGTCAAATCAATCCAGATCCGCCAGCTCCTCACCCAGGCCGTCAGCCTTGGTACGTTTCTAACTAAATATCCATGATTGTTTAATTTCTCCTTCTTGTTTTTTCGTTCTAACTCATCCATTCTCAACCTGTTTTTGAGTCCAAAATGCGACAGTTTTTAAATCTTTTGAGAAATCCAACTCAAATTGCGTTACACTTTTAAGAATCGAGAACACGGTTTTACCTTCTTATTTTCAGATAGATCCAGAGGGTGTATGGATTTGTTTAGTGGGTTTTGGGGGTTTAATAGTTAGCACTTCACTTGTTTGCTCATACAGAAAGATGTAGTGTTTCAGGTATGATTGTTACATCGGCCCTCATAATATGGAAAGGATTGATGTGTGTCACTGGCAGTGAATCGCCTGTTGTCGTCGTTCTTTCAGGAAGTATGGAACCTGGCTTCAAGAGGGTAAGTTATCATAACAACAGAATGTTTGAATGATTTTGATGGGTTTCACTCGTTAAGTTCTTTCCATGTATTTGGAGGACCATACTCCTACACCTACGTACGCCTATGTTTGAATATAATTGGACTCGGATAATCAAGGGAAATAAGGGGTTTGGATAACTTAGTCATTTCAGGAATAAACATAAGAGTGATTGAAATTGAAGGTTTAATGTCTTTGAAATTCTAGATTTACAGATAAAGGATATGGACATGGCTGAACCTGCCATATAACACCTTATAATGAGTACCATTTCCCCCTCAAATATGTTCTGAGTTGTATATGATATGTTACTTAAAGCTTTAACTGATAACATGAATCATTTCTATTTTAATTAGAAATTTCCCCCTTGAAATTAATATCAATTTATTTCTACCTTGTATGTTTCCATTACTCATTATCATGAATCAGGACAATGTTGTTCCGGTCCCTGCTTTATCTGACATTTAATTAGGGAAAACTTAAGTATTTGGTTGGTGGTGACTGCACCCTGCTAGTTATTGTTAGTAATCTGCCAATAATCATGTGATTTGAATTTTTTTAATGACGTATTTTGTGTAGTAAGATCAGAATGAAAGTAATTTTCATATAACCATTTAAATGGACCTACTTGACATGTTTGATCACTGTTGTTTATTTGGATTCCGATGTCTGTAGCTGTTGTTTAACTAATTAGGATTATGTCATATGTAGGGGGATATTTTATTCTTACACATGAGTAAGGATCCTATCCGAGCAGGGGAGATTGTGGTTTTTAACATTGATGTAAGTGCGTTTGTTTTTTTCCCTTATTTTTTGATTTATTCTGTATTTTTCCATTGTTGTTACGGCTGTTTCGTCCTTCATGTTGTTTGGCTAATTCAATTGTCAAACTGTGAATTTCTCAGGGCCGTGAAATCCCAATTGTGCATCGTGTAATTAAGGTAACTTTTTAAATATGTAATACTTGTTTTTATTGATCTTGAACTGAGCTGTATGTATTATGACTGCAAAAAGCAATTTTCAAATGATTATGAAGCATTGCTATTACCATGTCCATCTGGACATTCGTACATATGAGCAACATATATTTTACTTGTAGAATAGAAGCAACGAATCAATCGACTTGACTTGCAAAGTTGTATAAAAAAATGTTTCCCATGTAAGAGTCAGTGTTTGGGGAACATATATTTGCTTGGGCAATTATACATGATTCATCATTTGATTAGTCATAGATGCTTAGTGACTGATTTTTGTTGCTACTTATATGGTCTGAGCCTCTGAGGATTATTTAAGAAGCCGGTCTTCATAGATAAACTTAAAGGGACATTGGCTGCTGGATAGCATTAGCAACCGGATAGCATTAGCAACCAAGCTTCTCTATGATTTCTCAGAAGGGCCGAGTTAGAAAGATAATAATTATTTAAGCTCACATATTCTTTATGCAAGTGAAAAATTGCAGCAAATTTGATGCCAAAAATCTGAAGTCATTGTGTTTGTTGAATTGTAATTTGTGTGTTATGTGTATTAAGTTTCTTTGTCTATTTCTTTGGGATTCTTATCTTTCTGAACAATTTGTAAAATATATCGGTTGTTTTCTTGTTTCCCTTATGGAATTATACTTACGTCCACCCATCTCAACCCCCTCCCCCGGCGCAACCTTTGTTATGTATTATCAGCAAGACATAATCACTCTCATAAGGCTGAAATTACATTTCTATTAGGAGAATTATGTTTTGTTCGAACTGTGATGGTTTGAGATTTTTCTTGCTGCTATAACTTGCCAATATTACTTTTGAAAATAATACTTGGGTTGATTGCTTTCTTTTTGGACCTGTGTTGAGCTAGCTGGCCTATGCATCAGCTATTCTTGACTTTCATGGTGTAACTTGAGACTCAGTTTCTTGAAACTATTTTAGCCTGGAAACACTTCTACTCAAATCTTTAGTATGAAACTGTAAAGTGGAAAGAAGAAATATTTTTTTTAGCAGATTCATCAATGAACATCTTTTGGCATCTGCTGAAATTTGATTTTTGATATTTCTGTAGGTCCATGAAAGGCAAGATACTGGAGAAGTTGATGTACTCACCAAAGGTGACAACTGATCTGGATGAATATTTAATTTGTTAGAAGTTGCCAGAATTGCATTGTCTTGTATTTAAATGTTCTTCCTTTATATGTGAATTTTCAGGAGACAACAATTATGGGGATGACAGGCTTTTATATGCTCAAGGTCAGCTCTATCTTCAACGGCACCATATCATGGGCAGAGCTGTAGGGTAAAGCCTTTAGCCTTTGACCTTTCTTTTTGTGCGTAACAGATTATTGGTCATTCCCTGTATTCCTCTTCAAAATCATAGCATATCTTAAGAATCCGACACTCATGCACACATATATCTATATATATGCGTTTTATGGAGATAGGGCATATTGGGACATAGCTTTGTTAACTGCTTTAGTTTGAAATTTGGATCTTAATGTTCTGGTGTTAGACCACCCTCAAAGTTGGATAAAACGGGGTTCAAAGTTTGACATCTCTCACGTGTTTTGATTGGAAAGCATTCTAGTGACTAGAGAATGATACTGATGTTTTATATGTTTTGAAAGACTTGAATTGAGTTTCAGTACGAGTCAATTGTCCTGTTCGTCCTTAAAAGGTTTTGGTGTTGCTGTGCCTTTAGATTTTTGAGATATATTGAAAAGATATTGAATTCCTTAGTTTTGGGTTTGAACTGTTAAATTACTCTAAACATGTTTCAAGCAAAATGGTGGTCGTGTACTTTTCAGTGTGAAAAACATGTTCTAATCACATACTTCAAAATTGCAGGTTCTTGCCTTATGTTGGTTGGGTGACTATAATCATGACCGAAAAGCCAATTATCAAGGTTTGTTTTTTATATGACATGGATTACTTAAATTAGAAAGCCATTTCCCTATTGTGCTACAAAATATTTTCTGAACCTAGGCTAGTGGGTACTATTATGTCACAGTTATAACTTTTTGGGGTGGGGCCTTCCCCTTTCGCATTTCTGCATCTTTGCACCACTGGTGCAACAAAAACAAAATATTTTCCATCCGTTCAACTTCAAATTTGCCTTGGTTTCACTCTTATTTACATTTTTGGGGTTGAGGGTTGGTTTCTAGTTAAATGACCATTGTTTGTGATTTTCGAATAGTTACAAAGGTACCAAAATTTCAGGAGGCTAATAAAACCCTGTAGGGACATTAATGATCATGTCCTGGAATATCATAGTCATAATGGCTGTCGTTTTCATTGCAGTATATTCTCATCGGAGCATTGGGGTTGCTTGTCATAACTTCCAAAGACTGACAGTTGAAGCAAATAGGTGTGACCAAATCCGAAGGAGATCTGTCACAACAATTGCCAACTTCTACCCTCTCCTTTGTATCGGTCTTTCCTAACTTTTGTATACTGAGAATGGAATAGCTGTTTAATGTTTCGATAATTTAAGACAGTTAGAAAGATAGTGAAACAGGCTTCAGCAACCCTGGTTTTGCTTTATATAATTAAAATATTGGGATTTCATTTCTAACTTTACAAGTCCCATTTGAAAAGATTTTCGATCTTCTCGTCTTTTCTTCTTTTACAAACTTGATATTATCATCTTTATAACATTTCTATTGTCTTCCTTGCATCCATTAATTTTTCTTCTTACACAGGCTGAAAGTGGCCCTTTGATGTGATTGTATTTAGTGGTATCTTCTTTCTCAAACCCTGCAATATGTCATCATTATGGTTAAATTCAGAGACAAAGTTCCATATTCATCTGTGTGCTATATTTGTTCTCAAATAGGAAATGAAGAATATAGGGAATTTACTGTATGTATTCAATATTGATTTTCCTTCCATGTTTAAGTGCAATGGCTGCAAAAGCATCCCTGGACAGCATGATCGTAGAGGGGCAGGGTGTGAAAGGGCAGAAATCCACCACTTTGACATCAATGGTTCTCTGTTTACACGGTCTCTCGGGTCCGCTCAGGCATCTTAATCTGTAACGCCTCCCGCAGGCAGCACCATTGTCCCATAACCCCTCGCTGACCGCTGCAAACAGATTCCCTGGGGGAAACTGTTCCTCTCTGTTGCCATCACATTTGGTGGCTGCATTGCAAGAGAGAGCGCAGATGAATCGCTTACATATAATTTAAGGCTGATAAAAAGAAAAGATACTGACGTATATTTGGAGGATTATAATAGGATGCAGTGCCGATATCAGCATGAGTATGCTTCTTTGCTTATCACTGCAGCAATCATAATTGGAAAGATCAAGAGTCCCATTGCTTCCTCAAATGCAGAAAAACGTAAACTATATATTTCAATGCTTCTTTGCACATCATATATATATATATATATATATATATGAATGATATGGTAATTGAATGTTGTTAAGGAACAATTCAGGCAACCAAAAAGACGTTTAAGGTGACCAAACTTAGAAGTATTTAGTTTATTGTTATTAGTTTATAAATCTTGTTTCTAAGAGTTGCTTTTAATGAAATGACCATCCAGTTCAGTTGGTAGAGCACAAGACTCTTAACCTTGGGGTTGTGGGATTGAGACTCACGGAGGTTATTTTATAATTTGGAGGTCTCCTATGGAAGCTGTTCTCAATCTGACGTTGAGGGCAGCCTACTATCCTATCTCTCCCTTACCCCCATTACATATGGGAATAAGGGTCCGCTAATTTTTTTCTAAGAGTTGCTTTTAGTTTTGGGTAAACAACACTGGTCCTCATGTGCTTGTCTTCGTCGACTTTGGTCTCTGTTTTTAAAAAATAGTTTGGGTTCCTTTTGTTTTCACGCCAATTTTTATTAAAATTTATATGATTTTAATGAGAGTGATAATTAGGATCTTTATAATATTAATATGATAATTCACATTTATTTTACTATTGATGTGACATTAAATTTTATATTAATAAATAATTTATTATAAATGATGACATATATTATCATGTGAATAAAAATATACATATAGACTACTATTCCATTATCACATCTATGTTGTGAAGTATTTAACGATTTAACCCGTAGTCGTTTGACTAGAAAAATAATTTAATTAAATTATTAAAATTTATAATGATATAATTTAAAATTTACAGAATTGTGACGGGGCATGATATGTTATATAAAACCAACCTTAAACTGTGTCTGATTCATGAAAGTTACAAATTCAACACTATAAACGTCGAGTGAAAGCTACCTTTCATAATTTAACATCACAACAAATTTACACTTAAAAACGAATGACTAAGCCCATTTAACCAAGTTTTCCATTTATAATAAAGATTAAAATTAAAAATATTTTTAATGAGATAAAAATTATAATGAACTATCGAACATGTCTTAAATTTTAGGATTTAAAATAAATGTTTACATGATAAATTGATCCCTAAATAATAATCGAATAGATCTCTAAATGAAATGTTGTTTTAACCGATCATTATTTAAAAACTCGGATCAAATAAATTTTTAAAATTAGAAAAACATATCAGTTGATTCTTCATTTTAAAATTCTATAATCAAATTTTAAGATTTTATTTGATCACCAACTTTTAGATAATGGTTCAGTTCAAATAATATTCATTCAGATTTTTTTGAATTAATCACTGGTATCCGATCTATTGACCGACTAATCTAGATCGGGTATTGCAGAGGCGAGGTCGACGTTCCCAACCCAGTTTGCTTCATTCGCAAACACCAGGATTTGAACCCCTGACCTTGCTTAAGGGACCTAGTGCTTCATCCCAACAAAGACCAATGCATTTTACCAACTTATGTAAAGAAAATAATTTGGTATATAATCAAAAACTCCTAATGTTTGACAAAATAATCACTTTGATATCTATTTTTTAGGACATTTTAACTCTTAACATTTTACTTTTGAACAAAAATGCCCCTCTGTCGATAGAAATTGTTAGTCAACAAACTGTTAACGTTTCAAAATAAAAGCTTTCTTACTCTAAAATAAAACATTGAGGGTCAAATACTCAAAAAAAAAGAATAAAGGTCAAACGTTAGAGGCATTTTGTTTAAAAAAAAACATTGAGTGTCAAAATATTCTTTAAGAAAAAAAATACGAGTCAAAGTAACCATTTCAATAATCATTGAAGCTAATTTTAACATTGTACTGAATACTTTTATTTAAATTAAAAATTAATTATAAGTGACATCTAAAAATTATATTAATTTAATCCCAAAATTTCTCTACTACATTACTTGAGTAGGACATCGTCGAACTTTATTTTATAGAAATATAAAAATAATAAATAATAAAATAGTATATCAGTTTAAATCAAAACTTTTCCTTGATTTAAGTAACATCTAATTTTTCTCGTGCATCTTTGTCACCATGCACTAACGAAAAAGACATTAGCTTTACACAGTAGGAAGTATAGAAAACAATGTGATTACCAATAATAAGTTGATTTAGTAAGATAAGACATCAGATTCTTTAGCAATGTTAGAAGTTTGAACTCAGGTTTTTACGAATAAAGCAAACTGAGTTAGAAGGGTTGCCCCCATAATAGACCTCTGCAAAATTTGATCTGAATTAGTCAGTTAATTGATCGAATAATAGTAATTAATTAGAAAAGTAATGTGATTAGACTAATTGTTGATAATGAACTATACTTTATTATGCTAATTTAATCCAAACCAACCAGAAATTATGAGACCCACTTTTTATAAAGTCTTTTCCAAAAATAACGAAGGCTTGTGTAATAAACCTCTTATCAATTTAGGTAATAATTAAGTTAATTTTTAATAAATATAATTTTAATTGTAACTTTATTTTAAAATATACAATCAAATAAGTTCTTAAAATCTAATTATAATTTTTTTTAATTTAGATTAAAAATTAAAAAAATATTCAAATTACAATTAAAGTTTACAACCACAATCGTATATTGAAACACATAATAAGATCATTTTTTTATAATCATTAACACAATAAACTAATCTCTAAAGATCACACAAGAATCATATAAGGAAAATGTTAAAAACTTAATCAAATAAACTTGAATAAAGGGAGATACGAACAGATCCGATCACATCGGCTATTAAAGCTATTAAAGACCATCGAAAACTGTAAAGTAGAATCAAACAACGTGAGAAAACTGTCAATAAATGCAAATTGCATATCCAAATCCAATCTGGGAGTCCAAAGTAGGGAAGATCGACATGATAACAAATGAACACCATCTTGATCAGTCGTAGCAATGTCAGATCTAGCACCGAGAAAAATGAACGAAGATAACAACCAAACGACCGAAACATGCCAAAAGACAGAAGAATTATGTCATAAAAACAGAGGAAAATATGTCATAAAGACAAAACTATTATAAATTAAAAGAAAAAAGAAAAAAAGACACGACATAATCAAATAAAGAAAAGTAATGAATACCAGTTATCGACGATCAGCACTAAGGTTGATGTCGTCGTCGATTATAAAGATGAAGTAGAAAAAGATTAACAATATCATAAAAAACGAGGAGAAAATTAGAGTTAATTTTTTTTATTTTAAAATTATTTGATCATTTATTTTTAAATAAAGACTCAATGAATACAATATTTTACTAAAAAATATTAATTATAATCCAAGTCATTAAAAACTAATTTATTATATAATTCAATAATTAATGCACGCATTATTAATTATTGTGTGGATATCAAGTAAAAATCGGCGCAATACTTTTATTTTTTTAAAGTATTTCTTTTATCAAGCAGAAACAATTGGAATTTACCTAATTAGCCAATTATAATTGCGTCGTATTTATGTTAATTAGTGACGTTTAATGCTTTTTTTGCTTGTCTCTATTGCTATTGCTTACTTTCAGAACGTAATACATGTATTTAGGCTCTAATATGATCCGTGAAACCAAATAAATGATTAATTTGATCCAAGATCATTTAAAAGCTATATTTGATAGACAAAAGTCTTACGCAGATTTGAAACGAAGAAACATTGAATGAACAAAATTTGTCTATTCAGTTAGAAAGCGAAACTTAGAATGAGATTCATCGGACAATATGAAGTGATCGAAAGAATTGACCTGATAGCTTACCTATTAGCTTTGTTTACTAAAATAAGTTGAAATCATAATGTTTTTCGTGTTTCGATGTTCTAAAAATTCAATTTGATTTAATATACGAGAAAAGACCGATTAAAATTCTAGATTAAGAAGTAAAATAATAAAGAATAAGAGAATTTCGTTAGTGAAAGTCCTCTATAAAGATCATAAAATCGAGAAAAATTATTTCGGAGCCACATTTTTCACTCTAGGTAAAATTCAAGAACGAATATTCTCAAAATATTGAATAAGAATTTGCTGAGTCTGATGACAATAAAATATATTTTAGGATTAAAATATTCTATATATATTTTAGATTTAGGATCAAACTGAAAACCAAAAAGAGGAGATTGAAAGTATAAGGACCAAACTAAAAAGAATGCAAGAATAAGAGTTTTGCAGGGAAAGATACGAGAAATTCTAGTCATATATTTATTATAGCAAGTATAATTGATAAGGATAATGTTGTCACGTCTACGAGCGCAGATAAGTATAATTAATAATAAATATTATTAAATTAATTTATAAAACGATAAATTATAAAGTACTAAAAGAATAATTATAAATTAGTAAAAAAATTAAATGCAATTTAGTTAAAACACAATATTTATAAAACATTAGTTTTTATAATCTTATTTTAATTATAATTAGATCACATATTAATTTAAAAATTTTATAAACTCTAATTTATTTTTATAGCTTTGAAGTTCTTATCGTCGTCACCTCAGTCATTACTACAACCAATATCATTTTCACCTTCAACTGACGATAAAGACTAAATCAATGACGAAAGATGATACCGGTGACGAAAACAATGGTGATGACAACAGTGGTGACGATGAAAGCGGTAACTTTAAAGTTAGAAAAATGAATTAAGGTTTATAAATTTCTCAAATTAATATTTGATCTAATTATAATTAAAATAAAATTATTAAATTAATATTTTATAAATATTGTATTTTAATATAATCACATTTAATCTTTTATTAATTTATAATTATATATTTAATATTTTATAAATTAAAATTTTATTAATTAATTTAATAATACTCATCTTTAACGGTATTTATTTGAGTTTGACGAGCGTCGTAAATTTTTTCAATTGTTAAATAATAAAATGAAAAAATTGGGACAAAGGTTTGAGCAGAAAACGACAGGTCACAAAGTCACACACAAAATCTGACAAGAAATCGTTAAAAAAGATCAACAGCTTGCGTGTCTTACTTAGAATCTTCTCCTGACATTGTTCGGTTCATGATCGTGATCCTAGTCATCAAGTTACGTCTACGTGTCAAAATAATCTCTATCGCGGACACGTGTCTTCTTTATAAAATCCTCCCGTAGCGTATTTCCCTGTATATATAAACCCCTGTTCTGCTCCTTCTAATTTCAGGCTCTCCGTTTCGTTCATTGATTCATTCATTCTCTGCAACTCTTCAAATCTGTTTGGTATTTTTAGCAAACCATTTGTACGATTGGATTTCTAAACAATACTATCTTCTCTCGAAATCTTCATCTTTATTCTCTCGAGGCGGTTTGAATTATTTTTTCTCGGAAAAAGAGAAAATGAAGGAAAGTGTGGGAAATCCTCTTCACCTCAAATCTTTGAACCATATCTCGCTTGTGTGTCGATCGGTTGAGGAATCCATGAATTTCTATCAGAATGTTCTTGGGTTTGTTCCAATCAGGAGGCCTGGATCATTCGACTTTAATGGGGCTTGGTAATCATTAAAAACAATTTGTCCTTTTTTTTCAAGTTTAATTTGTTCGATGAAATTCCTAATAAATCTTGGATTAATTTTTTTTTGGGTATGATGTAGGTTGTTTGGACATGGAATTGGAGTCCATCTTCTGCAATCAGAGAATCCCGAGAATATGCCCATGAAAAAGAAAATCAATCCCAAGGATAACCACATTTCTTTTCAGGTTTTTTTTTCTGTTCAATTATTCTTAATGATTATACGAAACTAGGTTTCAGTGTTCAATTTTATCATGAAAATTCTGTTGCAATTTTCCTTTTACATTCTAGTGATTATAAGATAATATCTTCAGAATTTATCTGTCGCAAATTTGTTCAGATAATATCTTCAGTGTTCAATTACTCATAGCAGATATAGCTTTGCAGCTTGTATAACTCATGGATGTATTAATTTGTTCAGTGTGAGAGCATGGGGGCAGTGGAGAAGAAGCTGAAGGATATGGAAATAGAATACGTGAGGGCAATGGTGGAAGAAGCTGGGATCTACGTGGAACAACTCTTCTTCCACGACCCGGATGGGTTCATGATCGAGATATGCAACTGCGATAACCTGCCGGTGATCCCACTGGGCGGCGAGATGGTTCGATCCTGCTCTCGGATCAACCTGCAAGTGCTTCAACGTCAGCAGATACAGCAAGTGGTTCAGCAGTGAGACCCAGCAATGAGAATCATATGAGAAGAAAGCACACCCGTTCTGCTTTCTTTGTGTAATGATCCTATCTACGTATGTTTTTTCTTTAGTTTTGTAATAAAAAACACTGCAATGTGATCACGAGGGAAAGTGACCATTTTGGTTGATTGAAACTGGGTTTTTTTCTCTCATATACGTACGTACCTGTATACGTTCTTGATGGAATGGTTAGTATAATTTAATGCACAGGTGGAAGCTAGTTTTAATTGATGATGATGAATCAGTTTGTTATTTGGAACGAGACTAGAACTATACTTCCAAATGTATAGTTTTCTTACCATTAATTTATAAAATAAAATTTATTGTTCACCTTCGTTTGTCTCTATTCATGCTTTCGTTATTCATTGTACCAGATACGGATGTAGACGTTTTTCATCGTACCAGATGCGGATGAGTCTAATACATCATCATATCAAACAATGATATTAACTTGTCATCATATAATGGCATCTCATCATTAAAATATTATCAAGGAGATCAGATTTAAAAGTCTGTTTCAGTAAGGGCTCGTGATATAGCAAAGAAAATTACATTTGGCAGCATTCTCCACCATTATATCTTTACCCCACTCGACCAAACACGTCCAGTTGCAGACCAAACCGACAACAACATCCTAATTGAAACAAAACAACATCAATCATTCATTCACACCCAGAACGCTACGTCCACACTTCCTTCACAAACTGAAACAACCCCATTGCACCCCAGATTCAACATACATTTGCTTCATCAAGAACAGTTGAAAAAGGAGCACACAAAACCAACATGCATTTCATAAAATAATACGAAGAATTATATATATATGTGTGTGTTTATTTTACATTATTTCAACCCTCCATATCATCTATATATAACAGGTAAAAAACAAGCAAATGAAACAATGAGGGGGAGAGTAGTACAGTATAGCTTAGCCAGCACCTCTAGCCAACATTTGCTCGTAGTTTTCAATGGATTCAAGCCTCTGTAGCAGAAGCTGGTGCCTGAACTTCTGGATGAAAGCCTCGGCACTTTCGTTTATGTCGACCGATGGCTTTTTCTCCAGCTTATTCGTGGGAGCAGCAGCTGCCTTTCTCTCTGTCATTATCTTATTGTAGACACCCGTTTTTGTCCGGGTCTTTCCTATCTAATTTAATTTTAATTTTTTATTATTATTATTATTATTATTATTTATTTATTATTATTATTATATTAATTACATATTACAATATTTTGGCAGGCCAAAGCCCATTACAACCGGCCCAAACAGGACCCAACATTGGTAGGGTTTCACCCTATCTCACTAACCCATCAGATTAGGGTTTCAAACCCTAAAATAGATTAGGGTTTCAAACCCTAAAACAAATTAGGGTTTTAACCCTAATCCCCTAATGACAACCGCCGACCTAACTCATCAGCAAGCCAGCCAGCCGCCTCTGGCTATTTAGCTTCCCCAGCCTTGCGTGGTCTTCACCGGTCACTCCCGAGCCGAGTGAGCCGCCGCTGGTGAGTTCTCGAGCCACCGCCAATCTCTCCAGTTCATCCGTCATCCACAGTGACCCTCAACAGTGAGATAGCAGAGAAATCAATTAAAAATTGGAAAAATCCAAGCAAATCTATTCAAATCCAAGAGATGACAGCATGAGTATAGGGATATCATTCCCTACGAACTCAACCATCCATCAGTTAGAAGATATCAACACATGCATCAATAAAAAAGAAAAACCGAAGAAAAAAGGGGGGGGATTCGAACCACAACAAAAAAAGAAAAAAAGAAAAAAGAGGAGTAGGAGAGGATAATACCTTCATCGGAGGAGTGCCGGAAAGCCAAGTGGTCGCCGGAGTTCAAAGCTTTCGAGAGGTATAATCTTGGATCTAGGGTTGCTAGGTGGTTTTTAGAGGAAAATGGTTTAGGTTTCTGGTAAAGGAGGGTGAGGGGATGCTTTTGGGATCACCTGGTCCCTCCGGCCGCCGCGCCAGCAGCCGTGCGTCGCTGCTTGCTACCGTAAGCTCAGCCGGGTCCCTCTCTCCGATGAGAGGAGTTTAAGAGATTTTTGAATCTCTCTCTCCTCTCTATTTGGATAAGAGATGAGAAATGGGGATGAATGGGTAAGCAAGCCCGATCTTGGGCTCATATTATTCAATCAAAACGGCGCCGTTTCAGCAAGGGACCTTCAGCGTGTTTTTATCTTGTGGGGTAACTACACGTTTAGTCCCCCGCGCTTTGTAATATAATTATTAAGCCATATAATGAAGTTATATATTATTTGATTTCGAGCCTTTATTTTTCCTTCCTTACATTTTAGTCCTGCTATTACTTGTTATGCTATTCTGGTTATATGTGACTTTGGTCCCAATATTTATAATCATTTCAATTTAGTCACGGGTTTTTGTGTGTTGCTTATTTTTTGTGAACGTTCGAATTTGGATATGATATTTATGTATCTTACATTTTAGTCACTGATCATGTGTTGTTTTTTTATGTTCGAATTTGACAGCAATATTTGTAAATCTATCATTTTAGTCACTGGTAGCTTGTGTTGTGTATTTTTGTTGACATTTGAATCTGGTCATTTCATTTGTAAATATTTTATTTTTAGTCACTGATTTAATGTGTTATCATGTTCTGTTAATATTAGAATCTAGTCATGGTATTTGTAAAGTTATTATTATGGTCACTGTTTTACATTTGGTTTATTTATGATTCGGCCTTCATGTTTGTGTTTATTTCATTTAAGTCCTTTTTTTTGTTATTTTATCTTTGGGAAAGTTCCTGCTAGTATCATAGTATTTTATTTTCTTATATTTCAGTCCTTAATTGAAATGTTGGGTATTTTACTTCGAACTTTAACTTTCATCATTCTTATATTTTAGTCATTTTACACTGTTAATTGTTTTTAGTTAAATGTTTGATTTCACTTATTAATTTGTGATGTGTTTATTTTATTCCTTGCCGTTAGTTTTACTTTTTCATATTTTGATTTGCCAGGTTTGATGTTTGTTCATTTAGGCCTTAATATTAAATTATAATGTGTATGCTTGCTTGGTGTAAATATATTTATATTAGCGCATAGATCATGTTTACATCGATTAAATTATTTATTTATTTATTTATGTTTTCCATATGTATATAAATTGTATGTGCAAGGTGATTTATTTACTTTATTTTTCCTATTAAATTTCTAATTTGCAAATTGAATGATATTCGAGATTTATTTATTTTTTATGTATATAAGTGTTGTTAAGTGTATTTATGTGTATTTCGTGTGGAGCCCACCTTTGTGCCTTATATATACATATATTTGCTTTTCTTCCATGATTTATATTCATATTAATTTATTTTGTGTCAGCACTTTATGTATCTCTCGTATTTGGTTAAACATTTCATAACTAATTCGAATAATTTTGAGAACACAAATTTGTAGAACGTGCATGGAAAGTATCGCTTGATCGAAGTGGTACAATCTGATATGACATTCGAACAAATGTGAACTTGAAATTAATTTGATTTTATTTTGTTAATCCATTTCATTTTAAATCGAACATTGCAATGAATGTCTCTAAATAATAATTTATTTCATTTCATGTAAGTTATTAATTTTCATTCTACGATGTATATTCGATCCTTTTTTATCAATTTATTTCATTGAATGCGAGTGCAAATAGTCGATTTTCATTTTTAGTCGATTCATATATTTATTAACGAGGGAATATTCTTTTATTGATAAGAAATAGTCGAGTTAGCTTTCTCGATGGAGGATTGCTAATTTCGAGATTTCTTTTCGAATTAAAGAATTTTCTCTAATTAATTGATTCGAAGCAAATTAATCAACGTTCGATAAATAGATCATATTTTAACTTTATATTCGATTTGTAATTTCCACTATTTTACGACAACATGTAAGCGACACAGTACCATTTTTGGGCGCTGTGGGGGTGCTTACCCTTCCCCACACGTAACCGACTCCCGAACCTGTTAAATTTGATTTCTGGTAAATGTAGACCATTTTTGTCTTAAAAAATGATTTTTCTTAAATTTCTTTTAAAAAGACGTTTTTAGGTATTCGACCTACCTAACCCAAAGGTCGATGGCGACTCTATTCAATTTAATCCAAATTAATCCAAAATACTCAATTTTTCAAAATAAAAGTCATAATCGTTTTTTAAAATAATATTTAATTGTTTTACAAAAAAAATGGTTATGACAGCTTGGCGACTCCGCTGGGGAAGGAACTAGAGAGTCAGGCTGTCGGTCGCTTATATATGGTCGTTATGGTGGAAATTATAAGTTCGAATCTTTAGTAAAACTATGATCTATTTATTGAATTTTTATTTATTATTTTTATATACTAACATTTTAATTGTTTTCATTTTTTTCAGATATTTCTTAGTTCTCGTTGGGTGTTATTTTTTTATTTTCCCTGTTTTTTGAGTCAAAGGTTTGTTTGTTTCTCCTCACACACATCACTTTCATTAGCATAACACGAGCTCTAGACATGAGCTTCGATCCAAATTAGTTAGGGTGATTGCTTTACTCTCGTAAGAATTTATTCTTCGTATGAGTTTTAGCAAACAACCCATGGGATACATACCTTATACCTTCGTAGGAATTTATTCCTCGTATGGGTATAAGGCAGTGAATCCCCTCGAATTGAACTCGATCCGTTTGAAACCTGTAATGGGTGAGGATTGAGGGTTTGGTAGCCCAAGGGGGCACCGACATCAAGGACAATTCGAGTCCCTTTCCTGTTAGAACCGAAACCATGCATATAGTGAACCGTAAAATGGTCACCCTAGGTATAGCTATATCGAATCTCTGTCCGTCAGCATGTACCTAAAATAGGTGTACACAAAGGAGGAATATTTCTAAACCCTTACCTTTTGTTTTAAGTTTGTAGAATATATTTATTCTTTTAGAATAAAAGCATGCGAACTAGATACCATGCGGTTAGGATTATTTTCTTGAAATTAAATCATTTTTGGGTAGATAGCATGTCCGGGTAGGATTGTTATTTAATTGAAAGCATGTTTGGGTAGATATCATGACGGGGTAGGTGGTATATTCATCTCTGACTAATATTTTTATCCGTATAAATTATTTTACATGTACTAACTCGTTTTTCTCTTTTGTTTTTGCACACTAACTTATTTATTTTGTTTGTGTCGTTTTTCATCCTTCTTTGCATTACATTGCATCGACATAATATAATGCGAAAATATTGATCCGCAAGGGGATATCCATGAGAAAATCTTCGCAAGAAGAGATAAAAGTTTTCAATCAAGCGATCGCATACACAGACATGCATCGAGGGCTAAAAAGAAGTCCAGAGTACAAGAATGAGATTTTCTCGAAGATCGTGCATCATTCAATACTGAGATGATGATCCACTGATTCAAGGAGTAATCTAGCAGTGGAGTCTTATCTACAATCATTTCATCGCTAGTTATCAAAGAGCGACACACCGACCTCACTACCACAGAGGCATTAACGGAGTCAGATTACAGAGCGCTAGAGGGGCATCATTATTGAGGACGAAGATCCGAAAGGAAGCAGTGATCCATTCCAGGCTCACCATCTAAGCGAAGACATGTTTGTAAATTGGATTGTCTTGTAATGCGAAAACTTTTATTTCTGGTGAAGACTATTCTATGATATTCATCGTTGGGGTCAACATTTTTCCATCTGCATTTGCATCTTTTTATTTTGCATATATATTTTATTTTTAAGCATTTTCATATGCATCATTCATAAAAACATGAGATCAATTTGTGGAGAAGTCTGTGGAAGTGATCCTGATCACGTGACCATATTGAGAATATAAACAAGAAGCTGAAATCAACACGATAGAAGCTTGTTCGATTGAGTCTTCCAGGATGGTTCGAGAAAATAGTCCCCGTTCCTGGAGGTCCATGATGTTGATCTCGGGTACGACTACAATATAGGAAGCTTCAGTCATTCCGCTGAGAATTGTAAGACACTGAAGATCAAGGTCCAGAACTTGAGGGCATCTACAATTGAAGAAAATTGGGGCATTACTTCTAACACTTGAACTGAGAGATTATTTTGTTTGAACTCGTTTTGTTATCTCTTTTATATTTGCATAAATATTTTTAATCTTAATACTTGAATTTATACTACCTTTTAAGGTTGAATAATGGAACAAATTTTAATCTTGAGTTCTTTGAATATCAAATGAATTACATATTCTCTTAATTCTTCAAGAATTATAGATCTTTGACATATGCCAAGATTGGACCTATCTTATCCCGTCTAAAACCCAAAATAAAATCTCGATTTTTACCCGAGATAATTCCTGGTCACTACCAAATAACCAATTTTTGACATTCTATCTCTTTGAGACCTTGAGATATTCTTTTCGACCTTGAAACATTCCCTCTCTTTAAGGCCTTGAAACATTCTTTCCACCTTGAAACACTGCATTTATTTTTTGAGACACAAAAATCATACCCGTACCTTTCTTTGAGCCAATAAAGTCACCATCGTCTTCTTAGACGTAAAACCAACATTTTCTACCAATAAAACCTACAGACATTGAGTACGAGATGTTCACTTGAACATAAACCTTCCTACAAAGAAGACACAGTATGGGGCATCTCGCATCAATTTTATGAAGACGAGCATGAGCAATGAAGACATGTTGAGAGCAAGAAGCGAAGAGAAAAAATGGAATTCATTCAAAATAATTCTATCATGCATTAATTACTGTTTTCATTTAAATAAAAATTAATCCTGAAAATTTATCCCCCTGGGGATACCTCTTCTGCAAGGACTTCTGTCTATGAGATGATGAACGGCTTTCTTTCTTTATCCCTTCACAAAAGGAGAAAATATATCCCTTGTGTCCCCTTGAGCCTGAATGATATTTTCTTTTGATTCAACCCTAACCAAGGACCACCCTCCACACTGGGGGGCAATGTGAAGGAAATCTGAGTGAAGAAAATTGATCCAAATGAGATACCGAAAGGTGAACCAGACGCAGAGTGCAAAGATCAAACCAAAGAAAAAAATCAAAGCAAAAATCAAAGAAAAAGCAAAGAACAAAAGAGGACAAAGAACACAGACAAAGAGTCTCCTGACTTAAATGGCGCATTGAGCTTCAAACCGTGAGATTAATCAAAAACAATCACTCTAGAATCACTTGACTCGAAGATCATAAAACATCAAGAGAAGAGCATGCGAGTAGATTCAAATTGAGCAAAACAGGATCGAAGGCATCAGAGTTAATTGATCCTTGGTTCAAATACCCTTAAAACACATGTTTGGGCCTTTTATCCCTTTCTTTCATAACCCTGAACCATGACCTACATTACGTGCCTTACAAGTCCCTTCTAATCATACATGGATTTCTAAGCGGAAGAGACTATCTTCATATTTCATCCCGTCCGTCAGGATTAATCTTTTATTTTCAAAAAAAAAGTTTTCTAAAATCTTTAATGCATGATAGAGAAAAATAACAAAGGGGGGTTAAAGACGTAAAATTCTGAGTAACGTCTTGAAACCAAAGGAGGATTCGAGTTGAAAACCTGAAAGGACGGCTCGAATATGAAGGTTATTACATAGGAGACGATTGCTCAAATCCCTTGATGAGGCATCACACAACATGAATGAGAACATGAGAGTTGGGAGTCAGAGCACACTTCCAATAGCTGAGTACAGAAGCTACTCCATCAGATCAGAGAACATCAAATAAATGAGAACACTATACTGTTGACCAAAAATAACCACTTGAGATTTTTTTATCCTTCCTTACTTAACCATCTCTCAAAGATAGCATTGATCTTGACACTTGTCAAATAGCTATAATTTATTGAAGGATTAAAAGAGTAATTAATTCTTTGATATCCAATGAACTCTTGTTTTATGATTTGTCAATTGTGAAACCTTAAAAGGGGCAATATGTTCATATCTTTTGATTAAACATTTTTCAAAATTATTTTAATTGATATTTTCATACTTTTGAAAATAAAAGAAGAAGAAAAAATTTTCAAACAAGATAATCTCTGGAGGCATATCTTAGAATTCAACAAATATCTCACCGAAGCTCAGAATCGAAGCTGGGGCAAGAGAAAGTTAATTTTTGGACAAAATTTGATGGGACAAACAAATGGTCTCAGGTCAAGGTTTGCAAGAGTACACCATGGTGGAAATACGGACAAGTTGAATCAATGATAGACTGCTCTCGCGATCATTCTCCTTCTAGATCGAGAAAAGTATATACATACATACACACACATACATACATACATACATACATCCATGATACATAAAATTTGCATCAAACATTTATCATCATGTGTATTAAAGACATTTTTCTCCTCACTTGAGGACAAATTCAATAAAAGAAGATCAAATAAATTTCATCTTGACATCTATCATAACTTCCAAGATAGTTAGTCAAAATTGCATCATTCTGATCTTTTCAGGAAATTAGAGCTCGGAAATAACCAGGTGTTTTCAACCTGAAAGAACAATGCAATCCACATATTTGGCTTCCTGAAGTCAACAATCAGATCTTCTGAAGATGTTTCCTCAACATGCAGGAATCAATAGATAAACTTTGAGCTATTGAGATTATTTTCTTTAAAAAAAATAAAGTGTCGTCTCACTTGAGATAGTTTTCTTAAAAACAAATTTTATTTTGTCTCGCTTGAGACAACATTCTCTTTAAAACAAATTACGTCTCGCTTGAGACATTTTCCACAAATTTTGAGAATTTTAAAACAAATTGCGTCTCGCTTGAGACATTTTTCCTTTGAGATACAAATTTTGAATTTGATTCACTTAAAACAAAATTAATCTCACCTTAGATTGTTGTTTCTTTCAAAACAAATTTTGTCTCGCTTGAGACCTTTTCCCTTTGAGATCCAAATTTCGAATTTGTTTCACATTAAACAAAGTTGATCTCACTTGAGATCGTTTTCTCAAAAACAAACTTTGTCTCGCTTGAGACAATTTCTCTAAAAACAAATTTTGTCTCATTTGAGACTATATCTTAAAGCAAATTTCATCTCGCTTGAGACATCATTTTCTCTCATAATACAAATTTCAAGGTTGTTGTACTTAAAGCAAAATTAATATCACTTGAGATTTTCAAAGCTGATTGGTCTCGCACGAGACAGTTTTCCCTTTTAACAAATCCTGAAATTGTTTCATTTGAAACAAATAAACACTTTTGAAAACACCCTTGAGATTATTTCCATATAAACAAAATCGACAATATTTGAATCTTTTAAAACGATTTTTGTCTCTTGAGATAGTTTCTCTTGAAAAAATCTTTGAGTTTGTTCCTTTTGAATAAAAATCTTGGAGTTTGTTCCTTTTGAATAAATATCTTTGAGTTGTTTCTTTTGAAAAAATCTTTGAGTCTATTTATTTTAAAAAAAAGTTTTGTCTCTCTTGAGACAGTTTCTCTTGAAAAAATCTTTGAGTTTGTTCCTTTTGAATAAAAATCTTGGAGTTTGTTCCTTTTGAATAAATATCTTTGAGTTGTTTCTTTTGAAAAATCTTTGAGTCTATTTATTTTGAAACAAAGTTTTGTCTCTCTTGAGACAATTTCGTGAAAAATCTTTGAGTCTGAAACAAAGTTTGGTCTCTCTTGAGACAATTTTGTGAAAAAAATCTTTGAGATTGTTTCTTTTGAAAAAAATCTTTGAGTTTGTTTCTTTGGAAACAAAATTTTTTCTCTCTTAAGATAGTTTCTTTTGAAACAAAAATCTTTGAGTTTGTTTCTTTTGAAACAAAATTTTGTCTCTCTTAAGATAATTTCTTTTGAAACAAAAATCTTTGAATCTGTTTCTCTTAAAATGAATTTTGTATCTCTTGAGACCGTTTCTTTTGAAGTAAATCTTTGAATATGTTCATTTTGAAAATCTTTGAGTTTGTTTCTCTTAACAAAATCATCTTTGAGTCAATTTCTTTAAAAACAAATGTTGTCTCTCTTGAGACGGTTTCTAATGAAAAAACTAACTTTTGAGAGTGTTTCATTTGAAACAAATTTGGTCTCACTTAAGATGAGATCCATCTTTGAGTCTGTTTCATTTGAAACAAAATTTTATCTCTTAAAGACAATTTCTTTTGAAAAAAATCTTTGAGTTTGTTTCCTTTGAAACAAAATTTTGTCTCTCGAGACAACTTCTTTTGAAAATACCCACCTTTGAGATTGTTTCTATTAAAACCAATTTTGTCTCGCATGAGACAGTTTCCTTTCAATGACATCTTTGAGTCGTTTCCCTTCAAACGAATTTTGTCTCTTGAAACATTTTCTCTTAAAATAAGATCATCTTTGAGTTTGTTTCTCTGGAAACAAGGTTTTATCCCTTAAAACAGTTTCTTTTGAAGAAAAATCTGAGTCTGTTTCTTTGGAAACAAAATTTTGTCTCACTAAGATACAATTTTCTGAAAAACAAAGTTTTGTCTCTTATGACAATGTTAAAAAAAAAAAAAATCATTGAATCTCTTTCTTTGGAAACAAAATTTTGTTTCTCTCGAGACAGTTTATTTGAGAAAAATCTTGGAGTTTGTTTCTTTGGAAACAAAATTTACCATCTTTGAATCTGTTTCCCTTGAAACAAAATAAACATCTTTGAGATCGTTTACCTTGAAATGAATTTCGTCTCATTTGAGACAATTTCCCATGAAATACCGATCTTTGAGAACGTTTCCCTTAAAAACAAATTTTGTCTCGCTTGAGACAATTCCCTTTAAATGCCATCTTTGGGTTGTTTCCTTTGAAACGAATCTTGTCTCTTTCGAGACAGTTGCTTTGGAAAAACTTATCTTTGAGTTTATTTCACTTGAAACAAAGCAAATATCTTTGAGATCGTTTCTCTTGAAACGAATTTTGTCTCCCTTGAGACAATTTTTATCAAAATTCAATCTTTGAGTTTGTTTCTATTGAAGCACATCTTTGAGTTGGTTTCTCTTGAAACCATAACTTCTAAAGATGGCCAGCCGTCCTCATCATGTAGGAACCGTGTCATCCCCAGACCAGATCTCCTTATCACGTAGGAGCCGTGTCAACCATAGATAACCAGCCGTACTCATCACGTAGGAACCGTGTTATCACCTTTAGATGGCCAGAACTCTTCATCACGTATGAGCCGTGTCATTCCCCGACCAGATGTCCTCATCATGTAGGAACCTTGTCACTTTTAGACGACCAGAACTCTTCATCATGTATGAGCAGTGTCGTCCCCAACAACCAACATTATCCAATTTCTAAGTTTAAAAGGGAGAGAACCAGACAAAAACGTGATGTCTTGTCGTCTTTGCCCTATTCTGGTTAACACAAGAATGTGCAAAGAGGGGCAGCTGTAGACACCCGTTTTTGTCCGGGTCTTTCCTATCTAATTTAATTTTAATTTTTTTTATTATTATTATTATTATTTATTATTATTATTATATTAATTACATATTACAATATTTTGGCAGGCCAAAGCCCATTACAACCGGCCCAAACAGGACCCAACATTGGTAGGGTTTCACCCTATCTCACTAACCCATCAGATTAGGGTTTCAAACCCTAAAACAGATTAGGGTTTCAAACCCTAAAACAAATTAGGGTTTTAACCCTAATCCCCTAATGACAGCCGCCGACCTAACTCATCAGCAAGCCAGCCAGCCGCCTCTGGCTATTTAGCTTCCCCAGCCTTGCGTGGTCTTCACCGGTCACTCCCGAGCCGAGTGAGCCGCCGCTGGTGAGTTCTCGAGCCACCGCCAATCTCTCCAGTTCATCCGTCATCCACAGTGACCCTCAACAGTGAGATAGCAGAGAAATCAATTAAAAATTGGAAAAATCCAAGCAAATCTATTCAAATCCAAGAGATGACAGCATGAGTATAGGGATATCATTCCCTACGAACTCAACCATCCATCAGTTAGAAGATATCAACACATGCATCAATAAAAAAGAAAAACCGAAGAAAAAAGGGGGGGGATTCGAACCACAACAAAAAAAGAAAAAAGAAAAAGAGGAGTAGGAGAGGATAATACCTTCATCGGAGGAGTGCCGGAAAGCCAAGTGGTCGCCGGAGTTCAAAGCTTTCGAGAGGTATAATCTTGGATCTAGGGTTGCTAGGTGGTTTTTAGAGGAAAATGGTTTAGGTTTCTGGTAAAGGAGGGTGAGGGGATGCTTTTGGGATCACCTGGTCCCTCCGGCCGCCGCGCCAGCAGCCGTGCGTCGCTGCTTGCTACCGCAAGCTCAGCCGGGTCCCTCTCTCCGATGAGAGGATTTAAGAGATTTTTGAATCTCTCTCTCCTCTCTATTGGATAAGAGATGAGAAATGGGGATGAATGGGTAAGCAAGCCCGATCTTGGGCTCATATTATTCAATCAAAACGGCGCCGTTTCAGCAAGGGACCTTCAGCGTGTTTTTATCTTGTGGGGTAACTACACGTTTAGTCCCCCGCGCTTTGTAATATAATTATTAAGCCATATAATGAAGTTATATTATTTGATTTCGAGCCTTTATTTTTCCTTCCTTACATTTTAGTCCTGCTATTACTTGTTATGCTATTCTGGTATATGTGACTTTGGTCCCAATATTTATAATCATTTCAATTTAGTCACGGGTTTTTGTGTGTTGCTTATTTTTTGTGAACGTTCGAATTTGGATATGATATTTATGTATCTTACATTTTAGTCACTGATCATGTGTTGTTTTTTATGTTCGAATTTGACAGCAATATTTGTAAATCTATCATTTTAGTCACTGGTAGCTTGTGTTGTGTATTTTTGTTGACATTTGAATCTGGTCATTTCATTTGTAAATATTTTATTTTAGTCACTGATTTAATGTGTTATCATGTTCTGTTAATATTAGAATCTAGTCATGGTATTTGTAAAGTTATTATTATGGTCACTGTTTTACATTTGGTTTATTTATGATTCGGCCTTCATGTTTGTGTTTATTTCATTTAAGTCCTTTTTTTTGTTATTTTATCTTTGGGAAAGTTCCTGCTAGTATCATAGTATTTTATTTTCTTATATTTCAGTCCTTAATTGAAATGTTGGGTATTTTACTTCGAACTTTAACTTTCATCATTCTTATATTTAGTCATTTTACACTGTTAATTGTTTTTAGTTAAATGTTTGATTTCACTTATTAATTTGTGATGTGTTTATTTTATTCCTTGCCGTTAGTTTTACTTTTTCATACTTTGATTTGCCAGGTTTGATGTTTGTTCATTTAGGCCTTAATATTAAATTATAATGTGTATGCTTGCTTGGTGTAAATATATTTATATTAGCGCATAGATCATGTTTACATCGATTAAATTATTTATTTATTTATTTATGTTTTCCATATGTATATAAATTGTATGTGCAAGGTGATTTATTTACTTTATTTTTCCTATTAAATTTCTAATTTGCAAATTGAATGATATTCGAGATTTATTTATTTTTTATGTATATAAGTGTTGTTAAGTGTATTTATGTGTATTTCGTGTGGAGCCCACCTTTGTGCCTTATATATACATATATTTGCTTTTCTTCCATGATTTATATTCATATTAATTTATTTTGTGTCAGCACTTTATGTATCTCTCGTATTTGGTTAAACATTTCATAACTAATTCGAATAATTTTGAGAACACAAATTTGTAGAACGTGCATGGAAAGTATCGCTTGATCGAAGTGGTACAATCCGATATGACATTCGAACAAATGTGAACTTGAAATTAATTTGATTTTTTTGTTAATCCATTTCATTTAAATCGAACATTGCAATGAATGTCTCTAAATAATAATTTATTTCATTTCATGTAAGTTATTAATTTTCATTCTACGATGTATATCGATCCTTTTTTATCAATTTATTTCATTGAATGCGAGTGCAAATAGTCGATTTCATTTTTAGTCGATTCATATATTTATTAACGAGGGAATATTCTTTTATTGATAAGAAATAGTCGAGTTAGCTTTCTCGATGGAGGATTGCTAATTTCGAGATTTCTTTTCGAATTAAAGAATTTTCTCTAATTAATTGATTCGAAGCAAATTAATCAACGTTCGATAAATAGATCATATTTTAACTTTATATTCGATTTGTAATTTCCACTATTTTACGACAACATGTAAGCGACACAGTACCATTTTTGGGCGCTGTGGGGGTGCTTACCCTTCCCCCACACGTAACCGACTCCCGAACCTGTTAAATTTGATTTCTGGTAAATGTAGACCATTTTTGTCTTAAAAAATGATTTTTCTTAAATTTCTTTTAAAAAGACGTTTTTAGGTATTCGACCTACCTAACCCAAAGGTCGATGGCGACTCTATTCAATTTAATCCAAATTAATCCAAAATACTCAATTTTTCAAAATAAAAGTCATAATCGTTTTTTAAAATAATATTTAATTGTTTTACAAAAAAAAAATGGTTATGACACTTATTATCTTTCAACTTACCACCGTTTGCTTCTGCAAATTTGGAGCTCTGGTATGGATGGGGCACCGAGCTTTTCTTCATTGTATTAATATCCCTCGATGGAGTAGCCTTGTTTCTTGACAAGGAGATGGTCTGCCATGCTTAGATATTTAAAGGCAGCAAAGTCAAATATTTTAATAGGCTAGCTGCGATTCCATTTTACAATGTTTGTTGCATCAGCACGCCATGTTGGAACTTTCAAATACAAGATGAAAGAGCATCTTTTTGAGTGGATACGCTAGGCTTCTATGGATTGCCTAACTTCATCAAAAATGTAATTTTATTTATCCAAAACTGGTTTATTTAAATAGTTTTATACATCTTCAAAATTAATTTTAAATAATTTTATATCCATACAATTATAATATTTAATATACTTTATATAATTCTCTTATATTCGTTAATGATATAATGAATTTTTTATTCGTATTTTTTTCATTTAATATTTTGTACTTAAATTGATATGTTTTGTTTAATAATTTTATTTGTTTATTTGATGTTATCTTTCCATTTTATCGTAACAATATATGTAAAAAAGTGAATAAAATGAGCTTTTGTAATCATCTAGCTGCTTAAGCCTTTGCCTTGTGTATGAAAATACTTAGGGGGTGTTTGGTTCAAGGATTGTGGGATTCCTATAGGATGGGAATCTCACATTCCCATGTTTGGTTGGCCGGGAATCTCATTCCCGGTAATGTTTTATTACCAATAGTAGATTTTTTGTGGTATATTACCGGGAATGCCATTACCTCCATTCCCTTAGGTATTGTAATATTACCGGCGTTTTGAACTAAAATGACCTTAAATTATTATTTTTTTTCAAAAATATCCTTCTTATGTCATTAAATAATAAAAATTCTACGAAGGTTAAATTACAAATTTATCCTTAAATTATTTTAGATTTACAAAAAAATCTATAATTAAAATTTTATATGAAGTTCAGGGGTTAAATTTTTTTTATCTTTTCATTAAACCTTTTTTATATTTTTAATTTTGTAAAAAAATTATATAAATATTATGAATTTAAATTTTTAAAGAAAATATATAAATATTTTACAATTTGTAATATTATACAAATATATAATAAGGAAAATTTGATCAAATATACATTCCAATAATCTTTTATTCCTTTAACTAAACACAGTAATCTTACATTCCTGCTAAACCAACCAAACACAAAATACAACATTCCTAGTAATCCTATTCCCTGATAATCTTATCCAAAAATTGTTGTTTAATTTCCAAGAATCGTGATTATTAAAAGTGTTGAGGCCATCTTGATAATATTGTACGTATGAGTTTAAATTATGAGGTAAGGGACAAGTTGTAACCCATATGGGTGCCCTAAACGCCAGGGTATGGCTGAATAATAGGGTTTGCCCATGTTATGAAATTGATATAAGAGCGTTTTGATATTATTTTATTCCATATAATATGGTCTTCTTGCTCAACCATCACCTGTCATTCCATTTTCCAACACAAACCCTAGTCTAATAAATTCATCGACAAAACCCAGTTTCTGTATTATTGCTTCCGCAAACGACTATTTCAGGCGAAGTTGTACAGAGTGAGTCACCTTAATATAAAGTTAAAATAAAGTATTATTAGTTTTGTTATTATTTAAATAATAAAATTGATAAAAAAATTATCTAAAATATTATTATTTTTATCTAAAACATTAATTTTTTAATATTTCTGATAAAAGTGTCCAATAATAACAAAACTGATAAAAGTAATAATGTTTTCGGTAATTTTTTATCGGTTTTATTATTTAAATAATAACAAAACCAATAACACATTTTTTAGCCGTATATTAAGACTTTCGCACGTGAACATTTTCACTATTACACATGATTAAAAACTGTGTTCATATCTAGTTTAAGAGTAAAAAAGCTTAGTCTACCTGTATTTTTAATTCTTTCATTAATAATATATTTTTATTCCTTTAAAAATTTTATTTGCTTAATAAATTTTAGTCTAATAGTATTTTGGTTCATGTAGACATAAATATTTAAGTTAAAAAAATAATTTATTAAATATTTAATTAAGTAAGATGCGAACTAAAGAAGTATAATCTCATATGCTCTCAAACTTTTTGGTCTAATAACAATTTAGGTTATTGTAAGTTTAAATATCAAACAAATTAGGCATTGTCTTCTGAATTTTGAGTTTAAATACATAATAAACCATTATATTTTTCTTAAAATTATCAATATTTTGACATTTGTCAGTATTTATTTTTGGCTCTTTCTCTGTATATATATATAATAAAGTAAAAAATTTGGTGAACTTAACAAGTAAAGAGTTGAACAATAAATTTTTTCAACTAACACGAACAAATAAAATTTTATCGAATTTATCAAATATCGAATATCGAATCTAGCATGGATTGACCAATTTTCAAATCAAATCTATCACTGTTTAACTCGTGGTCGACGTTCAATAAACACTCCCGTAGTATATCAGATACCACGATTATGTAATCAATTATTAACCTTTCTGGTATAAATACACTTTAGGTCTCATCGATATAATGATGAATTGACTGAAACTTATTAACCAATGTCTTAAAAATAAGCTTGAATAGGATATCGCATATACTACCCGACGAGTAAAATTGAGCCATATTTATGGGATCAGAAACCTCTGGAATAAGAACAATATGAATGTGGTTGATGTCTGGTAAAGGGAATTTTATATTAAGCATCGTGATATAATTAACCACATCTATATGATGTGTTAGAGTCATTAATAAAACACATCTTCATATTTATTTTTCTTATAAATCATCATTCAATAACACGTTAGTATATTGATTCGGAAAGAAACGTAGTGAGATAAAAACATTATCTTGAATGGGTAAATTTTAGTGTAATAATTGTAATTTTATAGATTAGTTACTAAACCAAAAACACGGTTAAAATTTAGTGATTGATAGTGTGGTTTAGCCTTCATTTTTATAGAACTCCTGAATATATATTTCAGACAATGAGATTTTTAACCCAGTTATTTTATATTTTAGCCTTTAAACTTTAATTATATTCATTTTGACCCATAAAATTTCATTTGTATTAAGTTTAACCAAATATGATATACAACAATAATACTATTTTTTTCTTATTCAAATGTTGAGGTAAATTATTTGATTATTTTATTCCATATAATAAAAAATCCAAAATATTTAAAAATGTTTTAAAAAGAGATGACATTAGCATTTCAATAATGATATAGTAGTTATTTTTTTGAATTTTTGATGACTTAACAAAAAATGATAAAATATGGCAGTGTTTCAGTAATGACACAATATCATTATTGTTTAACCACATTTGAGTTAAATTGATAAAAAAATATAAATTTGAAGGTAAAATGGATCACAATAAAAGTTTAAGGACTAAAATGTCTAACCTAATAAAGTTGAGGGGTCTAGTTATTCTACCTATATTTTGTCTTTTCTTTTGCAACCAACGCTTAAGTGAAGCCCAAGCTCAAAGTTAGGCCTAATCGTAGAACCCAACAATAAAGCGCAAAATCTCAAAAAAAAAAAAATTAGTCAACTTGAAGAATCGTATACTATACTATAATTTAAATTTTATTTTAGAAATTTTCAAGTAAAATTAAATTTATGAAATTTGATTTAAATCAAGTTTTTAAATTTTATGTTTAAATTTAATTATAAATATTTTATAATATTGTCGTAACCGTCTTTCGGTTGGGCCCCGGAATTGGGTTTCGACTTGAATTGATTGTGTTAGAGTCGCCACCGACCACTTTGAAACGAATTTAGGTGGGTCGGACACCATCTTACCTGATCTGCGTCTTTCCAGAAACGTGTCGGGTTCGGGAGTCGGTTACGGTCAAGGAAGGATTAGCACCCTTGAACTGCCCTTTCGATACCAATTAATTTGTCGGTTGTCTTTGATTGCGAAAATTAAAAATTAAAATTAAAATTTAAAACATCGATTCAGATAATTACCTTTGATTGGTTGAAATTACTACTGGAAAATAAAAAAATGTTAGATGGTAAATAAAGAAAATATCAACTAAAAAATAAATAAATAATAATAATAAAAAATAAAAAAGGATGTTAAAAAATAAAAAATATGTTGAAAGTTTTTCATTTACAGTGTCAGCTTGGGCTCCAACCAAGAGGGTTTTCTTTCCCCATGAAACCAGAACGTGGCCTTTGCATGAAGGAATTTTAAGTGGAAGATTACTAGGTGACAAGTAAAGCTTTGATGATGCCATGGTCCAAGAAAAAGTATTGAAATTAAGAACCTGAACATCATCTAAAATTTCGTTCATAAATCCACCACCAACCACGATCATCTTGTTCCCAACAACGGTAGATGCATGATTAAAGCGTGGCACAGGTGCTTCCACGGCAACCGACAACACCATCCAATTCTCGGAGTTCCCTGATGAATTAATCTCCGGGGCAGCAACACAGTGGGATTCAAGTTCATCAGAATGACTACAAGCAGGCGTAGCAGATTCAATATTTGTATTGTTGCTTTGTTATTGCTCCCGTCGCTTCCATCGACCTCGACCATAACGGTGACCCCCATTTATAACACTTGGTGGGCAACTTCGAGTGATGAGCCGGAGCAAGGAATATGGGATTTTCGCCATCCTCAAAAATGATATATGCAAACAATTAACGAAACTGAACAAACGATCCGTAATGAAGAATATGAGAACA
The DNA here is from genome assembly GCF_006381635.1 of Hibiscus syriacus. Lineage (NCBI taxonomy): Eukaryota > Viridiplantae > Streptophyta > Magnoliopsida > Malvales > Malvaceae > Hibiscus > Hibiscus syriacus. The sequence goes on along the minus strand of NW_024063071.1, from coordinate 872,180 downwards.
ACACAAACAAACAATTTCGACGCTATTCCACTCTGCAGTTGAAGACCCAAGCTGCCCAGAAAATGATACAGTCATTCCCTTCAAGCACCAACATCTTTTGCTTCAGCATGTGCTCGTGGTCTTGACCTTGGGGACTCTCGGTGAGAAGCTGATCTGCATTGAACTGTGCAACCACGTCCTTCAAGACCTCCCTTCCAACAGCTCTTTGACCACCGTCAACGGTGTACGTGGAAGCGCCAAGGATACTGGCGGTCGCACCGAGACCGGAAGCGACGCGTGCGAGGTTGGTCAAAAGAGAGACAGCGGCTTGGTTGCTTCCCCTTTGTCTCTATCTCTTGCTTGCTTTTCAGCTGGATTTTTACGCCTATCGAGCCATTTTTTTTCTCCCCCTCCAATCTAAAGTTGCCTTAAATAAATAGGCAGGCCCCCTGATAAAGATTCTCACTCTCATGTTTAAGAGAAAATTAAGAAAACTGTTGAAGAGACGTGCGAGAGTGGTGATAATGGGGTTAATGGGATAATGGGGGTTGTTACACACGGGCCTGAAAAAAAATTAAAATATTAATAATAATAATAATAATAATAAATACATATCTTTTTAAAACCCGGACAAAAGCGGGTGTCTACAGCTGCCCCTCTTTGCACATTCTTGTGTTAACAAGGATAAGGCAAAGACTAAAAAGACAACAAGTTTTTGTTCGATCCTCTCAAATGTGATTGGGCTTCCTGGAATTGGGTCTTTGTCTTCTTCTCGGTTTAAAGATTTCGGCTTGAAAATTCTTCCAGAAAGTAGTTCCTCACTGTTATCGAGCTGAATGAAATCAAACTCGTCAGTTTTTGTTGACAGATAGCCCTTCTCGCCTTGAGTTATGCTGTAAATTCGATTTGCCTCTGAGTTGAATGTAATCGAACTCGAAGGTATTTGGTTGGCAGATAGCCCTTCTCGACTTAAGCTATGCTGCAAATGATGGTGCCTTTGAGCTGAGTGTAATCGAACTCGAAGGTCTTTTGGTGAGTGGCCTCTGAATCGTCTTCTGGCTCAAGATACTTCACCGTGAAGGTGAAACTTGACCTGAAGAATTTGGTGTTGTAGTGCTATAGATGACTCATTCTTCGTGAAGTTGGGTCAATCTGTTAGGGTATGATACCATTCGTTGTGAAGTTGTGTATGACATATGGCCCCTTCATCGTGAAGTTTGAAATCCAATGCAAGTTGCGTTGTTTTGAGGCCAATATTCTTTGCCGTGAAGTTGAAATTGACTCTAAAACTGGAAAGTTTATTGGCATACACTCCTTCTTTGAATTGAATATCCTTCGTCGTGAAGTTGAAATCCAATCTAAAAATGGATGTTGCTTTTGTGCACGATTCCCTTCGTCGTGCAGTTGAAATCGCGGGTGGCCCCTTCGTCGTGAAGTTGAGCCTATAATTGGATATCCTTCGTCGTGAAGTTGAAATCCAAGTAAGTTGTATTGTTCCAAGTCCAATATCCTCCACCGTGAAGTTGAAATTGTCTCTGGAACTGGGAAATTGTTTGTTGACAACCAGCCGCCCCTTCGTTGTGAAGTTGAACTTGTGTTGCCTCGAGTCCAATATCCTTCGCTGTGAAGTTGAAATTGGCTCTGAGATTGGGAAATTGTTGTTGACAACCAGCGGTCCCTTCGTCGTGAAGTTGAACTTGCGTTGTATGGAGTCCAATATCCTTCGCTGTGAAGTTGAAATTGACTCTGAAATTGGGAAATTGTTTATTGACAACCAGCGGTCCCTTCGTCGTGAAGTTGAACTTGCGTTGTCTGGAGTCCAATATCTTTCGCTGTGAAGTTGAAATTAGCTCTGAAATTGGGAAGTTGTTGTTGACAACCAGCGGTCCCTTCGTCGTGAAGTTGAACTTGCGTTGTCTGGAGTCCAATATTCTTCGTTGTGAAGTTGAAATTGGCTCTGAAATTGGGAAGTTGTTGTTGACAACCAGCGGTCCCTTCGTCGTGAAGTTGAACTTGCGTTGTCTGGAGTCCAATATCCTTCGCTGTGAAGTTGAAATTGGCTCTGAAATTGGGAAGTTGTTGTTGACAACTAGTGGTCCCTTCGTCGTGAAGTTGAACTTGCGTTGTCTGGAGTCCAATATCCTTCGCTGTGAAGTTGAAATTGGCTCTGAAATTGGGAAGTTGTTGTTGACAACCAGCGGTCCCTTCGTCGTGAAGTTGAACTTGCGTTGTCTGGAGTTCAATATCCTCCGTCGTGAAGTTGAAAGTTATTTATTGACAACCAGCGGTCCCTTCGTCGTGAAGTTGAACTTGCATTGTCTGGAGTCCAATATCTTTCGCTGTGAAGTTGAAATTGGCTCTGAAATTGGGAAGTTGTTTAATGACAACCAGCGGTCCCTTCGTCGTGAAGTTGAACTTGCGTTGTCTGGAGTCCAATATCCTTCGTTGTGAAGTTGAAATCTACTCTCGAGCTAATTGTGTCGTTTCGAGAGAAACTTTCAATCTGTCGAGTTGGTCGAAGTGTAGCTTCTTGCTGCTGAGTTAAGCAACAAACATGAATCTTTAAAGGTGCTTTTGAATCGAGTATCCTTCGTCTTGAAGTCGAAACTTAACTCTAAAAGCTGCAAAAAATTATGTATGTGGAAAATGATAAATATGATGCTCTAAAATGTATGCATAAGATGCATGTAACATGAATTGGTTATATTTTATCTCCTGAAAAAGGTCTGATAATTTTCATTAGGATGTTGAATCCCCAAATGATGCCCCAATATCCAAAAATGCCCCAATATTTGATGTTGAATCTTCACAGATGCCCCAAATGTTCCTCATTTCTTGCTTCAGCATTGATTCTGAGCATTAGTTTTGTGTCTAAAAGTCACATGTCATTTACCAAGATCCATTCTAGAGAGACTGTCTTGTTTGAAAAAAATATTTTTCTTCTTTTTCTTGTTTTAGGAGAGAGACATGATAAAAATGTTGTAAAATATTGTTCGCAATTGAATCAAATTGTAAATGTGAGTTCAAAAAATATCAAAGGAATCAAGAGCTCTTTTAATGCTTTCAGAGTTACAAATCTTTGAAAAATGTTCAAATGGATGAGTTGGCTTTAGGTTAGCCTCCTTTCTAAGGTTTTGGTAACCCAAAATGTCATTTTTTTTAAATATCGAAATATGCTTTGGCATTTCATTTGGGTGCGGACATAATGACGCAACTAGAATGACCAATTACTAGACATTTTATTTCGGTCCTCTGAAATCTTCCATTTGTTCAAGCTTTGTAGGCTCCTCCAACAAAGGCAGTGTGAAAAAATATCGGTCTAAAAATGAAATTCTTGAGTGCTCGTGTGTAGTCGACTATAACAGGTGTTCCTTAACTCCCTTAGTCCAACATTACCGAAAATTTCTTGCTCAGATAAATTTGATTTAATTTTCCATTGTCTGGCTAGCTGAATCCATAAAGTCGGGGCGTTTAACCAATTACTTTAGAGGGACAGCTTAACATTATAATCACTTTTATCAGGTTTAACTGAAGGGTAATCTCATCACAAAGTCTTCGGCCTGACAAAAGCAGTGGAGCAAACACCGAATTGCCAAGTGTCCGAGCAATGTCATGGTTTGAATACAATCTATTCATAAAGCCAGGGCTTTCGAGTTTCCTCTGTAACCAATTGCCTTAGTGGAATAGCTCAGTTTTACGGATTTAATTTCTTAAGATTGTCAAGAAGAACCTGTTATAGTCTAGGTGTTTGTTGAAAGTAAAACATTTCATCTTTAGAGTTCAATTTTCAAGCAACTGACCTAAACTAGATTCACTTACTCGACTATTCCATCTGTGAAGATCATTATCATCACTGAACATCTTAAATAAAAAGTATAATAATGTCATATGCAAAAGGATGCCCCATGTTGTCCGCACCTTATGAAAGGAAAATGTTATATTGGTTAATTACAAGAGCAGGGTACGATGTTTGAGTGTATATTCTGGGTAAAGTCAAATTCCTTGTTTTAAATCATGTTACTTCGTCAAAGATATGTAACTTTGAACCATTTCAGAGTTTCTTAATTCATTTGATATTCAAAGAATTGCAAGTTTGCAAATGTGATTCATTGTTTAACATCTTTAAAGTAACATAAATTTATTTAAAAGTCCTTACAAAAACTTGAGAAAAAAATGAAAAAACAAATTCAAACAAAATGTCTCAAATGATGAAATGGTCTTCCTCACTTGGATGCCCCCAAGTTGTTGAAGTCAACTTGATTCTTGTTACGTATTTTATGTATGATTCTCTTGATTGTGGAGTAATTCTCGATAGTGCGCCCTGGGACTCCACTATGATTTTCGCAATGAGCGTTCTCATCATACTACCTGGGGTACGGGGCTTCATGGAATTCTCTGGATATGGTGACACCACGTGTGCGCGAAACAACTGTTGGTAAAGCTCCTTATATGTCATAGGATCAAAATGTTCTCATTTTTGATGAGACATGTGAATGTAAAAAAAGGAAAAATAATGCGAATGTAAAGAAAAATAACAAAATGCACAATATGTCTGAATGCATGATGCATGAAATGTTCGAGGCATTGATCCAAAAAATGTACATGTTATTATAAATAATCCTTATTGGGGCAAAAGTGTTACGTCTTAAGAGACAAAAATATTTTGAAGGCATAGACCCCGAACAACTTCTGATAGGTTGACTAGTCTTCTGCCTTCGTCTGTCACCGGTTGAATACCCTGTCAAACCGTTCCGGCTCCTTTGGCTAAAATGTGCAAATAACGAGCTGCTTGCCCCCAAAAGGTCTCGAAGGACTGCATCGCCGTCTTTCACTCTATGTCGAGCTTGTTCCAAACGAAAGTGCCATCGGAGCCCTCCACCCAAAGTTTATCGACTTGTTTCTAGAATTTATCAATAATGATCTCCAGCTTAGCTAGGGTTTCGCCATCTTGATCTCGCAGTTTTCGAAAGGACTCTTCGGGTCAGTAACATTTTCCTCGTCTTGCCCCTGCACCCCTTGCCTCCGAGTATTCTTTGACCACGGCTGGGCTTCTGAGCTTTTTATCTCTTTGTATTATAATCACTTTGTCCATTAATGCAGATTATTCATGTTTAACAAACACATTTTTTTTGGATCAACACCTCGTTTTAAATGATGTGAATGATGAAAACAAAATGAAATAGAACAAAAATTAAAAGGGGTTAGTGATGTAAATCAAAATAAAAAAAATAAAAAATCCTACCCCACATGATAATCTACCCGAACATGCTTAATATTCCTACACAGACATGATTTCTATCCCGCATGCTAATTTCAAACAAATCCTAGCCGCATATTTGTCTAGTTCGCATGCTTTGAACATAAAATAAAGCAGGAAACAAAGCATCCTAGGGTTTGGAATGATGTCTTGGGGTGAGCTCTAATTCCCTACACTCTCCCGGTTTAGGTTCTAAAAAGGTACTCGAGTTCTCCTTGCCGGTGCCCCCTTGGGCTTGCCTGACCCTTAGTCCTAAGCATATTACAAGCTTGTGTGGAATAAGTTAAACTCGAGAGGACATATTCTCTTATGCCCGCACGGTGAATAAATTCACACGAAGACATAAGGTATATGAATCCCGAAGGCTACTTGCTAGGCATATGCGGTGAATAAATTCACACGAATGCGTTGCTTTCACCCACACTTAAAACGGGTTCGGAGCTCGGGTTTAGAGCTTAGAGATGACAATTTTGAAAAAAATCTGAAATCATTAAAAAACATCAGTACAACTATTTATTTGAAACAAAATAATCAAAGATAAATAATTGGAATCGAATAAATAAATTAAAATTTAACATTTTCGCATAAAAGACAACCAAAAATTAATTTCAGCCTGACTCACTTACCTGTTCCCAGTGGAGTCGCCAAGCTGTCATAACAGTCTTTCGGTTGGTCCCCAAAATTGGGCTTCGACTTGAATTGATTGGGTTAGAGTAGCCACCGACCACTTTGAAACGAATTTAGGTGGGTCGGACACCATCTTACCTGATCTGCGTCTTGCCAGAAATGTGTCGGGTTCAGGAGTCGGTTACGGTCAAGGAAGGATTAGCACCCTTGAACTGCCCTTTCGGTACCAATTAATTTGTCGGTTGTCTTTGATTGCGAAAATTAAAAATTAAAATTAAAATTTAAAACATCGATTCAGATAATTACCTTTGATTGGTTGAAATTACTACTGGAAAATAAAAAAATGTTAGATGGTAAATAAAGAAAATATCAACTAAAAAATAAATAAATAATAATAATAAAAAATAAAAAAGGATGTTAAAAAATAAAAAATATGTTGAAAGTTTTTCATTTACAGTGTTAGCTTGGGCTCCAACCAAGAGGGTTTTCTTTCCCCATGAAACCAGAACGTGGCCTTTGCATGAAGGAATTTTAAGTGGAAGATTACTAGGTGACAAGTAAAGCTTTGATGATGTCATGGTCCAAGAAAAAGTATTGAAATTAAGAACCTGCACATCATCTAAAATTTCGTTCACAAATCCACCACCAACCACGATCATCTTGTTCCCAACAACGGTAGATGCATGATTAAAGCGTGGCACAGGTGCTTCCACGGCAACCGACAACACCATCCAATTCTCGGAGTTCCCTGATGAATTAATCTCCGGGGCAGCAACACAGTGGGATTCAAGTTAATCAGAATGACTACCAGCAGGCGTAGCAGATTCAATATTTGTATTGTTGCTTTGTTATTGCTCCCGTCGCTTCCATCGACCTCGACCATAACGGTGACCCTCGTTTATAACACTTGGTGGGCAACTTCGAGTGATGAGCCGGAGCAAGGAATATGGGATTTTCACCATCCTCAAAAATGATATATGCAAACAATTAACGAAACTGAACAAACGATCCGTAATGAAGAATATGAGAACAACACAAACAAACAATTTCGACGCTATTCCACTCTGCAGTTGAAGACCCAAGCTGCCCAGAAAATGATACAGTCCTTCCCTTCAAGCACCAATATCTTTTGCTTCAGCATGTGCTCGTGGTCTTGACCTTGGGGACTCTCGGTGAGAAGCTGATCTGCATTGAACTGTGCAACCACGTCCTTCAAGACCTCCCTTCCAACATCTCTTTGACCACCGTCAACGGTGTACGTGGAAGCGCTAAGGATACTGGCGGCCGCACCGAGACCGGAAGCGACGCGTACGAGGTTGGTCAAAAGAGAGACAGCGGCTTGGTTGCTTCCCCTTTGTCTCTATCTCTTGCTTACTTTTCAGCTGGGTTTTTACGCCTATCGAGCCATTTTTTTTTTCTCCCCCTCCAATCTAAAGTTGCCTTAAATAAATAGGCAGGCCCCCTGATAAAGATTCTCACTCTCATGTTTGAGAGAAAATTAAGAAAACTGTTGAAGAGACGTGCGAGAGTGGTGATAATGGGGTTAATGGGATAGTGGGGGTTGTTACACACGGGCCTGAAAAAAATTAAAATAATAATAATAATAATAATAATAATAAATACATATATTTTTAAAACCTGGACAAAAGCGGGTGTCTACAAATATTATGGTATTATTTGATTTTAATTTAAATGACTTTATATAATCATATATAATATACATATATATTTCTTCATATATAAAAGGACTCGTCTTGAACTTAAAAATGTACTTATTATTAAAAAAATTGAGTTATTTAATTCTTATTTTATAACTCAAATTTTATTTAAAATTTTTTCGAATAGAATGAAATTCTTTTACATCTAATAAAAGTAAAAAAGTTTTAATATTTATAAATTAAGTCGAATTTTAGTCCCCCTACAGCCACTGCTCACCATGGAAGTCTTTCACAGACTCTCATTTCGTCTCTTACCACCGGTCACTTGCAGCTTCAACTCCGCCATATATTTCCGCCCGTTTCCAGACCCTCGTTTGCAAACCCCTGCCCACTCTTCACCCCCCGAAGACCTCTCTCTTCCTCAGCTGTCAGCAAAGCGGGTTGGTTTATAGGTATTGGAGATGAGAAGAAAACGAGACAAGTGGGTGACCCGTTTTGCATGAGTCCAGTGGTAGAAGTGCATCCGCTTTAAAATCTAAATATACTTCGATTAATGATTTATTTTATGTTCATTTTATTTTATGTTCATTCTGAAATTGTATTTATACGAATCTCATATAAAAATTTTATGCGATCAATATGTATGTCATTGAATGAATCTCTCGTTAAAGTTGGCCTGATGAAAAAGAGTCGGAACGGATACAAAAGATAATTGATTATATCGATATGGTTCGGGTTATGAGGATGGAATCCCCTCGAGATTTTTTTCTTCTTCAAAACTTCCCTTTTTGTTTGGTTTTTTTTATTAGTATTGTTGTTATTATTTTTAACAAAATATATGTATGACTTTTTTGCTTAGAATGTTTAAGCTCTGCTTTTATTTATAGATATTTTTTGGTTTAAAATTTTATTATATATTTGCATCTAATAGTTTTGGAGGATACATCCGAATATATTTATTATGAGTACAAGGAGAAGACTAAAGTGCAGGATAGACGTTCTTTCAATCTTCTGATATGTTAATTTAAAGTTACTCTTTACTAGCGATATAGATTGGTTCAAGTAATAAGTATCTTGATATCGTTTGAGTAAAGTTTCGAGTTCGAGTATTTGTGTATACAGAAAATCCATGTTGAGAGACTCACCCACCAAAACCAAGTGTGCGATGCAAGTTAATTCAGATTACTCAAGATAATCTTGAAATCAAGAAGGCAACCAAAAAAAATTGCTCTTTAGTGACCTGCATTCCACCTCACTAGAATTCATGATATAAAACCTTCCATAAACATTGATGGTTAGAGACAACAAACCTTAATCTGAATCCCCTTCCTAACAGGTGGAGATTCTGTTGAATTAAAAGGAAATTAAGGGACTGTTTACTTACTTCAGAATGATTAAGCGTTGAATAATTCAAATATTGAATGATTCAGATGCTCTGTATAAATTAACTCTGAATGTGGCATGTTTATTGACAATGACTCTGAATCATTCAAAATGTACTCCTATGCTGAATCAGTCAACATTATTTTGCTGAATCAGTCAATACTGAATCATTTAGAGGTAAGAAACAAACGCGTTGAATACTGAACGGTTCAACATTCAGCGTTGAATGGTTCGATTCAGAGTCAAACAAACAGCCCCTAAACCAACTAAGAAGTAACTTTCATGAATCGACATACTCCCACTGTTTGATGATCCCTACATTTCCTGAAAACTTTCTGCCAATAACATAACAGGAGATATTCCCTTTGCAAACTCAACTTTTATTTTTTTTGCACAAATTCAGACATCCCAGAAATCTGAAACCCTGTTTTTAGTACTACTATGTCTCACCATCGGCATAGAGAATAACAAAAGAAAACTTCTAATTCTGGTGTTTGAACAAAGATTTTGTACATGTGAAATTTGTCTCAATAAACATCCAAATAAAACATTTATACAGATTAATTCAATTTACATATCCACCCAATTAACAAAATAAAAAACATTAATAAAATGAGGGGGGGGGGGGAATCAAAACTTTAAACACCCAACAATCTTCTCTGTTCTGTTCATATAGATGGACTTCAATTTAAGCTTAAATCCCTCTATAACAACCTAAGCATACATAAATCGATATACCCAGAACTACCCATCAAGTTCGCCGGAATCTCCAACTCCGGTTACCGGAAATACAATTAAAAAAAATAATAGAGTAAAACGCCTATCTCGATCTACGCTTACCATGCTTTTTCCTACGATTATTCGTGGCTTGTTTCCCGAAAGCACTGCAAAACCCACAAGTTGAAACCTTTGGAGAAGGCGGGTCAATGGCAGGGGACACCTTACCGGTTCGGTAACCGCGTCTTTCACCACCGTTAGATCGGCTTCTTTCGACGGTAGTGTTGATGGGCGGAATTGTCGGCTTAACTTCCTTAATAACATCAACTTTTTCTGGGTTGTTACTGTTGTCTCGCACCTGTCCTTGTTCTTCTGGCTTGGTCTCTCCTCCTCCTTGTTGTTCTGGTTTTATTTGACTTAACTCCGACAAAAACTTGTCGTCCCAAACAATCCCCGAAGAACCTTGCCTCCTAAAAGACACTGCAGATCTTTGAAGACCAGCCATGGTAGACAGAAGCTCTCACTGGATCTTTAATGAAGCTAAAACCAATGTTTTCCTCTTCTTCAATTTGTTGTAAATAACTCTTTCTATATATAGGGGGGGCATAGGTCGGGTTTCTGCCAAACCGACCCGACCCAACTCGAAAATTTTATATCATTCATCTGATATGACTCGAAAAATATATATCATTCATCTGACTTTCATCTTACTTGATTTTTTGTGATAAAATATAAATCCGACCCGAAATAAAAAAATATTTTTATTTAATTAAAATAGTGATTTAATTGAAAAAAATAATATATAGATATATATTATTGTAATTATTTCGAGATATATAAGATAAAATTATATTTTTTAGGTCAGATTTGATATTTTTAACCCTAAACCCGAAATCGATTCGACTCAAAAATCACCTTTAAAAAACTCGACCGACTTGACCCGAACCTATTTTTTTTTTAAATTCGACTCAATCAGATCGTGTCGGATTCGGGTCTCATACCTATCCCTATATATATGTGTGGATATAGGAAGAGAGAAATTTTGAAGATTTGGTTAAGGTGAAAAAAAGTCATAATAAGGCAACTCGGTCAATATTTCCATTTTTCATAAATACTTATTTCTTTGTTGTCGAATCTTAACGTTAAAGACTGAAGGGGGGCTGTTAATTATGGATTAAAAATATTCTAATACTTATCTCTTTTAATTTTAAGATTACATTTAATGTATAAATAGTATTATTTTCATATATCATTGATGGTTCATCCATTAAAATTTATGCGAGATAACGCAATTGATAGAAATTCGACCATAAATTAATATTTCTATGTGAGAGAAACAAGAGTTTCGATGGGAAAATAAAAATAATAAAGGAGGATTGAAGAACCCCTTCATCAAGTTTGTCTAATGGGGTGTTATATCGACCTTTTAATATATAATTAGGTCTAAGATCATTATTTCTATTAATAGATTCTACATATACGATTGTCAATTATTAGATTAATTCTATCAAAGATTACGTCAAATATTGAGGAATATAGACTCCAAAGAGTAATTCCAACCTAAAATAGTATGAAAATTTTTGAATGATTATGAAAGCTTTGCTTAAAAGGTAGAGTCTTCTGGAAATCTTTATATACTGAGATTTAATAGGTTGTAGAGAACTCTTCGAAAGTATAACATAGATTAAATTATCCATTGTAAACTCATATTTTAAGAACCATAAATTAAAATAATACAAATGAATGTAATGAAAAAAAAAACGAAGAACTAAAAGGTTAGGTAGTAGAATTGAATTCAGATTTTCTAACTTAAACGTTTCAAGTTTAGGTTTTGCAACTTTGAGTTTAACTTTTTATTTCATTATAAAATTTAAAATTAAACGTTACTTATTTAAGATAATTTTTAAAATGGGTACATTTTATAATAAATATTTATCGTGATTAATACAAGATGATTATAATGTAATGTATGCTCAGAACTTAATTTATTGATAATACACATACACCCTACAAATGTAACTGTTTGAATTTAGAATATTTATATAGACTAATATTCTCTTTTAATGTTGAGGTCAAATAATAAGTTATATAATATAAATATTTTAAAAAGTATCTTTTAAAGTGAGTTTGGATATTTATAAAATCAAAAGAGATCAACTACTGGAGTGATGAACCAACAATCAGTTGGTCTAATAGGACGATATACTAAATTTCTTAACCAGCCTCAAGATTCCTAAATAAGGTCAGGGGTTCGAATCTTAATGTTCGTGAATAGAACAAACTAGATTGAAAGGACCGCCCTTGCCTTTGTAATACTCGATCTGGATTAATATATATATATATATATGAAGACACTGAATTTCGTCCATTGTTATTATAATATATATATATATATTATTTTATTTATTTACAAACTATATTATATATATATATATATATATATTTACTTATTTGGGTTCTATTACATGATACAGGCTCAGGGAACTACAAGCCCAACAGAATACAACACGCAAGCTGGCCCAACAAACAAGTGACCCAACCCGAGTCACATAGGGTTTCCAGAAACCCTAGCAGTTTCCCCATCCACAGCGCCACAAGCATCTTGGTCAGCCTCCGGTTTTCACGGCCACACACCAACCACTCCGAACCGTTCGCCGCAAGGATCTCACAAGGACCATAATCAATGCCACGCAACACAACAGAAGCAGCAAAGGAGTATTAGAAGTCTAAATCAAATAGGACTCTCCTAAAAATAGGATTCGTTTCGCATTATAAATAAATGTAAACTCAAACATTTGTAACTCATTCGGATTATACAAAATACAAGTAAACTTTTGCACAATTATTTTCGAGTAGTACATTCATCAACCACAATTTTTTTTACAAAATATGAGCAGTGATATTCGAAGCATTTTGCGATCTTTAGAGAAGAAACAGAAGGTAAAAAGGCTCACATTTCATTCTTTCAGTTTGCATGTTATCTCTCTCGGATTTAAAACACTAAAAGCCGATGACCGGAGTGGGGGTATACAAAAATTTCTTTTTTAGATCTACACCCCTACTAGGCATTTTTTTAAACCAAAGTGATTTTCGAAACGAGAGTAAAACGGGCTTTCAAATGATGGAAAATTTTTAGGTTTTGCCACTGATCAACGGCGGCGGCGAGACGGCGCAGGGAGGTTGGATTCTGGAAATACCAGCCCGTGTTCTTCGTAGCGAAGAACATTTCAGAGAAATGTTTAAAGGGGAGGGGGTATCTGGTTTTGAAATGAGATAAGTGAAGAAGTTTAATTTTTTTTAGCTTTTATATCAAACCCGAACTGATCCAATTGACCCGCGCGTCGACCCGGTGGGTCATTTGACCGTCGTGTTTATGCATGGTAAAGGGTAAAAATACACATTTGGTCCTTCGTACTCTAAAATCCTTAATTTGACCCCTCTTTCGGTCCAAGATCCGAATTTAATCTTAAATTGACCATTGAATTTATATTTTCTTTCGATATAATCCTTTTTATTATTATTTTTGAATACTTATTATTACTATTATTTTTTATATCTTGTTTATAAGTTATTATATATATATGGATATGATTATTATTATTAGTATTTTTATTATTAACGTGTATATATATATATATATATATTTCGTTTATTATTATTATTATTATATGTATATTCTTTTTATTTATTTCATTTACTTTATTTCTTTTTGTGATTACTTTTCTCCCTTTGTTATTTATTTATTTAATTAATATATGTTTTAATTTTATTTCTTTGTTTTTATATAATTTTCATTTCTTTGTTCTTATGTTTGTTTTTTTCTTTATTTAATATTTATGTATATATATATTTTTTATTTATTAATTTATTTAGTATATGTTTTATTTTTTTTATTTTTTTTCCTTTATTTTTTTCCTTTATTTATCCTATTTATCTTTAGTTTATTTTTGTTGTCTCTTCTTATTTGTATAATTGGTTCTGTAGTTGTTTTTTTTTTATTTCTTTTCATCACTCCAAATCTAATGTTTTCTTCTTAAAGGTCTTCATTCAAATTTATCAAAGGTAAGTAATTTTGGATCAATTTTTACCTTTTTAATTAAACTTTCAATTTTCTTAAATCAAGACAACTGGAAATTACATAGCTCCGAAAGGGCAGTTCAAGGGTGCTAACCTTTTCTTGACTGTAACTGACTCCCGAACCTGACACATCTCTGGTAAAATTCAGATCAGGTAAGAAAAAAGGTATCCGCTCAACCCATTTAATTTTAAATAAATGATCGGTAACGACTCCTAATCAATTTTCTTAAAGTCGAAGCTCAATTCCGGGCCTACCTGAAAGGCGGTTTCGACAGCTTGGCGACTCAGCTGGGGACAAGTAAGTGAGTCAGGCTAAGGTAATTTCCAGTTGTCTTTTTAACGAAAAAGCTAAGTTTAAATTTTAATGTAACATTTCGATTCTTATTGCTTACTCTTGATTATATTTTCAAGTAAATAGTTGTACTAATCGTTTTCTAATGATGTCATCATTCAAAGCTTGTTTTTCACTTAAGGCTCTAAACCCGAGCTTTTGAACCTATTTAAGTGGGGTGAAAGCGACACATTCGTGTGAATTTATTCACCGTACAGGCCTAGCAAGTAGTATTCGGGATTCATATACCTTTTGTCTTTGTGTGAATTTATTCACCGCATAGACATAAGGGAATGTGTCATCTCGAGTTTAACTTAGTCCATACAAGCCTGTGATGGGTTTAGGACTAAGGGCTGGTAAGCCCATGGGGCCGCCGACAAGGAGAACTCGGATACCATTTTTAGAACCTAAACCGGGAGACTATGAAGAATTAGAGCCTACCCCGAAACCACATTCCAAAACCTAGGATATTTTTACCCTAACCTTGCTATTTGTTTATCTTTCTACTTTTCGTTTTTTTCTTTCATCATTTATTTATTTTATTTTATCATTTTTTATTTTACTAACTTTTTGCCTTTGTGTTTGTTTTTTTAGCATTTTTCATCATAATAAGAGGCCATTGATCCCTAAAAAGGTGTTTATTACACACAAAATAATCTGAATTAATGGATAAAGGTGTTTTAATACAAGAGATAAAAAACCTCGAGGTACGACTATGGTCCGAGAAGACTCAGAAGGAAAAAGGAGACAGTCTTCAAGGAAGCTATGTGTCAGAGCTGGTTAGCTACGCCTCTATCAGCTTAAAGCAGAACGATGTGCAAGAGCTTCGAGACATATGGGACAGTTGGAAGAATGATAAGAAACAGAAGTTCAACCAGCGGTACGGTGACATTGCACTTTTGCTTCATGTTAAGACTGATGAGCCCTTAATCAGATCCTTGGTTCAATTATGGAACCCGGGATATAGTTGCTTCACTTTTAACAGGGAGGACATGGTGCCCACCATCAAGGAGTACACTAAACTGCTGCACTGTGAAAACACCAAACTAGAGCGAGCTTATATTAAACACATTAAAAGTTAGCCTTTCAAGAATACACTGGCTAAGGTTGCCGGGGTTGACAAAAAATGGGTAACTGATCTAGATCGGTGTAAAGGCAGTGGGGAAGGAATTGCTTGGCTTCATATCAAGCAACTGATAAAGAACCATCCCGATGAGTGGAAGACAATTGATCTGTTTGTACTGGGTATGTATGGTCTGATTATATTCCCCAAGACTTTGAGATTGATGCTGCTGTGGTAGAGCTATTTGAACAACTTTCGAGGTAAGTCAGCCCAGCACCGACTATCTTATCCAAAACCTTTCGATCTCTCAACCATTGCAGAATAACTGGCGGAGGAAGGTTCATTGGGTGTGCTCAGCTTCTTCAAGTCTGGATTCACAACCACTTCTAAAAGACTAACGGGGTCACCTATCGCCGATTCAGTACCACTTATTCACTGTTAGGTGAATTCATCACTTTGAAATGGCATGAAGATGCCTTAAAGGAAAAATGGATGACGGTCTTCATGCATCTTCAGGACCGGGATATTGCCTGGAGAGTCCCCTGGTTGCTCCTCAGTGACATTCTTTTCCGTTGCGGGGATTCTGACACTATGACCCTACTTGGACTATGGGGTGCAGTTGGGTATACTATGTTATTGGCACTTAGACAGTATGGGTACGTCAGTTTATTCCAGCAACATGCGGACTAGCTAGATCAGAGTTATGTATCACGGTGATAGCTATATGAAGATGATCAAGGAAACAGCCGATTCATTGAAAAAAGTATTCCGGATGGATGTTGTAGCTGAAAGAGACATGCTTACTTCGGATTTTGTGGAGCGATGAAGTTTGAAGAAAAATGACAACATCCCGGTGCCAGACTGTGAAGACACCCGGACCATGGAGGAACATCTCAGGCTTGTCCCTTCTGAACTTGAGATAGCCAAGGCAGAGTTTGAAGCTGTGAATAATGAGCTGAAGCAGAGGGTAAATGAACTTGATGCTGAACGCTATCAGTGGAAGCTAAATGTCGACACTCAGAAAGATCGGGCAAACAAACTGGAGAAAGAATAAAAGAAAATTCGTTTCGAGCTCGAGGACTTGAGAAGGGGGTATCAAGATAAAGTCAATGATAACTCCAAGTTGAAAGTGACCTCTGAATACTGGAAAGACGAAGCTCACAGCCTGAAGAGGAAGTTCGAGGGACCTGATGAAAGAGCTTAGAACATCTTAAGACTGCTCAGAGGCGCTTAGCGGATAGTCAACATCAGAACCAACGCTTAAGAATCCGGGTGGCTGATATAGAGAAACAACATGAGAGAGATGGCAAGATAATAGCTGAGTTAGAAGCTATTGTAGATGGGTTCAATAAGCAAGCGAATGAGCTTCAGATAGTGCCCTTTGATGGAGGTTTACAGTGGCGTTTCCATTGGGAGCAAACACAACAAAGGGTGAAAGCCAGAGATGCAATCATCCGAGCTTTTTTGGATCAAGTACAGAAGGCAGTCCGTCATCTTCACGGCCTGGCAAGGGAAGCTAGAGTGGTTCGATAAGGCATTCAACCAGTGACAGATGAAGGCAGAAGACTTGTCAACTTACTAGAAGCTATTCGGGGTCTAGAGGATTTAGTCCGGATGTACTTTTGATTATTTTTATGTCTCTTAAAAGATAAAATATTTTTGTCTAAATAATAATTATTTATAATAAGGAACACTTTTTTGGATCAATGCTCTAAATCACGTACATCATGGATTGCATACTTTGCATTTTATATTTCATGTTTATATTTCATGTTTTCCATGTTTTTACATTCGTATTAACTAACATAATATGTCTTAGAAAAAGAAAGAGCAAACACCAAGTTTACCACTGCAATCATTAGATACGCATCATCCGCATAATACTCGAGCAAAGAATAGATAAATTAAGGCCAGAATCGAGAAAATTGAGGAGAATATTGCAAAGTTGCATAAACAATTGGAGGACAAAATGACCCAGAACAGTAAAAGTACCTTGGATTCTATAACAAAAATCCATGAGTCCTTAGTCGACCAGATCGTGGCTTAGTTGTCTGGTTTACAACAACAGTCAAGTGCACCCAGAGTAGGTGCGTCTGAGGGGGTAACCATACCACTGATCCCACAAATAGTTGTCTCATCCGGGATCTTACCCGGACTGCAAGGTGACTCATCTGCCACCAAAGGGAAAGTTGTATCGGTTGTAAATATACAAACTTCTGTAGCCAACCCTGATAGTCATCCGGATGACTGCCCTATCCCGGATTTTAACGAGGAGGATAAGGCAAAGTAGATGGAATAAAAGATCAGGATGTTAGAAGATCAGATGAAGATGGTCCAAGGGGACCATGATTATTATGGAGTGGATGCAATGGAGCTGAGTCTGGTTCCAGATTTGATGCTTCCACCAAAGTTTAAAGTCACTCAGTTCGAGAAGTTTAATGGGAACAGCTACCCCTCAGCCCACATCACTATGTTCTGTTGGAAGATGACGGGATATGGGGGAAATGACCAACTTCTCATCCATTGCTTCCAGGAGAGCCTGTCTGGTTCAGCTATCCGGTAGTACAACCAGCTCAGCCGAACTCATATCAAGACGTGGAAAGACTTAGCCAAATCTTTCTTAGAACAATACAAGCATATCAATGATATAAGACCAGACCGGGTTATGCTACAAAGCTTGGAGAAGAAGCACAGGGAGAGTTTCCGACAGTACGCACATACATGGAGGGATTTGTCTGTGCAAGTTGATCCACATTTGGATGAAAAGGAAACTATGAAGCTGTTTATACAAACCTTAAATACACCTTACTTTGGGCACCTGGTGGCGATCACATCGGGAAGTTTCTCAGATCTGGTTATGGCTGGTGAGATGGTCGAGTTAGCTATAAAACAAGGAAAGATCGAGGGAGGGGATTCCACTATGAAGCCTCCCATGAAGAACAAATACCGAGAGATCAACAATGTCAACACCTATAACGCCAATAAAGGTGTTACAATCTCAAGTTCAAAAACAACTGCAGTTGTACTATCTGGTACTTCTAACCAAGCTCAGAGAGAACCAAGGAAGGAAATGGAAAGAGAGCAGTTCAATCCCATTCCCATGACGTATAAAGAGTTGTACCAATAACGTTTTGACACGCATGCAGTTTCACCCTACCCTATGGATCTAATAAAGCCCCCTATCTGAGATGGTTTGACGAGAACGCCCATTGTGAATATCATGGCGGTGTGTAGGGGCATTCAATCGAAAATTGTCTCGCATTCAAGAGGCTTGTACAACGAATGCGGAATAAGAATTAGATCCATTTCAACTCCAGAATACTGAACGTCGCCCAGAATCCCTTGCCTAATCATCCAGAGACTGGAATCAATGCAATCACCACCGAGAACGGCAGAAGAATCAAAACCAGTGTTTCAGAAGTTAAAGCTCATTTGGCTTGGGTATGGAACCAAATGGTAAATGCGGGGCTTCTTTCATCTCAGTCACGTGCAACAAGGGTTGAAGATGGTAACCATTACTGTTACCACAACGAAGAAGGGCATAAGATGCAAGATTACCTAGAATTCAAGTCCTTAGTCCAGCTCATGATGGACAAGAATGAGCTGGAATTTTATGAAGAAATTCAGGATTCCCCGGAGGCAGTCGTTTGCGCTACTAGAGAATCATCAGACAAGAAATACGGCAGTGGTAGTCCTTTAATAATTACAGCTAAGGCAAATATAACAATAACAACACAAGTAAAGGTGGTGATTACAGAACCCCGACCTTTACAATATAAGGATAATCGACAAGTGCCATGGAAGTACGAATGCCAGGTGAGTACTTCGAGATAGTGTGATAGGAAAATGGGGCAAAGACCACTTGAGCCCTTCAAAGAAGATGTGCTAGTTGTCAACGAACCTATAAAAGAGGAAGAAGCTTAGGAGTTCCTCAAGTTCTTGAAACACATCGAGTACAACGTCGTAGAACAGCTCCACAACTTGCCAATGCGCACTTTAATGTTGGCACTATTGTTAAACTCAGAGGCACATCGTTAGACACTATTGAAAGTCTTGAATCAAACGTTCGTTCCACAAAACACACCAGTCAGCAAGATGGATCGACTGGTGAACAATATTCAAGCTGATAATATCATCTTATTCTCATATGATGAGATTCCATCCAGAGGAAGAGGCCGAACAAAGGCATTTCACATCACTACGTATTGCAAGGGGCATGCCCTACCAAGTGTGTTGATCGACAACGGCTCAACCCTTAACGTGATGTATTTGATTATATTAAAAATACTGCCAATAAATACCTCATATATGAGAGCCTTCTAGAACGTGGTTCGTGCATTTGATGGGACCAAAAGAGAGGTAATTGACAAGATCGAGGTGCCTCTAACTATCGGACCGACCACCTACGATGTTGAATTTCTAGTGATGGATATCATGCCTTCCTATAACTGCCTTTTAGGAAGACCATGGATTCATCAAGCTGGTTCAATACCATCCACGCTGTATCAAAAGGTCAAATTTGTTATTGACGGGGCCTTAGTCATTATTAATGCTGAGGAAGATATCGTTGCAAGTGTGACCACGGATGCCCCGTACATCAAAGTAGAAGAAGAAGCAGTAGAGTGTTCATTCCGCTCCTTGGAGTTTGTGAATGCCACATTCGTGGCAGAAGGAAGAAGGATTCCTAAACCCTGACTTTCTAAATATACCAGAATGGAAATTATGCAGACTTTGAGAAGATGTGCCAAAATCGAAAGAGGGTTTGGGAAACATTTGCAAGGAAGGATTAATCCAGTCATTCCTGTCTCAAAATTAGATCAGTTTGGGCTTGGTTTTCAGCCTAGTTATCAAGAAATGAGGAAGGAAGTCCAGAAGAACCGGGACAGAAGAATAGTCAAATTGACTAGAAATGAACTTCAATGGAAGCCCATGACATTCCCACCTCTTTACCACACATTCAAGTCAGGTGGTTATGTGTTCGAGACCACCTCATCCGATTTAGAAGCGGCTCTAGAAGATCTGAACATCAATGTCGTGACCACAGAATATGTTGACAACGAAGATAGATATGGGATATGCCCTCAGTCACCTGGGTTCATGCCTAACAACTGGTTGGTGGAAGAATTACATGTGGTTTACAAGAATATTTCAGAGTAATATTCAAACTATCCATATTTTCCTATACCCGGGGCAATAGGTGATCTTTTGTAAGGGTGAATAAACATTTTGTTTAATTTCAATAAAATATACATTTTTTCTCTTTCCATGGCAAATAAATTTTCTTTTATTTCTTTTTGAATCCATCGTCTATTTTCTTCATTTTAGTATTTCATTTCCATTTCCTTTCGAATTTAACTCTTAACTATTCCGTGTGGGATATTTTCCTCTCATGCAGACACGTTTCTCTTTTTCTTCAGGTCCCCGGATAACGATAATGTAGGCACTGATGATTCTGATCTGGAGGTGGATTTTGAATCGGCCATTTGTCTCAGGGAATTTGATGAATGCGATAATGAATAGGATTGCAACTTACCTACCGAATTGTTGAGAATGACAGAAAGAGAAGAAAATCCAATACTTCTACATGAGGAGGCGATCAAAATCTTGAATCTGGGCATTGGAGATGACAGAAAGGAGGTTAAAATCGGCACGACTCTTTCAGCTGAAGCAAGACAAAACTTGATAGCCTTGCTTCAAGACTACAGAGATGTGGTCGCCTGGTCGTACCAAGATATGCCGGGGTTAGACACGGATATGGTGGTCCACAAATTGCCAATCAAACCAGAATACAAACCCGTGCAATAAAAGCTGAGAATGATGCGACCTGAGATTCTACTTAAGATCAAAGAAGAGGTTAGAAAGCAATTTAATGGCGGTTTTCTTCAAGTAGCTAAGAATCCGGAGTGGGTGGCCAACATAGTGTCTGTTCCAAAGAAAGACGAGAAATTTTGCATGTGTGTTGATTACCATGACCTTAACAAAGCAAGTCCCAAAGATAACTTTCCCCTACCCCACATCGACACGTTGGTAGACAATACAACCGTGAATGCTTTCTTTTCTTTCATGGACAGATTATCGGGATACAATCAGATCAAGATGCATCTTGAAGACCACGTTCGTTACAATATGGGGAACTTTATGCTACAAAGTGATGCCCTTCGGATTAAAGAATGCTGATGTAACATATTAGAGAGCTATGGTGACCATGTTCCACGACATGATGTATAAAAAAAATCGAGGTTTATGTCGACGACATGATTGTCAAGGCACAAACCGAGAATGAACATGTTGAGAATCTGAGAAAGCTCTTCTAGAGATTGAGGAAGTTCCAGCTGTGACTGAACCCTAGTAAGTGTACCTTCGGGGTGATATCCGAGAAACTATTAGGCTTTATGGTCAACAGAAAAAACATCAAGATCGATCCCGATAAAGTTAAGGCTATCCAGAGTCTACCTCCCCCGCGAACACAAAAAGAGGTCCGAGGTTTTTTGGGCAGATTGAACTACATAGCACGATTCATATCCCAGTTAATCGACAAATATAACTCAATCTACCGTCTTCTCTAAAAGAACAACCCTGGAGCATGGGACAAGAACTGTCAAATTGCATTTGAAAAAGTAAAGAAGTATTTGTCTCACACTCCTATCTTAATGTCCCCCATCCTGGGCAAACCTCTGTTCTTGTATTTATCCATATTCAAGAACTCAATGGGGTGTGTCCTGGGTCAACATGACGAATCTGGAAGAAATGAAAGAGCCATTTATTATTTGAGCAAAAGTTCACCAATTGTGAGGTCAGATATCATCCTATCGAGAAGGCTTGTTGTGCTCTGGTTTGGGCAACAAAAAGACTTAGACAATACATGTTGTATCACACCGATTGGCTGATTTCCAAGTTAAACCCCTTAAAGTACATGATGGGTATTTTTGCTCTATCTGGAATGTTAGCCTGATGACAGATGCTATTGTCTGAATTTGACATCGAGTATGTGAGTCAGAAAGCTATAAAAGGAAGTGTCATGTCGGATTTCTTGGCAAGCAGAACTGATGAAAATTACGAGCCTTTGGACTTTGATTTCCCAGACGAAGACTTGATGGCTATATCCTTAGAAGAGTCAAGTATTTCTACCGACGGTTCTTGGAGAATGCATTTTGATAGTGCATCAAATGCATTAAGACATGTCATCGGGGAAATCCTGATCTCTCCATAAAGGAATCACTACCCATTTACCAGCAGACTGAACTTCGATTGCACCAATAATATGACAGAGTATGAAGTCTGTGTCTTGGGAATTCGAGATGCACTGGGGGTAAAGCATAAAGACCTTACGGATATATGGAGATTTATCATTAGTAATCTATCAGCTCCGCGGGGAATGGGAAACCAAGGATACAAAGTTGATGGAATACCGGAAGCTAATACTGGATCTGCTCAAAGAATTCGTTGAAGTCACATTCCACTACGTGCCTAGAGAAGAAAATCAAATGACTGACGCTTTAGCTACCTTGGCAGTTGCATTCAGGGCTGGCAGGGAATCTAAGATGATGCCAATTGACATGCAGTCGTATGAGTACCCGACTCATTGCCACCATATTGAAGAAGTGAAAGACACTAAGCATTAGTACTACGACATTCTGCAATATATCAAACATCGAAGTTATCCAGAAGAAGCCACCGAAACCGATAAAAGAACCATTATAAGGATAACAGCTGGATATGTCCTTGACGGGGAGGTCTTATACAAGAAAAGTCATAATCAAGTCATGTTAAGGTGCGACGATGCTGAAGAAGCAAAGATGATAGTGGAAGAAGTACATGATGGGGTTTACGGAACACATATAAATGGACAAATAATGTCGAGGCAAATAATGAGATGCAGTTATTTTTGGTCCACACTGGAAAGTGATTGCATCAAATATGTTAGAAGATGTCATAAATGTCAGATTTACGGAGATAAAATAAATGTTCCACATCATCCACTTCATGTGATGAAATCACCATGACATTTCTTTGTGTGGGTCATGGATGTTATCGGGAAAATACATCCGAAGGCTTCAAATGGTCACCGGTTCATCCTTATAGCCATCGATTACTTCACAAAATAGGTAGAAGTTGCATCGTATGCCAGCGTTACTCAGTCCACTATTTGCAAGTTTTTGAAGAAAAAAATCATATGTCGGTATGGTTTACCTGAAAGGATCATTATCGGTAATGCTACAAACTTAAACAATAAGATGATGGATGCTGCTTGTGAGCAATTCAACATAAAGCATCATAATTCTACTGCTTACAGACCAAATATGAACTGAACAGTAGAAGCTGCAAACAAAAAAATTAAGAAGATAGAGAAGAAAACGACCGAAACTTACAAAGACTGGCATGAGAAGTTGCCTTTTGCTTTGTTCGCTTACCAAACCTCGGTACGAACCTCGACCGGGGTAACTCCATTTTCACTAGCTTATTGGATGGAAGCCGTGCTACCCATTGAAGTAGAGATTTTGTCACTCCGGGTCTTGACAGAAGTCAAACTGGATGATGCGGAATGGGTGTAATCCATATATGATCAGCTTAATCTGATAGATGAAAAGAGACTGAAAGCCATTTACCATGGTCAAATCTATCAGAAACGAATGATTCGAGCACATGACAAGAAGGTACACCCGAGAATATTCCATGAAGAAGATCTGGTTCTAAAAAGAATTTGGTCAGTCCAGAAAGATTTTCGAGGAAAATGGACGCCAAATTGGGAAGGACCTTATGTCGTGAAAAATGCCTTCTACGGAGGAGCCCTTGTTCTGGCTGAAATGGACAGACTTGAACTGCCACATCCCATCTACTCAGATGCAGTCAAGAAATACTTCACTTAGGATGAAAACCCGAGAGGGCATCCTAAGTCAAAAAAAATAAAAAAAAAATGAAAAAGAGAAAAATGTTTAGGGTGAAAACCAGAAATGGCGTCCTAAATTGAAAAAAAAGAAAAAAAGTAAAAAAGAAAAATGAGAAAAGAAAAATAAGGTGGGCTCAAGATAAAAACCCATAAAGGGCGTCTTGTAACCAAGGATGGGTCCAAGTTGAAAACCCGAAAGGGCGATTTGGATATTGACAGTGGAAACATCCCGACATCTGAACCTTCTACAAACTCAACAAGTTGGAGAAGGGTTGCACTCTCCAGAACGTTGTCGCATTTTCAAAGATTCCTTGACAAAGGCTGCATTCAAAGTCACCTAACGGCTTTTCAGCTCAGAAGTGCCCACATTATCGAGATCTATGGCACTCATACACACTTCATCATGTATTCATTTTTCCAAAATGTCTGTCATGTATTATTTGTTCTTTTTCCCCTTATGAATAAAGACAATATTTTCTCTAAATAAATTTCTTTTGAGCATCTTGAATTGAACTTAAACCAAATGATTTATTTACTTCTACAAAAGATAATCGCATATTACTATACAAAGATTCATTGAAAAATACAGGTACCCGAAAGCCGATCAAGGCTCATGCACATACTTGAGATGGTCGAGAAGCATTTCCCAAATCAAGAAAAAATAGAATGTGCACATCATATTTGAACATTTGAAGAATTCAAGATCAGGGATCAGAACTTCAAGATTTCAGAATCAAGATTCCAGACATGCAATTGGAGATTGAGATTTCTCTCCAGAGCCCAAAATACCATATGTTGTATATGCATTTTAGGCATACCTAAGAGCATTGTATTCATCGTATATATGCATCACTTTGCAAGTTTTAGCTAGAGCCATTTTTAAACTAAAGAGGTTAGACTCGAAACGACATAATTTTCTCGAGAGTAGGTTTCAACTTCACGACGAATGATATCTAGCTCGAATCTAAACTTCAAAATAAAGGGGTCATCCACGGCTTCAACTTCACGGCGAAGGGAATCGTGTCTATTCGTAACACACACACTTGGATTTCAACTTCACGACGAAGGATATTCAAGTCAAGGCTCAACTTCACGATGAAGGGGCCATCCACGATTTCAACTCCACGATGGAGGATATCGTACCCACACATCCACGATTTCAACTCCACGACAGAGGATATCGTGCCATTTGAGGATCAACTTCACGACGAAGGGGCTTCCCAGTTTCAGAGCCAATTTCAACTTCACGACGGAGGATATTGGGCTCGAAACAATACAACTTACTTGGATTTAAACTTCACGACGAATGATATCTAATTCCAGGCTCAACTTCACGACGAAAGGGCTACCCGTGGTTTCAACTTCACGACGAAGGTAATCATGCACACAAACAACATCCATCTCTAGAATGGATTTCAACTACACGAAAAAGGATATCCAACTCAAAGAATGAGTGTCTGTCAATAAACTTTCCAGTTTCAGAGTCAATTTCAACTTCACAATGAATGATATTGGTCTCAAAACAACACAACTTACATTGGATTTCAACTTCACGGCGAAGGATATCCAATTCTCAGGCTCAACTGCACAATTACACCTTCACAATGAAGGGTATCGTACCCCAACAGATTGACCTAACTTCACGACGAAGGAGTCATCTGTGACACAACAACACCGAAGTCTTCAGGACAAGTTTTCACCTTCACGAAGAAGTATCTTGAGCCAGAAGACGATACAAGAATCACTTTCTAATATTCTGAGTTCGATTTCAACTTCACGATGAAGGATGTCGTGCTCAGAATTGTTTAGTTTAACTCAATCTCACGACGAGGGAGTCATCTCATGTTTCAATTCAAATTGATATACCAATCGTAACATCGGATTTCAACTCTACGACAGAGTACATTCGATATAGATGAAATTCGTGTCTTTTAATCTTTGCTCTATTTTCGTTACACGATAATGAGCAAAGAGGGACAGCTGAAGACACCGAATTCTATCCATTGCTATATATATATATATATATATATATATATATATATATATATATTATTTACAAACTATATTATATATATATATATATATATATATATATATATTTACTTATTTGGGTTCTATTACATGATACATGCTCAGGGAACTACAAGCCCAACAGAATACAACACGCAGGCTGGCCCAACAAATAAGTGTCCAACCTGAGTCATATAGGGTTTCCAGAAACCCTAGCAGCTTCCCCATCCATAGCGCCGCAAGCATCTTGGTCAGCCTCCGGTTTTCACGGCCACACACCAACCACTCCGAACCGTTCGCCGCAAAGATCTCACAAGGACCCTCATCAATGCCACGTAACACAACAGAAGCAGCAAATTAGTATTAGAAGTCTAAATCAAATAGAACTCTCCTAAAAATAGGATTCGTTTCGCATTATAAATAAGTGTAAACTCAAACATTTGTAACTCATTCGGATTATACGAAATACAAGCAAACTTTTGCATAATTATTTTTGAGTAGTACATTCGGCAACCACCATTTTTTTTTACAAAATACGAGCAGTGATATTCGAAGCATTTAGCGATGTTTAGAGAAGAAACATAAGGTAAAAAGGCTCACCTTTCATTCTTTCGGTTTGCATGTTATCTCTCTCGGATTTAAAACACTAAAAGTCGATGACCAGAGTGGGGGTATACAAAAATTTCTTTTTTAGATCTACACCCATACGAGTCGTTTTTTTAAAACCAATGTGATTTTCGAAATGAGGGTAAAACGGGCTTTCGAGTGATGGAATTTTTTTTGTTTTTTACTGCCGATGACCGGCGGTCGGCGTCGATAAACGGCGGCGGCGAGGCGGCTTAAGGAGTCCGGATTCTGGAAATACCAGCCCGTGTTCTTAGTATCGAAGAACATTTAAGAGAAATGTGATAACTCCGTAAAAAGGTCATATTTGAGATCTTTTCACTTAAGTTATTGACTGTCTTAGAGCTCATATATGATCATATAGATGCATTTAGGAGCATATAGTTGCATGTGATGAAATTCTGTTTGCTGCGGTATTTTATTTTGTAATTAGTGCTGCTTTATGGGGAAGGTGTTTTTCTGGTGATGTGCATGATTTGGGAGCAAGGAAAAGCAAAAGGAAAATGACATGACATAAGGAGATTGTTGAGCAGAATGCAAATGCCGAACCAGTTGGCATATCGAGAATGATCAAAATGAAAGAAGAATATTTTTAGTAAGACCCAGTTGTCATGGCATAAAAAGTGCTTTCTGCAATCAGCCATAATGAAGGGGTCAGTTACCATCTTTGCACCGACTCTCACATAAAAGGAATGAACTTTAGGGTGCTAGTGTATTTTTAACACAAAACCCTAGGTTCATTCTCCCCTATAAATAAAAGATGCAACCTGACTTTTTAAAGAGACTTGGAGATTTTTAGACAGCCGCCAAGAGCCTAAAAATTCGGAGAAAAAGTTATTTCTTTTTCCGTCAATCGTTTTTGCCGTGACATTCCTCCGTTGACAGGCTATAGGGAGTGGTGAACTAGGCATCCGAGAGGAGCTAGATCACTGGGACTGTTCGTGGTGGCCGAGGGAATCTCCGGTAGTGCACGTCGAAGGCTTTTCCTCTTTCCCTTTGCTCTTTGCTTTCATATTTTATCGTTTGGGTTGTAATGAACGGATTAACTTGCTTTGTGCTTGCTTATTTTGAACCCACACCATGAACTAATCCTATTTGGTGGGAGCTTATTTTGGATATTTAAGTTTTGCTTTAATGAATGATTATTTTTTTATGTTATATTTTGTTTTGTTTATGAAGCTTAGTGCCTTAAGGTTGTAGGAGCTACGAGAGTAGTCGTTCCTTAGGAGATTACTTAGTGTTCGAGAGAATGTCTAGGTAGCACATCCTTAGTGTTTGAGATAAACTAGGGAGGAACCACATAAGCAAGGGGTTCTAGATAGTAACTAGACATAATACACCTTAGAGATAAGGCTAGGATTTCATTCGACTAAAAGGAGTTATGCATGAGCGATAGGTTAGATATTAATGCTGCCGCAAAAAGGTATTGCCGAGACATATCCTGTTATCTGGACCAATAGGATCACTGCAGGGGTTTACGCCAACCGGTTTTGCCAAGGCATCTTCACTATGTCGAGTCCCTTACTAGAGATAGCATAGGGCACCCTAGTAGACTCTGTCGGACAGATTAGACATAGAAGTAAGATCATTCTGAGAAGTTGACTTAGATTTTCCTTAGTGACTCCTATTACTCATTCCCATAGTAGCTTATCATGTGAGGAAGTCTAAAGTCCTTATAATCAAATCCAGTATTTACAGTTTATTTTGCCTTTACATTTTTATTTGATTGCACTACACACAATTCATTTTGCCATAACATATCCAATGGCTACCACATTGTCATCGTTCCATTTCCATACCATCCATTCATTTTGCCACAACATTATCATTTGTATATATACCATCTCTAACTTTACTTAGGTGACAGACTAAAGTGCCGTGACAAACTTATTTGATTTCCCCCAATCCCTGTGGAGAACGATACTCACTCATCACTTTATTACTTGTTCGATTGTGTATACTTACATAATTATCCGCATCATTTATAGTACTCACAAACAGCAGACATGTTTTTGGCGCAGTTATCGGGGATTGGCAACTGAAAGTTAATTTGTTTTGGCATAGCATTATTATTTTTACTTGTTTATTTATTTATTATTATTTTTAGATAGTTTTACTTTTTTTATTTTCCTTATCTTTTTCATGTTTTTCGTGGTGTATGACCAGAAGACATTCAGACGAGCCATTAGAACTGGTTGAACCTGAGATTGAGAGGCTTTTTAGGCAAAGAAGACGTGAATAACTTGCAAATATGTATCAAATCGGAAATCAAGGCATTGGTAATGAGGATGATCAGAATTCCGAGGCAAATCTAAATGTTGGGAATGTAGCCCGACCTCGTGCCATTCGTGATCACTTAAACCCGATCTTAGATGACTTAAATCTTGGAATAGTGGCACCAGAAATTCAGGCAGCCCACTTCGAGCTCAAACTTGTCATGTTTAATATGCTGAACTCCATAGGGCAATTTGGGGGCATTCCAAATGAAGATGTCAGGCAGCACATTCGTAACTTCTTGGAGGTTTGTGATTCCTTTCGCCAACAAGGTTTGCAAGAAGATGTTTTAAAATTAAAGATATTTTCATATTACCTACGTAACCGAGCAAGAGCTTGGTTGAGTGGCGCTCTAGCGGGTTCAATGGAGTCGTCGACTGATCTGTGCAAAAATATTTTGATGCGATATAATCCTCCGAACATGAACACCTAATTGAGGAACGACATTGCTTCTTTTCCTCAAGCTGATGACGAGTCGATGTATGAGTGCTAGGATCGATACAAAGCATTGCTTCACAAATGTTTAAATCATGGTTTTGAAGATTGGACGCAAGTGGTGATGTTCTATAATGGAGTTAATGCACCCACGAGGATGATGCTAGATGCCTCGGAAAATGGGACATTACTTGACAAATCACCAGCAGAAGCATTTGACATTCTGGACAGGATTGCCACCAACGATTACCAGTTCTCATCCACAAGGCTTGGACTTGGACCAAATCATATGGAGCTTTCGAGCTAGACTCTAAGGATAACTTATCCACCCAACTTGCTACTATCACCAACATGTTGAAGAATCTGCAAAGGCCAAGTGAGGTGAGAGAAGTGAAGGTAGCCCATTCAGCATGTTTATTATACCACAACAATCACAATGAGAGTGACTGCCCGACCAATCAAGAATCCATCAATTATGTAGGCAACTTCAACCGAGGTAACAACAACCCCTATTCTAACACATATAATCCTGGATGGCGTCAACATCCAAACTTTTCGTGGGGAATCCAAGGAACCAACAATGCTCATCAACCAGCTCGGCAGCAGAATTTCAATGACTCCCAATGATTTCAATCGAATATGCCATGGCATAATTCCAACAAGGAGAGGGTCATCTTCATCTAACACCAGTTATTTGGAGACCACAATGCAAGAGTTCATAGCAATAACGAAGACAATGCTGTAAGACCATGCAACCTCCATAAAAAACCAAAGGGCTCTACTTCAGAGCCACAGTTCGTCGCCGAGGACATTGGAGAATCAGGTTGGTCAAATTGTCGTGGCCTTACAAGAACGACGACCAGGACATCTACCGAGTGTCACTGAAGTCACCAAACCTCATGGCAAGGAGAGCTGCAGTGTCCTAACTCTCCGAAGTGGTACACAAATTAATGTTGAAGACAAGTTTGGGGGAATACCGAATGATGATTCACCCCCTGTAATTGTGCAAGCTGAGTAAGAAGTGCTGGAAGAAGCACCAGAAGAATAGAACAAGGCTGAGGATTCATCAAGTAAAGAAACTGAGGGGGTAAATAAAAATACCAAGGTCCTCCAATCAGGCTTCTACCGGCCATCGCTATTTAAGGATGCCCATGAAATTTGCAAGGCCTGCGACAGATGCCAGCGTACTGGGAATATTTCCAGACGACACGAAATGCCGCTGCAAAATATTTTGGAGATAGAGCTATTCGATGTTTGGGGCATCGATTTTATGGGTCAGTTCCCATCTTCTTGTGGAAACTTATACATTTTACTCGCGGTGGACTATGTATCCAAGTAGGTTGAAGCGATTGCGACACCAAGGAATGACTCGAAGACGATGCTTAAGTTCCTTCACAAGAACATTTTCACTCGATTTTGAGCACCAAGAGCCATTATCAGTGACGAGGGCACCCACTTTGACAACAAGCAAATTGCCAAGGCATTACAGAAATACAAAGTGCGACATAAAATTGCCACGACATATCACCCACAAACAAATAGGCAAGCTGAAGTGTCCAATCGTGAACTCAAGCAGATCCTTGAGAAGATGGTGAACCCCCGAAGGAAAATACTGGTCCCCAAAACTCGATGAAACTGAACTTTGATGCACAACTAGCTGGGGAGAAACGACTGCTCGATCTGAATGAGATGGAAGAGTTTCGAGCACAAGCATATGAAAATGCCAAGCTCTACAAGGAAAAAAACGAAGAAGTGGCATGATAAAATTATTTTGCCACGATATTTTCATGTTGGACAGAAAGTGCTCCTTTTTAACTCTAGGCTCAAACCCTTCCCTGGCAAACTGAAGTCACGATGGTCGGGACCATTCGAAGTCCACCATGTTTACCCGTATGGCGATGTGGATATCAAGAACATGGACGATGGGTCTGTCTTTAAAGTCAATGTCCAGTGCCTGAAGGCATACCAAAGAGTCCCACCATTGCGTGACAAGACTACACTTTTCTTGCATGAAGTTGATATTGGCCCAACATCTTAAGGATGCCGTGACATTTTCGATTTACTCTTGTGTATAAATAAATGTTTATTTTGTTATTGTTTTTATTCAGTTTCCTTTTATTTTACTATTTTATTTTTATTTGCAAGGTCATGGTCCATCCAGATTTCAATCATACCAGCATCATATTCTGAACATTCCAGCCCCACACAATTACAAAAGCGCATATGTCGCACGACCGCCGCATCACCACAAGCATGAAGTTAAGGTACCTTGCATTGCATTGAATTTCATAGCATGTAGTTTAGATTTTTCCTAAGTTTTTATTTAGCATTGAGGACAATGCTTCTCTCAAGCTTGGGGGAGGTAGGGTTCTTAAATCATTGCATGATAGTATTAGTAGAATGAATATGCCATGACATTAGTAAGTGGTTGAACTGGTTTTCTGGCAAAATTAAAGGATGCCCGATGATGATGAATTCTTGATGGTTAGGATTGAAGGTACATGACTGTTGTGGATGATAGAACCAACTCTAGGACTTCCTTCTTTGAAACCTTTGAATACATGATTGTATGTTTTTCATGCTTAAGGAACTTAGAAATTTTTTATAAGAGAACTCTTGCATGTCTTGGCATAAATGATAAAACCCCTCTTTGTAAAAAAAAATAAAAAAATGAAGTTGTGAATAAATGCTTCGGCATATCTGTAGAGGGACACTCCGCTATGCCATAGCATTTCCTGGAAACTACAAATAAATAAATGGCAGCTATGGTATATGAGTGAATGAAAGTAGTAACGGGATGACTCTACTTGACTAGCTCGGGGGTGGAAGGTATGCTCCCTTTCACCTATAGTATGGGATGGTAGGTGTGATGGGAAAACTCCCCTCGTAGCAGTGTTAAAAAAAGAAAAAAAAGTAAAAAGGAAAAGAAAACAATGCGGGAGTAAAAATTGTAAATGTCGTGGCAAAACAAGAAAACTTGCGTAGAAATTTTTTAGGTTTGTTAAGTATGGACTGGTTACAAACATGCACACACGCACACACCCACACAAAGAATCTTGCCATAGGGGGACAATACTTGATTTCTCAAACTAGTCTAGCATGTTAAAGCTAAGTTTGTTGAGCGCTGAAATTTTATCCCATATAACAATTCTGCTTCTGAACTTACCATGATATTTTTATTTTGCTTAATATTATCCATTGCTTGAGGATAAGCAATAGCTTAAGTTTGGGGGTGTGATAACTCCGTAAAAAGGTCATATTTGGGACCTTTTCACTTAAGTTATTGACTGTCTTAGAGCTCATATAGGATCATATAGATGCATTTAGGAGTATATAGTTGCATGTGGTGAAATTCTGTTTGTCGCGACATTTTATTTTGTAATCAGTGCTGCTTTATGGGGAAGGTGTTTGTCTGGTAATGTGCAAGATTTGAGAGCAAAGAAAAGAAAAAGGGAAATGCCATGACATAAGGAGACTGCTAAGCAGAATGCAAATGCCGAACTAGTTGGCATTTCGAGAACGATCAAAACGAAAGAAGAATATTTTTAGTAAGAGCCAGCTGTCATTGCATAAAAAGTGCTTCCATAATGGAGGGGTCAATTACCATCTTTGCATCGACTTTCACATAAAAGGAATGAACTTTAGGGTGCTAGTGTAATTTTAACACAAAACCTTAGGTTCATTCTCCCCTATAAATAGAAGATGAAACCTAACTTTTTAAAGAGACTTGGAGATTTTTAGACAACCGCCAAGAGCCTAAAAATTCGGAGAAAAAGTTCTCTCTTTTTCCGTCAATCATTTTTGCTGTGGCATTCCTCCGTTGACAGGCTATAGGGAGTTGCGAACTAGGCATCCGAGAGGAGCTAGATCACTGGGACTGTTCGTGGTGGCCGAGGGAAGCTCTGGCAGTACACGTCGAAGGTTTTTCCTCTTTCCCTTTGCTCTTTGCTTTCATATTTTATCGTTTGGGTTGTAATGAACGGATTAACTTGCTTTGTGCTTGCTTATTTTGAACCCACACCATGAACTAATCCTATTTGGTGGGAGCTTATTTTGGATATTTAAGTTTTGCTTTAATGAATGATTATTTTTTTATGTTATATTTTGTTTTGTTTATGAAGCTTAGTGCCTTAAGGTTGTAGGAGCTACGAGAGTAGTCGTTCCTTAGGAGATTACTTAGTGTTCGAGAAATGTCTAGGTAGCACATCCTTAGTGTTTGAGATAAACTAGGGAGGAACCACATAAGCAAGGGGTTCTAGATAGTAACTAGACATAATACACCTTAGAGATAAGGCTAGGATTTCATTCGACTAAAAGGAGTTATGCATGAGCGATAGGTTAGATATTAATGCTGCCGCAAAAAGGTATTGCCGAGACATATCCTGTTATCTGGACCAATAGGATCACTGTAGGGGTTTACGTCAACCGGTTTTGCCAATGCATCTTCACTCTGTCGAGTCCCTTACTAGAGATATCATAGGGCACCCTAGTAGACTCTGTCGGGCAGATTAGACATAGAAGTAAGATCATTCTGAGAATTGGACTTAGATTTTCCTTAGTGACTCCTATCACTCATTCTCATAGTAGCTTGTCGTGTGAGGAAGTCTAAAGTCCTTATAATCAAATCCAATATTTACAGCTTATTTTGCCTTTACATTTTTATTTGATTGCACTATACACAATTCATTTTGCCACAACATATCCATTTGCTACCACATTATCATCGCTCCATTTCCATACCATCTATTCATTTTGCCACAACATTATCATTTGTATATATACCATCTCTAACTTTACTTAGGTGATAGAGTAAAGTGACGTGACAAACTTATTTGATTTCCCCCAATCCCTGTGGAGAACGATACTCACTCATCACTTTATTACTTGTTCGATTGTGTATACTTGCACAAATATCCACACCATTTATAGTACTCACAAATGGAAAATGTGAAAGATTTCAACTGATATTTATAGGTTGTTGGGGACTGTTTAAATTCAAAATGATAACAGCTGATTTATGAGTTATCAGAAATTAAACAGTTTTTTCCTAAATTAAATAAAAAAGCGTTAAGATGTATCTGGACTGATTTCCAGCTTTGTACAGAGGAGACAGATTGTTAATATCAGGAGTTACATGAGTTATTTGATTTAATTCCAGGGGTTACATGATATAATTTCGGGAGTTATAACAGCTAAACAATGATGCAATGAACCTGGACTATTTTTGAGTCAGGTTCATCTAGACGTTCCAAGTATTACAAAAAAAGAGATTTAATCCTGAAATTTTATGGACGATTTTAACCATATTTCTAGCCTATAAATAGAGAGCTATATTTAGCTTCTCAACTCACTCTCAACATTCAGAATTCACTCTCCAAGTGTTTTCTAAATATTCTCTCTGTGTGCTTTCCGATCAGAAAAGCAATACTACCAGCAGTCCACTCCGGTTTCGGGTGTACGGAATTCGGAGCGACCGTGTTAACCTCGGGGGACGGTCCGCCTACTGCAGCGATTACACACATCGGGGCGAATTCCTTTCTAAGGCAGTGATTTTTACCACGACACGATTTACAAATCTGTTCCTTTTAATTACTGTTTATATTTCCAGTCAGTGCTAACGGTGTAATTTTGCAGTTCATATATCCAACACTTCCTAGACTGTAACCGACTTCTGAATCTGACACATCTCTGGTAAGATGCAGATCAGGTAAGAAATAAGGTATCCGATCAACCCATTTAATTTTAAATAAATGATCGGTGGCGACTCTTAATCCATTTTCTTAATGTAACACCCCCAACCCGTATACCAACCCGGATACGAGTCAGAGATATTACATTGACTTTTAAAACACCACACATTACAAATAATAGTAAAATACTTGAACTTATATTATGAAAATACAATAATATACATATGGTACTATAAGTTTACTAAAATATTCAGAGCATACACAACTTAACTTTTTAATTACATGCCAACATCCATTTTCTTAACAAAATGACCTACTGATTAAGTTACTTCTGATCTGATGGTTGCAGGAGTAATACTGTCAAGCTGCTTAACCTGTCTCGTCTACTTTCTCGGATCCTACGTGTGAAACACTCACACGCTAAGTCATCGACTTAGTGAGGCAATGTGTTGAACTATGTTTCGATATAAAAATTTAAGGCAAAATGGTTTTTGGACTTGAATTGAATTTACAAAATTTTATTTGGAATGAATTTATTGAGGGGGAGTTTTTTATTTTTCAAATAAATTTTTAAATGTCAAATTTACCACTTACTCTCCAATGTTATTTTAGAACTTTAAAAGATTGAATTATTTTTGATATAACAAAAAGGGGGAGAAGTTTGGTTGTTTTAAAAAATTCAATTTCTTAATGAAAAAGGGGGAGCTTAACATTTTCATATGTTTTCCAACAACTAGTATCTTTTTTATTAAACATTTTATTAAGGGGGAGTTTTTACCAAAAACAATTTTTCAAATGTTTTGTTATATCAAAAAGGGGGAGATTGTTGAACTATGTTTCGATATAAAAATTTAAGGCAAAATGGTTTTTGGACTTGAATTGAATTTACAAAATGTATTTGGACTTAATTGAATTTATTCAAAATTTACAAAAAATAATTCAAGTTCTTTTAATTTAAAATTGAGCACAAAAATGTTTTTATGAATAGTAATTTACTATTTGAACAGTAAATCACTGTTTTTAGCCTATGAAGGGGGTACCGATTCCCCCCATTCTGGGCAGCCTATTTTTGCAAAAAAATCATTCCCAAACGGTTCCAAAACATCCCCAACGGCTAGATATGACTTCAAACACATTCCAAGCTATAAATACAAGCTAAGGACACTTGAAGAAGAATAGAACAACTATCCAAGCAATCAAACACAAGAGAATAATTTTTCATTCTTATTTCATCTTTCTCTTGTATATATTTTGTTCTTATGAGCTCAATCTTGTAAACACCTACCTTAGAGAGGTTTTCTTGTTTGCATTTCTTATTCTTTTGTAAAGGGGAAAGGTTATAGCTTAGCCCGTGTAAAAGCTAGGGAAAGGTTCTAGTTTAGCCCGGAAAAACTATGGAGTTTGTAAGGTTGCTCTTTATCCTCAAAAGAAAGAACAAATTAGTGAATTTGTTGGAAAATCCTTGGTGAGGAGCTAAGGTAGTGGACGTAGACTTTGATTGAGAAAGTCTAACCACTATAAATCGCTGTGTAATTCTCTATTTTTCAATCTCTTTACTCCCTAAACACAAAACCGTTCCGACCCCTCTTTACAAACCGTTCCGGTTGTCGATTCGAGCTTCCGAAAATCCTAACACAATGTAATAATAATAACAAGGCAATGTAATGAAAATGTCATAATGATATGAAATGAGATGAAAGCTTATACTTAATCAAGGTAGTTTACATCACCATTATCCTTACCTGTAAGCATATTACTTTAACATTCATGAATTTGTATTAATGAGTTTATTGGCCCATGATATCATATTGAGAACCTAAGGTATCTGAGTATTGTGAGGTTGTGCACTATGCTGTCACCACAGCTCGTATAAATGCACCGAAGTGCCACGTAGAATTGCACTATAGTGCCATATAATAATGTCCATAAGGACCACATAGAATTCCTTAAGAATCATATACATATGCTAGGGATCAAGTATGTGTCTCACCAGACTTCACACATGTTCCAAAGAATATATATATATCCCGAAGGACCGCGTAGAATTTTATCCTGAAGGACCGCGTAGACCCTCTACCCTTGGCATGCTAACTATACCTATAGATCTCATCTACATAACATGGGCTTTTACATTTCACGTAGTCTATATCGCGTAGACATGTAAATTCTTACCTTTTCACATAGCTCATAACTTTTCCTGCATATTCATGTCATATAATGCATTTTATATGAATTCATGTCATGTCTCATAATACAGAATATGATCATGTACCAAGATATAAAATCTAGACTTATCACAAGTCTAGAATTGAGTATATTTCTATAATTATGCTATGCATATGCACTCACCTATATTTCTTTGCCTTTTCCTCGATCGATCCTACTTGTAGATTGTTCCAGAACTCGTGTAGGCTTAGTATCTACATAAACATAATGTTCAAGATGATTATCAGATGTCTATGTCTTGAAATTAATCTTTAATAGCCTACCAATTTAAGGAATTAATAGTTTAGTCTTTCTTCTTTTTTCTTCTTCTTCTTTTTTTATATGGGGGAATCGGTTCCCCCCTGGGGGTATCGATTCCCCTCTAGCATTCTGGAAATTCATATTCGTTGAGGGGGTATCGATTCCCCTTGAATGGGTACCGATTCCCCTAGCCCAGAAATCCTATTTTGAGCTCGAAAATCATCTCATTTCAGCTCAAACATTCATATTTCACTCCCTTTATACTCTTAACTTTCATACACTTACTTAAACTAATTATTATCCATTCAATACCTCTAAAACTAAAAAAACTAATCATCCATATAGAATTTAGAATCTTACTCAAATTCCAACTTGTTCTAATTTTAATTCTATCACCTCATACTTCTTAATTAGCTTGATGACAAGTCAAATCCAGCTTCTAATTCTTATTATGACCTTTAATCTAAGATTTCATTCAATGGCTCCAACCTTTAATCTCCCTTAACTTACAATTCTTTGAGTTCTAGGATCCTTGTTTCTCTCCATCATATTTCCTAAATCTTCTTAACCAAACCCATGCTTAACTCATAAGAATTAATCCAAAGAAGACAACTCACCTTTGCTTGCAAGCTTCACGGTTAGAGAAGAGAAGAGAAATGTCTGGAACCTTGTTTATCTCAATGCTTCCCACGTGATTTATAAAATCACCCTAAGGAATATTTAATTATTTCACTTACTAATTACTCTTTGCCCTCTAAATTTTCCTTCTTTATAATTCAATCCTACACCAAATAACTCAAATAGGTCATTGAACTCTTCCATCATTTTACTTAAATCACCAAATGTTGAAACTTTGCAAATTAATCACTACCCGGCATGGAGGATGTTACAAATCTCCCTCCCTTAAGAAAATTCGTCCTCGAATTTTCAATAAGAAAGAGATGGGGATACTGATTCCTCATATCCTCCTCACCTCCCATGTTGCTTCCTCTACTTGTGATTCTTCCATAAACTTTAACCAATGGAATAGTCTTGTTCCTCAATTGCTTAACCTCATGAGCTAAAATTTGAATAGGTTCTTCCTCATAAGTCATATCCGGTTATACCTCGATCTCTTCTGGATTTACGATAGGGAGGGATCCGATCGATATCTTCGAAGCATTGAGACATGGAATACATTGTGAATCTTTTCCATTTCTGGTGGTAAAGTCAATTGGTATGCTACGGGTCCCACCCTTTTTACAATCTCATATGGTCCAATAAACCGGGACTTAACTTTCCTTTCCGACCAAACCTCAACACATTCTTCTATGGAGATACCTTTAAAACACTTTATCCCCAACTTCAAATTCAATCTCCTTTCTTTTAAGATCAGAATAGGACTTTTGCCGATCAGAGGCCACTTTGAGGTTATGCTGAATTTCTCGAACTTTCTGTTCTACATCTTGAATTAAATCCGACCAAGAACACTTCGGTCTTTGAGTTCATACCAATTTAATGGAGTACGACATTTCTTCCATATAATGCTTCATATGGGGCCATCTTTATACTAGACTGATAACTATTTGTAAGCGAACTCTGCCAGCGGTAAATACTTTTCCATGATCCTTTAAATTCCATTACGCATGCTCTCAACATATCTTCCAATATCTGAATAGTTCTCTCTGATTGCCCATCAGTCTGAGGATGAAAAGCCGTACTAAAGTTTAAACGAGTCCCCAACACTCTATGCAAAGATTTCCAGAATCTAGAAGTGAATCGAGGGTCTCGATCAGAGACTATGGAAACAGGTACTCCATGCAATCTAATAACTTCTCTAATATACAGCTCTGCATACTTTTCCATAGAGAAATCCGTTCTAACCGGAAGGAAATGCGCTGACTTAGTTAATCGATCAACAATTACCCAGATTGATTCTCTTTTGTTCGGAGTCAAGGGTAACCCCGAAACAAAATCCATCGTAACATTTTCCCATTTCCATTGAGGAATGAAAATCGGTTGCAATAATCCTGATGGAACTTGATGCCGGCTTTGACTTGTTGACATATCAACACTTAGACACAAATTCGGTGATGCTTCGTTTCATCCCTGCCACCAAAATCGATCCTTCAAATCCATATACATCTTGGTTCCACCCGGGTGCATCGTTAACGGACTGCAATGAGCCTCTGATAATATTTCTTTCTTCAAGTCGTCATTGTCGGGTATTACAATTCTTCCTTTACAATATAGATTTCCATCTGACTTAATCTCAAAGTCTTTAATCTCTTTGTTCTTTACTTGTTCAATTCTTTTCAAACACACTTCATCTTTACTTTGCAATTCTCCTATTCGTTCCAATCATGCTGGTTTAAGGGTTAATTCTGCACAAAGACCACCGTCTCCCAATAAAGATAATCTTGCATCCATAGCTCGTAAAGCTGCAAACGTCTTTCTACTCAAAGCATCTGCTACCACATTAGCCTTTCCGGGATGATAGTCAATTATCACATCATAATCCTTTAAGAACTCTACCCATCTATGTTGCCTCTAATTCAATTCTTTTTGAGTCATCAGTACTTCAGGCTCTTATTATCCGTATATAAGTAACAACCTCCCCATAAAGATAATGACGCCAAATCCTGAGAGCGAATACTACAGTAGCCATTTCTAATCATGAGTGGGGTAATTTCTTTCATGTGGTTTCACTGTCTCGATGCATACGCTACCACCTTTCCTTCTTGCATTAATACACACCCCAACCCGTTATGGGATGCGTCACTGTATACTACAAAAGTTCTTGCCAGATTCCGGTTGAACCAATATCGGAGTTTCCGTCAGAATTCTCTTTAAAACTTCAAAACTTTCTTGACATTCAAAGTCCAAACAAATGGTACGTTCTTTCTCATTAACTTTGTTAGAGGCAGCCAATCATCGAAAAATTCTTAACGAATTTCGATAGTAACCGGCAAGTCCAAGAAAACTCCGAACTTCAGACACATTCTTAGGAACTTCCCAATCCTTATAGCTTTACCTTCTGAGGGTCTACTCTAATCCCAACTGCCGAGATCACATGCCCCAAGAAAATTACTTCGTTTAGCCAATTCACATTTGGACAATTTCGAATGAGATTTTTATCCCTGGAATTTGCAAAACTAGCCTCAGATGTGCGTGCTCTTCATGGACTTCGTGTAAACCAGTATGTCATCAATAAACAACACAAACTAGTCCAGATAGGGCTAAAAATCCTGTTCATGAGATCCATGAAAGCAGCAGGTGCATTCGTTACTCCGATGGTATTACGATTACTTCATAATGACCATATCTCGTTTTGAAAGCCGTCTTCGAATACTTTCTCCTGGATCTTCATTGATGATGATAACCCAAACGTAGATCGATCTTCGAAAATACCGTAGCTCCTTTAGTTGATCAAACAAGTCATCAATGCGCGGAAGGGGATACTTGTTCTTGATGGTCACCTTATTAAGATGTCGATAATCAATACAGAGACGCATTGATCCATCATTCTTCTTAACAAATAACACCGGAGCTCCCCAAGGTGACACACTTGGTCGAATAAATCCTTTTTCTAACAACTCTTGCAATTGATTCTTTAACTCTTGCAATTCTTTCGGAGCCATCCGATAAGGTGCCATTGCAATTGGAGCGGTTCCTGGCATTACTTCAATTTGAAATTCTACCTCTCTATCCGGAGGTAATCATGGCCACTCAACCGGGAAAACTTCAGGGAATTCTTGAACAATTGGAATCTCTCCTTTAGCCCTTTCTCTATAGCTCTTAAATCTATTACATTTGCAAGAAATCCTTGACATCCCTGTAGCAATAGCTTCTTAGCTGACATTAGTGAC
Source organism: Hibiscus syriacus (assembly GCF_006381635.1). NCBI lineage: Eukaryota > Viridiplantae > Streptophyta > Magnoliopsida > Malvales > Malvaceae > Hibiscus > Hibiscus syriacus. The sequence goes on along the minus strand of NW_024063071.1, from coordinate 830,854 downwards.
ATTACATTTGCTAAGGGATTAAACTTTTCACTACTCACACTTATCTCTGTTCCTCCTGGACTTTTCAGGGTTACATTTTTCAATCTGCAATTAACATCTCCATAATAACGAAACAACCAATCCATTCCCAGAATCACTTCAAACTCGTCAAAGGGTAATTCCATCAGATTAGCAGGGAATTCAATTCCCTGAACCTTTAGGGGACACCCCTTACAGACTTTATTCACCCGGGCACTATGGCCTAACGGAGTTGTTACTATAATCTCATTACTCGTAGCTTCTAAGGGAATCCTCAACTCCTTTACTAACTTACTTGTAATATAAGAATAATTAGAACCCGGATCAATCAGTACCAATACTAATTTATCATACAACTGAAAAGTACCTGCTATAATATCAGGGTCATCACGGTCTTCACTTGTCTTTAGATTGTACACCCGTGCGGTTGATCGAACTTCAGGTTGAGCAGAGAATTCAGATGGGTTCCTTCCTCTGCCTCTTCCTCGTCCTCTTTGTGAGGAAGAACCAACTCTTCCAGATGGTGCAGGCTCACCAACAATCAATGGACAATCCCGCATAAAATGTCCGGCATCTCCGCATCGAAAAACAAGTCCCAGCAGTCATCCGACAAGCCCCATAATGGTTTTTCCCACAGTGCTGACACTGTCTCACTTGACTCGGAGTAGATCTCCCAGCACCAGATTCCACTGACTGCGTCTGTCTAGGTCTTGCCTGACCTACTCCCCTAGCAGACGATGCAACTGATTCTGATCTATCTTGTGATCGAAATCCCGAGTCTCTTCCCCTTTTTGATGGTACTGAGCTAGAAGAAGCACCTGTTCTCTTTGATGTTTGAACTCTAAAATCCCCGAATCTCTCATTCTGAGCTCTTTCAAGAGCCTTGGCGCGATTGATCACCTCTTGGAACGAGGAAAAATTCAACACTATCAATATCTCTTTCAATCTATGGCGTAAGCCCTCCACGAACCAATCGCAAGCCTCTTTTTCGGTAGGCACAAGCTCGGATGCAAACCTACTCAGCTTGTTGAACTCACATTTATACTCATATACAGAGCGGTTCATCTGTTTCAAATTCAAAAACTCCTGCTTCATTTGCCGAATGAACTGTTCTCCTATGTACTTGTTTTTGAATTTATCTAAGAACAAAGACCAAGTCAACTGGTCACTGGGCATCCTTATGGTGACATTCGTCCACCATATCCTCGCCTGACCCCTCAATAAAGATACAGCTCCATCTAACTTCTCCACTTCAGAGAGTGAATGAAAGTAGTAACGGGATGACTCTACTTGACTAGCTCGGGGGTGGAAGGTATGCTCCCTTTCACCTATAGTATGGGATGGTAGGTGGGATGGGCAAACTCCCTCGTAGCATGTTAAAAAAAAAAAAAAAAAGCAAAAAGGAAAAGAAAACAATGCGGGAGTAAAATTGTAAATGTCGTGGCAAGAAAAAAAGCAAAAAGGAAAAGAAAACAATGCGGGAGTAAAATTGTAAATGTCGTGGCAAACAAGAAACTTGCGTAGAATTTTTTTAGGTTTGTTAAGTATGGACTGGTTACAAACATGCACACACACACACCCCACACAAAGAATCTTGACATAGGGGATAATACTTGATTTCTCAACTAGTCTAGCATGTTAAAGCTAAGTTTGCTGAGGGCTGAAATTTATCCCATATAACTATTCTGCTTCTGAACTTACATGATATTTTATTTTGCTTAATACTATTCATTGCTTGAGGACAAGCAATAGCTTAAGTTTGGGGTGTGATAACTCCGTAAAAAGGTTATATTTGGGACCTTTTCACTTAAGTTATTGACTGTCTTAGAGCTCATATAGGATCATATAGATGCATTTTGGAGCATATAGTTGCATGTGGTGAAATTCTGTTTGCCGCGACATTTTATTTTGTAATCAGTGTTGCTTTATGGGGAAGGTGTTGTCTGGTGATGTGCAGGATTTGAGAGCAAAGAAAAGAAAAAGGGAAATGCCATGACAAGGAGACTGCTAAGCAGAATGCAAATGCCGAAACCAGTTGGCATTCGAGAACGATCAAAATGAAAGAAGAATATTTTTAATAAGAGCCAGCTGTCATTGCATAATAGTGCTTTATGCAATCATAATGGAGGGGCCAATTACCATCTTTGCATCGACTTTCACATAAAAGGAATGAACTTTAGGGTGTTAGTGTATTTTAACACAAACCTTAGGTTCATTCTCCCCTATAAATAGAAGATGAAACCTAACTTTTAAAGAGACTTAGAGATTTTAGACAGCCGCCAAGAGCCTAAAAATTCAGAGAAAAAGTTCTCTCTTTTTTCATCAATCATTTTGCTGTGGCATTCCTCCATTTACAGGCTATATGGAGTTTCGAACTAGGTGTCCGAGAGGAGCTAGATCGATGGGACTATTCGTGGTGGCCGAGGGAAGCTCTGGCAGTACACGTCGAAGGTTTTTCCTCATTCCCTTTGCTCTTTGCTTTCATATTTTATCGTTTGGGTGTAAGGAACGGATTAACTGATTTGTGCTTGCTTATTTCGAACCCTCACCATGAACTAATCCTATTTGGTGGGAGCTTATTTTGGATATTTAAGTTTTGCTTTAATGAATGATTATTTTCTAGTTATATTTGTTTGTTTATGAAGCTTAGTGCCTTAAGGTTGTAGGAGCTACGAGAGTAGTCGTTCCTTAGGAGATTACTTAGTGTTCGAGAGAATGTCTAGGTAGCACATCCTAGTGGTTGAGATAAACTAGGGAGGAACCACATAAGCAAGGGGTTCTAGATAGTAACTAGACCTATCCACCTTAGAGATAAGCTAGGATTTCATTCGACTAAAAGGAGTTATGCATGAGCGATAGGTTAGATTAATGCTGCCGCAAAAAGATATTGGCGAGACATATCCTGTTATCTAGACCATAGGATCACTGCAGGGGTTTACATCAACCGATTTTGCCAAGGATCTTCACTCTGTCGAGTCCCTTACTAGAGATAGCATAGGGCACCCTAGTAGACTATGTCGGACAGATTAGACATAGAAGTAAGATCATTCTGAGAAGTGGACTTAGATTTTCCTTAGTGACTCCTATCACTCATTTCATAGTAGCTTGTCGTGTGAGGAAGTCTAAAGTCCTTATAATCAAATCCAATATTTACAGCTTATTTTGCCTTTACATTTTTATTTGATTGCACTATACACAATTCATTTGCCACAACATATCCATTTGCTACCACATTGTCATCGTTCCATTTCCATACCATTTATTCATTTTGCCACAACATTATCATTTGTATATACCATCTCTAACTTTACTTAGGTGATAGAGTAAAGTGACGTGACAAACTTATTTGATTTCCCCCAATCCCTGTGGAGAACGATACTCATCATCACTTTATTACTTGTTCGATTGTGTATACTTGCAAATATCCGCACCATTTATAGTACTCACAAACAGCGAACAAGTTTTGGATCAATTTTTACCTTTTTAATTAACTTTCAATTTTCTTAAATCAAGACAACTGGAAATTACATAGTACCGAAAGGGCAGTTCAAGGGTGCTAACCCTTCCTTGACGTAACCGACTCCCGAATCGACACATCTCTGGTAAGATGTAGATCAGGTAAAATAAGGTATCCGGTCAACCCATTTAATTTTAAATAAATGATCGGTGGCGACTCTTAATCCATTTTCTTAAAGTCGAAGCCCAATTCTTAACCACCCGAAAGGCAGTTCTAACAATATATGTATATACGAAAAGTCTAATCTTCATGAATATCTCTATGTTATCCTCAATGTCCATATCATCATTGGTCATGACGTTATCAACAACATTATAATTGAACACCCATTTATTTTTCATTGATTTGAAAAGCATATTTTCCACTATAATTAATGATATGTGGTGCCATGATTAATCAAATTATCGAAAATAAAGCAAAATGGCTCGTAGTCGTAGATAATGACAACAAATTAGCTTGACCTTGTTGTTATTTTGTCCTCCACATTTAGAAAGTTACATGCTGCATGATCACGAAACCAAACAAGTAGCTGGAGTGACTCTTTGGGAAATACTTTTCATTTAGATTCTATGGGTATAAAAGATGATTAATAAGTGTTGTTAGCTCATCATTCTCATATTGAATATTCTCTCTTGGCTAGATGGCGTGTTTCTTCGCTCATCATTTTCATGTTGAATACTTCTTTCTTAGCTAAATGAAGGATATAAAAATTTAATAATTTAATTAAAAAAAGTGTTTAAATTATTTTTGTTTTTTAGGTCTGTAAAGTTTTTATTAATCGAAATAGATGCATAATGGTTTTAAAGTTAGCATATAAAGTGTTTGGTCGTTAGTAATGATTAAAAAATTATTATCCAATCAGTATTTGACACGTAGTATTTTTTTTATTTAAGACAATTAAATCATTATTTAAGAAAGCCTAAATCCTAAATTACCTAAAATCTCTTAAATTCATAATGATTATTCATTATGTCACCAGACTCCCATCGACCAGTTGCTCTTTTATCGTTGCACGTTGTCTCTTGTCTTCCTTCAATATCGTCATAGAAAATCATTTTTACCACGTTATTCCATCTTTATTTTTATCGGTGAGGTTACATCGTCGCTTGAATCTTTGACTGTGCGTCCTTAATCTATGCCTTTAGGTTGATTTTGAGATTTAGAATTTAGAGTATGAGAAATTATAAAAATTAGGGTTTTTTTTAAATTTAATGTTTTTTGTTTCTGAAAAGGTAATATTAATAAAAAAAATTAATGTCATATTTCAAGTAAATCATTTATTGACAATTTTTAATGGTAGTTAATGAGATGGCCTTAAAATAGTAACAAAAGGAAACTTTAGGTACCTTAAATGATGAAAAACACATTAGACATATACTTTAAAAAATAGACACATACAATAAGCAAGAAGTATAATATAGACACTTATCTTTTAATTAAATCAAAATAATTTATTAATAAGTTTGACAATAGTAAACAAAATAAATAATTTAGACATTTCCAATATAAAAAAAAATTTGAACATCAATGATTAAAAGAAGGAACATAATCATCGAATATAAAACAATTCTTAAAATATAAACACTAAAATAGACATAAAAATAAATACTTTAGGCTAAACTACACGTTTAATATTCAAATTATCATTTTTGTTCAATTTTGATCACTTAACTATTTTTTTTTCAAAATCATATATAATATTATGTTTTGGTTTCATTTTGGTCACACACCATTAAAAAATTAATGGTGATGCCGACGTGTCGCCATAAAATAATATCACGTCATCATTGAAAATTTTTAAATGCCACATCATCAGTTCTACTAATTGTGGGTGACTAAATTGAAAATAAAAAGTAAGGTTAGTCGTTAGGTATGATTTTGAAAAAAATAGTTAAGTGACCAAAACGGAACAAAGTAATAATTGAGGTATTAACATGGATATTACCCAATATTATATTAACGATAAGCCCAACACAGTGAAGCCTACTATAAATGGTGATCAATGTATTAACAATAGACCCAAAACATATTAAAGCCGGAAAGTGGAAAACGCCGCCACTGGCGCTAAATTTTGAAATTAAAAAAATCACCCGCCAAAACCTCCACCATGCTTTTAGATCTAGAGAGAACTTTTGTATTTATCTTCACTTTCTTTCGCTCTCTCATCTCCCAAACATCCCTAAACTTCATTCTCAACAGAAACCCATTTAAACTGTTTTCCAGACTTTTCAATAACTATTTTATATACAGTTTGAAGAGAAAAACAATTGTGCAAGGTGTTCGGTGAAATGTCTCAAAGAAAGTTGGGTTTTGAAGGTAAGGTATATAATTGAAAGGGTGGAGTTTTACATCTTCACAAGATGCACGGAAGAAAGGCATACGAGCTGGTGAAAGAGTTTGGCAGTGGTGAAAAAGGGCATCTCAACAATTTCAACGTAAGGCTACTGGCTTGCGCACTTTTATGCGGAAATCTTTTTTTATTTTACATTTAAATGATTCAAAGATGAACAAATCTAGTTATTATGATATAATTGGAAAATCGCTTGTTGGGTTCATTGCTTCTCTTTGAATTTAGGTGTCTATCACTGTACTCTTTGCTTAAGTTCTAATATATCTGAAAACTGGCTGTTTATTTCCCAAAGTACCATTAATTCTGTAAGATCGTTGAGGGTTAAGTTTTTTATATAGAAATTTCTTAACAATTTAGTGTTATATATATGTTCTTTACGCGTTCAGTATAAATTCCAGTTTTTTCTGCATACTGACGCACCCTACCAGCACGAAAGCTAAAAACTTGAGAACATTTTCTGTTAGCTACTTGAAATACTGAGAGAATACTTGTGTTGTGTATATAAACTTTCATGTGGATTTTCCTTGAAAATGTTCCATTTTTAGAATGCATCCACCTTTTTTCCTTCTCGATTTGCCCGTCCGTCTTTTCCCAGTCCCCAGTTTTATTGGCAAAGCTTTTCGATTCCTACTTCATTATACTTGCTATTCCTTAACCTCTTAGTTATATATATATATATATATATGGGATACGATATTGTTACACAATGTAAAAATCTTTTAGTATTACACATATTTAAGACGGTTGGATGAGTGAAAATAGACAGTTGAGATAAACAATAGGAAATAAAAATATATTCATTTGAACAAAAAAAACAAGGAGTTAATTTCAACAATCTATTTTCACTCATCCAACGGTTCTAAATATGTGTAAAATTAAAAGAGTTTTACACTATGTAAGTGGATCCTAACTCTCTTTCTCTCTATATATATATGGACAAATGCTGATAAGCTGTGAAAGCTGTGTTTAAGTTGATGTGTGCTAGTTGTTTTTTTATTTTATTGTGTATGGGATGTGATATTGCAGAATGAGCTGTTTGAGCGAGTAATTGAAGAATGCAATGAGCACCATAATGCACTTCAGTCATTAATAAGGTAATTCCTTGTTGCTATTTTGCTTCTTTAACCTTTTGTTTTTGTTTTTCCTTCCTCTTTCCCATCTTCTTGTAACTATATCGCCTGAAAGTAGGTGCTGCTGCTTTGGCAATTCTTTAGTCAATGGACCAGCATCTGATTTAATCTCTATGCTCCAAGTGTTTCATAGCATCTCCTAGAGGTTTAATTCTATATATTTTCTAACTATCTTAAAAAAAATGGATATCAAATGGTAACAATTGATGGTAGCTAGAACTTTAATGAAGCATTTGTATTAACCTGTAGATTTATAAGTTTAGGTATATTTGCTATTCTGTGCATATGAATTCGTATTAGAGCTTGAGGTTGAAAAGTGAAGGCAATGAAATATTCTCTCCAAAGTTTTTGATTATACTCAGACTATACAATGCACCCTAGAGATGCCTTATTTATTTATTTTATTTTGGGGAGTTTGGTTTGGTTTAGAGTTTAGTACCAAATTTTAGTTGCACAAATATTTTAGCCCCTTAACGTGATATATGCTATAATAGGAAAATGCAAGAGGAGGGACTGGAAGTTCAAACAGCCAAAAATGCAGACCACTATGGAGCACTCATCCACCACATTTCTCTAATTCGCAACAAGCGTTGCCTAATGGCATATGTGTGAGTTGCACTTTTTGTTGTCATTTCCTAAAGAAACTGATTCTTGCTAGTTTACATGTTAAGATGCGTTTTCTTACCATTGCCTGCTAATTTTTATACAGGTACAATCGTGCTGAAATTATAAGAGATTTGGCGTGGAAGGTAGGGTTGCTTCATGAACTTCCACGTGAAATTCAGGAGAAGTTCAGTGACGCAGAGGAACAGTATTTCAAAGATCATTCTAAGTCTTTGAAATTATACATGTCACAACTGAGCCTTGATGTGAATGTGGTAAGGGCTCTTCGAGTCTTTTCTTATGAATTAAGCACTTTTAAGAACTTATTCTAGGGTTATCTTAATGCAAACCTTTGATTAAAATTTAAAAGCAGAGCCCTTTAGAATATGATTCTGTCGTTGGTGACTTGGTGTTATATAGAACAGATAAGTCTTAAACTATATTTAAGCAACTGCAATGTAGTTAAACAGGAATTGATTGGTCTTCCACCATGCAGATTTTATTCTCACTCTGATAGCATTATAAAGCATCTGGCACTGTTAACTAGATTGCTATGACCAATGTTCTTGGTTTGTCAGGATATGGTGCCTCCAAAAGATCCCTACATCAAGGTAAGGGTGCTTGAAGATTTAGGTAGTGGAATAATTCTCAGCGATAAATCTGCCAATTTTGCTCGCCACTCGATGCACTTTCTCAAACGAACTGATGCTGAGCAATACATTGCACGAGTTAGTGGTGTTTTCCAGTTAGCTTTACTTGTATCATGAGAAGGGACTACTAAATCTTTACTGACTTCTTATTATTTGCCTTTTAACAACAGGGTTTAATGGAGGAGTTAACAGGCTGAACCTTGAAGAGGTACATCTATGATGTCTTCTCCCCCTTCTCTAGGATAAAAATGTTTCATGCTTGTATCTATTCAGCTGCCATTAAGTATTAGCCCATTACCAGGCTTGTTATTCATTCTTTGTATGTGCATTATAGCTCTTGGCAAGACTGATACAACTTGAACAAGAAAAAAAGGAAACAACTTGTCTTTTTCCCTTTATTCCCTTATAGATGATGTCAATGAAGTTATCTAGATTCTCTCATTACTAGAGAGTATCAATAAGAGGTTTGAAAGACTGCCACTCGCGATAAAAGGAAATAAGTTTTATCATTTTTACCCCGCTGCTTTGCAAACTGCAATCTGGCACTGCAACTGCTCCATCTTTACCAGCTGAGGAATCTCATATCATAGAAACTGTTTTAATTCAGGGTTCTCCACCAGAGTAAGCTTGAGCTTTGTGCAATCATTTTCCAGAAATTTGGTTCTTATGAGGAGCTTTGTGCAATCATTTTCCAGAAATTTGGTTCTTATAAGGAGCTTTGTGCAATCATTTTCCAGAAATTTGGTTCTTATAAGATCCTGCTTAGCATCCAATACCAGTTGGTTGTCATTGTCTTGCTTCTTTCAACGAGCTTGAGCTCGAGTAATGTGAGTTACGGGTGAATCTACTTAAAGTATCTTAACGCTTGACTTGAATAGCTTGTGAGCATAAACAATCTTTTACCAAAAGGCAACCAGAATTGTTAAAGGAGTGGCTTAATGTTGAAACTTTTTTAAGCAATGTGAAAGCCATCATCTCTTTAGCCAAAACTCTACAACTTGTATCCATAAATGATGATTTTGAGGGCCAACGCCAACATGGATAGCCACTGACGTTAAAATTTTGGGTAAAGTATAGTAATGGTTATTGAACTTTACTAAAGCTTTTATTTAAGTCTCCCAACTTTTAAAACTTTCAATCTCCTAATATTTAGTCTGTTTGTAATATGATCTTCAACTGCTACATTGGAGTTAGTATGTTTGTAATATGATCACTGAATTTTTCAGGCACATTCATTTAGGTCTCTCAACATTTAAAACTTGCAACATAGTTTTTAATTTCATTTTAAACCTTAAATTCCTTTTTGATCTCGAATTTCTTTTTTTGCTTCTCTCTTCCCATTTCCAGCGTAACTTTTCAGTCGGAGATAAATGAGAAATTCTAATATAAATTTGAATTATATGGAACTGTTGACTTGAATAAGGGTCCATTGAGAGAATACTCGACCAAGAGACTATCGAGACCATCAATGATTCAAGGTGTAATGTTAGATATAGGCCATCTCAGGTGAAGCATAGATGTTCGATGAAATGCTTGTGAGAAAAAAAATGGGGTTAGAAATGCAGAGTTGACAAATACTATTAAGATAAACTAAGTATCATTGTTGAAAATCACTAACAAAGCTGTAATTATTTTATATAAATGACATATAATAATTTCTTCGTTTAATCCTTGTGGTTAAATATTTTCCAACAGATGATCAAATATAATGAAATATCAAACAGCGCATTCACCTCTCAGTCTCTTTCGCAACTCGAAAGGCATCATGACAAGGTCAAATAGTGCTCTAAATATACTACACTGTCATGATGCATTTCGAGTTGCGTGCATGCAGAATTGTCTTATAAAGTTATAATTCAATACAATTCAACTGTAAAAATTCTAAAACATGTAAAAAAATCCAATTCGTTCACGATATATCAGTCCTATAATCAAAATGAACTTATTAAAAGAATATGAGCTCAGAGGATGTCGAAAACCATAGGTCGAATCAATACAATTCCCAGTAAACTAGTACCAACAGTCTCTCGGATTGAGCCTGGCGATTTCACTATGTCGATACTCACAACTAATTCTCTGGTTTAAAGAAAAACCAAAAAAATAGCCTAGGATACTATTTCACTTCTATTATGATGGACTGGATATCTTTCATAAGGAGTACTAAAATTTTTGATTAAGAAGAAAGAAAGAAAATTAGATGGTTTTGGTTCAAAACTAACACTGAATATCCAGATCATTGACATGCAGTTCCAGAAACATAAAAATTTCAACAAAACACACACAATGCGCTGAAAATGGGAAAGTGCGAAAGAGGAAAAGCTTACTTCCAGATAGCCCAAAGAGAAAATAAATACATTCTTGTAAGTGAGGGGAGATGCTAAGAAATAAACTCAATCAATGTTGCATTCCAGCAATTCTTCCTCCATTTTTTTTTTGTAAATTTTACAATTTTACATGGTGGAAAATTGAAGAACAAAAACCAAAAGAGAGTGCATGTGAGCGAAAGAAACTGAGAGGTGAATGCGTTGTTTGAGATTTCATTATATTTGATCATTTGTTGGAAAATCTTTAACCATAAAGATTAAACGAAGAAATTATTATATGTCATTTATACAAAATAATTCCAGCTTTGTTGGTGACTTTCAACAATAATACTTAGTTCATCTTAGTAGTATTTTTCAACTCTTTATTTCTAACCCCATTTTTTTCTCACAAGCATTTAATCGAACATCTATGATTCACCTAAGATGACTTGTATCTAACATTACACCTTGAATCGTTGATGGTCCCGATAGTCCATTGGTCGGGTATTCTCTCAATGGACCCTTATTCAAGTCAACACCTCCACATAATTCAAAGTTATATTAGAATTTCTCATGCATCCCCGACTGAAAAGTTACACTAGAAATGAGAAGAGAAAGACGAAAAAGGAAATTCGAGATTGAAAAGGAATTTGGGGTTTATAATGAAATTGAAAACTGTGTTGCAAGTTTAAAAGTTGGGGGACATAAATGCAAGTGTCTGAAAAGTTCAGTGACCATATTGCAAACATACTAACGACAGTGTAACGGTCAGGGACCATATTGTAAACGGATTAAATGTTTGAGGATTGTATTGTAAGTTTTAAAAGTTGGGGGACTTAAATGAAAACTTTAGAAAAATTCAATGACCATACTATATTTTACCCTAAAATTTATGATGCAGCTTACATCTATTATTGTAATTGTGAGATTAGATGTTATAAATATATCTAAATTACACATTATTGTCTTGGCGGAAGAGGATAAATTCTTTGTTTTTTTTATTAGTTTGAGATTATTGTAATGTAACCTATGTTCATAATTTTCTTAGACATATTTTAGCATTGAGTTCGCTTAATGAAATATTTTTATATAAAAAAAAATCTGATATACATTTTTGTATTAATATCCTATTATAATTTCTCTATCATGTAACCATGTCTAAAATTATCATTTCTGGTGTAAATGCACACCCACACCCATTGGTGTTGTTGACTTTCTGGATTTAATGACATTGAAATGGAGACCAAATGTACAGCAAAATCGAAATGTAAGAACGTGTGAACAAAATAACCACATGATTTCCACCCCCTCAAAAAATAGAAGTTTTACCACAATAATTTTCTTTTGCTTCCTACCATCTCAACATCTCCCCTATTTCCTTGTTCTTTTCTTTTCTTTTTCCTTCCCATTTCTTGGGAGACCTTTTCTGAATGTTTCCATCTCCAATGGCTTCTTCAAAGAAATGGGCAACTTCCATTTCCTCCATTGCTTCTGTTATGTATCTCCTCCTCATAATCTTCCAAATCCCTCTTTTCAGGTAATTTTTTCTCATTTCACCCCCACTCCCTTTTCCCCCACATTTTACAATGACGCAATGGTCGTTTGTATACTTCCCAGAATGTAAAAACATAAAAAAGGTTCCTTTTTTAAAATGTATTTCATAGAATCTGAACGTTCCATGCCATCTGGAAAGTTTACTGCAGCAATGGTTTCTTTTGCTTAAACATTATTGCTAGGAACTCTGATATTTTAACTTTGTTTGATGTTTGGGAGTCTGTCTAAATATGCCCCAAACCAAAGTATTTGTTGACATTTATGGTCTAACTCTACAGGGTACAATGTAGATTTGGAATCTGCAAAACTCCCATTGAGATAACATCCTCCCAGTTGATTGCCACTGAACTCTTCCCTACACATGTTGTTAAGGTCCTTCTATATCCAGGGGCAATTGTCAATGGCATTATCACAAACAAAACTCTTCCAAGTTACAGCAAATTGCTCAATTATATAAAACCGCCAGTTCGAGGAAATCTACTGCAGTATCCGATCTCCAGCGCCTCGAGGTCGATTCAAGGATTCATATGCATTGCTTCGATTAATCTGTATTTTGATAAGCACTAATATTTCAACTTTTGGACTACATCAGATTGTTGCAGGAAGCTACTTGTCTGTGGTGGGAGCTTTTCTAGGTCTGTCAAGGCGTGGAAGGATGAGTCTCTTTGGGACAATGCTTATCATATGGGGTTTTCTCAGAGAAAACATTCTGGGACAATTTCAATGCATGTTCCGCACAGAATCTATCCAAATGTATCCAACGTTGATGGTTGCTGTAGTTTGTGCTTTTTTGTCCATTAAAAAGGATGTAAGAAAACTGATCCATGGTTCCAAGGCAAGGAGAGTCAAGTTGTTGTGAAGGCAAAATGCAAGCCCTCTGCATATGAGTTGGTACTGCAAAATTTGGCGGTTTTAACAGTTTTGAGACCACTGGTGTAGAGAAAAAAAGAAACAAAAGCTAACAATTAGGCCCACCATTAGAAAAGGGAATGAAAAACATAATTTTTTTTATTGGATGCTGTTGACAGTCTTTTTTCTTTTTTGGTAATTTGGGAAGATGCATTTAGTGTTTCATTCAGTGACGTAGGGTTTCAATATCTTGCAACTTGTGATTACACTCTTTCGTTTCTGTATTTTATAACTTCACTTTATTATTACTATTCTTTCCAAGGAAATTTCTGTTTTTTCCACCTTAAATTTAACCAGAATTAACAATACATTGAATGCAAGATGGAGGGATTCATATACTTAACAGCACAAGGATTCTTTCCCACTGCTGCTCCATCTCTAAACCACTGTTGCATATAGAGAAAATCTTCAGAATTTGGGAAAACTCTCGTGCCTTAATTTTCACCTTTGTTAATTTTTTGTTCTCTTTGTTTGGTTTTTGTTTGGTTTTTGTTTAAGCCTAGATAGGGAAGCCTAAACTGAGTTTGGAATTGGGTTTTACTTCCATGTCTGGAATATAGAAAAAGAATAGTAATTGATTTGCTTTAGTTTTATTTTATTTGGAACTGGTTTGCTTTGCTGGGTTATAGTTTAGGATAATTCTTTGGCTTTTCATGGCTAAAGACCCTATCAATAGGTTTGGTTAGGATTCGGATATGGATTTCAGTTTCCAGAAGCTGATGTTGCCTTTGGAATTTAGAATCTTTCATATCAGGCTTCGTTTCGTACTTTTTATGTAGAGATGTTTGATAGAAGCTTGCAAGTACCACTGAATTGTATTCATTTTGTTCTTTGCTCTGATTCAGTGTTGAATACGGAGCTTTTGTCGAAAATCTACCAAGTAAAAGCTTTTTTCCTTGAGAAATCAGTAGCTCCCTGCATTGTAGTGCCCCTCATATTTCACACTCATGGCCTAAAGACTGACAATCTGCTGACTTAGAACAATGAACGATTGTTCTTGCTGAGGGATCGCCTGTTCAGACAACCATATCAACCATGTCAGAGGATACAAAAAGGTTACTTTCTGAAAGCAAACGTGCAGAGTGAATCGAAGAACATCGACAAAGGTGAAGGCAACATTACTTCTGCAATGAAACAAGGAAGAAAAGCATTTCGAGTAGATTCATCCTTCCAATGCAGCTCTTTCCACCCCATTTCCTTTTCGTGAATTCGTTTCTCTTTGCACTGTTGGAGTTGAGTGGAAGTCTCCTCAGTTTTAGGCATGCATGGACATGAATTTCCTTCATGTATGGGAATGGAAGTGCATCCCCGTAAATGCTCTCCAGTTCTGCTGCAAAGGGACTAGAGTTTTGCCAACAGCTTCAGTTTTACCCCATTGATTATTTCTTCCATTTTCTGGCAACCCATTACAATAAAACGCCTCAGATTTGGAGCTAAAATCAGCCATGTTAACTCCATCAATCTTGAACATCCTGATATGTATACCTTGACGGTTTTGAAAACACAGTTGAGGTTCAACAATAGAGATATGAAACTGGGTTTGTGCTTCTGCTCGTGTTTTACTAAGTTGTATGTGAAGGCCAATCTGTTGCTTTGAGTCTTTGAATGAGTGAAGGCCAATCTGTTGAATGCAGGTATGCAACATTTCAGCACTCATAAATCTCTCAATAGCAGAATCATTTGTTACATGTTTAACTCATTCCAGTGGTTCAAGCTCTGCATTTCCTCTACTAAGCATTCATTGTTATCACGAATCACGACAGAGTCGACGTTCTTTCAAGTTTCAACGACCGGAGCTGCGGGAACCTTCGTATCTACCAACTGAAAACCTCCTGTTTCTTCAAAATCTAAACTTCGTGGACTCTTTTGACCACTATGCTAAATTTGATTGTAGCATTATGCATGGAAAGTATTGTTGTCTCCAAATTTATAAAACGCTTATATTATAAATTAGTAATTAAAGTTTACTCTCTTTTTTTCTGCTTAAAGTATTTTTTATAAGTAATTAAATTTATCTTTTTGGTCAAAATAGGTACATAAAGTTTTTTTGTCAAAATAGATACCTAAAGTATTCAATTTTTTTAGAATTTAGATTAAAAAAATTGAATACTTTAGGTAACTATTTTGACCAAAAAGATAAATTTAAGTACTTATTTTGACAAAAAAAATTACTTTAGATACTTGAAAAAATGATATATTTTAAAAACTTATTCGTGATATAAGCCTTTTAAAAATGGCATAATATCTAATGACCCTTAAAGTTTATCAAAACCTCGATTTGGTCCTTACACTTTAAAAATAACTAGTTATGATATTAGTACCATGCATGAATATCTTTTTACCATCCGGAAAATTATATACCCACGTCTTTGGATATCTGATTATGAACACTCTACAATAACACATACTACAATAACACATATTTGAAGGTTTATATTGCAGTGGTAGCGTTTTTATATTGGTCACTGATATTTCGTAAACTCAAACAATTCGACTTAACTGAAGAAACTCGAAAATTTTTAAAAAAAAAATTGAATTATAAAATAATACTCATCAACTGACTAACTCGAAATTTTTTACTTAACTCGGTCGAATATTCACCCATACTTTTTGGCCCCGACAATTGCAGTTGGTTTTCTTTTTAGCTAGACCAGATATGTTGCCTTTAGCAAATATTTTTTTTAAAAGAAATAAAATTAAAAATAATTTTCGTCTTAGTAAAAAATATTTCTTAATTCATTTTTTTTAAAATAATAAAAAAGAAACTATAATGCTGTAAACCAAACAGTTGGGAGATATTATGAATAAAAAGGCCAGAACTTTAACGGCAGATTCCCAATGATGTTCAGAAGTTCAATATTTCAATTACTAACAGGAAAAAAAAACCAATATCAAGACTACAAATATTTTTATCAGCAAGACAATCCTCAGGTACTGAAATGCTAAGAGGCAGGAGCATTCATTCATTCATTCATTTAAAGAGAATAAAAAGCATACAGCTTACATCTGCATCAAGCCAGTGGATAACCAACAAATTACTACTGCAGCTTCTTTATCCCGGGGAAAGAAGGGAGAAGTGCGATAAGGGCATCACCATATCCGACGGGATCTGTTGTATTAAGCAAAGAACGTTAGAATAACTGATCATGCAGCACTGCGGCAGCACCGATAAATGCCACAGGTTGAAATATATTGAAAGATGTCAAAGACATACCACCGTCCTCCCTTAGGATTTTTATGACCTCTCCAGATGCATCAGACTGTAAGAGAATGATCGGAGTTAGAAATAAAATCCGAGTTGATTGACCATATAAACTTAAACATACAAGAAACGTAAAGACAAGTTGTTCGATCGGAATTGAGATTTATACCTCGATCGGAATTTCACCGCCTAGTTGTTCGATGTAGCAAAGCACCTGGCCTTCCTTTACTATTTGCTTCTGTTGCATGAAGAAAAGCAACAATTCAGGCTTTGAGAGGACAAAGGAACCAATCGGACACACTAGACTATGATGGCTTCCAAAACAATGGCTTCATGAATGTTGTCTGTTGAAGATAACACTTCGAAAAACAAGGAATAGACCAATACTATTTACCTCCTTACACGACGGTGGAGTACGCTTCCCCTTTATGGTTCGTGATCTCCTGAAGAAACCAACCTGCACAATTATCTTCTTAGTTCTATGAGTTCAAAGAAAGGGAAGAATCTAAATTTTTGGATTCTCACCATTGGGGATTGAAGAATCACCAAGCCTTCATCTGCAGCTTTATCAAGGAACGATTCGATTCTCCCTGAAGAAGAAAGTGGTTTGGTGATAGCTAAAGAAGTTGAAACAGCTCCATTTGATACAGGTGCTTCAACATTTTTATTGGTGCTGACACTGATAGGAGGAGGACTTGCAAACGCAGGCGGAGGTTCACTTTTTCCAGCTAAGTCCCTTGCAATGTATAGCCGAAATCCACCAAGCTAAAGAGGAGACAGAAGAACGATTAAGAATTTGATAATACATAAATTCCAACATCTGCAATTGCTTCTATTCAAAGCAAAACAATTCAATTAGAAAAGCCATTCACATTAGTCAAACAATTTATGGCACAAGAATAAAATCCGCTTACTTTCAGTTCAAACTCTGCAATGGAAGTCGTATCGCATACATCTCTGACCAGAGATTCCACCTGCAATTAGAGATTGTAAACTACGAACTTCTAAAATATAAGCTCGATGTATAATTTTTCATTCATTTATAGAAGGCATTCCAAATCATAAAATATTAACATATTTATTCCAAATTTCAAAAGTCTGAATACATAAAAAAACAAGAAAAAACAGTTACTTTTTTTCCCTATAATTTCCATATACAGTTTTTTCACAGGTGCTTGAAACAGCTAATGTGCAGTACAATTCAAAATCTACCAGTCAAAACATTTTTTATTTAAAGGTGAAAAAAGGATACCAATAATGATTTTGCATAACATACAATGCTTTAATTAATGATTTTAAAAAAACAATTATGAACTCACCCCAGATGAATTTGGAATAAGCTGGCTAGTCAAACCAGACGTTTTAGTCTCTTCAGAGTCATCTGCTAAATTTGTAGTAGCTGCAAGACGTAAACCAAAAGGGCGTAGATATAAGCTAAGTAACGGCATAAATGAATAAGATACTCACCCTAATATCCGATTTTTAAGCATTATATATAGAATGGAAAATGAAGAAAGAAATGTCATAAAATATGACACTTTCAACAAATCATTATATATAGAATGGAAATGAATAAGCTAAGTAAAAGGGTGTAGATATAAGCTAAGTAATGGCAGAAATGAATAAGATTCTCACCCTAATATCCGATTTTTAAGCATTATATATAGAATGGAAAATGAAGAAAGAAATGTCATAAAATATGACACTTCTAACATATCATTGTCGTTTATAGAACTCAAAAGCAATAACAGAGATGATGAGGAAACTTCAAAATATGAAAAAAATTAAACATTTGAATCAGTAAGTACTTCTCTGAGTGGACAATCGAATGGCAAAGAGAGATGAAATCAATGTTATCAACTTGCACCATAGAAACTATCATATTGTCCTCTAGAGTAAACAAACTAAAAACTACTTTTCGATTTATAGAAAGCTGCATAAGTAGTGTGTGTATTTGTTTTATCGTATATACGTATATTTACTGAATAATTACCAAAGGCTTTTATGGAAATATTAGTCTCTATTGCTACCCAAGGGGTAAAATTCTGCTAAATCAAGAAACATGTAAGGGAGCATAGTATATATGTCCTCATGAGACTGAAACAATGTGAAACGTATTTCTTTAAGAACCAGAAGAACTATAAGTGAAAGCATGATAGATTACTGTCTCAGCTCTCTATATCACCATACCTTGCTGCACGGTGAATAAAGTAGATCAAACCAGGATTTACCACTTGATATAAATATGTAATAAGAGATCTTGGCTACTATAGTTCACTGGGAATAATAATAAAATAAAAACGGTGGCCTATACTAGCAGAAATTACTTACCCTGGGTTTCCAAAGTTAGACCGCATCCTATGCTGAATGCCTTCTCTGAGCGTCTAACCAGGGAAGCAGATTGAATTGGTCTTTGCCTTAGACAAATCTTCAGATATGAATTATCAACTTTTGCTTTCTCAAAACACAACTTTGGAATTCTAATATTTGGAGCTCCTATCCTACCTGAAATAAGAGCAAGTTGCAATGACTAAAGTGCAGACATACATATATGAAAGTTTCTCAAGTAATGATAAAATGATTAAAGGCTAAAAAATCTTTATTGGTTTTGTGGAAAGAATAATAGAGAAGTCATGTCAGATTAATAACGGGTCCAAAGACAATTTCTGGATTTTAAAGTTATGAATGTACAAGCATTTCTAAGGTCTAATTAATGTCTTTCAACTCAATGCAAAGAATGCAAGGCCTGTATTGTGTAATGCATACATAGATACATTTCAGTACTACAAGCAATTTCATAGCTCTATCAAACATGTTGGGTTCTCCCTGCCTGGAGTGTGCATGTCCGAATCAAAGCATGAATAAACTGCTATTGTCTGCAAATATGGCAGGTGCTAACTCAAGTATTACACCGGTGCATGCATCACAAGATGCATGTCATCCAACGGCAGCCCAGGAGACATGAAATATTAGACAAATTTGAATCTTTACATTTACAGCAAACGTGCAGACTCAAGACAACAGAAAGTGGTAATCGAACTAGCTTTTTATAAATGTCAAACATACTGCATTCGAACATAATAATCAGATTGAACTTCTTCACTACAACAGAAAGTCACTTAACATGTAGAAACAGACACTTCAGTCTATTCAAATAATACATTTTATGGCATTGATATTTTATGAATCTTAAAGTATGTATCTGTGTGTATTACAAGAATGAAGTAGAACCACTATAGGTTACATACCAAACAAAAGCACAGGCAAAATCATATGTTTCAAAACTTTTAGAAAAAATCGCAAGAAGGCAACTGTGTTTCCAGAAAACCATGAATTAACAATATTTTATAAACTAACAAGAGCAAAGTGAATAATTTCCAAAACATAAGTATATAAAAAAGCATTAAGAATAATCCAAATGGCAATCAATATTCAATTTTGAAAATCTTAGGAACCAACAAGTAAACAACTTTACCACAATGTTTATAATTCAAGTAAAAAATTTCCAATTCCAAACAATCCCCAGTCTTTCAAGAAAAAAAAACCGATTTCCATTTCCCCTATGCAAAAGCAAATTCAAAAACCAAGACACAAAAGAGGAGTAAAAAGAAAAAACACAAACTTTACTCCAAAACTTCAAAAGCAACCAAAACCCAAATAAAATCCCCTAAAAATCATACAAAAAGAGAGAGTGAGATACATACATGTGGCCATGGAAAAAGCAGCGGGTTTCTTCTTTTCTCTTTATTTTCCAAGGGACCAAATGTAAAAACTTTGAAGAACAAAAAACCCCAGGAAAAAAAGATGAAAACGAGAGCAATGAGAAAAGGTGTAGGTGAACTAAAATGTGCAGTCAAGCGTTAATCCCCATGAAGGAAATTTCAGCAATGTGTAGCCAAAATAGAACAGCACAGACCGCTGGTAAGTTCTATTTTTTTAACAAAATAAATAAATAATAATAATAAAATCGATAACGTTTTTTTTAATCATATATTAAATTTACCACACTTAAGACTTTCCCATACGGCTCAGCCAAGCGGGATTGTCTCAGGAAAGACGAGTTAATATACGGCGTTACTAGATATATTAAAATATATTTAATAAATTCGGTTTAGTGCTACCGGAAATGTTGACTAATAATAATATAGTAGGTCTAAGTCATGAAGAAATATTAAAAAATTGTGCAACCGGTAAACTTAACTTGTCGGTTCGTGTCGATCCAAATTAAAAATGTGTCGATCCAAAACGATATAACATGTAAAACTATGAAAAACCGGTATTGAAATGATAAAACCGGTAAAGCGCTACCGGATACATTTAAAGTGTCAGTACTTTAATATAAGGATCGACACTTCGTGAATTTAAAAGAGTAGCAGTTTTAAATCCTATAAAGTGTTGATACTTTTAAAAAATGTATTGATCCAAAACGATATACCAGGTAAAAATATGATAAAACCGGTAACAAAATGATAAAACCGGTAAAACGTTACCGGATATATTGAAAGTGTCGATACTTTATATAAGGATCGACACTTTGTGAATTTAAAAGAGAAGCAGTTTTAGCGCCTATAATGTATCGATACTTTAAAAAATATATCGATCCACAACGATATAACAGGTAAAAATATGATAAAACCGGTATCAAAATGATAAAACTGGTAAAATGATACCAGATATATTGAAAGTGTCGATACTTTCATAAGTATGTGTAATAAATTATCGACACTTTCAAAGAAATAGGTAATTATCCTTTCGAAAGTATCGACACCTGACATAAAAGTATCGACACTTTTGTATTTGTATCGATTAAATATAAATAACATATCCGATGAAAATATAAAGGTCATAGCTAAATATCCTCTGAAAATAGATAGAACGGACGAGTTTTTGAAATCGAAGCGTAATTGTTGATGCATTTCAGAAGGCGTTTCTAAAGCGAAGTTTGTTTGTTTGTTGCTGCAGTCGAATCGAAAAGTATGTTGTCAAAATCCTAATTTTTTATTATTACAGTAATCGCGATAGGATTTTTATGTGTTGTTTGGGGTTTTGGAGTAAAGATGCATTTGTGACCGATTGCAGGTAGAAAGTGATATTCAAGGAAAAATATAAATGTCGATACTTTTATTAAATATTATAGGTAGAAAATGATATTATAGGTTTATAAATGTGCCGACACATTTTGGTGTGGCCATTCAAATTCTTTTGAAGAAAACCGTTTTACCACAAGAGTAGTTATCTATATTTGTATATTGAATAAAGTGTATGTAACAAAATAATTTGATTTGCGTAAACTGATATATGAAGGAAAAATGGAGTCAATGGGTTGGAAAATTATTGGTGGAACAGATGACTTTGAAATTGAGGCCGAGACTCGAAAGCAACCAAAGGGTGGATATATGTACTTCTAGTAAGTATCAATGTCTTTTTGTTATTATTGTTGAAATGGTAATTGGATTAAAGTATCGATAAACTTTAAATTGATTACAAATTTTAAATGTTGACAGTATGGCCGAATGCAAAAGGATGAAGGAAGATGGCACACAGAGCGGTTCGGTATGTAAAATGAAATTGACATTGAGTAGTATTTAGTGTTAATGTATTGATTAAGAAACGTTTATGTTTAATATTAGGTGACAAAAGATGTGAGGTCCAAATGAATTCAATGAGTGATGCTGAAAAGGAACCTTACATCACACAGTCAAGGAATGATAGTAAAGAATACAAAGAACGGAGGAAAGCACATGAAAATAAGGTATTCATTAAACTTGTAAATACGTTGATACAAAATATATAAGAACTATAACATTATATATTGTTAAAAAATGTAGGAAGTGTCGACAAGATGCTACATTAAAAGGGTGAATTCATTAATTAAACACCTTAAGGAGAAGGGTTAGTTGAATGTGCTGGGAGAAATAGGTTTTGGATCGTTGGTAGGAGTAAGGGATCGACCTATTCGGAGGGAATTGTGTCGATCCTTGATGGCGCAATTTGATGTCAGACAATGTATTGCTAAGTATGGTGATTTTTCATTTCCTCTCGGGATCTCATGTGCTGCAGTCGTATTGAGGGTAGAAAATGAAGGCAAAAGTGTTGTAGAAGTCTGTAAGAGTAAGGACTGAAAAGCGCTTGCCTCCAAATATGGTTTGAAGCAGAAGGTGACATATGCTGAAATTGAAGAGGAAATAAAAAGTGGATCTTACGTTGGGGATGAGCTGAAGGCCAGAGTTCTATTATACCTTGTCGGTATCTTTCTTTGTCCAACGGGTAATACGTCAACGAACAAGGAATATATGAAGCTCATTTGCGATGAAGGCTTGAAGGGTGAATTCAATTAGGCTGAATATATCCATTCGAGATTGATTGAATCAATAATCACCTTTAAAAAGGGCAGCCAGAGATACCTCAAAGGGTGCATAGCAATCTTAGAGGTAAATGAGTTGAAGAACTTTTTTTGTTTTTATATAAAAATATAAATTTTATTATAAATGCAGGTTACACTGTTCGATTTTTGGTCGGGCTGTGAGGCAGTGCCGGCTTATGAAAGAACCGGAGTGGCACGCATCCGTGCATGGGGGAAAAAAGAGGTGGTTAGAGTGATGGTGAAGTTGAAGTTGGATAGAGCGAAGAAGCAAGAAAGGGTAATAAATGTAATTAAATAATATTAAGAATATAATCAATGTCTTAATATTGTAATTTAATTTTGAAGGTTATTGGCAAGGATGTAGAGGAGGCAGAGGAGAAGAAAGGAGAGATGGTTGTATTGGGGGATGACGGTGAGTGGGACGACGGTGAGGGAAAACATAGTAACTTCGACATTTTGATGTCTGAATTGGCTGATATAAAAAAAATCCAATTTGATATCATGCAAAGACAATCAAGAGTCGAAGAGAAACTTGATAGAGTCGAAGAGAAACTTGAGAGAGTCGAAGATACACTTGAGAGGCATAAGGGGGTAGTGGAAGGAAAAATAGATGGAGTGGTGAAAGAAGTAGAGGTGTTGAGGGGTGAAGTGGTGAAAGAAGTTGGGGTGTTAAGGGGTGATATTAAGATGGTGACGGGTGAAAAATTTGAGGGAGTGGTGAAGGAGGTTGTAAAATTGAGGAGTGAACTTACGGGGGTGAAGGGGGTGGTTGATAAATACTTGGATGAAGGAGATCAATTGAAGGGTGAAATAAAAGAGATGAAGAGCTATGTAGAAAAAAAATATGATGAACTGAAAAAATATGAAGAAGAAAAGAGGGAGGAGGAAGGAAGAAGAAGAGATGGAAGAAATGAGGAGGAAGGAAGTCGATGTCATTTATACACCGGAGAGTGTTATTAGCCGTTTTTTAGGCGCCACACCGCAGAACTACCCCAGCCAAACGCAACTGAGTACAACTGGCCAAGTACAGTATTATCACAACTGTAATTTTTTTCCCCTTTTTCTGTTGATCTTGTAGATTTGTCCGTTCAATTCAATTGGTAGAGCGTAAGACTCTTAATCTTGTGGTCGTGAGATCGAGTCTCATGGTAGATAATTTAAAATTGGAGATTTTCCACGGAAACTGCTCTCAACCTGACATTGAGATAACTTACTATCCTACCTCCTCTTACCCCATTACATATGAGAATAAGGACAATTAATTTTTTTTTTAACTTGCAAGTTTAGATTTCCCTTAAATATAATGCTATATATAACAAAAATAAGATAACATCAACTTAGTTTAAAAAAATATTAAAATAATTTTATTTTAAATGATAATTAATATTAATATTAATACATTTTTTTAATGTGTGAGATTAACACAGTTTATACTCATCAAAGCTGGGTTTTTATTCAAAATGTGGACCACAATCTTACCAGAATTCATACATATTTGCCAGTAGCTAACCCAAACTTGTTTTCGGTACGCATATTCATTTTATTTTTTTATTTTTTTTAGTAAAATAAAATTTAGGTCAGGTGTTTCTTCCGGTCCAGGACCACAATATTACAAGTGTGTTTATTTATTTATTTAATGTATTTTGAATTCTTAATATAAAATATTTTTGGAATACATAATGATCGAAAGAGGTGAGATTGAACATGTTAAACGTTCAACATCTTTTATTTTATTGATGAGAAGCAAACCATTTGAACTTTGCCAAATCCTCTCTCTCAAGCAGTTTCTTCAAGAAATGGGTAATCAGTGTAGCCAACGACAGGATCCGGTAGGCAATAGGTACTCCGGTTGTGCTTAGTAAGAGGCGCATTGAGCTCGAATCTTTTCGGCAAATCCGGATTCGATAAGAACAAGCGACCGAACGAGACAAGATCGGTTCGATTATCAGCCACTGCCTTGTTTCCATCTTGTTTATCATATCCTCCAGCTACAATGAAAGTACCCTTAAAAGCCTTCCTCATAGGAAGCAAGCTTTCAGTTGTTTCGAAACTTTCTTCGGAAAGTTTCATCCTAGGTTCAACCATATGGCAGTAAAGGATTTGGTATTTGTTCAATGACTCGGCCATGTAAACGCCTAATGCTGTCGGATCGGAGTCGCCGGAATCCAAATAGTCTGCATATGGAGATAGCCTAAGCCCCACTTTGTCCGCTCCTATCTCATTTGCAACAGCTTCGACTACTTCTAATGCGAACCTGCAGCGGTTCTCTAGAGATCCACCATATCGATCCGTTCGATCGTTTATATGATCTTTCATGAACTGGTCAAGTAGATATCCATGTGCCCCATGTATCTCAACTCCATCGAAACCTGTGAGTCCAAAAGGCATCATTTCAGATAGGTCTCTTTTATAAACCATAAAATACTTAATGGTAAGCACATGAAATACTTACCGGCTTCCATAGCATTCCTTGCAGCAAGTCTATACTCATTGACAATCTGAGGGATCTCATCCGTCGTTAATCTCCTCGGAGGCGAGAATTTTGCCGGTTCGTCGGCATTCGCTTGAAGTTGGGGCTTCAATTCATTGCTAGTAGAGGAGATAGGAGCTTGTCCATTTGGCTGATACTCTGTTCATTGAGGTATGCATGTGATTAGATTATCAACAAAAATCATGATGGAAAGAGATTATAAATAGACATACAAACTCACCATAAGTTGAAGCCCTTCCAACATGCCATATCTGACAGAAGATGATCCCACCTTTTGCATGAACAGCCTCCACAATGGGTTTCCAGGCCTCTACTTGCTCTTTTGACCATACCGGGCGTATCTTTGTACCTTCATTTGCAAGGCACAAAGTGATTAAAAATATTTATTCACATCGAATCGAATCCGGATAACGAAGTTAAATTACCCTCGAGCCGCTTCGGAAATTACGGTGGCTTCGGTTATAATAAGACTACCGTTGGTGGCTCTCTGGGAATAGTATAGGGCGGCATGTGGCTGAGGAATATTGTTCCATGACCTCTGTCTAGTCATTGGTGGCATTACCAGTCTGAAATGCAGAAAAACAAAAAGGAAGAAACTACATCAACCTCCATTAATTCAACAATTTCAAACACATCATTCAAAGAGAAGGAAAGAGCATATGACCTATGAGAAAGATTGAATTTCCCCATTTTGTAGGGAGTGAGAAGAGGCATAGTTTGTTGGTGTTGAGTATCTACACACTCTCCCATTTGTTTTAGTTTCTGCAACAACTAAAAAGTGAAAAACCCTTGGTCTGCTTTAGTTTGCCTAATGGAGCTCGGTTGCTGCAATGGCGTAATGGGGTTTCGATGATTTTATAGTGACATGAACAGAGCAACCAGTCCGCGCATCATACTTCATTTTCTAGTCGAACTCGACGGCTATTGAATTCTATTATCCAAACAACATTTTGCTGAATATTTTTTCTTTGTCTGTGTTCGCTTTTTTCTTACTCTCTGAATATAAAATCAACCACGACACCTCTGTATACGACTTTTCCAAGCATTTTTTAGGCCTGATTAAGTAAGTGGAGATTAGCTACGGATCTACAAATATTTTTTATAATATATATTTATATATATATTAATAATATAATTTTTTAATATATGATAAATAAACTTTTAGAGTAAATACAATTACTAAAATAATTAATTAACTGCAACAAATATTCTGGCATTCTCTATTTTTTATTTATTTTTTGAAATATTCATATTAATAATTAGTGTCCTTGGTATAATATATTATACATATCTGTGTTTTGTTTTCAATTTTTATAGTATCATAGATAGATGTCAATTGTCATGGTAGTTGGAAGTCGGCCATGATATTCAAATTATAAATATATTTTAAAAATAAGAAAATACGTATTTCTTATTTTTATTATCATTGCTTGTAATTAATTATGATTTGTTTAATAATTGTTCAAAGATTATTACTATTTT
This sequence comes from Hibiscus syriacus, assembly GCF_006381635.1. NCBI lineage: Eukaryota > Viridiplantae > Streptophyta > Magnoliopsida > Malvales > Malvaceae > Hibiscus > Hibiscus syriacus. Next base: position 804,281 of record NW_024063071.1, on the reverse strand, counting down.
ATGATTGTATCTTTTGGAATTGACCAATTCGGTCATGAATGGCGGTTTGAAGTTTGAGCAAGTTTATTTACTACATATAGTAACATTCAGTTCTATTAAAAATAGAGTTAATTGCAATATATTTCCTTCAACTATAACTCTTATTTTAAATTGGTCCTTAAATTTTTAAATATTCCAATTTTATCCCTAGACAATGAATCTCATCTTATTTAGTCCTCAAACTTTTTCACATTCTAATTTCATACATAATCTATGACCCTCTTTCTAAATTAGTCCCCAAACTTTTAAACATTCCAATTTCATCATTAAATTCATCCAAATATGTAATTAGTTTCAACAATAGTTTAACCTGATTTTTTTTCAAACATATAATAATATAACTTAACCTAATGATTTTATTAACATGGATGTGATTAATATATATGTATAATTTGGGATGAAATTAGAATATTCAAAAATTTTGGGGACCAATTTATAATAAAGATTATAGTTTAGAGATAAAATTATAATATTGAAAAGTTTAGAGATCAGTTAAAAATGAGGGTCATACTTTGAGGACATGTGATGTAATTAACTAAAAAGTACTATTCACCTAGAGAAATAAGGTTTAGTTGGATTCTCTAACTTTTGGAAAAAAATGATGTAATATCCCGAAATTCGGGTCAGTGACTAAAATGAGAATTTTTGAAATTTGGGGATCAATTTAGGAAAATTAAAAGGTTTAAGGATTTAATAAGAATATTTTAGTGTTGGATTAAAGGGTAATTATGAAAGGATTACAAGGGTAATATGGTAAATTAGCTTGAATATTTAAGGAGATAACACGTGGGTTGGAGAGTTGTCTGGAACTCTTCTTTTTCTTCTTTCTTTCTTCTTCTCGTGTGTTCATGCTCAAGCCTCGAAGGTGAGTTTTAATTTTGATGGTTAATTCTTGAATATTTGAGTTGAGTTTTATTCCTTGAGTGTTATATAAGCTTAAGGAAAGCTTATATAAGCTTAAAACACTAAGAGAGGAGAATTAGAAAGGAAATTCTATTAAGAGTTTAGAAATGAACTTTTGTTATAGAAAGGTTTTTGAAGTTCTAAGGATGAATTTGACTTGTCAAAGGGTTAATTAAGAAATTAGAGGTGATAAAATTGAATTTAGAACACATGGAAAATTTGATGAAATTCTTTGATTCAAGAATTATGGTGAATTATGAGAGATAGTGAAGTGTTATAGTGTTATAAGAAGGTTTACACATGTATAGATGAGTTTTAAGGCATAAAGAGGGGTTAATAAGTAGAATTTGAGGTCAAAGTAAGAATTTTCGGGCTCAAAATATAATTTATGGGTTGTGTGCATCGATGCATATTCAATGTGTATCGATGCACTCTCAAATAAATGAACATCGAATGCAATTAGTGCATCGATGCATGAGGAGTGCATCGATGCACCCCCTTAAGATTAAAACATCGAATGTATTTTGTGCATCGATGCATGGATAGTGCATCGATGCACATGTTAAGGGATGCATCGATACACTGTAGAGTGTACCGATGCACTTCAATGAGAAATGGAATAAATCTTTCTTTCATTCTAAGAAATGATAGATTAAAGTGTATCAATTGGATACTGATAAGTATCAGTACATGATTATGTAGATATCGAGCACGAACAAGTTCCAGGACGACTATCAAGTTAAGATTCGATCGAAAGAAAGGAAATCATAAAAGGGGATTGTAACTTAATGAGGCTAAGGTGAGTGCATCTTATTTCATATGATTATATGGAAATTGACTTGCGATAAGTCTATTCCGATAATATAGTACATGAAGTATGTGATTAATATGAAATGTATGTATGCTTCATTGTATGAGTGTATATGTGCTATGTGATCTATGTGAATATGGTTATGGAATAAAGTATGTAATAATACAATGTTACTTCAGTTACTTAACAATAAGTCATAAGATTACAGGTATATGTAACATAAGTTATAAGATAAGAAAATATGTAAGCACATATTTTCTTATTTTATAACTTATGTTACATATATCATATCTTATTTATATATATATATTCGCAAATACATGTAAGCACATATTTTCTTATATGATTATATGAAGATGAGAAACGATATGATAAAAGCTATGAGCATATGAGATATGACTATGTGAAACGATATAAAGATAATGCCCATGTTATGTGTTATGAGATCTAGAGATATAGTTGGCATGCCAAGAGTCGAGGGTCTATGCGGTCCTTCGGGACACAGTGGTCCTTCGGGACATATACAGTGGTCATTCGGGACATAGTAGTCCTACGGCACAAATTCTACGCGCCTCTAGTAGGAATTTTACGAGCTGTGGTGACAGCATAGTGCACAACCTCTATGTACTCACGTATCTTTAGCTATCAGAAATGTGCATGGGCAAAAAAAATATATAATAATAAATATATTACATGTGATGTATAAGCTTTTGTGGGATGAATTGTATCATATGACTTTAATGATGATATGTGTATTGCGTGGTTAAATTAGTCATATTGGTTAAAACGTTAAGTAAGAAAGGATATGATTACAAGATATAAATAATAAACATATTGATAGTGAAGTAAGGTTAATGATGGAAATGATGAATGATGTATATATGTGTACATTTGATTGCATGAAATGCTATATTGTTTTGTGTGATAGCATGATATGATATGATATGTTTATGCATGATTAAGTAGTTAGAGTTACTTTTATGAGTTTAATGCCTCACTAAGTCATAAACTTAGCGTGTGAGTGTTTCACACGTAGGTTCCGGAAAGCAAGAAGAGATGTTTAGAGGAGCAAGACAGGTCAATTCTCCTTTTCACAATTCAGATCAGAATTATGTTTAAATTATATGTATTTTGTCATATGAAATATAGTTGGCATGTAAGATAAAAGATTTGTACTAGATACGCTCTAATCAATTTGTAAAACCATACGTTTTATACAATAGAAATTATTTGGGTTTTATTGGAAATGTCTAACTGAATATCAGTAGATTTTGTCAAAGTAAACGTTTTGAACGGTCAATGTGACACCTCAGACTCGTATTCGGGTCGGGTACGGGTTGGGGTGTTACATTTAATGGTATCAGAGCTAGGTTCAACTGATTCTAGGCTTAAACCGAAGTCAAATGAGGTTTAAAAATGTGTACATGCCAACTCAAAGTGAAAATTTCTGATCTGATAGTGTAAGGAGTATGTTGTCTTGCTAATAGAATAAGATTTGTATGATATAGTAGAAATTGATTATAGAAATTGTCGAAGTGAATCGATAGCTGACAAATCTGATGGTGATAGCAATTCACCTGCCCTGACCAGGTAGGATGAAGAGCGGAAACCTCAGAAAATGTCTTATAAGATTAAAGGTTGATTTCATAAAGTTAAAATCATATCTGAATAATGATAGAAAGTTTTCATTGTTTTGAATTGGAAAAGTGATATGGAGTAATTTTGTTATGTTGTGGATTAGATAGAATATGGTGAACAAGTGTCACCATAATAGCATTAAAAGATCAAATGATGCAGTGAGAATTAGTAGAAGAGTTCAAGAATAAGTGTATCAATGACAAGCATATAAGTTATATATATAAAATTAGAGCTTATGAGTTTGAAAAGAAGAGATAGTATTGTGTGTAAGCAAGAGTGTAGATATGATAATGATTTGTAGTTAAGATGGAAAGAGTTAGCGTTAGCTAACAAGATTATGTGATGAAAAATGTATGGGAGATATAAGATTTTAAGATATGGTTAGGACAAGTTAACCAGATATGAAATGGATATGAATATAGTTATGTATCTTGATTATGTAAATGTGATATAGTGAAAGAGGTAAGGATTCGTATGTTTAAGGGAAGTTATAGAGTAATACAAAAGTTTAAGAATGAGTATATCGACGATCATTTTATAAAGGAAGTTATAACGCTTAAGTTTAGAACAAGGGAGTAGTATTGTGTATAAGTAAGAGTATGAGTTTGAAAAGTTGAGCAAGATATCGCTGAGGAATATGTGATAAAGATCGGTAATCAGATATGAGTATAAGTTGTAGGAAAAAGAATATGTGAACATTAAAGGAAAGATACAATTTGGGTATAAGGAGATTTCGATTTTGAATGAATAAAGAAATAATGGATAAAGAATGAAAATGATTGAGTTAAAGGATCAGATATGATAAATGTTATATGGAAGTGTAGATGATAAGTTTGATAGAGAAATAAGAAAAGTGTGTAAGGTGATGTGAAAAGATTGTTTGATTATGTAAAATGTATGTTTAATCAAATTTGAAGAAAAGTTAAGGTTGTGTTTTGGTCAAATGATGATGGAATAAGAATTTGGGTTATTGTTATAAGGTAGTTAGAGATTAATGAAGAAATAGATTGATCTATGATATGGAGTGATGAGAATTGAGGTTACTGTTTACATGATAAATGACATGATATGGATTTTCAACGGTCAAAAGTAAGTGTATAATCAAAGAAGAGAAAAGACCGAAATGGAATGCGTAAGAAAGATATATATATATTGAGTATCGAATGAGAACTGTATATAAGTATAAGGTTAATAGTAAGGGTAAGATAAGAATTTTTTAGTATTATAAAGGATTGCTTCATTTGAGGTAAAGTGAAAATTCGAGGACGATTTTCTTTAAAAGAGGGGGAGATTTGTAATATTCAGAAATCCGAGTCAGTGACTAAAATGAGAATTTTTGAAATTTGGGGATCAATTTAGGAAAATTGAAAAGTTTAAAGATTTAATAAGAATATTTCAGTGTTGGATTAAAGGGTAATTATGAAAGGATTACAAGGGTAATATGGTAAATTAGCTTGGAGGATATTTTATATCCCTTATTTAGGGAGATAACACGTGGGTTGGAGAGTTGTCTGGAACTCTTATTTTTCTTCTTTCTTTCTTCTTCTCGTGTGTTCATGCTCAAGCCTCAAAGGTGATTTTAATTTTGATGGTTAATTCTTGAATATTTGAGTTGAATTTTATTCCTTGAGTGTTATATAAGCTTAAGGGAAGCTTATATAAGCTTAAGGAAAACTTATATAAGCTTAAAACAGTAAGAGGAGAGAATTAGATAGGAATTTCTATTAAGAGTTTAGAAATGAACTTTTGTTATAGAAAGGTTTTTGAAGTTCTAAGGATGAATTTGACTTGTTAAAGGGTTAATTAAGAAGTTAGAGGTGATAGAATTGAATTTAGAACACATGGAAAATTTGATGAAATTCTTTGATTCAAGAATTATGGTGAATTATGAGAGATAATGAAGTGTTATAGTGTTATAAGAAGTTTTACATATGTATACATGAGTTTTAAGGCATAATAAGGGGTTAAAAAGTAGAATTTGAAGTCAAAGTAAGAATTTTTGGGCTCAAAATATATTTTCTAGGTTGTGTGCATCGATGCATATTAACGTGTATCGATGCACTCTCAAATAAATGAACATCGAATGCAATTAGTGCATCGATGCATGAGGAGTACATCGATGCACCCCCTTAAGATTAAAACATCGAATGTATTTTGTGTATCGATGCATGGATAGTGCATCGATGCATATTAAGGGATACATCGATACACTGTAGAGTGTACCGATGCACTTCAATGGGAAATAGAATAAATCTTTCATTCTAAGAAATGATAGATTAAAGTATATCAATTGGATACTGATAAGTATCAGTACATGATTTGTAGATATCGAGCACGAACAAGTTCAGGACGACTATCAAGTTAAGATTCGATCGAAAGAAAGGAAATCATAAAAGGGGATTGGAACTTAGTGAGGCCAAGGTGAGTGCATCCTATTGCATAGGATTATATGGAAATTGACTTGCGATAAGTCTATTCCTATAGTATAGTACATGAAGTATGTGATTAATATGAAATGTATGTATGCTTGACTGTATGAGTGTAAACGTGCTATGTGATCTATGTGAATATATGGTTATGGAATAAAGTATGTAATCATACAATGTTACTTGAGTTACTTAACAATAAGTCATAAGATTACATGCATATGTAACATAAGTTATAAGATAAGAAAATATGTGTTTACATGTATTTGCGGATATATATATATATATATATATATGAATAAGATATGATATATGTTTATGTAAAACCATGCAAAGTTATATGAGAAGTGAACTACATGATCATGTGATATATGACATGAGATATATGAAATAGAAAGTATATGTGATACGTGAAAGTGAATCATATGATTATATGAAGATGAGAAACGATATGATAAAAGCTATGAGCATATGAGATATGACTATGTGAAACGATATAAAGATAATGCCCATGTTATGTGTTATGAGATCTATAGATATAGTTGGCATGCCAAGAGTCGAGGGTCTACGCGGTCCTTCGGGACACAGTGGTCCTTTGGGACATAGTGGTCCTTTTGGACATAGTGGTCATTCGGGACATATACAGTGGTCCTTCGGGATATAGTGGTCCTACGGGACAAATTCTACGCGCCTCTAGTGGGAATTTTACGAGCTGTGGTGACAGCATAGTGCACAACCTCTATGTACTCACGTATCTTTAGCTATCAGAAATGTGCATGGGCTAAAAAAAGATATAACAATAAATATATTACATGTGATGTATATGCTTTTGTAAGATGAATTGTATCATATGACTTTAATGATGATATGTGTATTGCGTGGTTAAATTAGTCATGTTGGTTAAAACGTTAAGTAAGAAAGGATATGATTACAAGATATAAATAGTAATCATATTGATAGTGAAGTAAGGTTAATGATGGAAATGATGAATATGTATATATGTGTACATTTGATTACATGAAATGCTATATTGTTTTGTGTGATAGCATGATATGATATGATATGATATGTTCATGCATGATTAAGTAGTTAGAGTTACTTTTATGTGTTTAATGACTCACAAAGTCATAGACTTAGCGTGTGAGTGTTTCACACGTAGGTTCCGGAAAGCAAGAAGAGATGTGTATAGGAGCAAGACAAGTCAGATTCTCCTTTCCACAATTCAGATCAAAATATGTTTAAATTATATGTATTTTGTCATATGAAATGTAGTTGGCATATAAGATAAAAGATTTTTACTGGATACGCTCTGATCAATTTGTAAAACCATACGTTTTATACAATAGAAATTATTTGGGTTTTATTGGAAATGTCTAACTGAATATCAGTAGATTTTGTCAAAGTAAACATTTTGAATGTCAATATGATACCTCAGACTCGTATTCGGATCGGGTACAAGTTGAGGGTATTATATTTAATGGTATCAGAGCTAAGGTTTAGCCGATTCTAGGCTTAAACCGAAGTCAAATGAGGTTTAAAAATATGTACATGCCAACTCAAAGTGAAAATTTCTGATATGATAGTGAAAGGAGTATGTTGTCTTGCTAATATAATAAGACTTGTATGATATAGTAGAAATTGATTATAGAAATTGTCGAAGTGAATCGATAGCTGACAAATCTGATGGTGATAGCAATTCACCTACCCTTGCCAGGCAGGATGAAGAGCGGAAACCTCAGAAAGTGTCTTATAAGATTAAAAGTTGATTTCAGAAAGTTGAAATTATATCTGAATAATTATAGAAAGTTTTCATTGTTTTGAATTGGAAAAGTGATTGGAGTAATTTTGTTATGTTGTGGATAAGATAGAATATGGTGAATAAGTGTCACCATAATAGCGTTAAAAGATCAAATGGTGCAGTGAGAATTAGTAGAAGAGTTCAAGAATAAGTGTATCAGTGACAAGCGTATAAGTTATATATATAAAGTCAGAGCTTATGAGTTTGAAACGAAGGGATAATATTGTGTGTAAGCAAGAGTGTAGATATGATAGTGATTTGCAGTTAAAATGGAAAGAGTTAGCATTAGCTAACAAGATTATGAAATGAAATATGTATGGGAGTTATAAGATTTTAAGATATGGTTAGGACAAGTTAACCAGATATGAAATGGATATGAATATAGTTGTGTATCTCGATTATGTAAATGTGATATAGTGAAAGAGGTAAAGATTCGTATGTTTAAGAGAAGTTACAGAGTAATAGAAAAGTTTAAGAATGAGTATATCGGCGATCAGTTTATAAAGGAAGTTATAATGTTTAAGTTTAGAACAAGGGAGTAGTATTGTGTATAAGTAAGAGTATGAGTTTGAAAAGTTGAGTAAGATAACACTGAGGAATATGTGATAAAGATCGGTAATCAGAGATGAGTATAAGTTATAGGAAAAAGAATATGTGAACATAAAGGAAAAATACAATTTGGGTATAAGGAGATTTCGAATTTGAATGAATAAAGAAATAATGGATAAAGAATGAAAATGATTGAGTTAAAGGATCAGATATGATAAATGTTATATGGAAGTGTAGATGATAAGTTTGATAGAGAAATAAGAAAAATGTGTAAGGTTATGTGAAAAGATTGTTTGATTCTGTAAAATGTATGTTTAATCAAATTTGAAGAAAAGTTAAGGTTGTGTTTTGGTCAAATGATGATGGAATAAGAGTTTGGGTTATTTTTATAAGGTAGTTAGAGATTAATGAAGAAATAGATTGATCTATGATATGGAGTGATGAGAATTGAGGTTACTGTCTACATGATAAATGACATGATATGGATTTTCAAAGGTCAAAAGTAAGTGTATAATCAAAGAAGAGAAAAGACCGAAATGGAATGCGTAAGAAATATATATATATATATTGAGTATCGAATGAGAACTGTATATGAGTATAAGGTTAATAGTAAGGGTAAGATAAGAATTTTTTAGTATTATAAAGGATTGCTTCATTTGAGGTAAAGTGAAAATTCGAGGACGAATTTTCTTTAAAAGAGGGGAGATTTTGTAACATTCAGAAATCCGGGTCAGTGACTAAAATGAGAATTTTTAAAATTGGGGATCAATTTAGGAAAATTAAAAAGTTTAAAGATTTAATAAGAATATTTCAGTGTTGGATTAAAGGGTAATTATGAAAGGATTACAAGGGTAATATGGTAAATTAGCTTGGAGGATATTTTATATCCCTTATTTAGGGAGATAACACGTGGTTGGAGAGTTGTTTGGAACTCTTCTTTTTCTTCTTTCTTTCTTCTTCTCGTGTGTTCATGCTCAAGCCTCAAATGTGAGTTTTAATTTTGATGGTTAATTCTTGAATATTTAAGTTGAGTTTTATTCCTTGAGTGTTATATAAGCTTAAGGAAAGCTTATATAAGCTTAAAACACTAAGAGGAGAGAATTAGAAAGGAATTTCTATTAAGACTTTATAAATGAACTTTTCTTATAGAAAGGTTTTTGAAGTTCTTAGGATGAATTTGACTTGTCAAATGGTTAATTAAGAAGTTAGAGGTGATAGAATTGAATTTAGAACACATGGAAAATTTGATGAAATTCTTTTATTCAAGAATTATGGTGAATTATGAGAGATAGTGAAGTGTTATAGTGTTATAAGAAGGTTTACATATGTATAGATGAGTTTTAAGGCATAAGGAGGGGTTAATAAGTAGAATTTGAGGTCAAAGTAAGAATTTTCGGGCTCAAAATGTAATTTATGGGTTGTGTGCATCGATGCATATTCAATGTGTATCGAAGCACTCTCAAATAAATGAACATCGAATGCAATTAGTGCATCAATGCACCCCCATAAGATTAAAACATCAAATGTATTTAGTGCATCGATGCATGGATAGTGCATCGATGCACATGTTAAGGGATGCATCGATACACTATAGAGTGTACCGATGCACTTCAATGGGAAATGGAATAAATCTTTCTTTCATTCTAAGAAATAATAGATTAAAGTATATCAATTGGATATTGATAAGTATCAGTACATGATTATGTGGATATCGAGTACGAACAAGTTACAGGACGACTATCAAGTTAAGATTCGATCGAAAGAAAGGAAATCATAAAAGGGGATTGAAACTTAGTGAGGCCAAGGTGAGTGCATCTTATTGCATAGAATTATATGGAAATTGATTTGCGATAAGTCTATTCCGATAGTATAGTACATGAAGTATGTGATTAATATGAAATGTATGTATGCTTGATTGTATGAGTGTATATGTGCTATGTGATCTATGTGAATATATGGTTATGAAATAAAGTATGTAATAATACAATGTTACTTAACAATAAGTCATAAGATTACATGCATATGTAACATAAGTTATAAGATAAGAAAATATGTGCTTACATGTATTTGCGAATATATATATATATGAATAAGATATGATATGATATATGTTTATGTAAAACCATGCAAAGTTATATGAGAAGTGAACTACATGATCATGTGATATATGACATGAGATATATGAAAGAGAAAGTATATGTGATACGTGAAAGTGAATCATTTGATTATATGAATGATATGATAAAAGCTATGAGCAAATGAGATATGGCTATGTGAAACGATATAAAGATAATGCCCATGTTATGTGTTATGAGATCTAGAGATATATTTGGCATGCCAAGAGTCGAGGGTCTACGCGGTCCTTCGGGACACAGTGGTCCTTCGGGACGTTGTGGTCCTTCGGGACATATACAGTGGTTCTTCGGGATATAGTGGTCCTACGAGACAAATTCTACCCGCCCCTAGTGGAAATTTTACGAGCTGTGATGACAGCATAGTGTACAACCTCTATGTACTCATGTATATTTAGCTATCAGAAATATGCATGGGCTAAACAAAGATATAACAATAAATATATTACATGTGATGTATATGCTTTTGAGAGATGAATTGTATCGTATGACTTTAATGATGATATGTGTATTGCGTGGTTAAATGAGTCATGTTGGTTAAAACGTTAAGTAAGAAAAGATATGATTACAAGATATAAATAATAATCATATTGATAGTGAAGTAAGGTTAATGATGGAAAGGATGAATGATGTGTATATATGTACATTTGATTACATGAAATACTATATTGTTTTGTGTGATATCATGATATGATATGATATGATATGATATGTTCATGCATGGTTAAGTAGCTAGAGTTATTTTTTTGTGTTTAATGCCTCACTAAGTCATAGACTTAGCGTGTGAGTGTTTCACACATAGGTTCCGGAAAGCAAGAAGAGATGTTTAGAGGAGCAAGACAGGTCAGATTCTCCTTTCCACAATTCAGATCAGAAACATGTTTAAATTATATGCATTTTGTCATATGAACTGTAGTTGGCATGTAAGATAAAAGATTTGTACTGAATACGCTCTGATCAATTTGTAAAACCATACGTTTTATACAATAGAAATTATTTGGGTTTTATTGGAAATGTCTAACTGAATATCAGTAGATTTTGTCAAAGTAAACGTTTTGAACGGTCAATGTGACACATCGGATTCATATTCGGGTCGGGTACGGGTTGGGGGTGTTACAAATGATCTTGAAGTTATTTTGCAATTAATATAACTCTTAAACTAGGATAATTAATTTGGTCCTTTGTAAAAAATGACATTGATGAAATTAACATATTTTTTTGTTTATTTTATATTCTTTTTTCTAAACACCATAATTTTAACAAATCAAATAAGATAGTGCAACATTCCCGTAATATGTAAAGTAATAAAATATTTTTATAATTTTATTCCTTAAAATAATCTTATATTATGTAAACCAAACAATCCTAAAATTATTTTTAAATTTGCCACTACATCTACATATACTGTCATAATTTGAAGTGCAACATGAAAGGACTAAATTGATGATTATTTTTATTACGTAAAAAGATATTATTTTTAAGACAAATGTTAGGATACTATCCCACATAAAATAAGATAATACGAGTGTCAATAATTGATACTCATTAAATTAATGGATTTTTAAATTGCTTATTTTAAATGTTTAAAATATGTTTTCTTTGCTTTTTACTTTTTAACTATTTTGAAGTTGTAAACTATTTAAATAATTTTATGTTTTTTTAATATTTTTTATTATATATATATATATATTAAAAATAAAATTATGATTAAATTGATAAATTTTGCATATGATTAAATTTATTGATTTATTTAACTTTAAAATCAAATTTATAGGTTGTGTATCTGGATGATTATATGTATTAGTATTATATCATTTATAATTAAAGCATGTTACCAACTTTTTAAAAATAATTTGAAGTGATTATAAGGTAGTATCTATTTATAATTTTTTAACTATTAACAACATACACTCAACTTACAAACGCATTTGCTCGAACCCAATACTTTTAGGAAGAATAACACTCTCTTTAACCACTAGGATCATTTGATAAGTTAATTCACGATTTCAGTTATATTAATTATTTAATTAAAGGTTCATATTTTTCAATTAATTATTGATATTCGATCTATTGATCAATCAATTCAGATCGAATTTTGTAGAAGTTCATTATAGGAACGATTCTCTCGACCAGTTAAAAATTTCATATTAATATTAGTTTAAAACGTTAATAATTAAATCAAAAGTTGTTTGAATAATTTATCCTTGGATCTTGATAGCACATCCTGGATTCCCGGTTTCTCTTTTAATTGTTTTAAAATTCTTTAAAAATGATTAAGAAACGTGGAATCATCTACCTATAATAAAATAACATAACCTAAAGTTTGGGCAGAATTTCATCGTAACTTTAAAGTAATAATAGAAAAATGACTCCGTGAGCAGCCCTTCGATGCCCTCTCACAATATTCCTTTAATTAAAAATAATAATGTAATCGCATGGCCACCTTACTAAAATCAAACATGGATGATTTCCAGCGACGAATTTTCTAGGTTTGTTTACTCCCACTGTAATCCAATGCCATTAACGTCTAGGGATGGTTTCATGGATGGATCGAGGGAGCGATCGAGATATATTGAGGGAGTGATTGAGACAATTGTTCGAAAATATTTTAAGTTTTATTTTATATATTATATTAATAATATAATTTCACCTTTAGAATTTTGAAAGTTTATCACTTTCTAAAATTTTAAAAGTTAATCCCTTAATATAATATTTTACGTTTGTCCCTCGATAGATTAGGGATGTTTGTGGGGAGGTCATTATTTTTAAATTATTATATAATTTATGTATTTTATTTATATTTTTTATTGATAATCTATTATTGTCTCTTTTTTAAAAAATTAATTTAATCTCCTTAAAGTTTTATAAATTCACACTTTAACCTAAACTCATGTATCCGTTGCTATTGACGTCCATTACTGAAAGCCAATTCCAAGATTCGGTGGTAGCTAGAGGTGAGCAAAACTTTATTCGACTAAAAAATCAAAATTTTCGACCTGATTTGAAAAAAATTAAATTCGAATGGAGTCATAAAATAGAACTTGAATAACTCGAAATTTTTAATAATTAATAGATTGATTTCAAGTACGAGTTGAGTCTATAAACTTTACATGATACATTATATCGATACATCTGGAAAAATATGAAGAAATATAGTATATATATCTATCTATGTATCTATTTATCGTATATAGTTATAGAAAACTATTTAAATTAGAATAAAATAATATCATAATATTATAAATATTTTTAGTTAAATTTAAACATAAACTCAAACAACTAGAGATTCACTCAAAAATATTCAAAAAAAAATTTAAGTTATAAAATAAGATTCGTCCATTCACTTAACTCAAAAATTTTAACTTGATTAGATTTGACTCGACTCAATGAAATAACCACCTCTATGATAACTAAGAATCAATTGGCCCCCCGTATATGGACATATTATATTCTTAATAAAGTATGCATGCACCCAGAAATGGAAATATTTAATCCAAAATTTTGAATCTCATCAAGATAGAACCAGCTGTGGTTACTCTTTCGATAAATATAAAGTAACAATTTTATTGCAACTTGCATTTCAAAATACAAAGTACATCAGACGAGGCCATTGGCAAGCACAATGCACAGATTTTATTGCAAGCAATTTGCTTTCTTTTTCATACAATCTCAAAACACCGGCAATGATAACGACGATGAAACCGTGGGTTTATGGGGACCCTTTAAGCAGCAGATGTGAAGTTGAAGTTGGCACAGTTTGTTTGCCGGAACAGGAGGGAAGAACTGAACCCGAGCCTTGACGCGGCTAGATCAAATTGCAGCAGATTGTCCTCTAGTTGGTGCCCTCCTATCACTATCGACGTCGTTGGTTCCAATCCTCCATCCACGAACGCTAAACACAATATGTCGTCTTTAACTTCCACCATCGAGTTAAATCCAAATATCCTCCACACCACTTTGTTTGGTAGATTAAGATCTATGACCGGCACTCCTGGTCCAACGCGGCTGAAGCCTATGCTTTTAGAATTGAAACATGCACCGAAAGGAGCCACGGCCGGAACCCTTGGAATCCCAGGAATTTCCTTGATAAAAGCTCTAACCACTGCTTTGTAGATTGACGTTTGCAGTACGGTGTAGGGAGCAGCAGTGCTGATCTTTGTTCCTCCATGGCCTTCTTTATTAATAGAAAGCAGAGTTTTGTTCAATGCCACTGGTTTTTCACTAATGGAGATCCCCCTCACTCCAATGAAGTAGTCTGAAGAAGGGTCGCCTTCAAAGTAGGCCGGTGCGGTGCTGACCGGATTGAGAATGAGCGGAGTGTACATGAGAGATTTTGAGATGTCGATGTTCCTACCGAGGAAAGTATAAGGCCCGTCACCGAAGAAGATGACACCATTGGGTGCACCTAAACAAATGGCAAACTTTCTAGGAAAACTGAAAGCAACTGAGAATTGGGAAGGCATTGAAATCTTTGTTCTACCAAGACCGGCCACACCTGTAACTCCACTAGCGAGACCGTCTAGGAGCAAAGTGGCACCGCAAGTGAAGAGAAACTTGGACGTCGAAACTACTTTCCCGGAACTCTTTCCGTCCGTCGACTGGACTGCTACAACATCTTGTGCAACCTCGCCGATGGTGCCGATGCTTTTAAAGCTGTTGGATGGGAGGAGACTGCAAGTATTGTTGTTGCATCCTGGCTTAGGGCCATCGAAGCAACTTCCACAAGACTTGGACTTTGCCAAGTTGCATTGAGCCGAGTTACAACGGGCAGGCTTGTAGGTAGACGAGACATAGTTTTGGTCACAATCCACCCAGAGCGATTCAGCACCGAGATCGAGGGACAACTTGACGAGCACTAATGGGGTTCTTTGCTTGATCTGAGTGACATATTGGTTAGTCGAAGCATCTTTTGTGAGAGGAAGGACTAATGCTTTAGGCCTAAAGGAAGCTTGGATAGAAGGAGAGACGATGAAGAACAAGAGAGAAGCTGAAAATAGAAGGAAATTACTTGGGACAGCCATTGGAGAGAACAAGAGAGGTGTGAAGAGATAGTGAAAGAAGAGGTCTACTTATAGTTGCAGGCCAGGCAAATCTAGCACGTTGATTCTTTCTCACATTGAAACTCAAACCAATTGTCAGTATTTTTATATGCAGAAATACAAGTTGCAAATTAAATATATTTAAGAAAAGAAAAAAATAAGGAATTATTGAGCGTCAATTGTTATAAAATCCACAGAATTCTCATTATACTAATAGTTTACCTCAAGTAAAATTTTATGTCAGAGATGTAATTTAAAAATTTATATTAAAATATTAAACATACGAGATTATAGAATTTTAGAATAAAAAATTAGATTATTCATAAAAAAATATTAAATCATTAGTTTGAAGTCATCTTTCAAATATTTTTTAATGTACTTTTGCATGTGTGGTGCTCGAACTTAATATCTTAACGGATAACAACAAATCCACTACCGAAGTCGTTTAATTCATACATTAACATCATCACTAATTGTCCTTAATTGCTCACTTTAAAATTAACAAAGACTAAATTGTTCCACTTTTAAGAGGGACCAATTTTCTCAATTTCAAAATTGAGAGCGCTCACTTTTAAAATTAACAATATTAAATTGCTCCTCATTTTAAAGGGAAATCAAACTTTTTAATTTCAAAATTAAGAGAGATTTTAAATATACCTTTATCTTTAATATTTGTATTTGATTTATTGGAAAACCATTTTTCAGTGTAAAATGGTACACATTAACTTTTGAATCAATTTAAATTTCTATTTGATTTTAAATTATTCATAAATTTAAATCATATAAACGAAAAATTAATATGTAATTTTCGTTTAATATAATATAAATAAATTACTGCAAATAAGAAATAATTAAAACACTATTTTTTTTTGAATAATTTGGATTTTGGATTGAAGGTAAAATAATATCTATTCAATATCTTTTTTAATTATTGTAAGGTAATATAAACCCTAAACCTCCTAAGAAAATAACATTTCCTTAATCACGAGTCTACTAATGAGTTCTAATAATTTAATACTGATATATGTGACAGGTTTTAATAGAAGGGGCATAGTAATAGACTACTTTAGGGATGATAATTTAATTTGAAACTAACGGATTCTAATCCGATCCAACTCAATAAAATCGGTTTTTAAAAAAAAAATTTTATATAGGGGTGAGACTGGGTCGGGTCGGGTTCGAGTGGAGGGTGAAAAATTTACGATCCGACCTGACCCAGGAATAATAATATAATTTTTTTCATATAAATTTATGGATAATTACCATAATACCCATCTCTCTATATCTTTTTTTTAATTAGGTCCTTATTTTATATCGGGTTGGGTCATGTCGGATTTATATTCTAAAAAATCGGATTGGATCAGATTCGGGTGGAGGAAATATGCTCTTCGAGTTGAGTCAAATCAGATGAAAGATATATATATTTTTGATCAAGTATAATTCAAATAAAAATTATATATATTTCGAATCAGGTCGAGTTGATCAAAAACCTAACCCATTACCATCCCTATCTACTTTTTTTTTACAATACCATCTCTAACTACTCTTATTCACAATAGAAGGTATATTTATATATATATATATATTGCCTTTCCCCCATAGAATATGTGAAAGTATACTAAGTAACAGCTATCCTCAAGTAGGGACAATTCATTGAGTTGGCCAATGGCATCTTTTTATGAAAAAAAATCAGTTTCAAAATTTTTTATTTGTGTGAAGAAAGAAAGAAAAATAAAGAAATTATTTTTTAAAGTTGTACACCCTCTCATCCGTTGGCATAAATTTGTCTTCTATAATTAACAATAGCGAATTTAGAAATAATTGTTAAGATGAATACGCATAAATTAATAAATTTATTTGTATAAAGCGGACACAAATAAATTTTAAGATGAATATCGTCAATAAAATGAATAATTAACATAAAAGATTCAAATTTTAAAATAAACATGTATCTACTCTTAGTAACCCTTGCATCCACACCCCTCTCACCTTCGATAATCCCCTCCAAAGTATTAGAATTATTCGATTTTAGCTTAATGTCTTAAAATTTTGAATTTCATAAATACCGACTCTTAAAATTTACGGTTTTAGTAAACATTGATTATGAAAATTCATGATTGTATATTGATAAATTTAATCTTCAAGGTTTACACATAGTAGGGTTTAAGTCATTATTGTGTTATTTACATCGATTTGTAAACAAGAAACTGCTTAAATTTGCAGGTAATCGTAGCCTTAGTACCACAATAAGAGATGTGAGGCAATCGTTATGGCCTTTTACAGTAGCGTTAGTAAAGTGTGTTTAATATTTATAAGCAATCGTTTGATGAGATAATGAATGTAATTCTCTTTGTAGAAATATTTAGAGGCTTCAAATAGATTTTCAGGACTGGATCCATCAATGTCATGTCGATGCTCATCTTATGTTCTGTCTTGCAACTCATTTCCTATTGTCACATTGATCCTTAAAACATGAAGCAGCCTTCACTGTAATAAATGGCAACAGCAGAACCGAGAATTATAATTACTAGACAGAGCTTCCATGAATGCTGGATGCTGATAGGCTAGAATGGAAACCAAATGCCACTGGTTTCAAATATCAGTATATCACTTTAACTAATACCAAAATGCTCTGAAAGTACAACAGGCTACGCTATTACGATCTACGTCCTACATCCGCAACGAAAAACGCTTATGAAACTTTATTTTAAGGACAGGTAAAAAGGACTAAAAGGGATTTAAGAGGGCTACCGTATACCCTAACAAACCATTTTCTTTACTACCTACTTGTACGTATGCATGCTTCTGTGTTCTTCCTTAGCTAGTTCAACGTAAAAACCGAGTATTTGCTATATTTAGCGCGGTCCCTCGAGCCCCAGCCTTGCTCTAAGCCAATTGCAGACCACATTCATCTCTTTAGGGACTGTGTAATGACCAATCCTGCAAAACTAGATGAAAAGTTTATATGTTTTCTGGTTTTGTGAATTAACAATGAGCTTATTACTGTTGTTATACCCTTCATAATTTTTAAAACTGAGGTTCCGGAATCCGGCTACACTTAAGGAATGGGCAGATATTTCTCCATATTTGTAGGGGACAACATCATCACCTGTAATAAGAGTATAGGAGGATCAGTTTGGTTGACAAATCAATAAATTGGAAATTTCATAGTATTTTCCTGGAAACCTTTGATTATTGACCTTCCGAGTATCGATAATGAAACATCTTTTGAAGCAGATTTTGAATATGAACATGCTGTGTGATTTTAACACGGAAAAGATTCATAGACCATGGTATTTACCAGTTCAAAAAAATGTCTAAATTGTACTATGAAGCTAAACCATGGATCCATGCAAAAGTTAAGTTGCGGCATTTGCTTGAAAGAGACAAAGATACGTACAAGTTCCATGGAAAAGCATAATCGGCAATGACGCGGCACGCCTTGAAGCTTCATGTGATACTTCTATTTTGTTCCTCACGCACCTGAAAGGTAACACCTTTGATGAGCAAGTACAAACTTAAGGCTACATTAAAGGTACTCAACTACTTTTTTTTTACCTTCAAAATTTAGCTCCGAAAAATGTAGACGCAATACCTCGAAGCTGGAAGCCATCCACTTAGTCCAACAATTGCTCTTAGGTTGATGCTGTATGGTTGCCATTTCCATACCTTCCCAGAGCAAAAGCAGTTGCAGAGTAAAGGGCATTGCAGCACCCATGCTAAAGCCTCAGATTCCGACCTTAACTGTCGAAAGGCAACTGAAGGTTTTTATTTAAATTCATGAAGACAAGATTATTAATTCAGGGTTATTCATTTCTAGATGATAAAGCTCCTCAAAAATACCATCAGATGGCTCTGTTGACAACAAGTTTGCAATATGAGCTTCCGAGGCATCTAAACCCTAATCATCCGGACCATCTGCTGACAGCTCACCAACATCAAACCCTGATGCAAGAAATTTGGTACATCAGTACCAATATATATATAGATATATAGATGGATAGATATAATACAGTTTATGCAATAAGCCAGATGATAGGACCAAACTATTTTCTTACATGCAGAGTAAGGAAATCCCCCAAGTAGAGCCACAGGACGAGTAGGAGCAGTTGGGCAAATCCATTTTTTCTGACACATAGAATCAAGATATACATATATATATATATACATGCACACAGACACACACATATGAGAATCATTTGAAGTATTGGAGGACAAAGCAGTTTGTATATAGAAGCAACATAAGCAACCTTACATTTGGAAGAGGAAGACTTTCCAAGAGTTGAGACCAGCTGCAACAAAACAGGAATAATATGAGGATTAGAAATGATTCTTTTCAATTAACTGGAAAATTGCAACTTCCTGTAATTTCATTTGAGGCTGTACTAATTTTTATTCTTAAAGTTAAGGAAAAAAACAAACTTTGTCTATAATATGAAGTGATTAGAGGAATCAAATGAGTTCAGCCAAGAATCTCATAGCCAAAAACTGCAAGTTTGCCACACTTGTCCATTCAAGGTGATCAGGTGAAAAGGTAAACAGTAAAACCAGTTTTTCTTTGAATCAAAGCTTATGCTTTACTGGTTCGGGATTAAAATAAAGAATTCTAGGACCACAGCTATAATAATAACTTAAGAATGGATATCCTTTATCAAAAGGTAATTACTGTTTTGTTAATTTGGCATGAGAAGAAAGTTTAGTTTTCGGTCCTTTGCCTATGGACACGGAATATACTCTTTTTAACATTTGAGGCTTCCCAAATTAAGCTTAACATCTAATGAGACAGAAAAAAGGAAGAATAATACAATGAGAGAAAAAAACAGAGCAAAATATGGACCTCTTACTATTAAACTTGCAAAGTTGTTTCATTCTCAAAAACCTTTTTCTTCTTTAGTGATTCACCAAGTCTATTCTACTGATACAGGATTTGTACTTTAAATTACAGAAACATGCAGTTTAAGGCATGCTAGTGATATGATTAAATAAGAGAACAGTTAAAGTTCCTGAATTATCATTGGTAATTTTTCATTCAATGAATGAAATTCATTGAAACAGTGATCAACAGCATATGAGAAACTTGAAGATGAGCATATATCACCAGGAATATAACAAATGCTTAGCTTGAAATTATCATGTTACTTAAACAGCTTGTTTTGTTAGTGATAAAGTGATCGGTGCAAGAGTTACGAATTCGAAAAAAAGGGGAAAATAGACCAGCAATACGTCAAGCCATTGTCGCCGAGGCCATGAAGCCATATTATGGTAGCCTGATGTTTCCCTTTCGGTCGTACCACATGTGTCCTTCCGAATTCGAATGTCCTCCTAGCAGTTCTACTACCTAAAAATGAGCATCAATGAAGCTCAACAATCATCAGCAATCTCTACGTCTTACAGCAATTAGTAAAGTGCAACAAGTTGAAATGTGAAAAAGGGTAAAATAATAAAGAAAGGAACCAACCTGAGCCCATGGTATTATTATGTGAATATCTCATTTTGTGTTCACTTGAGAAACTGAACCAAAACAGTATAGCTTGAGGCAAAGTCTGAGAAGAGGTGATATAATGAAGAAAACCCAGAAGGGGAATGTCTATTTATAACCAAATGGGCAGTGTGATGGAATAAAACAGACATAGAGCCTAAAAACTTTCCTTGAAAACTCAAAGAAAAGGAGGGAAAGAGGGGCATCCTTGAAAAGGAAGGGGCAAAGACAATGACAAGAGCAATAAATCTTTTTAATAGCACAGAGAGAATCCAAGCAGGGCAGAGCACCATCATCCATCCCTTAACAGAGATTGCAACATAGAGGAAATCTATGCTTGTGGGCAGTGGCCAAAAAATAAAGCAAGCCCTCCAGCAACAACTCAACAGAATATTACTGAAAACAAGAAAAGAATAACCTGAATTTAAAAAGATATTATATTTTCTCAATCATTTGTTTATCAATTCTTTTGGTGATTTGATTGATACCCATTAAGCAGAAAGCTTACAAGTTTTGAACTTTCATGCATCCTTAAAATAATTTCCGGTGTAATGGAAATATACTGAACGACACATTTTATATTTTCCCTTTCTTCTGTAAACTTCAAGTCTTCAACTTCTCAAGGTCATATTTTTTCCAGAAGTATGATACACATATATGCATGCAAGTAAAATTTCAACTTTTCTTTTTTTGGTGGGGTTCTTTATATATTTATAAAAAGAAAAAAAAATACTGCTACCATTGATTTGCAGACCACCACTTATCAATTTGAACATATAAAAATACTGCAGCTTTAATGCAACAAACTGATGAAAAATTCTATTATGTGATGAATTTTTTATCTGTAGTCCTTTTTTGTCATATATATATATATATATATATACTTAGTTAATAGATTCTTGGCTTATTATAACTGGAAAATAACAAATGCTGTTGGCACTACCCTCAGTGTAGCTTAATTTTACATAAGATTACGACTCTTTGAATTTAAAACGTAATAATTAATTACTTCAAGAAGAGAGAATAGTTGAAGTAAGCTAATTCAAGTAACCATTAGTGTCTCCTTGTTCATCTCATCTGCAAAGCTGGCACCCAAAATATCAGTGCAAATGAAATCTGAAAAGATTCTAATGGAAGAAAATGCAAGAGAGCATAGCTATAGGTTTCCCTGTATCTTTAATTTTCAGTGGAAAAAAATAAACTAATGAATGAATGTGGGTTAAAGATGATGTACATTTTATAATTAATTGGTATATAAGAAAAAATAAACAAATCTAAGTGGTTATGCTTGTCTTGCTACCTTGATGGAAAAGACTTGGCCATTTGAATGAATCTCACATAGGGTGGGGAGTATAGCATCGGTTCAATACCTTTGTGGAATGAAAAAACCTAAGTGAAAATTTTATATTCTACATTATGCATGCTGCTTACAATTCGTATGTGAGCGAGATATCTTCAATTTTCTAAAAAAATTTCATATATTCGAAGAGTTATATCTTGATGCAACTCATCAAAAATAATTATATATATACATACACGAAGAAGATAATGATTATATGATGAATTTCCATACAGTAAACGATAATGTAATACTTATCATGTTAAAAAATGTAATTACAAATTATAAAACTATAAACTTAATAGCGTTTGAAGATTGTAGAGGCTGCTGTTCCATGTAGCTTTTGTTGTGGATTCCAATTTCCAAGGCTCCTAGAAACTTATAAAATACATGTTATTTGTTTTGTTTGTCTAGCTTGAAAGTTGAAACCATGCATGCAGCCAAATTGCCATGTGGAACAACCCTTCAAAAAAGATAAGAATATCAAGAGATAAAGGTATATGGAGGGTTTTCTTTGTTAAAGGTATAAAGGTATATGAAAGTTGAAACCATGCAAGCAGCCAAATTGCCATTAACATTGTTTTCCCTTTTCTCACTAACCAACGGTGAGCCTATTATTAATGAGT
The DNA here is from genome assembly GCF_006381635.1 of Hibiscus syriacus. NCBI lineage: Eukaryota > Viridiplantae > Streptophyta > Magnoliopsida > Malvales > Malvaceae > Hibiscus > Hibiscus syriacus. Next base: position 781,502 of record NW_024063071.1, on the reverse strand, counting down.
TCGGACCCAAACACTCAGCGATAGATTGAGAGAAGAGCTGTTGGGATAATTGTCCCGTCAAATTTCAAATTATCATATATTTTAGATTATTTTTATCCTCTAAAATTGTATAAATTCACCTTCTTATAAATTATAGTGACATCAAAAAACATGTCACAAAATTATAGTGACAAAATATGTCTATCAGTAAACATTAGATTTTCATGGTTTTTCTTTTTTGTGACGATAAACTATTTTACACGACAAAGAAACATATTAACTATGACGTCAAAAACATGTAAAAAATGATAGAAAACATTTGTCACTGAAAATTAGAATTTTTTTATCCTCTTTGGTGACGATAAATTATTTTTGTCACAAAATATTAGATTTGAATTTTTGTGGCAATTTTATTGGAGGGTCAATACGTTTTAAAATTTTATAACGGTGCACAAACCGATCTCCGTAATTAAAGGAATAATTGTTATCTTTAAAAGTACCGAGTTTGAGCACGACGTTTGTAGGGTGTTTGAGTGTTCATTGTCAAATGATTGAGAGTCTTTTGTGCAAATACTACGTACCTTGTAATCACTCCAGACTAAATAATATATGAAATTATACACTATCAGTACATTAAATATCGATTCTTAGTTTTTTTTTTATCGTATTTCATGGAAGTAGAAGCCATGCATGCAGCCAAATTGACATATGGAAGAACCCTAAAAAATATAGAATATGGAAAGAGAAAGATACGGAGATTTTCTGATATCTATTTTTGGCACGTTCATTGAGCTTGTTGCATATTCCTGGTTAATGGAAGTTGAAAATGACTTAAAATATGTTCCCATCTCTTTTCTCACTGTTTTTGCTGGATTTCAAATCTGATCCCCAAATATTACCTAAAATGCTTCATCTAAATTTGGTGTAAAAATAAAGCCAAAAACAGAAAGCATTGTAAGTGCATATATATATATATATATATATATATATATATATATATCTGCATGCATTTATGTCACTGTGTCGATAATGGAATACAGAACTAGAAGCTCATAGTTATTGGTAAGATGCGAGCCACTCCATTCATTTCATATTCTTTACACACTAAACTAATGGATATGTAAATATGCCATATTTATATCAATGAATATAAGTCTTTTCAACGTCCTTAAAAATTGCCTTACAGGATGGACTTAATCTCACCTATTGCTATAAGGGTTCTTAATCTCACCTATAGTGATATTAGTTGCGACAAAAATTGGAGTGTTTTTCCAGCTTGAAAAAAAGCTTCTTTTGTGTATTTTCTTTCGTATCATAACAAACTATTAATATTTCATTACTTAATAATTTATATAAATTTTACTTCTCGCAGTTTTATTCAAAGTACAGGCATAAACTGACACAAAATCGATTGAATGATTTAATCTTTATAACATATAATCGTGCTGAGTCGTCTATATCCAAAAAAAAAAAGTCATCAATTATATTCTCTTAAAGGATATCAATGGAAATATTAATTAGATACTCGAAGAATGGAAGATGACTCTTCTGATGATAGAGATTAACTTGTACTTGATGACATAACATGAGGTCAGATTAATACAGCTATCAGAACTTTTGATCCCAACTGTTGAACTAAAGCATCAAGAATCATGAAGGAAAATTCTTATCTTTCCTTCATATTTGATACAAGAAGAGACGTAACCACTAGCTCTTTTTCTAAAGTCTGAGTACATGACAATGATGATGAGATAGAAGAATATATTAATAAAGATGAAGATTATGAAGAAAAAAAATATGATAAAACTAAAGAATACGAGAATCATATTGATAGGAAGTATTAGACTATTAATATTTAATAGGTATCAAACTATTAGCAAATATGCATAACGTTATCGTTCGGGCAAAAAAATCATGGGGAGCATATAAAGTTTATTAAAAATAAAATGAGTAAAAGTATTTTAAGAAAAAAAGAACACAAACCGAAGCAAGTCTGAACGAATTTATTTAAAATCTTCAAAACTTGACACCAGGAAGTTCCTGAAAAAATGGAGTCAGAGATTTATTTATTTGGTGATGCATTCCAAGTTAAGCTATTCATACCTGTGTAACAGTCTAAAATGTGCCATAAAAAACAGAGAATACCATCTCAAAACCAAACGAGAGATAAAAGAAAGCTTTCTCAACACTTGAAGGGTGCATTGTATATTGGAACATAATTCCATAATCTTCTGCAATTTTATTCCAACAGGAAAAATTCAATGCTGGAATTAATGATGATGATCATCGTCACCATGTCCGTCTGGAGGTCCTCCAGGTCCCACAACCTCCAGCTGCAAAACAAAAACTGAAATTATTAGAGAAATCCTACTGTGCTGGAAACAAACGAGTACTGCTCAACTGGTTAAAAAAGGATGGGATTATCTAATTGCATTACAGGGCAGTGGATAGGTTAACAGACACAGGGAATCAGATGTCAACCTTAAAGCCAAGAGGTCTCACTATAGTCATAGCATTACGGCCTCAACCTTAAACCTATTGAGAAATAAGCTAATTATTGCACAAACTGATTGGTCAACCATGCTCTAAACTAGGGCAAATGAAGGTGGCCTTAGAAAAGACTAATACTATTTTACTGTTCCACCATGCTCTAAACTAGGGCAAATGAAGGTGGCCTTAGAAAAGACTAATACTATTTTACTGTTCCACAATGCTCCAGATTATTGATAATTAATTCAAATCTTCAGAGTTTTGGCTAAATCCATCTATGGGCTAACAGAAATACCTAAATGGGATATAGATCCAATGAATGCAAGGACATTGACATTTACATGTAACTCAAATACATCAGCACAAGGTTTGGACATAAGGAATGAATATTCTCTAGTTCACGATATCCACTCACCACAAAATACTGCGAGCAAACTGGGCACTCATGTGGCTTGCCTTTCTCCAGCCAAAACCAGACCACATCATGCTCATCCTCTGCATTTGTTTTAGTAAAGCAAATTGAATGAACACAAGCATCAGTTCAAGTAGAACGACTCGATTCTGTACAAGTCTGAGAGAAACATACAAGAACCTAGAAGAGTGGAAACAGAGAATTAATGAAGGGAACATACCGCCTTCACCTCCTGGGCATCCAACTATTCTCTTATCATAGTACGACTTGACAACAGCAGGAGATTCCTACAGCCAGATAAAATAACTTCTATCATCAAATGTCAAGTCATGACATCACTCTTATGATTTCAATAAAGGTCAAGCTGTTTTTAGCATAATTATAAATAAAGGCTTAAACTCAAAATGATAAATTTACAAATAAGATTATTTTGTAGCCAAGATTTGACAAAAATGGATAAAACACAGCTGTACATCAATATGTAGAAAAACAATTGCAGCAAAATATTTAACAGAGTCAGAAAACAGAACATTGTGTGTAAACAAATTTTCCTCCACTTTGTATGATATCTATAATATTCTAGTTTCCAAGAAGTGGTATAACAATCTGGAAAGCAAATTAAAATTAAAACCACGCCATAATAATGTTGCTGAAAAGAAAATATTAAGGTTTGGCATATGGATTGTTACCCTCCATAGAGAGTCAAGGTTCACAGTTCAAGAGCCCCAGCCCCTCAGGCCTAGTCTACCCATGACAAGAGGCCCACCAGAAATAGGACCAAAAAAGCCCCTTACTTGAGAAAAACTTAGTTTAAGGTATCATACTAGTTAAATCAAAAGTTGCAAATATTCCCTAGATCCAAAAATGAACTAAAAGCCAAACGAGAACACTGTAGCAAACAAGTAATAAATATTGGAATGAATCATTGTAAATTCTTGCTAGTCCATAACATTGAAAAGATATGTTGCAAAAGTACCAAACTAATGCAACTGGTAACATCAATTTTTGTAAATATTAAGTTACACAAGCATCTAATCAACAATCCAAGGATAAAAATAGTTCCAGTACACAACAATAACAGGTAAACCGTAAACCCATTAAATATAAAGGCATAGATTCCAAGTACCTGAACCCATCACAAACTAAATAAAGGAATAAATGAAAGTAAAATATGGTAGTAAATCATAGCAAGGAGGAGGAATGATTGACAGTATTTCAACACCATCAGCCATTGATTCCATATCAAATGATACAGACATGATCAAATCAGCGAGTGCTCCTCAATTGTAATAGACTGTAAGAAACATTGAATTGCATACTAACCTTCGTGCCAAAGGGACCTACAGGATTGTTCACATCTTCAAGAATTTTCTTTCCCTAAACAAGATAACACAAAACAGAAAATCGAATGAGAAAACAATAGTATTTATAACAAAATAGACAATTCGAATCTTCAATTGTAGAAAAGTAACATCAGAACAAACTCGCAATTTAAAACCAAACAGCAATAACGGGAGAGGAAAAATAACCTGGATCGCCTCAAGCTCCTCGCGCTCATGACCAGTAGCGATAGGCATTACATCCTCAACTCTCTTCTTCACAGCAGTTCCGCTTCACAAACAAAACCAATCGAAATCAAAAACCGCAAAATCCATATCGGACAAGTCAACAAACACTCAAACAGAAACATTTTCTAATATAAACTAAATCTAACTTAACCATTTCTTCTAATTTCGAAGCACAATAGTTAATGATCTAAAATATTCATACCGAAACAAATGACCATTTAAACGACTATCTAAAGGATGCATAGCTTGAATATATATGTTTTAAAATGAAGCGGCGACGAGGATATAATGAAACTAGGGTTACCTGACTCGGCGGAGAAATGGCGAACGAGGAGAGAAGCGGAAGGGAAAGGAGAAATGTGAGATTTGAACGGAATCGGCGCAGTTTTAGACGCGGATCGGTATGGAAATGCTGCTAGAGATTTTAACTGTGAAGTGGTAGCCTTCTCCACATATTTCGGAAATCAAAGGGATTGTGTTTGGTTTCTTGATGATCTCAGGTCACGCCCTGGCTTTTCTTGACTACGATCAAAAATAGCGATTGCAAATGTTCTCCATTTGAATTCAATTTTCAGTGCCAAATAAGAAATATTTTGGGGAAAGGGGTGGAGGCTGCGGATGATGCTGGATGCGGTTTGCTGTTTGTTTCTTTGTGATTATTCGGCACGTGCTAATTTTGTTACACGTGTGTACTAATTAGGGAAGTTTTCGAGTTTTCGGTGCGGTTCGAGTTTTAATCCTCAGTTTTTGGTCAAGTTTGGAACGTTTCAAGTGTTGCCCATTCCATGAATATATTTTTAATTTTCCAATATTTATCTATATTTACGTATTTATAATTGCATGGAATAGTTTAATTTAGGAATGTGATCCACCGGCTTAATTTGTTGCCATCTTTCTTTTATTATGGTTTGATAGTTAATTTTTACATGCACTTTAGTTTAATTCTTAATTGATTTATGTATTTCATTTTTTTAGAGTATGTTATGTATCATCAAAACATCATTTCTCTATCATTAATTAGTAAATTTATTGGAACGTGGTACTTCATTTTTTAGGTAAGGTCGGAAGTTTTAATTTTGACGACATTGATGAAGAAAATTGAGTTAGAATAATTGCTCTCATGATAAACCTCTTAATGATAGGGTTGTAATCTTGAATTCATTTTCTCAAGATGAACTCATTTGAACTCTCTTCTATCATCAACCTACAATAATTTTTAGGTTTAGGGAAGTAGGGGTGAATATTATGAGTAAGGTTCACTCCAGGTGCATGCAGAGTTGTTGTAATGCACTGAAGCTTTATATTATGAGTAGGGATGACAACGGGGCGGTTTCGGGCCGGGGATTGGTCCCCCCGTCCCCGCTTAAAAAATCTCGGGGATTTAAACGGGGATCCCATCGGGTAAGCGGGGAAACGGGTATCCCCGTTTACCTTAGATGGTTATTTTTCACAGCGGGGATCCCCGTTACCGTTTAAATTTCACACGATGACAAGAGTTATTTAAAAAATAATGTCATTATCGGATCTAAACTTACTTGAAACGTCAAACACCACCAAATGCATCCAAATTATAAAAACAAAACAATTCAAATAGACAAATATAATGACAACGACTAATAATTTAATGTTTCAACTTTCATAAACGAAATCATTCTTCCAAAGTTCCAACTTCCAATGTCAACGACACCACCACCGTCATCAAACAGTTGTGACCCCCGATTACTACAATTACACAACAAAAAATTATAAGCCACCAAATTTATATAAAAAAGTTAATGATATCACGTATAACTTGTATATCAATTTAGTACCTCGTCACAATCATATTCGATGCTTTTATAATATGCTTCGGACTCCTGTGAACAAGTTGTTGTATTTATTAATTTATATAACATATCATATCAACAATACAATTGAAAAAATAAACTAATAAGTAAAAGAAATGATTGATTACCTCTTATTTCGTTTATTAACCAACTTTGGGCACACATTAGCGCTTCCAACGTCTTTTGGATGAAGACGACTCCGATGAGGACTCACCAATCTACCACTTGTACTAAAGGCAGACTCAGACGCAACAGTGGATATTGGAATTGCTAATATGTCTCGGGCAATTTTTTGTAATGTTGGATACTTGAAACCATTTGTTTTCCACCAAGACAAAATATCAAGCTCCGAATTTTGTGTCTTTACTTTCTCTTGAAGATAATGATCAAGCTCCGACGTGATACCTACAATAATAATTTTATACATTTAAAAGATAAATAAAACAATCAAAAGATAAATAAAACAAACTCGTATAGTGATACCTGTATGATTATCCTCTTCAATGAATGTAAAATAGTCGTTGAAAACCCCCCTCCACCTCCATGTCACTAGTGTTGCGTCTTGAATCAACATCCCGATTCCGTGAACTTTCATAACTACAAGTTTCATAATCTTGAAACAAACGAGACACAAGCTCCTTTAGTTTTACAATTTCAACATCAGACTTTTCAAAACCATAAATCTTCAGAAAAGCATACTCCATCGTTCTGAACTTGTATCTTGGATCTAATACAACTGTAACTCCAATAACTCCATGTATAACTGACCAATATTTATCAAACTTAACAAGCATCATATCCCTCATTGCTTTTATCACTTCATCTCGATCTTCACTGCACTTACTTAATGCAATTTTTATCTCACATATGGATGAGAAAAATACATTAGCCGTAGGATACTTGGTACCCGAAAACATTAAAGTCACCTTATAAAATAGTTGCAATTTTCCACAAATACTTGAAGCTAACTCCCATTCTCTATCTGTAGGTAAACTTCTATATTGTGTTTCTCGTTGCTTTAAACGTTTGAAAACATCCTTGCACACTATAGCAACACTCAACATCAAATATGTCGAGTTCCAACGTGTTTTATAATCAAGAGACAATTTTTTTGAGCAATTAATTGCCAAGTGACGAGTCGCTTCTTCAAACTTTTCTATTCTTTTTTGTGTTGCGCTCCAAAAATAAACACTATCCCTAATTCTCTCAATTACATCCCCAATAACAGATAAACCATCTTGAACTATCAAGTTCAAGATGTGTGCACAACATCTCATATGAAATAACTCTCCTCCTAAAATCAACGAGTTCAAAGACAACTTGTCTAATAATAAATGAATCATCAGATCATTTGTGCTACAATTATCAACTGTAATTGTTGATATTTTTCTATCAATGTTCCAATCACATAGAGATTCATACAACACATCAGCAAGAACTTCAGCAGCATGAGGACAAGGCACGTATATAAACCTAGTAAATAATTAATTAGAATCAATTTAGTTCTTATATTTAGTACCTAGCTAGCAAAGGTAAGTTTAAAGTACCTCATTATTCGGATTTGCATCTCCCAGTTATCATCGATCAAATGCAATGTGATTGACATGAAACCTTTTTTTTTTTGATTACTTGATGTTCACATATCTATCGTAATGGCAATCTTGCTTCGATTCTTCTCCAATAGACTGAAATAAATACAACATGCAAATTAGAAAACAAATAAATACAAGATACAAATTAGAAACCGATTAAACAAATAAATATACCGTATTGTTTTTTCTTTCTCGAAGTCATAAATCTTGATAGTATCATTGACTAATATATTCCTAGATGGAACCTTAAATAAAGGTTGAAGACCAACCATAAACTTTCGAAACCCGTGATGTTCCACCATTACAAGTGGATATTCATGCACTATTACCATCTCTGCAAGATCTTTCTTTTTTTCGGGGTCAAAATTTAAGCATGATAGATTTGTTTGTCCATCCGTTGTTTTTTCCCCATCCCATTCACTTGTTGACGTATATCTCTACAAGTTCGCCTTGGACAACTCTTGAATGATCATGCAAGTGTCGTGTCCCATTCTTACTATTTACTCCTAATTTTTTCTTACAATAACGACACTTTGTCTTATCCTCACCGTTAACATTCACCTTCTCAAAGTGATTCCATACAACTAAAGTAAGTTTTCGCTTTCTACTATTTGTACCAACATTGATATCATCGATTGTGTTTGTTCTTCTTCTATGGGTGAAATGGATGGGCCTTGGTTATTTGGCATCAGATTATTGAGTCATGTTATTTGCTTTCAACTTGTGATTGTGCTTGTGCCTGTGTATTAGAATTATCATCTATGGATCGTTGACCTTCCATTATTGCTATGAAACAACCTTCATTAAGAAAAGTAGCTATTAATGATCAGAAATGGTATTAGCATTTAGCAGGTGATTTCTATGGTTTGAAGTAGTAATAATTAGATAATTAATGTTCTCAACTATCATACAAAAAGGGACTTAAGAATGGACTTGCACTTGCTGTAAATTCACCTCGATTCTAAGAATAATAACTTGATACTTGATAGTAACAATAATAGAAAATCCATAATTCCAGATATTAACCAAGTCACATTTTTAAACACTAATTTCACATTTATCAAACTCGAAACAAGATTGAAGACCATTTAATTAGTAACTATTTTTCCTAAAATGCATCAGTTTGCAAACAAGATTGAAGACCATTTATCAAACTTGAAACACTAATTTCACATTTATCATTCAGGTGCATCCCATCCAGAAGTAGAAATATAAAAGCAACTAAAATTACCCACTACCAAATTAACTGACAAACAAAAACAATACTGAGGAATTAAAAAAACGGATAGATAACAACACATATAAAAGTGCAGGTTGTATGGACTTGCACGCAAATAGGTGTTGTACTGCAAGCATAAGATGTTGTACTCCATGTATACATATTGAACTGAATGCATAAGAGAGTTGTACCACAACTATATGGTGTTGTACTTCAGATTTTCTCAAAATCCATACTGCTGCCCAACAAATTTATATACACAGGAAGAAGATGCTAGTAAACATAAATATGCAAGACCATTAAAATTGATTACAGAAGCTACTACCATGAGTAAAAGAACAAGATTGCAACCGTAAAATTGATTACAGACCATTAAAATTGGTTTGCAGAAGCTACTACCATCACATGCTAGTAAACATAAAGATACAAGACTAACCTCAAATATAATCAGATGGGAAGTGACGAGGGAAGGCCGGAACTCGGAAGGGGAAGATCGACCGTAGAAGTCACTAGGGAAGGGGAAGATCGGTCGGCGAAGTGAAGTCACCAACAGCGGAGCAGGGAAGGCGAAGATCGACGAAGCAAGACTTGAGAGCAGCCACAGGGAAAGTGACGAGTAGGTCAAGATGTGTTCTCCTAAATCCTAATATCCTTTATATATATATATATAATTTAAATTAAATTTATTAATATTATATATATATATATAAAATAATTATTTTTAATATTTATTGGGTCGGGTATTCGGGGCGGGGATTACCAAACCCATCCCCGTCCTTGTTTAAAAAATTTGATTTTTCTCTGTCCCCATTTATCATCCCCGAACTCGACCCGTTTAATTCGGTTTTCGGTTTTCCCCGACGGTTTGGTTTTTTTTGCCATCTCTGGTTATGAGATGGTTGTGTTGTTATAGGAGTTAAGGAGTTGTTAGTGACCTCAACAGTGCTTCTTCATCACCTCTCCTCTTATATATTTGTGACATGATCCTTTTGAGATATTACAGGTTTTGATTAATAAAACTTTGAGAGTGTTGTCTTTCTTTCCTTAGTCACTTTCTTAGTTACATTGAATATAAAATAAATTCAAGGGCTATATTAATTTTTTTAATTAATTTGAAAGTCTTAGATACCATTAAGCCTTTTTATTTTAATCCAAAGTGTTTTATATTTTAAAGAAAAATAATTCTAATTTTAATTAAATTAAAAATTATTAAATGAAAAAATAATTCCGACATAAGGGAAAAGAAATAAAATATGGAGTACAAAATCTGTAATCCGTGAAACTCATTTTTAGTGGCTAAAATAAGAAATTAATCCTCTTGAAAAAAAAAATTAGAAAAATGAGATCATTAAGGAGTGAAATGATAATAAAATTGAACATTATAACTCAAAAAACGTTTAAAGGACTACTTGATAAAATATATATAATTTAAGAGGAAAATGTTCATTAAGTCCTACATAAAAATATTTTAAAAAGTAAAATATATCATGTTATTTGGACTCTTCATTTTCTTAATTACCTATATATAACACTTGTATTCTATATATGGATGTGAAGTTACTACTTCTAAGAATCCTCCACATAGATGAAAACCTTAAAAATTTAATTATATTTACATTATATATATTCATATTCAATATTAATACTTGAGATCAAATAATATAAAATATGTTTTTAATTTAAATATAAATTTTATTTTGATTAAACTAAAGGTGATTATAAAGTAGTATTTGTTTGAACATTCATTCACCCTTACGATCACACTATATCAACTCTCCTCAACAAAAAGAAGAAGAAAACGACATAATGAAAAATTAGCATTAGAATATGAACTTAATGAAAAGGTCTGACAAAGCTAGTTGTAAAAATAATAATAATATAATACAAATTATTATCGAGAGAGACTTGAGTCGAAGAGAGGTGCAATTTGAGACATCTTAACATAACTGAGAAGCAGGAAGTATTAGAGAATTAATTAAAACAATTTTTTTTTAATTTTAAATTATTGTAATCAATTATAATATTCTTGTGATTAGTTGTAATCCCCTAACTCTAGGCTAGTTTCCTATTTCTATATGTCCCATCTTGTGTATATATATTCACTCTTAATCAATGGAAAACTCAAGCCATTGTTTCTCAATACACTTCTCTCTATTTCAACATGGTATCACGAGCCTAATCTTCCTGAGCATATTTTCCTCTCTCTTTTTTTCTTCAAAAACACCACGATCCTTCATATACATATATCTAAAACTACGCCACTAGTCCATTTAATGGCTTCCCATATGACTTCCTCTTCCACCAATGACCCTTTTACTATCCAAAATTCTCAAGATCCTTAAGATCCTCTCCTTACAATAAATCTTTCCAATATCACCAAATTGTCATCCACCAATTATCTCACATGGAGCCTTCAAATCCAATCTCTTCTTGAAGGTTATGATCTTCATCACTTTATTGATGGCACTCAAACTCCACCACAACCCACCGTCACCGTCAATGGTGTTACATCTCCAAATCTGGCGTACACAACCTGGAAGCGTCAGGATCGTCTCCTTTTTAGCACTCTCCTTGGTGTCATCTCTGTTTCACTGCAACCGCTTATTGCCGCACCACCACTTCCCTTGATGCACGACAAACCTTAGCTAATACCTACGCCAAACCATCTTGTGGTCATATTAAACAATTGAAGGAACAATTAAAGCGATGTACCAAGGGCTCAAAATCAATTGGTGAATACATGCAGGCGATAAAGACTCGTGCCGATGAACTTGCTCTTCTAGGGAAGCCAATTGATGATGTTGATCTTATTGATCGAGTTCTAGAAGGACTAAGTGATGAGTATAAATCTATCATTGATGCCATTAATGCCCGTGACACACCAATTTCTTTTCCTGAACTTCATGAGAAATTTCTCAACAAAGAAGCATCTCTTCAGACCGCTCAACCACCTTCTCTATCACTACCAGCCACAGCCTTTCAGAATCGTCCAAATTGGCGTCCATCAACCACCAATTCACAACAATCAGGCCCTACCACTATACTTTCTCCTCAGGATTAACGCCAACCCAAACCTTATTTGGGTCGTTGTCAAGCATGTGGCACTCAAGGACACACTGCCAACCGATGCCCGATGTTTCAGCTTGTCACTAATCAACAATCACCAACATTTCATCCTCAAGGCTCTTAGGGATATCGCCCCTCCACACCCTGGCAACCACGAGCCAATCATGCTATTCTGGGCAACAACACTACACCTACTTGGCTGCTGGATAGTGGAGCATCTCACCACGTTACATCTGACTTGAGCAATCTCTCTTTTCATAGCTCGTACCAAGGATCTGATGATGTCATGATTGGTGATGGATCGACCCTTCACATAACCCATATTGGTTATACCACCATACCTACTTCCTCTTGCACCTTTACTTTACAAAATGTCCTTTGTGTCCCTTCCATGAAAAAGAACTTAATTTCGATTTATCAATTTTGCACTCATAACCATGTTTCTGTTGAATTCTCACCCTCTGCTTTTCAGGTGAAGGATCTAAACACGCGGACAATCCTTTTGATGGGTGAACCTAAGGATGGCATATGAGTGGCCGACTACATCCCCTTCAGTTTGCTCTCCACCATTGCTTATATTTTCTAGTATCAAGACCACTTTGTCTGAGTGGCACTCTAGACTAGGCCATCCATCATTTACTATTATGAAAAATATTGTTTCCAAATTTCCTTTACCATTGTCTAGTCTGTTATCCTCCTTCACACATTGCAATGCCTGTTCATGCAATAAAAGTCATAAAATCCTATTTTCTTCTTCTACCTTAACCTCATCTCACCCGCTTGAACTTATCTTTTCTGATGTCTGGACCTCTCCTGTTTATTCTGTTGATGGTTTTCAATACTATGTTATTTTTGTTGATCATTATACACATATATTTGGTATTATCCCCTTAAACGAAAATCTTATGTGTATGATGTCTTTGTACGTTTAAGGCATTAGTCGAAACCAATTTAAACATCGAATTGTTACATTATATTCAGATAATGGTGGTGAATATCAATCCCTTGATCTTTTCCTCTCCACCAATGGTATATCACATCTTACTACACCACCCCATACACCAGAACATAATGGTTTTTCTGACCGACGTCATCGACATATTATTGAAACTGGTCTATCTCTCCTTACTTATGCATCAATGCCTTTAACTTATTGGACTTACGCTTTTGCCACTGTTGTATATCTCATCAACTGTATGCCCACACCCACATTACATCTTTCATCTCCTTTTGAGAAACTCTTTGAGTCTCAACCCAACTACACTAAACTTCGGGTGTTTGGTTGCTTATGTTATCCGTGGCTTCGTCCTTATTCTCAACATAAACTTGACTCTCGTTCCACTCCTTGTGTCTTTCTTGGTTACTGTTCAACACAAAGTGATATATTTGCCTCTCTCTATCCACTTCTAAAATATATATTTCTCGTCATGTCAAATTTTTTGAAAACTCCTTTCCCTTTAGCACTCACCAAATCCATCTATCGCGTCCCACCCCAGAGATCATTTCCAAATGGCTTCTCCTGGTCCAAATTTTACCAATTTTAAGTGGCTCACGTAATACGCCTCCACAAAGGGATTCCCCATGTCAACATCCGTCACAAAATACCCAAATAGATCTCCCTTTACCCGAACACAGCTCGGTTAATCGCCAAGAAACCATCGTCGAATATTTACCACTAGAACCACACAATTCTGAGACCTCTTCTGCTTCAATCATAGTGTAACCCACCCATCAAAATACCCATCCCATGATCACTAGATCGAAAAACAACATCCACAAACCCCTAACCAAAATGAACCTCACTGCTATTATTTTTCAACCATCAGACATTGAGCCTTATACTGTTTCTCAAGCCCTAAAAGATCCTAAATTGAGACAAGCTATGAATGATGAGTTTGATGCTCTTGTTCAGAATGGAACTTGGGAGCTCGTTCCATCTACTTCTCTACAAAATCTTGTTGGATGTAAGAGGGTTTTTCGTATTAAACGGCTTCCTAATGGTTCTATTGACAGGTACAAAGCTAGATTAGTTGCCAAAGGCTTTCATCAACAACCTGGAGTGGATTATCATGACACTTTTAGTCCGGTTGTCAAGCCGACAACAATACGGCTTGTTCTAAGCCTGGCACTCAATAGAGGTTGGCAATTGCGATAATTGGATGTTAATAATGCCTTTCTTCAGGGCCATCTTTCCGAAGATGTCTGCATGGCCCAGCCTCCAGGATTTGTTGATAAAGATAATCCAACACATGTATGAAAACTAAAGAAGGCTATATATGGACTCAAGCAGGCCCTACGGGCTTGGTACCTTGAACTTCGCCACTTCCTCATTGAGTCTGGGTTCACAAACTCTCATGCAGACACTTCTCTATTCATTCTTCACTCAGGTGACACTATTATATATCTACTTGTTTATGTGGATGACATTATTATCACAGACACCAACACCAATATTATTCAGCGCTACATTGACCTCATGGCATAAAGATTTTCAATTAAGGATCTTGGCAACTTGTCTTATTTTCTCGGTATTGAGGTTCTAACCACTCCATCCGGTCTGCTGCTTACTCAAAGGCGCTACACCACTGATCTTCTTTCCCGGACAAAAATGATTGGTGTAAAACCTGTTGCTACACCACTTGTTACAGATGGAAATCTCACACTACATTCAGGTACAGCTCTAACTGACTGCACAGAATATAGAACAATTGTTGGCAGTCTACAGTATCTTTGCCTCACTCGCCAGACATAGCATATGTTGTTAACAAGCTTTCTCAATTCATGCATCGCCCAACGTCTGAATATTGGAATGCTGCAAAACGACTGCTTCGATATCTATGTGGCACATTAACTCATGGATTATTCCTTCACAAGGAAAATCCAATTTCTCTTCATGCATTCTCAGATGCTGATTGGGGTGCAAACAAAGATTACTATACCTCAACGAGTGCCTATATTGTCTATCTTGGTCGTCATCCTATTTCTTGGTCATCCAAGAAACAATGTACAGTTGCTCGATCCTCCACGAAAGCTGAGTATCGATCAGTTTCCGCTACTACTTCTGAACTCAATTGGATTTGTTCCATTCTCACAGAACTTGGCATCACTCTTCCTACACCGCCTGTTATCTACTGCGACAATGTTGGTGCCACATATCTCTGTTCTAATCCAGTCTTTCGTTCGCACATGAAACATGTGGCACTTGACTATCACTTTATTCGGGGTCAAGTTCAATCAGGTGCTCTTCGTGTTACTCATGTTTCCTCAGCAGATCAACTTGCCGACGCTCTTACCAAACCGCTTCCACGAAGTCGATTCCAAGATTTAAGGGTCAAGATTGGTGTCTCCTCCGGAGCTCCATCTTGAGGTGGCATATTAGATAATTAATTAAAACAAATTTTATTTAAATTTTAAATTATTGTAATCAATTATAATATTCTTGTGATTAGTTGTAATCCCCTAACTCTAGGCTAGTCTCTTATTTATGCCTTGTAATTAGTTGTAATCCCCTAACTCTAGGCTAGTTTCCTATTTATGTGCCTTGTAATTAGTTGTAATCCACTAACTCTAGGCTAGTTTCCCATTTCTATGTGTCCCATCTTATGTATATATATTCACTCTTAATCAATGAAAAACTCAAGCCATTGTTTCTCAATACTCTTCTCTCTATTTCAACAGGAAGTTGAGCTTGAGAGTCATTTTGACAGAGAGTTCCTAGTAAGCTGACAGATCATGGTGTTAGTATAGTTTGTTATAGTCTTGCTGTTAGGTTTCTGTTATGCATGCAGTTATAAGGTTGTTAGGGTTTCTGTTCTTTCAGCTATTATAAATAGCTAGTCTTGTACAAGGTTTGGTATAGCTTTTTTAATAAAAGGTTTGGAGAGTCTCTGCTCTCTCTCACTTCCTTATCTTTCTTCTTTAGATAGCTTCACTGCTATCTTATCACATGGGAGACCACCGGGGATCAGCAGAGGATCAACCTTTATGTATTTCTTTTACATTTCAAGTCATGAATCTCGGTGGATGAACCTGAGGTATGCTTCTTTTGTTCCTACAATATTCGCCTCCCACCGGAATATTTCTCAAGAGACCCCCCTCTAGGCCAGTACGTTCTACAAGTCTAAATATTAGTTTTGACTGTTTAATTAATGAATTAGTTATTGGAAAAAAGTGATGATGAAATTTAGGGTTTCTTATTTTGGAAGATGATTAGGTTTCAAATCTCTCCAATGCATTGATTGTATTTTTTCCAGCGTTGGTTTGGGATCTTATACGGCATACTAGAAATGTTCGTATAATTGAGGTGTTCTTCTTAATTGAAGGATATCAAATAGCTTAATGGCGAGAGCATGACTTATTAAAGCAATGAGTCATGATTCGTTTAGATATGTAACACAACTACAATGAGTTAGACTCGTAAAATCTCCGAATCATTTTGTGTGCGAGTTTGAAAAGGGGTTTAGGGTTTAAAATTTTCAAACATTTTAATTTGGATGAATTTCGTGTTTGGGTTTTTGGTCGCATGGGAGATTTTTCTATTAAATAAAAATTAGCATACACTAAAACAACTTATTCAGACTTTTGTCCATTTTTCCTTTTCCAAAAAAATAATAAAAAGAAAAGAGTGTGGTCTATTTTTTTCGAGGTTGTTCATCGTATTTATTAATTATTGATAATTCGTATAATTTATAGATATAATTATTTATATCCAGAACTTTTTTTTGGATAATTAAGATATTATTACCCAAATTAGCAAAGTTTTGCTACAAATCAATCAACCAAACAAAATCTGCACAGCCTATACAATCAGTGCACAACCTAGACAGATCAATGATTGGTAAAAACTATAAGCCCCAAGCATTACAAAGGAAAAGGTTAGTGCTATCAAGCCAATTGAAGTTTTTCCCCTAAGGCAGAATCGAACAGCATCAGAAATTTCAGTAAACAGTTGTTCTACTGATCTAGATCGAGCTTGGAAAATTCTATGATTTCTTTCCTGCCATAAGAAATAAATGAGAGCAGACCATGCTATCTTTAAAATGAAGGTGATAAGAGATTTTTCTTTCCATAATGAGCTTGTTCTGTTAACCATAATATCCCAAGACAGATTTGAAGAATTTAATCCACACTGAATCAAAACTGAATTCAATAAGCAGACATCCATTGAACACTCAGAAAATAAATGATTCCTAGACTCTTGAGAGTTTCTGCAATTAACGCATAAAGAGTCTGTGTTAATTCCCATGATTTGCAGACGGTCTCGAGTAGGCAATCTGTTTTGAAGAGCCATCCAAACGATAAAACTAGAATATGCAGTGGGAACCATATAAGTTTATGCCAAGGTACTTTCTGCCCTTTAGTTCTAAGCTCTTCATAAATTTCCTTAACCGCACATAACAGAATTGAGAGACATTGTTTCTGATCTCTGTTTAAAAATTCTTCTGGTACACCAGCTGACGTTGGGACCAGGTGTAAACTGCAAAAAAAATTTGATCTTTAATGACATAGCTATTAACCCAAGCCACCCATAGAGAACCTTCACCAGCCAACATTTTCTTTATGAGGTTAACAATACAAGCTCTATTCCAATTTTTTAGGTTCTTCAGTCCGAGACCACCTTCCGATTTAGGAAGGCAGATTTTATCCCAGCTCACTCTAGCTCCAGCAGCAGGTTTGTCCGAGCCTTTCCAAAAGAATCTTGAACAAAGCTGCTCCACTTTTTTAAGTATCGAAGCAGGCAAAATAAGTTGTCTGCACCAATAGTTGCTGATACTGAAAATAACAGATTTAATCAACTCAAATCTGCCAGTATAATTGAGGTTCCTAGCAGACCAATGGTGGAGTCTTTGCTTGATTTTATCAATAAGAGCTTCGCAATCTTTCTCATTCAACTTGCGGGTGACCAGAGGAATTCCGAGATATCTGACAGGAAGTCGACCAATTTTGAAGCTAGTTATCTGTTTGATGTCGTCATTTGAACGTGATGAAATTCCAGCATGAAATATCTCACATTTAGAAGAATTGATCTTGAGGCCCGAGATATCTTTAAAATGGTCCAAGACACTGAGAACGCCAACAACAGAATCATAATTACCTTTGCAGAAAATCAAGAGGTCGTCTGCAAAGGATAAGTGAGTGAGCCCTATCTTCTTACATTTAGGATGATAACCAAATAAACCCTTACTAGCAGCCAGGTTGAGTAATTTGGATAAGACATTAATAGCAAGGACAAAGAGATAAGGGGAAAGAGGATCTCCCTGCCTAAGACCACGAGCTCCTTTAAAATAACCAATCAAAGTGCCATTGAAAGATATGGAACATCTTGCTTGAGTAAAACATGCTTCAGTCCAATCGATGAATTTTTGAGGAAGATTTAAAGCTTTAAGAATAGCTGAAATAAAATCCCAATGAATAGAGTCAAATGCTTTATGAAGATTAATTTTCAAAGTGCACCTTGGTGATATGGAGTTCCTACTATAACCTTTAACCATCTCTTGGAAGCAGTGAGGCACCTCAATTTTTCGGGTTTTGTTAATTATTTTATAAGATGGCAAGAGATTGGATGAGTTAGATTTTGTATCGTTCAATTTTAATTTAATAAATATACCTTTATTTGACTTTTATTTATTTTAGATAGTTTAAGTTTTGGATAAATTACACAAATGATCACTTATTAGATTTTTACTTTGTGGTTTTTGTATGAAGGTCACTTGCGAGCTCAGTGGTATTCAATTCGTCAAGCAGGTCTACTCGTTCCAGATTTTCAATAGAAAGAAAACACTTTTCTGGAACTTCAGTTGATGGGCTTAGATTTAGATTTTTGTGCATCAATTAGATGATGCCTGAATTGTCCGCGCAGCTCAGTTAGTAGAGCTTAAGGCTCTTAACCTTGTGATCGTAGGATCGAGTACTACGGTGGTCAATTCATAATTTGCCGGAGGTCTTTCACGAAAGTTGCTCTCAACCTAACATTGGGGGTAGCCTACTATCCTACATCCCCTTATCCCATTACATATGGAAATAGGATCAGCTGTTAAATTAGATGACGCCTGGTTTATTCATATTGGATATTATAGTTTTCAACCTTGTACAGCTACAAACTCTGAATTCCAGTACATTAGCATTACCAATGTCCTTTTCAACCTTAAACTTAGTTGCATCAACAAACTCTGAATTCCAGTACATTAGCATTACCAATGTCCTTTTCCCCCCTCATTTCCTTCTTGTTTCTTAGACATTAAAAGGTTGTTATTCGGAAGGGGGGGGGGGTTAAACGAAGAAAAGTAGTGGGGCAAGTGACAGTGACTAATTTAAAAAGTATTAAAATTATAAAAATTTGGGGTCAAGGCTTAATTCCACTAATTTAAAAACAGGATTGTAAATGAGATGACACAGATCATGAACTACTCAAGATTAACTCGATTAAACATTTAAATTGAATGGACTCGACTTAAATTCTTAATGAGCCGAATTAAACTATTTAATACTTGACTAAGAAAAACTTGCGACTTACTCAAAAAAGATAATCTATTAAAATTTTAGATTTTAAATTAAATTATTAATAATATTAATATTTATATGTTATTTTAAAAAAATCAATATAAGGCTTTCATGTACTTAAGGTTTTGATTCGAGCTCGAGTTAAGCTTCAATTTTTTTATTTCGTGCAGATTTTGAAAATTTTAAGCTCGCGAGCTTTCGAGTCAAATTGAGTTTCAATTTTTTATTTCAAGTTCGAATGATCTTGACAATTTTAAGCTCACAAATTATGAATCAGGTCGAATTCAACAATATTCAAACTCGACTCGAATCATTTACGATCATAATCTTAACCAACATTTCAGGGGCCAATTTAGAGAATATTAATGGTTTTCACTGAAAACTTGACAATTCAAACTGGAGCTTGTGTAGTTCATATCTTGGATTTAATAGTCTCTAAATATTAGTTTTGATGGTTTAATTTATGAATTAGTTACTGGAAAAATTTGACAATAAATTTAAGGATTTCTTATCTTGGAAGATGATTAGGTTTCAAATCTCTCTAATGCATTGTTTGTATTTTTTGGGTAAAGTACACAAATAATCCTCTAACTGTATGATATAATTTTGTTGAATCTTTCAACTATTTAAAGTTACAAAACAATCCCTTGACTGTAGGACATTGCTTTGTTAAGTCCCTCGACAATTAAAAGTTACAAAATAATCACTTTACTGTTCATATATTTCAAATTCATCATTTTCTATTAAAAATTTAATGGTCATCTGAGCTTAAAGTTAACCTCCTAACTAAGATATGATAAAATTTGATCCTAGAATCATTTAAATGTATATTCATTTGAAATTCTGGGATCATATGTTATAACATATTGGTTAACATGTTAACATTCAGCTCGGATTATCGTCAAATTTTAAATATAAAATGACAAGTTTGAAATCTATGAATAATGAACATTTTATAACTTTTAACAATAGAGAGACTTAAAAAATAACACCATATAGCTAGAGGACCATTTATTTATTTTACCCAATTTTTTTCCTGGTTTGGATCTTATATGACGTGCTAGAAATGTTTTTATTACTGAGATGATCTTCTTATTGGTTAATTCTACCGTACAACAATTTAATATATGATTAAGAAAATATAATACGAGAAATATTAATATTTTTTAATATTTCTGATAAAGCGTTATATAAAATATTATTTTTTCAATCGAAAATATTAATTTTACTATCTAATTTTTTATTTAAAAAAATAAAAATTTAGGTAACGTCTAATATTAGTATTTTTGATAAAAATAATATTTTATGCAGAATCCGATTAAAAAAATATTAAAATTTCTTATAATTTTTTTCTTAATCATATATTTAGTTGGGTTACTTTAAATTGCCCCTCACTAGCTTAATTGGCGTGAGCATGACTTATTAAAGCAAGGAGTTGACTTTGCACTCTACCTGTCGCATCAACTGAAATTTTGTTTTCTTCAATTTGTACCGATAAGGTGATGACTGGATGACGTAGGTAAAGAATTAAATTTTCTGTTTCATAACAGTTTAGTTCTAAAAAATATTTTCTGTTTTTAGTTTTTGAAAATAATTTTTAATTTTAATTTTTTGAAAATAAAAAAATTGTTTAGTTAATATAAATAAAAATTTGAATAGAAATGAATAAATAATTAAATTAAACTGTAACTATTAAAAATTTTATTATATAAATTTAATATGTGAGTTATGCAAATATAAAATAATAAAGTTGATAGGAAATTTCATAACACAAAAAATATTTTAATTTATAATAAGAATATAATATTGATTTATATTAGACATCAATTAAATTTTAAAATAAACAAAAAATATTGTTGTAAGCAAGAGCACACAAAAAGTGTCATTAAAATAAAAAATATGTTTAGTGGCAATTGAGGTCCTCAAATTTGGGAAAAACTAGTGTTGTCCCTAAACTTTTGTGCACTCAATATGACTCTTAAGTTTTTTTTTTAAATCGATACAACCTTTTAACCAACGAAATCAAGCGTTGACGGTCACACCGCTTACATGACAATTCACGAAACTTACATGACAATTTATAATATTAATGTTACAATTCACGATATTGTTATGGTAGTACATGATGGACGATTGTCTGATAAATGAGCTTAATTATTTTTTTGGCTAAGTTTAGGGGCATTATTGATTCTTTTAGAAAGTTTGAGGATTTATTTAATTTTCAGAAAAAATAAAAATTATTTAAATTTAAAATATAAAATATAAATAATTATTAAAATATTAAATACATTAAATATATAAATTATTAAAAAATTAGTTTAAGGATCACATTAAGTGTAAAAAGAATTTAGGGACCATATTGATTTTTTATAAAAGTTTGAGGGTTTCAATACCATTAAGTCAAAAAATTGTTAGAAAGATTTGAACTCATGTAAGTTAAGTTAAAAATTTAGATCTCATATTTCCATATTTTCCAATTTTCCAAAACAATTTGAATGAAAATACTAAAAATATCTTTTTTATGTTTTTCATATTTTCACTCATTTTTGTTTTCATTTTCGATAAATCATTTTTTAATTTTACAACCAAACATGTTTTCTTCAACATTTTCTGTTTTCTAAGAAAATGAAAATAGCCTATATTTTCTATAACCAAAAGGACTTCGATTTTAGTTTTACACATTCGCATATTTAAGACCGTTAAATGAGTAAAAATATACTTATATTTAACTCATTTATTTTTTTCAGTGAATATCTCCTCATTTCCTATCGTTAATCTCAACCGTCTTAAATTTATGTAAGACTAAAAAATACCATTAAGTCAAAAAATTGTTAGAAAGATTTGAACTCATGTAAGTAAAGTTAAAATTTAGATCCCATATTCCCATATTTTCCAAATTTCCAAAATAATTTTAATGAAAATACTAAAAACATCTTTTTTATGTTTTCATATTTTCACTTATTTTTGTTTTCATTTTCTAAAAAACATTTTCTAATTTTACAATCAAACATGTTTTCTTCAACATTTTCTGTTTTCTAAGAAAATGAAAATAGACTATATTTTCTAGAACCAAAAGGATTTCGATTTTAGTTTTACACATTCACATCAACTAAAATTTTATTTTCTTCGATTTTAGTTTTACACATATTTAAGATCATTAGATGAGTAAAAATAGATTACTTATATTTAACTCATTTATTTTTCAGTGAATATCTCCTTATTTCCTATCGTTAATCTCAACTGTCTTAAATTTATGTAAGACTAAAAGAGTTTTACATTTTGTAATAATATTTTATTCCTTTTATAATTATTAAATTAATTATTAACAATAAAATTAAATAAAAATTAAAAGATGAATTATTAACGAGTGTTGATACAAGTGGTTGAGATTAAAGAATTTGAGCTTGTAAGGTCATGTTTGAATCCTACCACATTCACTTTTGGTGGATAATCTGTAAATTCCTATTTTAATCACATTTGAGTCTTGAGTATGTCCTGACCCTGAATCGAAGGAACCACCCTTGACCTAAATTTTTGTACCAAGAAAAATATCATATTACAAAGATTCAAAAAGTTAAATTTTAGAAGTATATATATATATATAATATTCACTAGTTTGCCATTTTATAATCTTATTAATTATATTTCCTATCAAATATTAAAAAAACATTTTTAATGAAGTATAGGGGTTATGACGTATGACCCACGCATTTTAATCGATTCACACGGTATAGTTCTCTTTTCTCCCACAGCAATAGTTTATTATTCAGATATATATAATATACACACTGTCCTTCTCCGTAGGTAAACTTCAGGGAAGATCCCAAGGTACAGAAGCATCATTTTAACAGAGAGCTCCAAGGAAGTTGAGAGATCATGGGAGATAACTGGGGACCAACAGGTATTTCTTTTACTTCAACTTCATTCTTTACCATCTTCAAATCTTTTTCAAATTCTCAAAACTTGATCAAATCATCATTGTGTTGGAAACTCAAACAAGTGTGGACGAACCTGAGGTCCGACTAGAAAATGCTTGTCTGGCACCGCTTCCTCACGATATCGGCTGCCTCTTTTGTTCTTCTCTGACCGGAACATTCTCAAGAAACACTCTCTCCTCCAGTACCTTCTGCAAGTTACATCAACAACTAAAGTCTCACACAGTCTCGATAGTTTATCGCCGGGACTGCCCAACATAAACATGTCCGGAAGCAGCAAATGCCCAAGATGTGAATCGAGCAACATCAAGTTGGGTTACTACAACAACTACAGTCTCACACGATCTCGATAGTTTATCGCCGGGGCTGCCCAACTTACACATGTCCGGAAGCAGCAAATGCTCAAGATGTGAATCGAGCAACACCAAGTTCGGTTACTAAAACAACTACAGTCTCACTCAGCCTTGATACCGGGATTGGCCAACATACACATGCACGGAAGCAGCAAATGACCAAGATGTTAATCGAGCAACACCGAGTTTGGTTACTACAACAACTACAGTCTCACACAACTTCGATACTTTATCCCCGGGGTTGGCCAACCTAAACATGCCCTGAAACAGAAAATGCCCATGATGTGAATCGAATAACACCAAGTTTGGTCACTGCAACTACAGTATCTCATAGCCTCTATACTTTATCACACAGCCTCGATACTTTTGCAAGACATGTAAAAGGTACTGAACCAGAGGGGGTGTCTTGAGAAATGTTCACGTTGGAGGTGGATGTCGTAGGAACAAAAGAAGCAAAGGAAACAACATCGAGTTCTTCAAGTACTATTTCTTCTAACAGTAGGGGAAACACCGATGTTTTAGGCCTCCTACCTCAGATTTGTCCACCGAGATTCTCTTTTGCATCATCGTACAGGATTTGGCGGCAGTGATCATATTGATTTGAATTACGGAACACTGTTAGATGATTATTTCAATTGGCTCATTGGCTGATAAAACAAATCCTTTAAAATATTACATGGTTTGTCCTTTTATTTTGTTCAAGAGAATGCCATGCGCTTACATTCCTTGGACTACTTCGATGGTGAGGCTCAACCTGTTAGGAATCTTCTTTTATATTTTTCACTCAAAACTTGACACTTCAAAGATATTTATGTTTTTGAACTGCTCTGTTCTTAGGCCTTACCGGCTTTGACGAGATGTTGTATTCATCAGGTACATATCAATTACTTGTTACACAATTCAATTTCATAAGAATATACATAACATTTTCAGCTCTGTTTTAAGAATAATGAATGTATAAAGACCAAGTTCACAGTGTTGGAGGTATATCATTGAACATTACTTCCTTTTAAAAGTTAAAGGCTTTGGGTTGTTTTAGAGCTTAGTATCAACACAATCAACCCAAAACCTAAATGAAAGAATGACTCATAAACATGTCTACCATTATAGATAATAACCTGGATTTCTTATGAACACTCATCTTCTTCCTGGATTTCTTATAAATAATTTAAGTTTTGGAACTGCTTGCTGTTTTTAGGCACTGACGGCTCTAACCAGATGTTGTTGGGTTCACAAACACAAGGGAACGCTGATGGTTCCATGCAGCCGAATGATCTTCAGAGCCACCCACATTTTGGTAATATTATTAACCACTCTTTAGGTTGCACTGATCTTTCTCTAATCAATGAATAAGGTTTTCCTTTTTGAAAGAAAAGTTGCGAACATTCTTCAAAATTGTTTTCTCCCCCCCATCTCAGTTCATCAAGTAAACGGCCCTGTTTATCCCCTAGCTTGCTCTGACAACAATGATCAATCTACTCCCACTCCAAGTCTTCCCCACCGTGCTGAGCACCACCTTATGCAAAACCAAGGGTGTTCAGCTACTTACTATTCAAACATCAAAAATTTAACGACTTCAAGTGATGGCAGTGATTATGCTTTGAAGTTTTTGTTTTAATCTCAGGGTCTTCCACCTTGAACCAGCTGCTGGATATACCCACAAGTTCACAAACTCAACGGCATATTGGTTATCCCCCGCAGCCAAGTGACCTTGTTAGCCCCCACCAACATTTAGGTATGTCGTTACAAAAACTCAATACGTGTACTCTATCTCTGGGGTCTAACCAACAACGTGAATATCAACAAGCATTTGGTTCTGATGCAGCACAAAATCGTCAACCGTTGCAAAGATCTCTAAGCAAAGATCAAAAATACAGGCTGCGTCTCAAGGAAAAAGAGCAAAAGAAGGATGAACAACTTGCTGACTTTAGATTGAAGCTTGCGATGAAGGATGAACAGCTTCTTCGCCTTATATCGGAGAGTGGGGAAAAGGATATACAGCTTGCTCGCCTTAAATCAGAGCTTGCATTCAAGGATCAACAGCTTGCTCACCTTAGATCAGAGAATGAGATGCTGAGAAATAACAAAGATGAAATGATTGCTCACCTAATATCAGAGATTGAGATGCTCAGAAAAGAAATCACATCATTTATCAAGCATAACAACCTCCTCACTCATTGAACAAATGCTCCAATCTCTATTTCATCTAATCTCCACTACTTTATGCAATGGGGATTTCATTTTCTGCATTATCAGTCTCGTGGCTTTTGTTTTGAGTATGTTATGGAACTTACAACTTGGTACTGTTATCATTACTATTACCACATACTTTGTTTACAAAATTTATTGCACCGAACTTTGGTACTCATAGTAATAATCACATTACTGACTTAAAGGCAATGTTATGGAATTAAACATCATAATGTGATTACAAAAAGTAAAACAGAAGAATAACCGTCTGTTGTTGGTTTCTTATAGGTAAGGTAACTTGTGTGTTGTGTGAATGGTCACTAATGTTTTTTCATGGTAGTTTTAAAACTAACGATTTATATATTAAAGTTATCGATTGATAACAAATCGGTCATTTACCGTTAACAACCATTTCCACAGTGACCGGCACCGTTAATGGAGTGCTTCCATGAATCTGCAAAGAAAAGGAGGCCCATTTTGGCTTGAATCTTGCTCGACGAGCACCAAAAGCTTCTGGGACAGCTCGTGGATCATTTGAAGAACTGAGTTTAAAGCTCCCCTTCTTTCTTTAATGATGCAATGAAGTTGAAGAATGTTGTTAACGACAAGAACTTCATCTAATATTATTAATATATACTTTTAATTTAAAAAATTAACATTGATGTTAAAGAGTCATCGTAAGATAATAACACATCAGAATTGAAAAATAATAATAAAAAATGTCATGTTAGTATAATTGTTAATTTTTTAACGGCATGTGACCAAAATAGAACCAAAAGATATCATTAGGTATGCTTTTTGAAAAAAAAATAATTGTTGAATGACCAAAACATAAACTAAATAACAAGTGGGTGGCTAAAGAGTAATTTACCCTATATTTTGGCAAAGGGTTGGGCATGGCCTAGGCCTAGATACGCCATTGGACTATGTCGAATTCGAAGTTGATTCCCATGAATTTCGCATATGCTTTAAGTTCTTTTCAAATGGTGTCGAACTGCTTGACACAAAGGCCGATTGTGGTTATGTGGAGGCATGTGCACTGCTTCCGCCGCCGTCTCTTCTACTGCCTCGGCAACGAGGTATCTTTGACTGTAAGTCAATATGTGATCACTGAAGTAAAGTTTTGATAAACAATCGAAGATAAATTATTTTAAATTATGATCAAATTGATATAATATATAAATTTTATAGATTAAAATTGTTACTATACTAGATCATATTATGAGCTCTATTATTTCAACAATTAAATTTAATTAACGACTGATCAAAATAGAAATAAAATGTAAAATAAGACGTGATTTTATTTAAAAAATAGGTAAATGACCAAAATATAAATACAAGAATATATAGGAGATCAAATAGATAGTTTACCCAAAGAATGAAAGAGATTTTTTGTTTTGTTAACTAAGAATAAAAGAGATAAATAAACTTATAACAAGCGGTTTTGGACTTTGGTGGGTTCAGTAGTTAAACCCAGAAAAGGACATTATATGTCATCTATGAAATCTTGACGCGCGGTTCCTTGACCACTTTTCTGTAAATAATCCATAATTATTATGATTTATATAAAAATTATTTTTTAATGTCAAACTAATAATAAAATATTTCATGTGATATCAAGTAGGGGTGTGTAAATTCGAATATCGAATCTGATATGGTTCAAAATTTCGGATACCTAAAATAATGATAGTATTTGATCCAAAAATATCGGATATCTGAATTTTTAGATCGGATATCTGGATTCGAATATAAAATTTAATTTGAAAAATAATAATTTTAAAATTTAAATTATTTGATTTAATGTAATTTATTCGATACATCTACTATATATATATATACATACATTTAATTACTCACATATATTAAATAATTAAATATCTTAATTTTTATTGTATTAGAGCTTTAATGGGTTAATGAGTTATATAAAAATTATTTTTTTTCAATGTCAAACTAACAATAAAATATTTCATGCCAAACTAATAATAAATATTTCATGTGACATCAAGTAGGGGTGTGTAAATTCGAATATCAGATCTGATATAGTTCAAAAATTCGGATACCTGAAAATTTCATATACCTAAAAGAGTGATCTTATCCTACCCGAAAAAATCGGATATCCGAATTTTTGGATATTCTGAATTTTCGGATCGGATAACTGGATTCAAATATAAAATTTAATTTGAAAAAAATTAATTTTAAAATTTAAATTTTTTGATTTAATTTAATTTATTTGATACCTCTACTATATATATATATATATTTAATTACTCACACACAATAAATAATTAAATATCTTACTTTTTATTGTGTTAGAGTTTTAATGGGTTAATGAGTTACTCATTTATTAGGTAGAAGAATATCTAAAATCTAAAAGCCCAATTTTTTTTCTTCATGTTTTTGGATAATCCAAACTTGGAATTTATCTGATACGTATCCAATCCAATTATCTTAAATTTTTTCGGATATCCGATCTGGAATATCCAAAAATAAAAAACATATTAAATATCTGAATTTTCGAATCAGATCAGTCGGATCGGATTTTTTGCACACCCCTGATACCAGTCTATCAAAACTTCTGTTACGTATATATACATATATAAAAAATATATATGTTGAACCTGGAAGAACACCTTGAGTTCATCGAAACATAAATACGTAAATATGTATCCATCCAAGGGTGGAAACTTTACACCAAATATACATACATTCTCCTTCTGTGGACGAAACTGGGACTAAGTCGTTGGTAGCGTTGCAGATCATGGGAGACAGGGGATCACCGGAGGATAAGCCTTCAGGTATTTCTTTTACATTTATTCACTACAACTTCATTCATTACCAGCTTATGAAAGCATCTTCAAATATTTTTTCAAGTTCTCAAAACTTGATAAAACCATCTTTGTGTTGGAAACTCGAAAGTGATTTATAATTTAGGGTGAAAAACAGACTTAGAAATTGCCAAGAGCTGAGGAGACTGGTCTCTTAGTACTGTTGAATTTTTTATGAGCTCTATTGTTAGTATTTCGGTTCAGTATGAGATCAAATCAGTACTTTTATGATCTCTTTTCTTATAGCTCGACACTGTTTTATCAATGTTGTCGGATTATAACCTGTTAGATGACCATTTATCTTGGTAAAATTTCAGTTGGCTCATTGGCTGATAAAAGAAAATTCCTTTAAAATAATATTACATGGATTTTCCTTGTATTTTGTATAAGGTTGGAGTTATATATATATATATATATATATTGTATTTGTGGCAGATTGTGGTGATGGTAGTTGGCAAGGAAGGGCACCGAGTCCTGGCATACCAATCTCATTCACTCAAGAGAATTCCATAAACCCACCCCACTCACCCTTGCTTTTCTCGGACTACTTCGATGGTGAGGCTCAACCTGTTCGGAATCTTCTTTTTATATTTTTCACTGAAAACTGTTAGTATTTATGTTGTTGAACTGTTTTCTGGTTTTAGGACCCGACGACTTTAACCAGATGTTGGGTTCACAAAGCCGAGGGTACTCTGATGGTTCCATGCAGCGAAATGATCTTCCGAGCCACCCTCATTTTGGTAATATCATTAACCACACTGTTCTTTTCTTCTTTAGGTTGCACTAATCTTTCTCTAATCAATGTATAAGGTTTTTTTTTAGAGAAAAGCTGCAGTATTCGACCTTTAACCAGCTGCTGGATGTACCCTCAAGTTCACAAACTCCACGGTACATTGGTTACCCCCTGCAGCCAAATGACCTTGTTAGGCCACACCAACATTCAAGTATGTCGTTAAACAGTCCTTATTAATGTTGCTCACTCTCTGATCTTTTTCCTTGCAAAAACTGAATATCAACAACATTTGGTTCTGATGCAGCACAAAATCGTCAGCCTTTGCAAAGATCACTAAGCAAAGATAAAAAATATAGGCTGCGTCTCAAAGCAAAAGAGCAGGCTAAGGACCGATGCATCGAAATGCTGAATCAACAAATTTTAAGGATGAATGGTGAACTTGCTGGCCTTAGATCAGAGAATGAGATGCTGAGAAATAACAAGGATGAACAGATTGCTCGCCTTATATCAGAGATTGAGATGCTGAGAAAAGAAATTACATCTATCAAGCATAACAACTTGTTCATTCATTGAACAAATGCTTGAATCTCTATTCGATCTAATCTCGTCTACTTTATACAATCGGGATTTCATTTTCTGCATTATCAGTATCATCTCGTTGCTTTTGTTTTGAGTACGTTATTGAACTTACAACTTGGTACTGTTATTATTATTACCATATACCTTGCCACAGGTTGGGAATCATACAAATACGTTTATTACAGTACAAAACATTTCATTGCGTCATTAATCCATTCAAGACATGGATTTTGTCTACTTGGGAGGAGTCCTACCTCGAACAAACTTTGCTTTGACATCTGTGGGTGTTTGCCTCCCGAAGTTAGTCTCTCGGTCTTCTTCAATCCTCTCGAAAACGCTCACGCTACTCTCAAGGGAAGGCATTATCCACAGCTTCCTCCACCTGAAAAACCCTTTCCTCTTATCCATTAATTTCTCTATTTGCATCTGCATTGCCAGGCATTGGCTCTGGACCCTCAGTAGCTCTTCTTTCAGCTTCTTTATCTATATTTGTTGAGCGTTGATTTCTCGTTTCGACATGCAGTCTTTGCAGTCCCAAACTCCTTTTGCTTTTGTGCAATTCCTCAAAATGTGTTTTGTAATTTCACGAACTCCCTGGCAGTCTTTGCAGTTCGTGTCTTGAGCCATATTTTTCTTAACTCTGTTCTCATTCGTGTTTAACCTGTGTAGGTGACTCAAGCAGATGAATAGCCTTACACGTTCTGTGTTTTCTACATTCCAAATCTATTATAGATCCTGATTTTGTTGTCTTGCTTGTTCCCTAATTATGATCTCTTTAAAAGTTGTCTTCACCGAAAATTTTTCATCTATTGTATGGCCCCAACTTGATTTGTCTTGTTCATGCTCCTCATTCAATAAAGGTAGTGGAATACTTCTGATCAGATTCATTGTATCCTCTGAGACAACCTTTTGGAGCTCTTGAGTATTCCAATTTCTTTCCTCGGTGATATATTTTGCTACTTTTTCATCTCTATCATCAATTCTTTCGGGATAATCTTCACCAGGAGGTATTTTACCCACCCACCAATCATGCCAGAAATTCGTTTGTTCTCCAGAGCGGATCTGTTGTTTGCACCCTTTCTTCACAATCTCTCTGGTTCTTAAAATTCCCTTCAACGTTGATGATGAGTTAGCTTGATGCCTGGCATCCATTAAGTTTACATCCTTTGGGTATTTTTCTTTGAAGATCTTACACCAAAGAGCATATTGGTTGTTCCATTTTCTCCATTCGTTCTTAGCCATCAACGCGAGATTCGTATCTTTCGTTCTACGTATTCCAAGTCCTCCTGCCGATTTAGATTTGCATACTGCCTCCCAATTAACCAAATGATTGTGAGAATAATCGGTTTCACTTCCCCAAAGAAACTTACGATTTAAAATGTATTCGAAAGGAAAGAGTTCTAATTTTAATTAAATTAAAAATTATCAAATGAAAAAAAATCCTACATAAGGAAAAAAGAAATAAAATATAGAAAATACTTGTATTAGATAAAATTAAAAGTTTATAACTCAAAAAAAAAAAATTAAGGGACACCTCGGTAATATATATATAATTTAAGAGGAAAATGCTAATCAAGTCCTAGATAAAAAAAATATTTTAAAAAGTAAATGTATATTATGTTATTTGGATTTTTTTAATTATCTATGTTTAACACTTGTGTACGATGTATGGATGCGAAGTTATTATTTATAAGAATACTCCAAATAGATAATAATCTTAAAAATCTTTGGATTTAAAAAAAAAGTGTTCAAACTATATATATATTTTTTAAAATAATGCTTATTTTTTTCAGTTAATTCAGGTGTCTAATGTTACAAACGTTACCACTTTAAGTGTCTCAGCTATAACGACCGTTTAAAAAACTCATTAAATGATATATGTCATATTCAGGTAATTTTGAAATTTAAAAAAACTTAAAAATATTATTATATTTTAAAAAACTCTAATTTTTCTAAAATTATAAAAAAGTCCCAAATATCTAAAAATCTCAAATCCCTAATCCTAATCTTAACCCTAACCCTAACCTTACCTCCCTTGCCGACCACGACCGTCGACGTCGACGCTGCCCTTGCCATATCTCTTTTTTGTTGTTGTAAGTCCTGTCGTCGGTATGGTCGTCAGAGTCGTCATGCGTCATGAATTCCAAACGTTTTGTTCCTCAGGTTTATATTCAATTTTATCGTTGCGTGGGGTTTTCAGATGGCTGGTCGTTTGGTATCTGATCGTCGGGTGAAGGTGTATTCGAGAGTAGGCTTGGTCGATAACTACAACGACAAAAGTGATGATCGACGTTGGTATGGGATAAAAATTAAGATTTTCAAAGTTTTTGGGTTTTTTTTTTTTTAAATTTTTGGTAATTTTGAGGTTTTTTAATACAAAATATTTTTATTTTAAATAAAATTTTCAAAATTATATAAACGCGACACGTGTCATTGAACAAAATATTTTAACGATTTTTATGAACCGAGACACTTAGAGTGATAACGTTTGTAACGTTAAATATTTGGATTGATCGAAAAGATTTAGACACCACCTTGAGAAAAATGACATAAACACTTTTTATGTTAACCCAAAATTTAATTATATTTATATTGAATTCATATTCATATTCATATCGAATGCTAATACTCGAGATCAAATAATATAAAATATATTTTTAATTTAAATATAAATTTTAAGTTTAAAAAATGATGAAAATTCACTAAATCCTTTGTATGTATGCGCAAATTGACTTTTTATTTTCAAAAGAAGAAGAAATTGAATGAGATTCCTTCAAAAAAGAATTAGTCTACAAACTTGGGAGACAATTTTGACTAGAATTCTTGACATATAAAATAATATAATTATAATCTCTTTACTGCGTTTAATTTAAATTTAAAATATTATATAATATACTTAATTTATTTTTATGATGTTTATGTTTAGTTAGATAAGCATATCTAAATTTAAAGATAGAGATAAATCCTAATTTTTAAAACCTAAAATAACAAGTAATTCCATACATAACTAACTAAACCTCAGATTACGACTCCGTTAGTCTATTTGGTCATAATAATCTTATCAGAGGCGTCCAATTCTAACGGCCTCCCTTAACGCCCAATCGATCTCATCATAACTGTCCGATGATCGTAATTCTCACTCCCTCTACCGTCCGATCTCATAATTCCATCTAATCCATTTATGAAATCCCTGGCCCCTATATAGAAGTATAAACCTATCATCAACGACCTTTCCTAAAATTCATTGCGTCTTTTCTTCCTAAAAATTCAATTCAACAATTTTATTTCCTTTTTTTATACTGAAAATCAAATTGACCAATCATGAGATTCAACAAAGGCAGCAAAGTTGAGGTACTAACCAAGAACGAGGCTCCAACCGGCGCGTGGCGCTGTGCCGAGATTATCTCCGGCAACGGCCACACTTACAGCGTGAAGTACGGTTGGCTTCCGATCACCGTCGAGGCAGCTCCGGTGGAGAGAGTCCCCAGGAAAGCGATTAGGCATTGTCCTCCTCCTATAAACGGGGCCGATGATTGGGTTCCCGGCGACGTCGTTGAGGTGTTCGACGATTTGTGCTGGAAACCGGCGGTGATCGTTAGAGTTTTCGGTGGAAACAACTTTTCCGTTAGGATTATTGGATCGAGTAGCGTACTCAATGCACATCAATCTCGATTGCGTGTACGACAATCTTGGGAAGATGGCAGATGGTTCCTTGTTGGAAAGGTAATTCTATTGAACTTTTCTTTAAACTATAAGTTTTGATATATTTCTTTAACTTCTTTTACTGTACGTTATTGATTCTTACCCTCATTATTATGTTCGATAACAGGGCTCGTCGAATTCGTCTGGACCACCGAAGAGGAAAAGATCATTGCTTGGCTTCTCGGATGCTGGCGGAAAGAAGACGAGGGTGATTGAAAAAGGTAGTATTGGTGGTCAAAGACTAATAGTTCGGCTACCTCGTCCAGCTTCTGAAAAGGTAGATGCATTCGTTTCCCCAAAAAATATACTGGGTGAAAGATGTATGCCTTCTTCATTTCGTAGAATTGATGATACCAATGATACCATGAGTTGTGCGTCATCTGTTGGTAGTTGTAGTGGTTTAGGGAATAATGGTCTTAACTTGTCTCCTAGTTATGTAACAAAAAGTTGTGAAAACTTAGAGGTTTACTGTAGTGACGCTGACTCATATTCTGAAAGGTGTTGTAGAGAAGAAGGAATTTCTTTTTCCACTAGTGTGGAATTGGGAACAGATTTCCATAGGTCGGAGCTGCATGCCTATCAGAAAGCACTGGGGGCATTGCATGCTTCTGGGCCTTTGACTTGGGAAAAAGAAGAAAAGGTGACTAACCTACGTCGTTCTCTTAATATTTCAAATGATGAACATTTGAGGGAGCTAAGAAAGTTGAGACATGATGATAATAGGTTTTTTGTTAGTTGTTGCTAGATTTAATGAATTACATCTCTATCTGGTAATTCGACCGTGTTATGTTTTACTTCAATGATGTAGATATTGTAAAGATACTTGAGTTTTCAATTGTGTAATTGCTTTATTAGTTTCTTCTATTATTTTCATGAAAAAGGCTTTTGTTCTTTATGTAATTCTTTTAGTTTAGATTTAAGCTTATATATATTTAAGCATCCTTTTTCTGTTTTTTTCTTTCCGTTTTTGCTTTTGACCTTTCGTAAATGTTGCATATTGTTGGGCGGATATTTCAGCACAGTAAAATCTATTATCCCTTGTGAAACTGTTGAGTTACATTGAATACAAAGAGGTGAATTACATTCTTAGCCGCTTGAAGATTTCCTAAATTGAATTTAAGCATATACAAATTCAATTTCCAGAAACAGTAACATGAATTGTATGTTTCAGTCTTTCCCAGCACATTGATATTCACAATTTTGTCCTCTAACTCTAAAATTACTTTGACCTTGTTCCTGGTCTTTACCCACAAAAACGACCTTTCTTTCTAGTTCAGTAGCTGCTGGGATTTTGGAAATTGTGGTGTGAAGTTGGCTGGTTTATGATTCTAGCTAGTGTTTCATACATTTCCAGTTTTATGTATGTGTAGCTATTCTACATCATATCATCATGATGTACAATTCTTATAATTGCTTTATTTCAGCAGCATATGGAATTAATGTTGAGAAATATCTTGATGCTTTCTCTGAATATCTCATGGCCAATGTTGGAGGCATCGATACTTTCCTTCTAAAGCCATGATGGATTGAGTATGTCATCTCTTACAGTTGACCAGGGGACAACATCCATGGTTTATTCCTAAAGGAAGCCTTAAGCCTCGCTTTTGGTATGAATTATTTCTAAAAATATTTCAACATTCTGATTTATCTATGGAAATGCCAGTATAGGTCACTGTATTCCTTGTTGCAGAAAAACAAGATAATCTTAAAAGCTGGCCTATACTTTAGCATGTAAATTGTTAGGTTGCAGGTGCACTTATGGAAAGACAATTTTATCTTCTTCTATCCCCTCTGCCCCCACCCCCTAAAGAGTAAATGAGAATTTTAGATATATCCCGTAGCGGAAAGGTTTTGTATCTCTAGAAAGTACATATCCAATAGCGGAACAATTTTGGTAGGATGGTTAATAAATTTATATCTCGCTCTCGCTTCTTTTGAGCAAATACTTCTAAACTTAAATTCTTGAGTAGTGAAAAGAATTTGCTACCATCAGATATTTTAATTTTTGAGAATGCAATGTGCCCACTATGCAATATATATATATTATATATATATATATATATATATATATTTTGTTCGGATGTTAGATATTCACTATTAACTATAGGTATTTCACATTCACCACTAAATAGGGATCTAGCAAATTCATGCATTTTAAAATAATCGTGAAAGCTATAATATAATTTATACTAATAATTGAAGTCCAAATTCCTCCTTTTTAGGTTCAAGTTACGAAACACAACCTCGTGATTTCAGTAGTTATTCTAGATGCAGCTTGTCTTTTAATGTGTTACGTTTGGTTCCTTTGTTGTTGGATGGATACAACTGCATTAAGCTATCCTCGTTGCAATGCCCAAGTCTGAAATGCTTATGATCCATTTATTGAATAACATGAAAGAAACACGAAGCTTTTTTTTAAAAAAAAAATTACAAGTCCATTTCCCCTATTTTATGCTTTTTCACATTTTCAGGAAGTTGTTGATGGAAAGAATTTCATGAGTGATGATGACCATTCATTCCACCAAATATGAAATTTAGCTGTGCTTTCATTGGTTCATATTTCAGATATGTGAATTGCATGTGTGTGTCTTGGTAGTTATTTTAAAATGGAGATAGCTTTGTGGCAGGCTGAGATATGGGTTTGTGTTTCATGTGGAGCATATTTGGTGACTTGGATATCATAGTTAGGACTTCACTATCTCCTTGGTTTGGTAGGTTTTGAAGCTATGGTGTTTGGTGATGGGCAACTTAGAAATTGTAGTGGTTGTCAATTTAGAGCTTTATTTATTTTTCCCTCATAAATTATTGTTCAATTCTTCAAGGAATTCATTCATCGACCCCACCTAGCTTTTGCAAGGGCAATTTTATGTGGCATGAAGTTGGGTTCAAAGGAACATAAGACCCTCTCCACAAGATTCTAGTCTACCCCACATGAAGTTGGATTCTTGGATGAGCATTAGGATCCTGTGTGTTCAAGTTTAAGCTTCACCATACTTGATATTCTTGGTTGGTTCTCAATTCAAATTTATTATTTATGCGTCATGTTTAGAGTTGTTTTGTTTTAAATTTAGATATATTGCGACCATCATCTCGTATGTCTGTGCATAATAATTGATTCTTTCATTATAAAATTATAATATTGTTTTTCCCCTAGTTCATAAGATACCCATTGAAAATAAATATTTTTATTGATTAAATTACATTTTTAAATATGATGCATTTAGCATAAGGGTTGATCTTGTTATTTGATTTATGTTTTTAAAGTGTTTGGTCATCATTGCTTAGTGGGATCGGATTAATCGCATATTTGTGCGGATTTCATGTATTTTATTCTAATTATCATTTACAAGTTGTTTCGTGTTGTATATAAATTCATGTTTTTAACGTGATTTGTTATGCACAAATAATTAGTTTCATGTATTTATATATTTATATTTTTTTACGTTATAATTTATTTCAATTATTTTTAATGTTGTATTTTCTGTGTAACTCAGTTTCTTTAATATTTGTAAAACGTTTTAGTTTAATTTTTCGTTTATTTAATCTTTAAAAAAGTTTCTACGTTTACTTTTATCTTAATAAACCATAGAAATATAATAATTGTTTAATATAATTAAACTTAAATTTTAGATTTATAATTAATTATTTAATTCCCGAGAGTAGCGGGGATAAATATCTAGCTAAAGAAAAAAAACTATACAAGCGCGTAATTGCAATCCTTATATTTTACAATGGAAAAGGCCTAAAAGTTGGTATATGAATATCTATAGAAATTAATTATTAAAATTTATATATGTATAATTTAACTCATATAAAATTAATTTTTTGATGTAAAAATCATTTAGTTTATTATGAGTAATTTTCTGAAAAATGGGTTCTTTTTTTTTAAAAAAAAACCTCAATTTAGAGGAAATATTTATTTCGCTGATTTATACGTCATTTTTTTAATGATCATGTTTTTTTATATAGATACTGATCATGTTTTCTATGAAACAAACTATTCTTAATAAAATATTAAAGTTCACACACATAACAAATAATTGGTTAACTTTTTAATCTTCATAAAATAAAATAAATAATGTCAACTCAATTTTTTTATTATAACAAAGATAAAGATCAAATTTAAAAAAACAGAAATGAGTGTATTTTATTTTGATTAGTACGTGATCATAAAGTAATATTTATTCAAAAATTTCTTAATTAATTGATAACGTATATAGTTTACTAGTGTATTTTTATATTTCTAAAAAGTTCGAATAGTGAGTGATTAGTAAATCTCATGGCTGTTATTTATTTTTGTATTTTGAATGATGAATTATTGGTCTACTAACGTGGGAGCCAACTTTGACTCTATCTACCATTCTTTCCTTCACACCTCTGTTTTGAAAATCAGATCGGATCGGTCGGTTTAATCGGAAATTGTTGTTTAATCCGGTTTAATCTAAATCGATTAAACCGTTATTAGTGAACTTGTCAGAACCGCTGAACCGTTCGAACCAGACCGGCTGAAAATCGAAAAAAACCTGGATTTTTTTTAAAAAAATAAGCCAAACAACGTCGTTTGTTAAACGAGCCAAGTCGAACTCGAGTATTTATAGAAGTTAGTTGTGATGCGCTTCTATGTTTCTTAGCAATGTGAGATTGTTTTGTTCTCATATTTTTACTCTTTAGACTTTTGGGATGCTCTTCTATGTTTCTTAACTATGTAAGATTGTTTTTTTTTAAATTAAACCAAACAATATCATTTTGTTATGATTTTTTAACCCCAAATTTATTTTTTAATTATAGTTATATAATTATATTTAATATTTAATATGTTTTACCGTAAATATTATGTTATAGTTAATTTGAATCATTTTTTTCACTTGATTTTATGGTTTTTAACTTATATATGTTATGACTTGCTTTGAATATGACTTGTGATATAAAAAATTATTTTTTATTAAATATTTTTGGTATTTTTATTTAATTTTTTAAATAATTATGACGTCGTCCGGTTCTTCCGACCAGTCAAATCAATTCGACTGATTAAACCAATGAACTGATAGCATGACCGATTCGCTAACCGGTCCGATTCTGAAAATCATGCTTCACACAACAAATGTTCTTTTGATATTTTAACGAAAATATATCTGAAAATTAGGTTCAATATTATTTTGATATTTTAACTTGATGCATCTTTCCAAAAATTATTGATGTGACATCTTTGAATGATGAAATATTAGGCGCATCATATGTACTTGTAACTAATATTTGTTGCTTAATTTATATATGAATTATGATCGATTTATATTTAGTGTAAAATTTTTAATTTATAATTTTTACCGAGAAATCAAAGGTTGAGATTAACTCTTTTTTCTAGTGAATATTTTTCATTTTTTACTGTTAATTTCAATCTTTGATTTCTCTGATCTAACTCTCATATCGAATATTTAACATAATTGAAATCTTGGAATTTTGAACCTAAGATTAAAGATCTTGGTTGAACTAAATAATTTAACTATATGTTATCTTCTGATTTGTAAATTAAAAGAGATTTAACTAAATAATTTAGATGTCATGTTAATTTATCAAAAAAAAAGTATTTACTGTAAATTTAATCCTATAAAATGACATAAATTTGTTAATATTTAGTATTAGTTCTATTTAAAATAATTGTTTAAAATATAAAATAATAATTCATAATTGATTTCTAACATTCATATTTTTAAAATAAAATAAATATCATTTGTATACAAAATTTAATTCACTCATAACTCCCAAACTCTTAAATTGAAAATTATTGTAGTCTTAAATAACCTTAAATTTATAGGCCAGTTGGAGGTTGACAGGAACTATGGCCCTCCTAAAATAGTTAAATTAAGTATAAGTCCTTCTAAAAATCAAAAGATTACAAACTAATACATGATCAAACTACTTTTTGGCCTCCACAAAATTACAAAGTTGTAATTCAATTATTCTAAAAATTATAAAATTAAAATCCAATACACATACTAAAATTACACCTTGACTCTCATAAAAAAATATATAATTCAAGTTTAATTCGTAAAAAAAAATATGACTTTGTCTCTTCTCAAATCCGTAATAAAATAAATATAAAGATTATAAATAAATGAAAAAGTATAAATATATAATTTATAAATATATTATAAAATATATATAAGCAGCTAACTCCTGTGAGTTTTTAGCTGGCAAGGAACGGCTTAACCTAAGCGTCCTCGTCCTGACCGTCAGATGCATTGGGTGATCCCTCATTTATTAACCGTCGGATCATCACAAACACTTCTGATTTAACTAATAAAACCCTTATCCCTATATAGACTCCATTCTAACTCTCCTTCCCAAGTTTATTCCTTTGATTTCTTTCACAAAATTGTTCCCAATTTCAGTAATTCCTGCGATTTTTTCTGTTACCCTAATTTCACTGATTATAATCGAAATCCCCCATCATGAGATTCATGAAAGGTAGCAAAGTCGAGGTCCTTACAAAGCAGGAGATTCCAACAGGATCCTGGCGTTGCGCCGAGATTATCTCTGGCAACGGTCGCACTTACAGCGTCAGGTACGGTTGGTTTCCAGTCACTGGCGAGGCGGGGACGGTGGATAGAGTCCCTAGGAAAGCGATTAGGCCTTGCCCTCCTCCTACAAACGGGGACGATGATTGGGTTCCTGGCGACGTCTTAGAGGTGTTCGACGAGTTGTGTTGGAAACCGGCCGTGGTCGTTTGGGTTTTCGGTGGAAACAAATTTTCTGTCAGGATTCTTGGATCGAGTAGAGAACTGGAAGTACATCGATCTCGTCTGCGTGTTCGACAATCTTGGGAAGATGGCAAGTGGTTCCTCGTTGGAAAGGTCTGTTTTTTCCTCAATAATTTTATCTATTTCTTTATTTCCTTTTATTTATTATAAGTTATTGATTCTTACCCTAATCGTTATTTTGATAACAGGGTTCGTCAAATTCCTCATCTAAGAGAAAAAGATCTTCGCTTGACTTCTCGGATGCCGGTGAGCAGAAGAAGATGGCTATCGAAAAGGGTAGTGTTGATGGTAAAAGGATAATCGTTCGGCTTCCTTTTCCAGCTTTTAAAAAGGTAGATGCGTTTGTTTCCCCAAATAATATACTGGGTGAAAGAAGCACGCCTTCTTCCCTTTATAGAATTCATGATACCAGTGATAGCTTGAGTTGTGCATCGTCTGTTGGTAGCTGTAGTGGTTTAGGGAATAATGGTCTTAACTTGTCTCCTGCTTATGTAACAAACGGCCGTGAGAACTTAGAGGATTATTGTAGCGATGCTGACTCTTATTATGAAAAGAAATGTGGAGAAGAAGGTAGTTCTGGTTGCACCAGTGAAGGAATGGGAATGGGTTTACACAGGTCGGAGCTACATGCCTATCAGCAAGCCCTTGAGGCATTGTATGTTTCTGGTTCTTTGACATGGGAATAATGGTAGCTGTAGTGGTTTAGGGAATAATGGTCTTAACTTCTCTCATGCTGATTTTGTAGTTGCGTTGTGTCTCAATATTAACTCAACAGAGTAGAAGGCTACTTCCTCTAAGTGATAATTGTTGACTGTTGAAAATATCTTTTAAATGAAAAGAAGTGCAAGTACATTTTAGTTACTGGGAAGGACACTGATGTATTCTGTTGTATAAGTACCCAATTTTCAGAAAATTGCATCTAGTTGAGCCTGATTTTCTGAAATATTTTATTTTTACTCTTTTGTCTCTGAATTTATCTTTGATTTTCATAAATATGGCTCTTGTAAATTATGATGTTGTGCTGGCTGGTTTAATGATTCGACCTGGAATTGTATATATTTGCAGTTTTATATATGTTATCGCATCGTCTTTTGAAGGTGGGTATAAATTTTATACTTTTCTTCATTTCAGTGGTATCTGGAATTTATGTTGGGGAATATCCTGATGCTTTTGCAGAGTATCTCATTGTCACTGTTGGAGGCATCCATACATAGCTTCAAAAGCCATGATTGGGTTTAAGTTTGGCACCTCTTGCAGTTGACCCGTGGGCAACATACATGGTTTATTCCCTAATGGATCCCTTAAACCCTGCTTTTGGTACGGATTTTTCTATAAAGCTTTTCGAATTTGGATTTGTCTTTTGAAATGCTGGTATAGATCATTATATCTGTTGCCACTTCCGATAAATCAAAATAATCTTAAAAGACGACCTTCAATTCAAGTTGTATTAAGCATAAAATTTGGTATTTTGGGATGATTATTTCCAATAACAGAACCTTTAAGGCTGCATAATTGATAAATTGCTCTGAACCTGCATTCTAATTTGAATTTGATAATTTGTGGCCGTAGCTGCATTAATTTTTCTTAACAAGTTTGTACATACTGAAGATTTTGGACAAGTTGAAATCGGTGTTTACGTACCATGACGAAACGGTGCTTTTACTTCACAAGCGGTTTTTGATTTTGCTAGATGGGTACATATGAGCCCCGTCAAAGATCTCCCAGTTTGAAAATCATCACCTGTGTTACACAGTATTACTTGTTTTCTTTTTCATGGATTCTGCATGACGAAAGATCCATGCTGTGATTAAAATGTTGGTTTTCCTTTATAATGTACAGTGCATGAGAATATGCAGGTAACACATTCTTTTCCCAAATCATTATCAGCGGTTGATGCTTAGTGGGACATTTTAGATCATGTTTGAGTAGAAGTGGTTTATCAGAAATTCAGATATTAGATTCCTATTTATTGTCGTTGCATGCAGTATGGACTTTGGTTGCTTCAGTTCATACCCTTCGGTATTAGGTA
Source organism: Hibiscus syriacus (assembly GCF_006381635.1). Taxonomy (NCBI): domain Eukaryota; kingdom Viridiplantae; phylum Streptophyta; class Magnoliopsida; order Malvales; family Malvaceae; genus Hibiscus; species Hibiscus syriacus. The sequence goes on along the minus strand of NW_024063071.1, from coordinate 738,746 downwards.
GGTTTCTTGTAATTGGCAAGTTCTGTTTGCTATTTATATTGGATGCTTTGGCTACCAGTTAACTTCATGTTTAAGAAATATGAATGCTTTGGCTAAGGTATGTTTATCAAAAAGCCTCTTTATTCTCATAATCATAACATGCTGTGGTTAATTGGCCTTCAATTTAAATTCGTCCATGTTTATTGTTACATGTGAAACTACAGATCATGAGGCAGAGACATACTGATAGAGGAACCTTAACGGTTGTTTCTACCGGAGTGGAATTTCAATTTGATACCGAGACTCATGAATTCATGAACCTCTTGATATTGGTTTCTTGTGTTGCCTAATGCCATTGTTTAATTCTAAATGTGGAACATGTTAATATTTTAACATCATTTTAAAAAAGGAAAACTGGAATTTTATTATTGTTCATAGGTTGACCTTGTAAAGTGTACTAATGACTAGCATTAAAATTATGATAGTTTTTTATTGTAGAAACTATTTTTTTTAATAATCTGTTGTGGTTTATTGTAGTATATGTCTTTATCTTGATTGGATAAACTCACGCACATCTTACAGATAAACTCAAACTCGGGCGAGTGAGAGGCTCATGCCAACTGAGACCATTCCTCAAGGATCATTTTTTAAACGGTTGTAATCACAGGTGAGCAATTTTCAGACACTAAGCAACTTCACATCATCCAACACCAGTCCGCAAAAGAGAACCCGAGTTATCACTTAGCATGGTGTGAAATGTTCTATAGAATATGATCCGAGTATGTGTCGACTTTGCCCTGAACTCAAGTCTAGCTGGAGTTGTCAGAAACCTTGGTAGTGTTTCTGCCTTAACTGCTTCTACCTTCGCATGCATAATGAGAGCACATAGTTTTCTGGCAACCGCACTTTCGTTTCCGGTAATGTGTTCAATGGCCCGTTTGCCCTTGGAAAGTGAGAAATGTTCACTGTCAATGTACTTGATTCCTTTCAGCAGCCGGATAAAGTACTGACCGTCTTCAGTCTGCAGTGGAATGATAACACATTCGGACGTTGGGTTCTGGAAGATAAATTTAATCCCATATAAATAATATAAAATTTATTCTCACATTTTAATTTTCAATTAACTTCGAAATTATTATTGATTGTTGATCTAAATTATAAAATCGCTTATATCAAGTTGACTTTTAAATGCTGTATGTATAATAATAATTTTCAATTAATGATAATTTTTATGTATTTTCAATGATTAAAGGTTAAATTAACAAAAATACAGTAAACATAGATGATTAAAAAAAGAGGTTATTTCATCTTTTTCATTGCTATTAGGTTGAACAGTAATAGGAGAAACCAAGATCTTTCAACAAGGATAATAAAAATATAAAGTCTTAAAATTGAAGCATATGATTAACTTTTAAACTTTGAAATAATAGATCTTTATTGTATTTGAACTATAAAAATATAGTTGAGTTGGGAGGGATATTGTTGAATTGAAGTAGTACACTAGTCTCTTTGTTATCCTGCAGATAAAAAAGATTATCTTGTTGAATTTAACAGATTAAATTGAGTTAATAAAATGGATTGCCATCTCTCTTGAAGAAGACGAACTTGAGAGCACCAAATCTATTCTGTAAGAGTTGTTTTGTTTAATGTAATTCTAATGTTATTTCTTTCTTGTATGAAGTGTTTGCTGCGTTCGGTAAGGTGTGTAAGAATTGTCACTCCACAATCTTTGAGTTTATTGGATTGATGAACTTTGGTATTTGATAGGAGCAATCTTATAAAATTTTAGAGGCGAAAACAAAATACAAATATAAAATACAGTGAAAATATCTAAATTATATGATAATTTAAAAATTTTCAAAGGGCGACCGCCCTACATAGTCCTTGATCCATCCCTGGGTCAGTCTAAACCCTCATTGTTTTTGTTACCCCTAAATGGACGAAACACATTGATTTGTTGCCTGAGCAATGCAACAATCAATTTTCAAACAGTTTTAATTACAGGTGATGCAATCTTCGGATACTAAGCAGCTTCACATCATCCAAAACAGGTCCACAAAGAGAACCGGAGTTGTCACTTTTCATGGTGTAAAATGTGCTATAGAACATAATCCGAGTTCGTTCCGACTCCGCTCTGAACTTTAGAATAGCTGGTTTGAATCCTCCTTTGCCCTTGGAGTTATACGACACCTTGACAGTGTTCTTGCCTGCAAATGCTTCGAGCATCATGGGACCTTCGCATCCGTTCTTAGCATCACCAACAGCAAATGTGAGCGCATAGGTACTCCCGATTGTCGTCTTAACTATCTGTGCAACCGCACTTTCTTTTCCGCCGATCAGTTCGATGGCCCGTTTGCCCTCAGGAACAGTGTAATGTTCACTGTCAATGTACTTAATGGCTTTCAGGGATTCAATTATCCAGCCGGGTAAAGGACTGTGATCATCTTCGATTTGGGGGGGAATTATAACTCCTTCGGAAGTCGGTTTCGGGAAGATATAAGGACCTTCTTCGAAATTTCCGTTCTTTAGTAGATTGGCTGCAAATGGTTGAATCAAGCAATCAGTTAGTGAATCATGAACTTCAATTTCAAAAATATCAATTGATGGATCGATCGGTTTTATGTACCTCGGGTACGTTTCGGAGGGTACAAGGTCTTCAATGCGACGGAATCGATAAGAGGGCCACAAGCTGCATCTTCCTCCACACCGGGGTTATGAATCGAGATCTCGATTTCGGACTCGTCTGCTTGGAAAGCCCAAGCATACGAATCCCATCCATTGCTGCTATACATTGTTTGAATCGGTAATAAACCAAAGTCATTTTTCTCGTAGTTCGGCGAGATCGACACGTTCAATCTTTCCTCTTGTGCACATGTGCGAGCCGCGCTGAAGGTTAGAGAGTAAAACATGCCCTTGGTGACCTTAATCTTCTGCTTAATGAGGGCCTCATTGCCTAGCCTAACCGCAAATGCACCTTCGGGTACTATTAGCAACATGTCACCTTGTTTATGACCTGATTTTATGTACTCAACATAGCCTGAAATTTCCCAGTTGGGAATGGCTTTGGGGCTCATCACTTTTGTTCCTTTCAGTTCTGACGGCTTTGGCCCATACTCGAAGTTCCCATTCGGCAACAAACCTAAGAAGGACAGACGTAAGATTTTATGTTAAGAAGGTTGAACTTATAAAGTTTCAAGAGACGAACACATTAATAAAAAATGAAAAAAAAGTTAAATCATATAAAAATTTAAAATTTTCAAAGATTTTGCCAACTCTCTCGATCCATCGATGCTGAGAATAATGTTCAATAACCAAATGTTGTTGATGCGTCAGCATTTTAAATAACTCTTTTCTTATACTATCATTCATTCCCATTCATCCGTCAGCAATTTATTATTCACCGGAATATTTCAGCAAACTTTGGATTATTAAATACAGCTAAATATCATACAGGTGCGGATATAACAGGTATATCGGAACGCAGCGCTATCGTTATTTCGGGCGCTATAGCGATCGCAGACCGATATTTAAATGCCGGGTACCGAGATTAATAAAACTCAAAACTTTGTAATTGAAGAAATGCAGAAAGTAAGAGATGTTTGAGATGCTTAGGCTTTACCATCTTTGACAGAGGAAGCTATTTGAGAAGTGGCGCAGAGTAGCATTAAGAACACAGCGATCTTCTCCATCGTGAAAGAAAATGAGAGAAATGAAAATGAATGGAAATGACGAGTGCTGGTGTTGGGCTTTTATGTTCTTTGCTCTAAACAAAAGCCATTAATGTTTGCTCAAACTACATCACTGCCACTGCAGTAACTATCATATATTCCCTCTGGCCAGAGTTGAAAATCCAACATATTGTTCGATAATATTTAAAAAATAAAATAATTGAAATTTGCTGTTTGAAAATAAATTTTGAATTTTATATTTTTTAAGTTGAAACTAAAAGGCGTATTTGAAGAGTCGTTTTACAACTTAGTTTGAATGTAATTATACAATTATTATATATTGGATAATCATCGTAATTACAATTAGGTCTTTAATTATATTAATCAATTTTATCACTGTTAACGTACACACACTCTGCAGAAATAATTGTTTGGCCAAATCATTCAGAAAAATAACATTTCATTCTATCACTTAAGTTACTTGATAGATTCTCTTTATATAAAATGTAGCTGACCCTATTCCCATATGTAATGAGATAAGGGGAGGTAGGATAGTAGACTGCCCCCAACGCCAGGTTGAGAGCAGCTTCCGTGGGAGATCTCCGACAGTCAGAATTATAAATTGCCCACCGTAGGACTCGATCCCACGACCACAAGATTAAGATCCTTGCACTATTACCAACATTTCATTCTATCACCTAAGTTACTTGATAGATTCTTATATGTTTTCTTTATATTGAGATATGATTTCCTCTTTCTGTATATATAATTCCGTAATATTTGGGAGTTGATTCGAATATTAATACTAATAAATTAATTAATTGGTTTGGGGATTTTCTTTATAATAGATGACGTGCTTGAAAATTAATTTCAGATTTGGTGTTCATTTGGTGGAGGTTGATTCCGACAAATTGTTCAAAACCACATGGACTAAACGGCAAACTGTTGCATTGTCGGTCGAGGCTAATTAATTTTGTTATTTCCAGATCAATTTTCAATATTTGAGGTTAATCAAACGTCAACTCTAATTATTCCTTTGAACATAATAATTTTAAGGCTCGTGGTATTGAAAAAATTCTTAAATATTTTCCCCTTTAATTAATCTTTATATTTAGAAATTTAATATCAACGACTTATTATAGAGTAAGCGATTAAAAATTCTCAGTTGATACCTCTACTCATTTTTAAGTTGTGGTTCAATACTAATTAAAGTAAAATTCTCCTTCCCCTTTCCTAATAAAAATTGTTAAAAAAAATTATTAATATATTTTTATCTATCAATATTGACGGTTAAAATTAATATTATTTTATCAATTGATATCACACGTCATGTTACAATGTTATCAAATAGTATTTTTTTAACTTATTGTTTTTAAATTATTTTACGACACATCATATTATTACACAATACACATCAATCCTTACATGACAATTAATAAATTTTATAATAATTTTATTGGAAGAAAATGTGATTAGTATATATTGATATGTTAGAATGAGAGTAATATTTTAAAAATAAAATTAAAAGATTTAAAAGATTAAAGATCAATTTAAAATAATTTATAATTTAAAAATAAAATTATAATATTTAAATTAATTTAGAATGACAATCATAATTAAAAAAACGTAATTGCAATTAACTCCAAAAATATTTTGAGAAAGATACATGGATAACGGAAAGATATACCTTGAGTGATTGGGATCGGATTGCCTTTTCTTTAATTAAATTACTCGTCTTGGGGGGGTTGACAGCAAAACACGAGAATCAAACTAAAATGTGACATTTGGAAGAGAATCTATATATATAATGCAACATTCAGATCTGAATATGAACTATGGAAGCAAGGCATGTGCAATTGCAAGTGAGAATTTTGATCTAGTTTGGACTCTTTTTATTATTTTAATGCTTTTCTTTTGCATCTTTCCTTCGTTGGTCGGCAATGGTTTTCAAGTTTATTAATGTTGGCATGTGCCATATGAGACTCTGAGATTGGAATTTGGGAAGAAGCTATCAAGAAGCTGCATATGTTGTTGCATGTTAAAAGTTTAAACAATTTTTTCCCAGGAAAATCTGGGTTCCAAAAGAAAATTGTATGGATTTACTGGAAAATGATTTCACTGTTCAATGCATGATGAATAAGATTTGCCAATTTGTGTGACTTTCATATTGTATTAATTTCATTTTGTAGTTGTGTTCAAAACTAATGTTAAATATATATTTATATATGGATATACTTCATTGATAAAAAAATTATAGATTTAATTTTTATACAATAATTAAATTATTTACAGCCTCACATATATCTAAATTAGCTTGAGAAACACAGCGACAACTAGAAATAGTTCACCTGAGTCCCTATCGAGAAGCCCGAGCCATTGCAACGGAAATCCGATCATGTTTTCAAACTTAACCATCGATCGAGAGGCGACTCGGTTGCACACTAGAAGTGTTGTGCTATGGATGTACAAAGAAGATAAATATCACAGTGCTTTAACATGATAAGACTGTTCTGATTTCATAATCTCAATGACATGCTAAAATCAGAAACTGATGCTTTGTTATGATCTTATATGTCTGCAGGCAAAGAGTTGAACATCCGATGTTATCGTGAAGTCGGGATGGAAGAAGCGAACAAAGATTACATTTGAAGGAGGGGAAAATGAATTACCTAGATCATATGCAGCTGATGTAACTTTTGTGATCGTGGAGAAACATCCGATGTTCGAAAGATATGGTGATGATTTGGAGTTAAACGATCGAAATTCCTCTGGTGAAAGCTCTAACAGGTTGTACTCTTCCCGTACCTTTACTGGAATGGGAGGAAATGGAACTGAGAGAAGACGAAATCATTCACCCTAATTATGAACTATGACTACATGGTATATATTATCTGGTTACTTGTTTTCACTGTAAAATATAGTAGTTCCAATTTATAGATCATAAAATCTATTGGTTTACGAACTATGGTTACTTGAAATGTGTTATATAGTTTTCTGTTTTCACTGAAAAATATAATTGTTCCTGATTTATATATGAACTGTTTTATTGGGACATTATCTAGGTAGGTTGGAGTCTGGAGATTCAACTTTGATCAAACTGATAAATCCTTACAGGCCTCCTGAAAACTTGGTACTTTGAATGTTTCTTATGAACTGAAATTTTCATGGCTTTTACTCGATGAAATATTAGTGGGACCTCAACTCATCACAAAAATATGTAGATGTCTGAATTAATAAGGAAAATTATGCTTGCCTATTATTTGCATGTTCTTCCGTTCCGCATCACTTGGTAGTTCTGTATTACTGAGCTTCTCAAAGCTCACTCTGTTACTCACTATTTCAGGTTAAAAGAATTAATCCAGTGCAACTATCGACATCAGTTTTGGAGTTCCACCGGCGTTCTTGCAGAGTACAGTATATGTGATTAAGGGGCATGTAGGTTGTATTCAGGTTTTTTATATCCGAGTCTGAAACATGTATGATCGTAAATTCTGTTTGTAGTATAATTTTCTGAACTTGTATTTTAATTATAATTTGTTTTATGACTTTACACGTTTTAACATAAATTTTAAATTTTTTCAAGATTGTTATGGTGGGTCGCTCTGATGATCCTAATGTGACACCTTAGATCTGATCGGGTCACCCGCATCGGTATTTGGGTGTTACAATGCCAATTGCAATATCAGTTAGACGTTATTCTGCACACTCAAGTTCAGATGAAATCAAAGTGTCATTTACATATTTTATACTTAGTATACAACCAACTGTGGTCTTCAAACCGACTTAAATGCTTAAAATACGCTGAAATCAGCAAACTGCATTACATGGAAACATATAAAAACTTACAACAGAGATAGCCACACATGTTTTTCATTTAAGCCTTGGACCATCCCAGCAAAGCACGGATTATGTCTATTATGCTACCGCCAAGAAGAGCCCGCATTAATCTTAGCTTTCCCGACGTGTACGGTGGGTACCTCACAGGTGCATCACCAGCAAAACTTCTATAAAGAACAGCCTTCTTATGGCTGAAAGTATCAAAGGAGAATTTCCCATGGTATGCACCCATCCCGCTGTCCCCGACTCCTCCAAATGGCAAAGTGGGTTCAGCAAGCTGAAAACAATATCAGGTCCGTATCACATATACTTCTAAAGTTCAATAAGAATGAGAATGAATCTAGTATAGTTAGGAAACAAAAACTTGACATTTATATTTTATATCTAACCATTCAACTATATTGAGGGATGATTTGCACCTGGCCATGGAGATTAGCAACAATTTTAAAGTTAAATAAATACAAATGTAAACTGTATAATGCATGCATCATGCATGCCCACATTGACCCCACGAGTTAAAAGTTTACTTACATGTACAGTAGTGTCATTGACAACCAAACCTCCTGCAGAGACTTTTTCAACAAACTTCTCTTTTAGCTTATTGTTACGGGTAAATAGATAAGCTGCTAGTGGCTTTGTTCCAGAAAATTTATCAAATCGAAGCTGTCTTCCACTTTGTCAATCTGTTATAAAACCAACGACAAGAAAAGTAAGGTGTATGTCACGTATCTTTCTCTATAACCGATTTAGAAAACTACTGAGATAATTATTCATTTCGATTCCCAGATGGTATAAATTTTGCCGGGCCATTCTTTCTACGCAGATAAATCATAGTGGAACTTTCCCCTTGCAAGCTTTTCAAAAATGTATTGCTTAGTTGTTATTTCATAAACTTAATTGCTAGTAAAGGGTGAGCAGGTCCTATTATTTGTGTTCCATTTGAAGAAAATGGTATACATTATTTTCGCTCAAGCAACAAAAAAAGGGGGTTTAGACTGTAATTTTTAAGGACAGGCGCTACCACACATAAACAACAGAAACTTGAAAGAAAATTAAAAATAAATTGCAATTTTTTTACTTGAATAGACTCTTTTAGCTCCTACCGTGATAATTGGAAGCAACGGACCAAATATCTCTTCACTCATGATCAGTGAATCTTGTGGGACATCAAGCAAGATAGTGGGAGCAATCTTCCTGATATTGGGGAAAAGAGAGTTTTAACAGTGTTAAAATGCCCAGTTCACTTGAAAGAGAAGCAAAACCCAGATTATAACTTACAAGTTTGTTTCATCTCTTTCACCTCCATAGACGATCTTACTAGAAACCTTGTCCTCGTCCAAAAGCTTTAGCAAACGAGCAAAGTGGTTAGAATTCACTATGCGAGACAAGTCCTTTGACTCCAATGGATTCTTTCCATAAAATCGCTCCAATTCACATTTAAAAGAATCCACCTGCAGAATGAAAAGTGCATGAGAAAAATGATTGAAAAGAAATGGATTACAAATGTAAACCTGAACTGGCAACCTTACCAACTCCAGAGCATAATCTTTTGTTGTAATGATGTAATCAGGAGAAATACAGGCTTGTCCATTATTACACCCCCACTTGCCCGCAATAATCCTCCTAGTTGCAACCTAAAGATACACACAATATGTCAGTAAGTAGCAAAGAAAGCCAACGTGGTGGTAAAAAAAAACATTACGCTTACCTGTAAATCAATGCCTGAATCAACAATAACTGGACACTTTCCTCCAAGCTCCAAAACAACTGGTGTTAAGTGCTTTGCAGCAGCAGCCATTACAATGCGAGCAATTCTCCCATTGCCTAAAAATTCAAGAAAGTTTTGATCCATAATGCTTTTTTTTATCAGAATGGAATGACAACGGAAATACTATAGCATGACAATCCCTAAAGCATCAATGACAACCATAAATCGAAAATTACTACTTCTGGAAGAGCACCAAAATTTTGCCATATGTTTTAATCTCTTTGAAAACACAATTTAAAATTGAAAATTACTACTTCTGGAAGAGCACCAAAATTTTGCTTTGTGTTCTAATCTTTTTAAAAAACACAATTTAAAACATGGTGTCATAGAAGATAATCCAAAAACTGCATATCACCGCACCAGAATTTTTACAAAACATCAAATATATCTAATATGCTAAAGCAAAATCCTCTTCCTTTCTTTCCAAATACTTAAGGTGAGAAACTGTTGAGCACAATTACGCCAGTTGTACCTCCTTATTCCAACAAAATATTGACTGGTTCAAGTGCTGCAATTTACAAAAACCTTTCCTCAAGGTTAACACATTAGCTTTTTGCAACCAAGGACCATGCAACTTTCTTCAAAATATCCCATTAAGGATTTGTTGTACTTCATTCTAATCAACTCACAGAGGGGAAAAGGTTCATGTTGAAGTGAGATTTCAATAAAAAGAGCCCAACTTAAAGCCATAATGTTTTGTACTTTATAATTTTCCATCCCAAACCTGACAAAGGATGAGAGTTGCAGTAGGTTGGCCTGGTAAGTGGCAGTCAGTGTAGAAAAATAACCACAACTATCAACAATAAATCCTTGAGAGAAAAAATATTGCTAGGAGAATCTGCAAATAGTGCTTATCAAGATAACCTGTTCAGATAAACACTGAGCTATAAACCACCCAAAATTGAAGAATGCCTGATTTTGAATCTAACACAATATCACATAGTGATATACACCTCATATAAGCTACAAAGAAACATATGAACTAAAAGCAAAAAGGGAAATAGTGTTAACTGATCAACTGCAACCATCAGTCTCTTCTTCACTATGTACAGAGTTTCTAAACAGCACAACTGACAGCACAATTTAAGAATTCAAATCCAATCCTCCATCCAACTGTTTGGTAACAAGTATAAAATTAGCTGACCCTATTCCCATATGTAATGGGGTAAGGGGAGGTAGGGTAGTAGGCTGCCTCCAACGCTAGGTTGGTAACAAGTATTAGAAAGCTACAAATCTGATACCAACTTCAGTAGAAAACTTCTTGAAGGATGATGCACATATGAGCCTATAATGCAGTTGTCCTAGTGTGGAATGCATCATTTTGACATTAAGATCTAGCTAGAGAAGGTAAATGGAATAAAAAACAATAACCTGTATACATGATTTTGTCCCACTTTTGCTCCAGTAGTGCTGTTGTTTCAGAACAGCCCCTTCAACAACCTTTATGCAAGAGCAATCCAAATAATCTTTTACCAGTTTTGCGAGCAATGATGCAGTAGCTGGAGAAATCTCTGATGGCTTTAAGACTATAGCATTACCAGCTGCAATAGCTCCAACCACTGGATCAAGAGACAACACTGAAAGAAGAAATATGGTATCAAACATAAGAGGGGGGGGGAAAGACAGAAGAACATAGTTCTCAACATGTTCATAAGGATATATAACATACAAAAAGGATAATTCCATGCTGAGATAATTAACACAACACCCAATGGCTCAGATACAATTTCAGCAGACGAAGGAAATGTCGTTAATGAAGTTTTTGCCTGCAAAGATGTGAATCTAATCATATTAAACTCTTTTAATGTCAAGAAGAATCTATCACAAAAGCTTCCAACCAGTTAAGATATCTTGGTAAAAAGTCTACCTTTTCAGGCATCATCCAATGCTTCATTTTCGTAAGAGCCAATTTACAAGAGTTCTTTAGCATTGCTATCTGCAGAATAAACCAAGTCAACGCCACAGGAGGACCAAACATATCGTATTTCATTTGAGACTTCCTTAGAAAAGAATTGATGCAAGTAAATTCAGGAATAAACAACTCATATAGCGTTACCTAATCCATGGTACCATGTTTCCTAATATTGTGATATTTAGAGCTTAACATCAGTTGCAGTATAAAACATCAACTATTAAGACAAACAAATTTAAAAAAGAGAGACGTCTCAAAATAGAATTGTCAATATGACAAAAATTTAATTGCTCCTGGACAATGGTCATCCCTATAATTGTTTCTTATGAGTTAAAATCCTAAAAATATAACTAATTTTGGTGGGTTTAGAATGAAAAAGAAGCTTGATATCTATAGTAGTGCGGGCTAAAAATAGCAAAAAGTGGTTGAGAAAATCAAGGTAAATATTTTAAAAAACAGTTAATTTTTTTAAGGATCTGAAATAAGCTAAAATCATGTTCTAGATATCAAGGTATTTTTAACTTGGTTGAATTAAAAAGTAATCAATCAAACCATTTACACTTCGTGGACTCAATAAAAAATTCAATAAAATAACAATACTACATAAATATTGGCCTTAGTTCTTGTGCATGTAAGTCAACACTTCAACTTAACTCTTACAAGCTCAATAATATATAATGGCTACAAACAAGGTTCTCACAGTTTCTCATAAATTGTAGGATTTAATTCTTTTAAAATATCTAAATTTTTACAATAATTATATCCTGTCGGTGTATATTCAGCTAGATGGATTAGCAATAAAGATCGAAGTACATGATTTCTAGCTGTTTACAACTTCTGTCCAGCAAGATTTCAAGTGTCTCACGCATTTTCACACTTTTAAAATTTTTGGACACCAGAAAAAAAAAAACTCCTAATTCTCAAAACTGCCTAATTGCTTGATTCACGAGTTTCAGGATGCTCACTTGAAAATTACATGAAACAAGGTTTCACACAAAATTTATAATTAATACAAAATATATCTTTATGTATGAGAGAGAGAGAGAGAGATCACCAATTGACCTTAGAGACAAAGAAGTAGCTGAACTTCTTTATCAGTAACCAAATATGAATCATCAAATCTTTTGTTCTAATTTTTCGAGACAGGTCGACTATCAATTAATTTTTTCTATTACAATTAAAATCTAAAACAAGTCTCAGTGAAAATTCCATAGTTGATTGCGAATAAAAAGAATCAACATAGCTGGCTTACAGCAGCCTATTGACTGTACTAATACTATGATTCACAAATCATGATATAAGAATAACTCCGTTGTGTTCTCATCAATTTCAAAATTTAATCAAACAATAATAATAATAATAATAATAACAATAACAATAACAATAATAATAATAGTAAACAGCCAAAATCAAACTTTAAAAAAATCATTGCAATAAATACTAAAGTTTTAAATGAATAAAAGCTTTGACCTCGTAGATGGAGGATTCGAGTTCTGGCTTTGAAAGATCGTCGCGAAGAGCCGCGACGATTTGCGGCTCGTTCTCGTCTATCATTTTCAACATAGCTGTCAACTGTGTCCTTCTCCATTCGTAGGTTTTAGTCTTTCCGGCTACGAAGCTAGCTCTCAACTCCTTAACCACCTCCTCCGCCGACTCCGTATCGAAAACCGCTTTCTTCTCCACTTCGCTTCCCATTATTATCCCAAAGCAACTCTCAGAAAATAATCACAAACCAAATTAGATTCAAACTCTGAAACGTAGAGAATAAGAGAGAAAAACGATATAATCGATTGGCCTTTTATTTTAATTTTCTTCCAGAATACGCCAGCGTTAATGACAATGTCGTGCGTTACTTTCTCTCCAATACACACATACACACACACATATATATATATATTATTTGTCACAAGTGCGTGTATAATATATCCATATCGCGGAAGAGCGCGACTGGCGACCTATCTATTCGTTTCTTTTATCTTTTTCCCGCTGTTCTGGATAAATAAAGTATGGTTAGGTGAAGGTATTTGTCAAAATTCGGATTTTAGGCTAAATGACAATAAGAAACAAATTAAACTATTTATAAATATTAATTTTGTTTTCTATATTATATATTTCAATTTTGGACATTTTAGTTCCTCTTTGTTTTTAGTCATTTCGAATCTTCTTCTGTATTATTCGTTTTACTTTCCAGAATTTTGTTTTTAAACTTTTTGGACTTATTAAATAGAGATATTTAAATGATAATATAATTAACTTGGATTTAAACGATGATATTCATTTATATAATGAAGATAATAAAAAATTAAATTATAAAATAAAGTATATATTTAAATTTTATAAAATTTATTCATATCTACCTGAATAGAACAAGTGGTGGGTGGCAGGCTCTATCACCCCTCAATTCTTTTGTATGATAACTTCTTAGGAAAAACCTATGTAAATTAGACGTTGACCTAATTTTCCGGTATAAATATTTTTATTTTTTATTTTAAAATTAAATTAATTAAATATTGTCTATTTTTATTTTATTTAAATATTTTGTGTCTTTATAATTTCGAGACTAGACTAATTAGATTTTGATTTTAATTTTTAAATTATAAATTGATGTCTTAGTAATTAGATCATGACACTATAATTTATTATCATTTATATTCGTGCTAAGATCATGACACTATAAATTATATATTGACAATAATTTATTTATTGTATGAATCTACTTGTACGAAAAATTTGTGCCCATCCAAAAAATATTTATTGATATGTCACTGAATCTACAATGTCATACATTAGTATGCTGAAATGATTTACAAATTTACAATGTCGTTCCTTTTTTATCTTAATTCAATTTAGTCATCGATTCACATGTTATCTTTTCTTTCTCATCTTTTTATTTCCGTTTTCTGTTAGGTCCATATATTGTTAATTTTATTATTAGGGTAAAGTATATGAATAGTCCTTGAACTTTTGGGGCACTTTCATTTTGGTCACCCAACTTTTGAAATTTGCAATACAATCATCAAATTTTTAGTTCGTTTTCAGTAAGGTCTATGTCGTTCCCTCCCTTTAGTTTTAGCTGATGTGGCTCTTAACTCCAGTTAACCCCTTTCTTCTTCTTCTTCTTCTTCTTCTTCTTCTTCTCTCACCCCACCTTCGGTCAGGTGGCTCACATCGTCATCACCATCGTCACTGGCGTCTCTTCCCGAACATGCCTCGACCCTCAATGTAACACCCATTTACCATATACATTTTCGCATACGAGTCCAAGATATCACATAATACTTACAAACCAATCCCCAACTAAAATCAGTAAAAAAGTGTTTCTATCAAAATTATTTAACTATTGTCAAAGTTCATAAAATATTTCATCTCCTTAATAATTAAAATCATTTTACTAAAATACTAAATAACAAACAATCATTCATAATTGTAACAACAAGAATCATCCATTTAAAACCAGATTTAAGCATCTCTAGTTCTAAGTATCATAACCATATAATATACATGCTAATTAGTACTATCAATATTCAAAAGATGACATATTGGTTATGGAGCAGATCTAATCTTCAAAAGTTGATGTTGGGCTTAGCTCCTTACTCCATAAGCAGATCTAATCTTCAAAAGTTGATGTTGGGCTTAGCTCCTTACTCCATACACTTACTTTTTCCTACGCGTGAAAATTCCTCACACGCTAAGTATACACTTAGTGAGGCATTAAGTTCTATTAATAATAATAATATAAATACAATATAGTATCAATAAAATAATAACAATAATAAAACATATTTATCAAAATATCACATATGTATAAAATATAATAACATCATATAAAAGATTGTCTATGATTCGAAGATTCATCATGAAACGTTTTAAGTCAAATCAGAATTCTTAATAAAACTTTACTTCCAATTCAGATCGATCAGACTATTTCATTTTCTTATCATTTCAAATAAGCCTTTCACTTTATTCATTTCATAGCCCAATGTAAATCAATAAGAATGCAAGATATGCGAGTCAAAAGAGCATATACTTAAGTAGCACCATTGTTACATAAGTAACGTCATGCGTGCTAGGTATCATTGATAGTAGCACCACCGTCACACAAACGTCAGACGTGCTAAATAATCATGCAGCTGCTAATAGCACCACCGTCACATAAGTGACGTTAGACGTGCTGCTCCACCTCTATGGCATGCCAATTATACCTACAACTCTCAATGCATTTACAATAGTCATTTCCATCGTTTCATATATCATTCACGTATCATAGTCCTTTTCCAAAATCAACAAGATCAAGTATCGTTTAACAGTATAGAGTATAGTGGGCAGTTCATACCCGAAATCATTCAAAGAAATCATTTAGCAAAATAATATGAAATATATAGTAAAACGATTTGAAATCAAATTCTTTTCAAATCATTCGAGGTTGACTCACCACAAGTCTTCCTCATGTCATAATAATCATAGTATAAGTAAAATGCACTCACCTGATAATGCCTCACTAGAAATCCTATTATCGATATTCCTTTATTCTTGAATTTTTTCCTTTGATTTTGATTCACTTTGAACTTGTTTTTTATCACGATCTACACAAGTATTATTTCTACACAAGTATTATTTACCCATTACATACAATTTCAAAGAATAGATTAGTATCCTACTAACATAGGCACAATCTATTAATGAAATTCATAAAAAATTTATCGATACTTATTCAATTCTAAATCCATTTCAAAACGTCAAAACTAACCGAAACACTTAAAATATATTTCAATCCTCCTAATATTCATATCAACTTATAATTCAACTAACCATTTCAAATTTCACCATTTAACCATTAAATGAATTCTTTGAGAATTCATCTCAATATTTCTAATTCATTCAAAATGGTCCCTTGTCATTTAAACCTTCTAAACCAAGTATCCAACAATAAAATCAAACAATCTTATTACACATTCAGACTTTACTCGTCAACTTCATGCTAATTTCCATTTCAAACACACATTTCCTCCTTTTTACAATTTGGTCCCTTAACCTTTATAAGCTTCCAAATTGGTCATAACAACTTTCTAAGGCTTGCATAATCATCCATTCATCAATTATAACCTTAAGGAAATTTTTATATATTTTCCCCTATAAATTTCACCATGATCGAATATACCCTAACACTTGGACTTGATTTCAAACTTGATTTAAGCATAAATTCAACTTCTAAGCATCATTTCTAATCATCTACAATCAATTACATATCAATTTCAATTCAAACAACTAACTTCCACTTAAACCCTATGTTGGTCGAATATATATATATATATATATATGAATTTTCAAGTAGTTCAATCATCATACGCATGAAATAATCCTCAACATTACTACACCATAATCAAGCCTTAAATCTTCAAACCTAATATCCCCTTCATCCATCCAATTCAAGAATTAAATATTCTAGGCATGGAAAACATTAATAATGGTACCAAATGATAGAGAATTTCATGGAGATCAACTTTGTATTTCATGTTTTCATCTAAATTCCTATGAAATTAGCTTGAAATCAAAAGAAAATATTCTTACCTTGTATGGAGACTCACGGCCCAAAGGAGAAGATGAAGAAATCTTGATTTTCTTAAACAAAAATCTAAGCCTATTGGTCATCTTTTAATGATAAAATTAATTAAAATTTTATTTAATGAAAAATGACCATTTTGCCCTTGAAATCCAAGGCTCCATAACTTTCCACATGTAAATTTATTCATCTAATGGTAAAAAATAAACCAATAAGTTAGTAGTTACCAACTTTTCCCTTTGAATTTTCTAAAATTGCAATCTCGCCATTTTTCATCCAACGATCCAAATTGAATATGGAAAACCAACTTAAATCCAATGATAAATTTTAAATCCTTCATATTTAAGTCATGGAAATGACAGTTTAACATTGCCTCAGCATCCTTCAAAATTCTTAAAAATCTGATTCGATTCGATTATTTGAATTTTTCTCGAACTTTATAGCTTTACAACTTTTAATACAAAATTCGTACAAAAAATCTAATTCCCAAGGAAATGTCATTCTTGGGGGTTAACTACGGGACCATATATAACTTTTTAAAATTACACTTTAGTCCCTAAACTTTTCCTAACTTTATATTTTGGCTAATTAACTTTCAAATTTTACATTTTGGTCACAAGTAAAAAATTTGGGATATTACACTCAATTCATACTTACCATCCACTATTCATCCTAAATTATGAGGACCATTCGAACACATATCCTTAATCTTCGTCGTTAGTCACTAGTGACCGTCACCGCCGGTACCAATTGGAGCGCCGCCCAATTTCGACCAAAATCTTGTTAGCCACTCACTGAAACTCACCTACGTTCACTGTGGAGAGGGCCCTGAATCTCGTCGAAAACCCCCCAAAGCTCCTTTTCTGTTTTCATTCATTTTTGGTCGATTGGGTCATCCGTTCGCCACATCACCACCACTGTTGGAGTCCTTACACCATTCCGAACAAAACCAGGTCGGTCGAGCCTCCTCACAATCGTCTCTCCTCCATCCTCCATTGGTTAAAAAGGAGAAGAAAGATAAGAAGATGAAAAAGAAATATGAGGAAGAAAAGAAGAAGAGGGGGTTAACAACCGTTAATTGCCACATCAACTAAACCTAACATAAGGTAACAACCTGAACCTTACTGAAAACGAACTAAAAGTTCGATGATTGTATTGTAAGTTTCAAAAGTTGGGTGACCAAAATACAAGCGTCCTAAAAGTTCAGGGTTATTTATATACTTTACCCTTATTATTATTATTATTATTATTGTTGTTGTTGTTTTATATTATTATTATTATTATTATTATTATTATTATTATTATTATTATTATTATTTGTTGTTGTTGTTGTTGTTGTTGTTGTTGTGCTTTTTGCATTGCATAATAGTTTTGATATTCATATGTATATAATCGTGTGTGTACTTTCGATAAAAAGGTTTTTCAATTTTCTTTTAAATATTCAAAATAAAATTCTTTTATTGAGATAATTAACTAGATAGTTTCCAAAATAAATGGAGTACGATCTTTTTAATTATTCAAAATAAAAATATATTATTTTCAAAATCGAGAAACTAAAATATTTAATTTTTAAAAATTCAATGGAAATATTTTTTTTTAAATTTACTCAATTAATAATCATCAAAATCGATTTAACATAGGGTTGCCTTGGTTTCCTTTGCATCCCTTTCTCTCTCTCTCTTTTTTTTATCTTTGTTTGCTGGCGATGATACCAGTTTTAATGTTGTTCATCACGGTCGGTATTCCTTATTCATATTTTGTTTTCTTAGATTGAATATTTACTTTTCCCTTATGAAAATCTTTTTCCTATAACTTTATAGTACGTTTTCTTATGTCTTTTTACATATTTTTGATCTTTTTTATCGGTTGTTTAATCATTCTCTTCATTAATTTTTTCAAGATTGAATTTGATGTTGCCTCAATTGATTAAGATGACGTTTATTTTTTATTATGTCGTTTGTCTTCACTACTTTGGACTATCGAACTGGATTTGGATATGTGATTTGCATTTGGAGATAGTTTTCGCACGAAACTCGTCTTTGATTTGCGACTTTTGGTTGTCTTTTAGTAGTTTAATCCCTTATTGTGGTTCAACTTTCGATACAATCAGATTTGTTTGTATCTATATTTTGTTCTATTTTTTTAGATGTATTTTTATTTTTCCTTATATGATCATTTTATGATTACAAGTGACTAGTTTATTGTATCAATGTTTTAGGAAATGCCCTAATTATGTATTTCGTTTACTTTTATAGTTGTAAACATTCATTACAATTTTAATTTTTTCCTTTTTTTGATAAAACTAAATCCCAGTATTTTATGTGAAGGGATGACCCAAACGAGTCCTAAAACCCCATGCCATCTCTATATATTCAACATGCATGCTAGAAAGAGCAATAGGAACCAACCTAAAATAAGAGGAAAATAATTTCCTTGCTACCAAGTAAACCATCTTTCTTCTAGCAACCTAAAAGCCTCTCAACAATTTTGAAGAACTAATATCAAATTAGGAAGACATATATGATAGAAGAAAACTATCTTCCACTGTGTAAATAACCTAAAATATCAAACAGAAGGGAAGAAAAATAATTTTGTTTTGATCTACATTAGTCCTTGAACTTGGACTTGTAGCTTATTTTTATTTCTTTTGAGGATAAGACACTGAAAAGTTCTCAAATTCAGGGAGTAAATTATTTTATCCGCTTAAATTTGGACCATACCCCTATAACTCTGGGTGAAAATATATATTAAAAGATATGTAGTTGAAACAAGGCATGTTGTATGTAAACTTGTAGCACATGCAGACAACGTAGTGGCGCCAAGGGGTAGCCCAAACTCCCTTTTAATGATGAGAATGGTGGAGACTTAACCTGACGTGGGTGTACTGAGTGCCAACAAAATACCGTTTCTGTCCTGTTTTGGCCTTTGCCATTGCCGTCGCTATCGTTAGCCAATTTCCCATCCCTTCACTTTTTTTAACAACCGCGTGGATTGACGAGCATCGTTCGTTCGTTGTTATGGGTATATTGGAAGGTATATTGGTAGCCGACTGTGAGCCAGCTGCATGCATTAGTCAGAATGGTTATTGGACCCATCACCTCAACTTGTAGCCTCCAACCCTAAAATGGCTGAATCAATACCAAGAAGAGAAGGTTTGATTTTATTAGTATTCTTCTATGGGTTTGGTAAGGTCGGGCTTCAAGTTGCTTTAGCAGCCGTTAAATGTTCAAAGTTCCAAGTCTCATCCAAGGTTTGACCACGTACGGAGTTAGAATTAGTTAAGGGACGGTGTTAAATTACTTGGAATATTGCGAGAGGATGTTAATGAATATTAGACCTCTCACTTGGAACCTTATTTAGAAATTAGCGTTCCTGGAACAAGGAGGGTTGTTGTGGGCACAGAGTCAGCGGTTACTGTTACCTTTATGCAACAAACTAATCGCTTTGGTGAAGGCAGCGTTGCGTCGGTGACGGTGACCACAACAATATTTGAGCGTTACTTTTATTAGGGAAGGGAGGTAAAGATTTTATATTAGAGAAATAAATTTATAAATTTTAATAAAGAAATAAATTTATAAAATATTAAGAAAATGAAGATATTTTTAATAAAAAAATAGACAATTTTAAATTTTTCGAGAAATAATTATCTCTATATATACCATCCATTCGTATTTCCCACGCTTCTCCTCCCTTTCCATCACCGTCCACCTTACTTAACCCCAACCATACGACAAAATTTGTACTTTTATTTCTTCTTCAGTCACGTGTTGCATATTTATACGCAAATACAATACCGTCGGCGCGGGGGAAGTAATTTGCATGGCTACGCCCTGACAAATTAGGGAGGGTTGTACCATGCCTTAGCTTTTTTCAAGCAATTACAATATACAGATTTAAAATTATTTTTGAGAGTAAATACAATATATTAATAATATACAATTTTCATATATAATATAAATATAAATAAAATTTCGCGATGAATACAATAAAAATAGATAATTATTATTAAAAAAAATTAAATTCTAAAGTAGACATGTATACGTATTCATCCTCGCACAAATATAATTTCAACACCAACAAGACGATAATTTATTTTACTGAATAGACCTTGATTTAATATTAAGATTGAGGTTACAATAACTTTACAATTTTATGTTAGTCTTATTACGATACCGTCCGATTCCATACCTGTATGGACAATTGCACATTGAATTTATTTATTTTTTCTAAAGAAATATACATTGGAATGTATTTATATTTGGAATATTAGGAAGAAGCATTTAGGCTGAAACTCTGTGTGGAAGCCACTTGTTTTGACCAAAAATTTGGTATAAGACAAAGGTGGAAGCTTAAAAGAAAGCATGCTCCACGTTTGGTTTTTATTTTTCAAAAACAGGGTTCAAATCAAGTATTTATTTCATCATAGATTTTTTAATCAAAACTGATTATAAAGAAATATTTGTTCGAAGTATTTTTATCAATTTAATAATGAATGCTTAAACATCATCTACAGACGATGTGTTCAAGCTCAGAAATTTTAGGGATAACAATCATTCCTTTAAACATTGAGTCGTTTGGTTTGTGCATTTGATGATATAATCTTTTTTTTTTGAAATGTCTGAGATGATTACAAAGTAGTATATGTTCAGAAATTTCTTAATCTATTAACAATGCACACACATTCCTACAAACGTAGTTGCTCGAACCAAAAATATCTAGGAAGAACAATCTTCACTTTTGTCATTGAGACTACTTGATGAGTTTTTTTTTTGTCATATAAATTTTTGATAAATTCTAAATCTAATTTTAATCCTACTTATAGGGGTGAGCAAAACTCGACTCGAATCGACTTCGAGTTGTAATTTCATAAACACGACTCGAAAAAATTTAAAGTTCAAATCGAGTTGTAAAATATAATTCGAATAACTCAAAATTTTTAGTAGTTAGTAGATTGATTTTCAAGTTTGAGTCGAAGTATGAGTCAAGTCTCTCGACTTTGTACGATATATATAAATCACATATAAAAAAATATATATGTATTGTATTTGGTTCAAAATAACATTTAAATTGAAATAAAATAATATCATAATATTGTAAATATTTACAATTAAATTTAAAAAAAAATTAAAAAAATTGGCTCGACTTGACTTTAAAAAATTTCAAGTCAATTCAGAGTTATGAAATAGGACTCGTCAACTCAAATAACTCAAATTTTTTTTTACTCGACTCGATCGAACACTCGCTCTCATCCACTTAAAGTGAGACTCCAAAAATAAAAAAAAGAATACTCTTAACGGTCTAAAATCCATAACCTAAAAAATATAAAAAAAATAAAAATAAACAATTTATCAAATCGATTTACTTGCTCATTGGTGATTTAATTTTAAATTAGCATTCTTACATAATCAATAATTCATCATATGATTCATAAGTGGGAGACCTTATTTCCACCGTTCATACATTCACGGCTATTATTGCACACATTGGTCCCATTTCCATTTAATTAATTAATATGCTAATTGTGTAGATTCAAACTACATTGAGATCATAAAAAATATACATTTAGATAAATATAGAAGAAAAAACCCTATGAAAATAGATTCAGAACATATATACTTTTTGATGAATTAAGGAATTTAACTAATTCATAAAATTTAAAGCTTTATTAGTAATTTAATCCTTAAATTATGTCTTAATTTTCAATTGATTTTCAATTCTTTTATAAGAAGTGATACTTAAACTATTATTTTTATTTTATCTTATATGCCAACAAATAAGAACATGTTATATGCCACAATCTTATTGATGGTACTATTTTTCTAACTAAGCTGAGAGCAAATTAATCGTTTAAATATCACTTTCGAACAAAACTTTAAGGACCAATATGAAAATTAATATATGATTCAGGGATCAATTTTAACAATGAAGCCGCTTTTTTGTGATGTGTCATGCACGAAAGCAATGAAAGAAAAAAGTGGAAAATATCTCAAATTTCCCATGTGAACCAAACTGATATTTTTAATAAGAAAATGGCAAGTTGGTCAAAGCTTGGGTGGTTGTGTTGCGAATTCAATAACAGCCCCTTTATCACAGTTTCCATGGAATCAGGGTGTCACTCTCCATCTGTTTCTTATCTGAACCTTTTAATTTTTATTTACCCTTGAAAAAAAATCTCTTCTGAACTTATAAAAAGTTTTAAATCCTTAAACTTTGATTAAAAAAAGTTCTAGTTTTTTGTGCTTCGGGTTTGGTTTTATGTTTATTTGATTTAAAAAGGGTACTCCTTTAGTGCCCTATTCTCTTTTGAGAAAGCAATCTTCTTCTCCAGACTCATAATTTGCCCACCTTATCTCTTCATCTTCCTTCTTCCCTTTCT
Organism: Hibiscus syriacus; assembly: GCF_006381635.1. Taxonomy (NCBI): domain Eukaryota; kingdom Viridiplantae; phylum Streptophyta; class Magnoliopsida; order Malvales; family Malvaceae; genus Hibiscus; species Hibiscus syriacus. Next base: position 715,646 of record NW_024063071.1, on the reverse strand, counting down.
GTGTTTCTCTTTATGTTCTGAGAAAAAAAAGTTCAAATCTTTTTGAGGGGATTTGATTTCTCAATTCTTTTGAAGGAAGCTTAAGAGAGATATGGAAGCTGTTTTACAAAGCAGAGGGCTTCTTTCACTGCCACCAACTCCAACCAGAGTCAGAAGCCTTTTGAACCCATCACAAGGCTTAAAGCAGAGGCTTTTCTCCACAAAACCCTTAGGCCTTAATGGGTTATCTATATCTTACAAAAGAGTTCCAAGCGTTGTAGCAAAACCAAACGGTTTATCCTCTAAAGGGAAGAGCTTTATTTGCAAGGCTGAGGCTGCTGCTGCTGATGGGCAGCCTTTGTATGGTGAAACTCAGCCGCCAAAGTTTCTGGGTATTGAACTTGTGACACTCAAGAAGATTATCCCGCTTGGGTTAATGTTCTTTTGCATCCTTTTCAATTACACAATCCTTAGGGATACAAAGGATGTGTTGGTGGTGACGGCTAAGGGAAGCAGTGCTGAGATTATACCATTCTTAAAGACATGGGTTAATTTGCCTATGGCCGTTGGGTTCATGTTGTTGTACACGAAGTTGGCTGATGTGTTGCCAAAGAAGGCTCTTTTCTACACTGTTATTGTTCCCTTTATAGCCTTTTTTGGTGCATTTGGGTTCCTATTGTATCCTCTCAGCAATTACATCCACCCTGAGGCACTTGCTGATAAGCTTCTTGCAGTTCTTGGACCCAGATTCCTCGGTCCGCTTGCAATTATGAGGATTTGGAGCTTCTGTTTGTTCTATGTCATGGCTGAACTTTGGGGCAGCGTGGTCATTTCTGTTCTATTTTGGGGGTTTGCCAATCAGGTGAACATATTATCTTATGGAATTGAATTTTACAAGTTATTTACCCTCATGGTTATATTAGCTTGTTGGTTTTATCTGTGCTGATTATTGTGTCAGAAATCAGTAGTTTTTAATTAAAGATTTGTAAATCTGACAGACTTTGGAATTTTTTTGTGCATTCCTAGTTAGTATTGGTTTAAGGTTTTGCCAGTATGACTACATATCTAGTCATCTAGTTGCTTTCTTTCTGTCTTTCAAAACTAGATAGCATCTTCAATGATTTTGCTTCTTTTGATTAGTTCTGATTGATTTCTGTATTTAAGTCTCGTTAATATGTTCGATGATACGTATACTTCAAAGATTTTGTTTCAGTTCTAATATCTATTTTCTAATTGTGGCATTTTCTCTGCTGCATGTTTATTGGCAACTTGTTACTTGTATCTCGATGTTTTTAATTTGGTGCATTTTGTATAGTCTTTCTGTTTAGTTGCATCTCTGAAACCTTTACTTGATTTCGAGAATTAAAGCTGTATTTACCTACTGCTGCATTTTTCTCGTGCAGATAACGACTGTAGACGAAGCAAAAAGATTCTATCCTCTGTTTGGACTAGGAGCCAATATAGCCCTCATTTTCTCCGGTCGAACTGTTAAGTACTTTTCTACTATGAGGCAAAATTTGGGTCCCGGAGTTGATGGTTGGGCCATATCCTTGAAGGGAATGATGAGCATTGTCGTATTGATGGGGCTTACCATCTGTTTCCTGTATTGGTGGGTGAATAAGTTTGTTCCTCTTCCCACACGTAGCAAGAAGAAGAAGGTAATCCATTTTTGAGCTATTTTTCTTGTTCTGTCATATTTGTTTACCAAGATACATAGGCTCCATGATCTGCCTGTTTGATTACAAACTTTCATTTCAAGTCTTTTGAGTTGAGACATTATGAGTTTAAAAGGAAAAAACTTTTCACCATGCTTATGTTGTATATGCAATGAAAGTGATGAAGCCTTGTTTCTTTTTTATTGTCAATCGGTTTGCAGGAAAAGCCTAAGATGGGAACAATGGAGAGCTTGAAATTCTTGGTGTCTTCCAAGTACATTCGGGATCTTGCCACTTTGGTGGTTGCATATGGTATTAGCATCAACCTCGTTGAAGTTACATGGAAATCGAAGCTTAAAGCTCAGGTAAACCTATTTGGTTATTCTTCTGCTCTTCTCTTTTGTTCTCTTTATCTTTTATATCATAACTGGCTCAGTAACTAATGACTCTCCCTCCATATTGCAGTTTCCAAGCCCGAACGAATACTCCTCTTTCATGGGTGACTTCTCAACTGCCACTGGAATTGCGACATTCACTATGATGCTACTAAGTCAATTTATTTTTGACAAATACGGATGGGGAGTTGCAGCCAGCATTACACCCACTGTCCTGCTTCTAACTGGAGTTGGTTTCTTCTCGTTGATATTATTTGGTGGTCCTCTCGTGCCAACTCTTGCACAGTTTGGAATGACTCCTCTTCTTGCGGCCGTATATGTGGGTGCCATGCAAAACATTTTCAGCAAAAGCGCAAAGTACAGTTTATTTGATCCTTGCAAAGAAATGGCCTATATTCCTTTGGACGAAGACACCAAGGTTTGGAATCTTTACTCACAATTCGAACTTCCGGTTTTTTCGTGCAACTTCTGGTCGTTTAACTTAGAATTTATTTGATGCTCTCTTTAGGTTAAAGGGAAGGCTGCAATCGACGTCGTTTGCAATCCACTGGGGAAATCAGGAGGTGCTCTGATTCAGCAGTTTATGATCTTGACCTTCGGATCACTTGCGAATTCAACCCCATACCTTGGAGGAATACTTCTGGTGATCGTTCTTGCATGGCTAGCAGCAGCCAGGTCTTTGGATACTCAATTCACAGAATTGCGCAGGGAAGAAGAACTCGAGAAGGAGATGGAAAGAGCTGCGGTTAAGATCCCAGTTGTGTCTGAAAGTGGAAACGGTTCTCTTGCAAGTGGTTCATCACTAAACTCAGCTGCGAGTGACTCGACCGGAAGTTCATCGGAAACATCAACTCCAAGCAATATCTAGAAAAAATTTCTTCCATTTGTTGCTCAACAGGAAGAATAAGAAGCTGATAAGATGCAGCGGTAGGTGACTGTTGGCACTAGAATTTACTTTTATTTATACAAAGAACATTAGCCGCGGAAACAAAAATGCTCGACTTCGTTTTTAGTCCATTTCCTCAGATGTTGAGCTTAGTGTTTGTTTAATCTTTGTATCTTGGAATTTAATTTGGATTTCACATAAATTGAAACCATTTTTTGATCTAAATTCTGAGTATTGCATGTTATTAAATGCTCCAACATATCTTTTAGCTGTACTCTGAGCCATGAGTTTATATTTTCTGCCTTCTTAAAACCAGTTTTAGCCATAGAGAGTAGAGACCAAGCATTTTTGTTAAACTCGACAATTCGTGTTCTGTTTATGTATTTTCATGTGTAATACAAGCCCAAGGTTGACTCTATGACGAACCGAGAAAAGTTATGCTTCACTGGTATTGCTTTCCATGCACAGGGCAGAGGTGCAGGCTTCAATTTCTCGAGAAACAACCAAGCAAAAACCAAGGTTCACGTGTTCACTCTTCCAGAAAGTAACAAATCTTTGTTATTTGGCTTAATGTATCCGTTTCATTCATTCTCATAATATTATATAAACATTTCCCAGCAAAAGGTTTTTTGTTTTGGTTCCTCCATGTTAAGCTTGCTTTAATCAGTTTCCTTGGGGAAAATATTCAGACCTAATGTATTCTTACATCACAAGTAAAAAAAAAAATTGATTTAGAATTGTACCTTTCCCCACCATTGATTCTGCAATAGTTCTTTCACTTTTAACTTCCGATATCTGACAAGTCTCGGGATCAAATCGTAAGATCAGCAAAACTATGGCGGTTTCGATTTTGTATAGACCTTGATGTTACATAGTGCGTATGAAAACGTACACCAATCTAGCTGCCATCCCAAAAAGACCCATGTAGGCAAGAGAGATCAGTTTCAGGTCACTTTCACTCTAAGGTATTCATATTAATTATCTTTGTTCTCCTTTGGATGAAGCAGAGAATAAGTTCATGTGGTGCCTCACTGTCACTGGATGGTTTATTTTAGCATTTATGAACATTTTGTCTCTACCCTTTACCCCTCTTGTCCATCTTCATCTTCACCCCAGCCTCCCGTCAGTACCTAAATGAACCAATCCTCAATCTTAAGCCCCTCAAGTTTCACTTTTTCCTTTTACTCCCCCAAAAAACCAATGTTATATAGTCCCCCAGAAACCAACTTGTCTATTTGAAGCACAATATATAACTGTTTCCTCTTAATTCACTCTTCTGGTACTGTGTAAGGTTCAGGATGAATAAGCTAGCTTTAACGGAATCATCCATCACTTCCCCAGGAAAGCCGTACCAATCCACAGCCGAGTGCTGGTTCGATGATGCATGTATACTTGACATGGACTACTTTGTGAAGACAATCTCAGGGATTAAGTCCAAGGGGGTTCGTCCCCAATTAATAGGTTCGTTCATAGTACATTATGAATCAAAATGGTTACCTGATCTCTCCGGCGATGATGCTGAAAGGGCCCTACCAGTCTCGAAGAGTCATCGCCGGAGAGTGCGTCGGCTTCGTGGATGAAAAAGAGGTTCTTTGTTGAAACCCTGGTGGGAATTCTGCCACCCGAATGGGATTCCATCCCCAGCAACTTTCTCCTACGCCTCCTCCGGACGGCCAACATGGTCGGTGTGGAGCCTTCGTACAGAGCCGAGCTGGAGAAAAGGATTTCATGGCAGCTTGACCAAGCTTATTCCTTCGTTTAGTCACACTAGTGGCACTCTGTTGGATGTCGAGCTTGTGATAAGGCTGGTTAAGAGATTTTCCGGCCTCGATGAAGGAGCTAGAAGCGGCATTGCGGCTGTTAAAGTAGCTAAGCTAGTGGATTGCTACTTGGCAGAAGCAGCTTTGGATACCAATCTGAGCTTGGATGAGTTTATAGCACTTGGTGCTGCTATTCCTAGCCAAGCCCGAGCCATGGATGACGGCTTGTACCGTTTCATTGACACTTACCTCAAAGTATGCTCATATCATTCCCATTTCTTTCTAGCTCAAACATTAATTGTCTTGCTAAAGGCATCCATCTAGTTTCACTTCACCAATGATTCAATTAAATTGTCTTTGCTTTAAATGAAGAAAACAATATATTAAATTGTTGCAGGAACATCCAGGTGTGTCAAAGCAAGACAGGAAGGTTCTGTGCAGATTGATAGATTGTCAAAAACTCTCACCAGAAGCATCCCTGCATGCTGCTCTAAACGAACGTCTGCCTGTTCGGGCCGTGATTCAAGTTTTGTTCTATGAGAAACCAAGCTCAATAGACATGTTGATTGGAGCGGATTGTTCAGCAGAGCAAGGAGTCCGAACACAGCCGGACTTGAACCCCCAGCTCGGTGCATGTCGAGAAATCAACGCTCAAGAAATAGAGATAAAGAAGCTGACAGAAGAGCTGCTGAGGGTCCAGAGCCAATGTCTGGCAATGCAGATGCAAAAGGAGAAACTAATGGATAAGAGGAAAGGGTTTTTCAGGTAGAGGAAGCTGGGGATAATGCCTTCGCTTAAGAGTAGCGTGAGTGTTTTTGAGAGGATTGAAGAGGACCGAGAGAGTAACTTCGGGAGGCAAACACCCACGGATGTCAAAGCAAAGTTTGTTCGAGGTAGGACTCCTCCCAAGTGGACAAAATCCATGTCTTGAATGGATTAATGTAGCAATAATATGATTTGTACTGTATTAAATGAATTTGTATGATTCCCAACCCTGTGGCAAAGTGTATGGTAAAAATAACAACAGTACAAGTTGTAAGTTCAATAACATACTCAAAACCAAAGCCACGAGACTGATAATGCACAAAACGAATCCCGATTACATAAAGTAGTCGAGATTAGATTGAGTAGAGATTGGAGCATTTGTTCAATGAATGAGGAGGTTGTTATGCTTGATACATGTAATTTCTTTTCTCAGCGTCTCAATCTCTGATATAAGGCCAGCAATCTGTTCATCCTTGTTATTTATCAGCATCTCATTCTATGATCTGAGGCCAGCAAGTTCACCATTCATCCTTAAAATTTGTCGATTCAGCATTTCGATGCGACGATCCTTAGCCCGCTCCTTTGCTTTGAGACGCAGCCTGTATTTTTTATCTTTGCTTAGTGATCTTTGCAACGGCTGACGATTTTGCGCTGCATCAGAATCCAGAACCAAATGCTTGCTGATATCAAACCCCAGAGGTGGAATATACTGTCATGCACAAGAGAAAAGGCATAGAAGAAGAAGTTAGACTCGAGGAAAGGGATTTGGGAATTATTAAGGAAGGGTTAGGGATTGAAGAGGAGGAATTGGGAATTGAAGCACGCGAAGGGCATATGATTAACTTACCGAATGAGTTGGAGCAGGCTGAGTGGATTCAGGAAGAGTTGGAGCAGTCCGAGTCAGAAGGCCAATACCAGCTGCAACAAAAGAAGGATAAGAAGCAGTTTGTTAGTATTTTGTTAGTAAGGAATGCCAGCTGGCATTGTTAGATTCCTTGTACCATCTTGTAACTAAATAATACTGCTGTGTAATCAACATTTTTCCTCATGAAATGAATGAACTTTCCTTTTCTCTAAATTCTCTCCTCATCTATCATCTCTATTCTCGTATTCTTCTCTATTTCTCTTCAATCCATAACAAATTGGTATTCAGAGCTATTCATCTTGGCAACTTGTTCATTGCTATACCCAGAAAAATACCAAACCATGGTCGAAAATCCTAATCTTTCTTCAATCCAGCAGCAGATTGCAGAACTTACCAATCTGGTGAAGCAAACTACAGAGGGAAATAACCTTCCTAAATGGTGGCAGAAGCAGGACAGTCGGTTGACTATGTTGGAATCCAAAATAGCGTCGCAACAGAGAGATGTGGAGCACATTTTACAGTTGCTTACTGGTAAAAAGTGTGAGGAAAAACATGATGATTCCCAGGTGTTCGATAAGTTACCAACACCAAAGACTAAAGAACCTGAAACATTAGTTTCAGATGTGTGTCCTGGTACTTCGGAAACTGCTTGTCCTGCAAAGTTGGATGAAGTTCCAGACCAACATTCACAATCTGGACATGCTGAACAATCGCATTTTGGGAATCCGAAAATCAATTTGCCTTCATCTGCGTCTTTGTCAAATCCTCATTCTCTTGAACTTCATGATGAAATGATTTGTTGCATATTGAACTGCGAGGATCCTGAGATCCCATGCAATGATGATGTTTTCTTAGGTAAAGGTTTAACTATGGAAGAGTGTCTTCAAGTTGGTAGTGATCATGCCTCATCCCTTGCAAATCAAAAGGATAGTAAAGAAGAAGTGAGCTTGATACTGACAGAAGATAATCTTACTCAATGTTTACTGCTCCCAAGTTGGTAGGATTGGATATTTTGTCAGAATCTATTCAAGGTGTCAAATTTGAGTTTCATGATGGTCAATGTCAAGTGATTTCCAGACAGTCTCAAGATTCCCTGGTTGACCCATATAGGTTCAAAGCAGCCCACACTATATTGGAACTCTTTTTGGAAGAAAACCGCCAACTTGGCCATAACTATATTGAATCCGAGCATATTCTTCTTGGATTGCTACGTGAAGGTGTAGCAACTCGTGTTCTTGAAAATTCAATGGACATCGAGGAACAAGATCAAACCATTTCAGAGAATGCTCAAGTTGTTGGGGTTTTTTGGTACTTGTTTTCCATTGAAAGAGAATACACATGCTGAAAAGACGCCTGTAAGAATAATACAGAATGTTTCCCCCGTTTATTTTACTGTGATGGTGATTCTTCTTTTAGTGTGCTGCTGAATCAATCGTGTCCTATACAAACACCCAACACGACTCTTTTCAATTTTGGGATATTCCTTGATGCCCTTCAATTAGGTGTTGTGGAGTCGGAAGATTTTCTAGAGAAATTTTTTTACTGTTTCTGGTGGGGTCTGCAAAATCTAAGTTCTCTGGGTCAGAGTCTTAAAACTAGTACCTATGTCTTCGAGATCTGCTTTGCAGTTTTCATTTCAATCTCGGGCTTGGTTCTATTTTCATTTCTTATTGGAAATATGCAGACATATTTGCAGTCCACCACTACCAGGTTGGAGAAGATGCGAGTGAAACGACGCGATGCAGAGCAATGGATGTCCCACCGCTTACTACCTGAGAGTCTAAGGGAGCGGATAAGACGATACGAGCAATATAGGTGGCAAGAAACTAGAGGAGTTGATGAATAGAATTTACTTTGTAATCTCCCCAAGAACCTAAGAAGGGATATAAAGCGCCATCTTTGTTTGGCTCTGCTCATAAGAGTACCGATGTTTGAGAAAATGGATGAGCAATTATTGGATGCAATGTGTGATCGTCTCAAGCCAGTTCTCTACACAGAGGAAAGCTACATTGTTCGGGAGGGAGACCCAGTTGATGAGATGCTCTTCATCATGAGGAGCAAACTATTGACCATGACAACAAATGTTGGAAGAACTGGTTTCTTTAATTCTGAATATCTGGGGGCTGGGGATTTCTGTGGAGAGGAGCTTCTCACATGGGCACTAGATCCCTATTCTTCGTCGAACCTCCCTATCTCGACTAGAACTGTTCGAGCTCTGACAGAAGTTGAAGCCTTCGCTCTAATGGCCGATGACTTAAAGTTTGTTGCTTCTCAGTTTTGTCGGCTTCACAGTAAGCAGCTGCGCCACACTTTTAGGTTCTATTCGCAGCAGTGGAGGTCTTGGGCTGCTTGTTTTATACAAGCAGCTTGGCACAGATACAACAAAAAGAAGCTGAAGAAAGTTGAGGAGAGGATGCTTAGAGGGGGTGGCTGTGACGATGCAAAGGTGACAGTTTTGACGACTGTTGTCCTTCGTAACATGTTCACACTTATTGAAATGAGGGCAGATGCAGATTATAACAACCGTTTGTTATTTGGGTACACATTAGTTCGATCAAATTTGGTTGTTGAAGAACTTAGAATGTCTGAACCATTTGGAAAATTTTTCCTTAAACTTCAAATGGTAGAGATGGTTGCTCTAATCTTTTGGAGTGCTCTAATCTTACCGCTGTCAATCCAAGAACCATGCCTAGCTATTGGGTTTCTACCTCTCCATTCTATGGTCTTCGAGTTGGGCAACTTGTTACTTTGAAACGGAGAAATGAGAGGCCAAAAGATACAGGGAAGAGAAAAGTTTCACAAAACAATGATGCGGTGTGGTATGAAGTAAATGTAAATTTGATAAACCACCTACTCTACTATGGTGTTCAGATTTCATAGTGCATACAGTCCCAGATATGTTGCAGAACAAATTAAACAACATGCTGATAAAAATCGAAGTGAACGACAGTTTCAAATTGGAGAAAAGTATACCTAAGATTGCAACCTTACTGGCAGAATTTACTTGTACGATGGATGAACTTGAACTCAAATCACTATACTTGGGAAGCTCATACCATTCTGAGACCTCAGTTTCCAATTTTCGATCCTTGGGGACAAGGATCTATTCGTGGAAGGGGTAATGTCATGCACAGAGAGAAGGCATAGAAGAAGAAGTTAGACTCGAGGAAAGGGATTTGGGAATTATTAAGGAAGGGTTAGGGATTGAAGAGGAGGAATTGGGAATTGAAGCACGTGAAGGGCATATGATTAACTTACCGAATGAGTTGGAGCAGGCTGAGTGGATTCAGGAAGAGTTGGAGCAGTCCGAGTCAGAAGGCCAATACCAGCTGCAACAAAAGAAGGATAAGAAGCAGTTTGTTAGTATTTTGTTAGTAAGGAATGCTAGCTGGCATTGTTAGATTCCCTGTACCAGCTTGTAACTAAATAATACTGCTGCGTAATCAACATTTTTCCTCATGAAATGAATGAACTTTCCTTTTCTCTAAATTCTCTCCTCATCTATCATCTCTATTCTCGTATTCTTCTCTATTTCTCTTCAATCCTTAACATATACGTACTCAGTTTTTGCAATGAAAAAGAACAAAGAGTGAGCAATATTAATTTCACAGGAAGGACTGTTAAACCCCATAACGGTAGACATGTTTACGAGTCATTCTTTCATTTAGGTTTTAGGTTTCACTTTGGGCTGATCCTTACCCAAAAAGCTATTGATGTATTTGGGGCTGATCTTGTTGTTAGTAAGCTCTAAAAAAACCCCAAAACCATTATAACTTTTAAGGAAGGAATGTTTAATGATATACCTAAATGTTGAAGATCATTTGGCCGAGTAATCGAACCATCTGTATAACCTTGCATAGGTTGCGGCACATCATGTTGGGGAAAACTCGCAGATTCCGCATCTTGACTGAATGAGATGGCCCAGTCCCGACCACAATGGAACCATTCTGCCACGGAACGGAACAAAATATATAGAACTCCAACACTGTGAACTTGGTCTTTATACATGCATTATTCTTCACACGGTGCTCAAAATTTTGTGTAATCTTATGAAATTGTATAAGAACAGAAAAACATAAATATTTCCAGTTCGAAGTGTCAAGTTTTCAGTGAAAAATATTAAAAAACATTCCTAACAGGTTGAGCCTCACCATCGAAGTAGTCCGAGAAAAGCAAGGGTGAGCGATGTGGCGGTATGAAATTCTCTTGAGTGAATGAGATGGGTATGCCAGGACTCGGTGCCCTTCCTTGCCAACTATCATCACCACAATCTGCCACAAATACAATATGTATATAACTCCAACCTTATACAAAATACAAGGAAAATCCATGTAATTTTTTGAAGATTTTTTTCTTTATCAGTCGATTGAAATAGTCATCTAACAGTGTCCCATAATTCAACCCAATATGATCACTACTGTCGAATTCTGTAAGATGACACAAATGAGCCATGAACCTGAGGTCAGAGGCCTAAAATATCCGTGTTTCTAGCACTGTTAGTAGAAATCCTACTCGAAGAAACTGCAGTTGTTTTCGAGTCACGGGTTCGTCCACCGAGGTTGACGGCTCATATGCATCATCTTACTGAATTTGGTAGCAGTGTTGTCTTAGAACACTTGTCCAATGTTTCCAACACAATGATGATTATATCAAGTTGAACGTAAAAAAGATTTAAAGTAGGTAATAATGAAGTTGTAGTAAAAGAAATACCTGAAGGTGGATCCTCTGCTGATCCCCGTTTGTCTCCCATAATCTGTAAGCTTCCTTCGTGCTCCTCTCAGCTCTGTTACCTTACCTGTCTCAAATTGCCGTTCTCACCGGCTATTGCTCAATTTGCCGCACTCACCGGCTCTCCCTCAAATTTGCCGTTCTCACCGGCTCATTGTCGTTATGCGGTTTTTCTGTCTTTTACGGGACATTCATCTTCATATTCCAACGTGAATTTTTGTTTGTCATTTTCTTCTTCGTTTTGTTAATAAGGAGTCTCGTTGATGATCAAAAAGGGGAAAATATGCCCTCAGATTTTCTGTCAAACGAGCATGGATTTAAATAACGGTTATAGTCGTATTTTTTATTGCATTATGACGGGATTGTAAACGTAGCAAATGTTATTACAGTGATTACTGGTATCGAGATCATATAATAATAATATGAGACGGCATGACCAACGTTATATCAGAAGCGCTATTACGGTCACGACGGATATTTAAATCCCTACAAACGAGTAGGGTTGAAGAAGTGACTTGTCTGGGACCTGAAACGTTCGGCCATAGTTCTTTATTCAAACCCTTTTCCTGCCTTTAATGTCGGACAAAATTGGCGCTGATTTTACCCGCATTTTTTTAGAAGATACCAGAGATAATAACAGTCTGAAACGGAATATCAGTATAACCGAACGATCGGAAGCTCCAGAAGTGTTTCTAATGGCGGAAACAGCGACGGCGGTGGAGGGATGAGTCGGAGTGGCAGCAATGGTAGTTTCGGTTGTTTATCAAAAGTTCGCTTCTGAGATCATATATTGACTTACAGTCAAAGATACCTTGCTATCAAGGCGGTGGAAGAGGCGGCGGCGGAAGCGGTGCACACGCCTCCAAATAACCGCAGTCGGCCTCTGTGTCGAGCGGTTCTACACCATCGGAAAAGAAATTAAAGCATATGCAAAATCCATGGAAATCAATTTCGAATTTGCCATAGTCGAAAGCAACTTAGAGAACCTAAACCCCGAAGACATCAAAGTACAAGATAACAAAATTCTTGACTTCTTCTCGTTAACAGCATTCTTCAACTTCATCGCATCGATAAAGAAAGCAGGAGAGCTTTAAACGACAAGCTGTCCCCAAAACTTTTGGTGCTCGTCGAGGTCGAGCAAGATTCAAGCCAAAATGGGCCTTCTCTTCATGACAGATTCATGGAAGCACTCCATTAACGGTGTCAGCCACACTGATAATGTCGAATAATAATTTGTTACAAATCAATAATCTTAATAACTAAATGAGAAACATCAATGATCATTTTACACAGACAATTTACCTTACCTTAACAATATATAAAAAACCAACAACAGACGGTTATATTCTTTTGTTTTACATTTTGTAATATCATTATGACGTTTAATTCCATAACATAATTACCTTTATGTCAATAATATCATAGTATTACTATGCGAATGCGGTAGTAAAATTTGTAAACAAAGTATGTGGTAATAGTAATAATAACAGTACAAGTTGTAAGTTCAATAACATACTTAAAACGAAAGCCACGAGACGAGACTGATAAAGCAGAAAATGAAATCCGGATTGCATAAAGTGGTGGAGATTAGATGAAATAGAGATTGGAGCATTTGTTTAATGAATGAGGAGGTTGTTATGCTTGATAGTTGTAATTTCTTTTCTCAGCATCTCATTCTCTGATATTAGGCCAGCAATCATTTCATCTATGTTATTTCTCAGCATCTCATTCTCTGATCTAAGGCTAGCAAGTTCACTATTCATCCTTGAAATTCGTTGATTCAGCATTTCGATGCAACGATCCTTAGCCTGCTGTTTTGCTTTGAGACGGAGCCTGTATTTTTTATCTTTGCTTAGTGATGTTGGGGTGGGAGTAGATTGATGATTGTTGCCCGAGAAAGCTAGGGATGAACAGGGCCATTCACTTGATGAAATTAGATATGTGGACGAGAAAGCAAAGCTAAAGAACATTTGCAGCTTTCTTTGTAAAATGAAAAACTTATTCATATAGCTTACACGCACGAGATTAAAGGAAAATTAGTGCAAGAAAAGAAGAGTGGTTAATGATATTACCAATATGTGGGTGGCTCGGAAGATCATTAGGCTGCATGGAACCATCAGCGTACCCTTGGGTTTGAGAACCCAACATCTGGTTAAAGCCGTCAGAGCCTAAAAACATAAAGCAGTTCAAAAACATATATACTATCAGTTTGAACCGTCAAGTTTTCAGTGAAAAATATAAATGAACATTTCCTAACAGGTTGCAGCCTTACCATCGAAGTAGTCCGAGAAAAGCAAGGGTGAGCGGGGTGGGCGTATGGAATTGTCTTGTGTGAATGAGATCGGTATGCAAGGACTCGGCGCCCTTTCTTGCCAACTACCACCACCACAATCTGCCACAATAAATATTTTTACTCCAAACTTATAAAAAAACAAAAGAAAAATCCATGTAATATTTCAAAGTATTTTTTTATCAGCCAATTGAAAAAACCATCTAACAGTGTCCCATAGTAAACCAATATGATCACTGACGCCAAATTCTGTAAGATGATGCAAAAGAGACATGAACCTCGGTGGACAAACCTGAGGTCGGAGGCCTAAATTAATATCGGTGTTCATGGTACTGTTTGAAGAAATAGTACTCGAGAACTTTATGTTTTTTTGCCTGACACTGCTTCTTTTGTTCCTACTATATCCACACCTTCGACCGGAACATTTCTCAAGACACCCCCTCTGGTTCAGTACCTTCTACATGTCTTGCAAAAGTGTCGGGTCTGTAGTCACTGAGGTAACAAAACTTGGTGTTTATCGATTCACATGTTGGGCATGCATTTGCTGCTTCCGGCATGTTTACGTCCAGTCCAGCCAATCCTGGAGATAAACTATCGAGGCTGTGAGATTTTAGTTGCTGAAGTAACTTGCAGAAGGTACTGGACGAGAGAGAGAGTGTCTTGAGAAATTTTCCGGTCAGAGAAGAACAAAAGAGGCAGCCGATATCGCGAGGAATCGGTGCCAGACAAACAGTTTCTAGTTCGGACCTCAGGCTCGTCCACACTTGTTCGAGTTTCCATCACAATGATGATTTGATCAAGTTTTGAGAATTTCAAAAAGATTTGAAGATGGTAATGAATGAAGTTCCAGTAAAAGAAATACCTGAAGGCTGATCCTCTGTTGATCCCCAGTTATCTCCCATGATCCTTCGACCTTTCCGTTAAAATGGTTCTCTTCCTACTTGGTCTCAAATTGTGCTTCTCTACCTTGATCTTCCCAGAAGTTTTCCTCCAAATAAGGAGGTTGCAATAGCCCGAGACTTTAAGGGGGGCGGAGAATGAGGTACAGGTCTCTGTCGATACGAGTGTGTATATAATGGAAGAGTCACCATTAGTTTTGTAATACTCGATTTAGATTACTAGATCAATAAATTAGATATTAGTGATTAATTCACCTCAATATTTGAAATAATTAAATAACGATGAAATTAAATAAAATTAAAAGACCACCTCAATATTAAAACATTTCTAGTCTGACAATATACAAAGTAGAAAAAATTAAAGAAAATAAAATTTCAGTTGATGCAACCGGTAGAATACAAGGCCAAACCCCTTGCTTTAATATTAAGTCATGCTTACATGATATGGAAAAAATGGGTAAAGTACAAAAATAGTCCTCCAACTATATGATATTAAGTTTCTCTACTATTAAAAGTTATAAATGATCATCCAACTATTCATAGTTTCAAACCTGTCCTTTTCTATTTAAAATTTGACGATCATCCGAGCTAAACGTTAACTTGCTGACCAAGGTATTATAACATTTGATCCCATAATCTCAAATGAATATACATTCAAACGATTATAAGATCAAATTTTATCATATCTTAGTTAGCAAATTAACGTCAAGCTCAGACGATCATTAATTTTTTAATAGAAAATGATGAATTTGAATACATAAATAGTCGAGTGACCATTTTTGTAACTTTTAATTATTGAGGGACTTAACAAAGCAGTGTCCTATAGTCAAGGGACCATTTTGTAACTTTAAATAGTTGAGAGATTTAACAAAACAATATCGTATAGTCGGAGGACCATTTGTGTACTTCACCCAAAAGAAATACAATCAATGCATTAGAGACCTAGTCATGTTCCAAGATAAGAAATCCTTAAATTTATTGTCAACTTTTTCCAATAACTAATTCATAAATTAAACCGTCAAAACTAAGATTTAGACTATTAAATCCAAGATATGAAGTACACAAAACAAACGCGGAATCTATACAAGGAGGCATTAATGATATCCGAATTAAAAGACCACCTCAATATGAAAACATTTATAGTCTGACAAGATAGAAAGTAGAAAAAAAATTAAAGAAAATAAAATTTCAGTTGATGCAACCGGTAGAATACAAGGCCAAACCCCTTGCTTCAATATTATATTAAGTCATGCTTATGCCCATGAAAAGTGATATCACCACCTCAATAAAACGTTTCTAGTCCAGTGTTTTGAAAATCGGACTGGACTGGCCGGTTCAATCAGAAATCGTTGTTTAGTCCGGTTCAATCTAGACTGGTTGAACCGTTATTAGTGAATCGATCAGAATCGTTGAACCGTTCAAACCGGACCGGTTGAAAACCGAAAAAAATCGGGAAAAACCGTCAATTTTTTTTTAAGTTAAACCAAACGACATCGTTTGTTAAACGAGCTAAGTTGAACTCGAGTATTGCTGAGCTCGACTCGAACTTGAACACTTTAAAAGTAAGCTCAACTATACTCAAACTCACGAGCTAAAATTTATCAAGTTCAACTCGAACTCGAAATATAATATTGAAACTTGAACTCGAAAAGGCTTGAACTCGAAAAGGATTGAACTAAAAAAAAATTTAGAAGCTCGATTGAAGCCTAAAATTCGAGCTTGATTGAAGTGAAAGAATAGTTCACTTAATGTTCACCAAAAGACTCTATGATTTTGAATGCCAAATTACTTCTATTATTTATAGAAGTTAGTTGGGACGATCTTCTATGTTTCTTAGCCATGTGAGATTGTTTTAAAAAAAAATTAAACCAAACAATATCATTTTGTTATGATTTTTTTATCCCCAAATTTATTTTTTTAATTATAGTTATATAGTTATATTTATTATTTAATATGTTTTACCTTAAATATTATGTTGTAGTTAATTTGAATCATTTTGTTTCACTTGATTTTATGGTTTTTAACTTATATATGTTATGACTTGCTTTGAATATGAATTGTGATATAAAAAAAATATTTTTTATTAAATATTTTTGGTATTTTTATTTAATTTTTTAAATAATTATGACGTCGTCCAGTTCTTCCGACCGGTCGGACCGGTTCGACCGGTTGAACCAGTGAACCAGTAGCATGGCCGGTTCGCTAACCGGTCCGGTTCTGAAAACCATGTTCTAGTCTTACAAGATACAAAGTAGAAAATATGGGGTAAAGTACACAAATAGTCCTTCAACTATATGATATTATTTTATTAAGTCTCTCTACTATTAAAAGTTATAAAATGGCCATCCAACTATTCATAGATTTCAAACCAGGAAAAAATTGGGTAAAGTAAAGAAATGGTCCTCTAGATATATGGTATTATTTTTTAAGTCTCTATACTATTAAAAGTTATAAAATGGTCATTATTCATAGATTTCAAACTTGTCCTTTTCTATTTAAAATTGATGATCATCCGAGCTGAATGTTAACCTGCTGACCAATATATTATAGCACTTGATCCCAGAATCTCAATGAATATACATTCAAACGATTCTAGGATCAAATGATATCTTAGTTAACAGGTTAACGTTAAGCTCAAACCACCGTTAAATTTTTAATAGAAAATGATGAATTTGAAATATATGATCAGTCAGGTGATTATTTTGTAACTTTTAATTGTCGAGGGACTTAACAAAGCAGTGCCCTACAGTCAGGGGACCGTTTTGTAACTTTAAATATTTGGGAGATTCAGCAAAATAATATCATATAGTCCGAGGACCATTTGTTTGCTTCACCCAAAAGAAATACAAACAATGCATTAGAGAGATTTGAAACCTAGTCATGTTCCAAGATAAGCTCCTTAAATTTATTGTCAACTTTTTCCAATAACTCATAATATAAATATTCTTTAACATGTTGCAGCAGTGGCATATCTATAAATTTAAAATAGAGGTTCAGAATCATCTTTTTCCCCCTTCAAAGTATTGAATATTCTTTAACCAGTGCATCAACCCTCTCGAGTAAATGAGATGCGCTCCCTTTCTAGAAAACTACCACCACCCCAATCTGCCACAATATATATATATATATAGTTGACAGAATGACTCTTTTCCGACATCCTCGTTCGCATACAACATAACATATAAATTGTTGAAAAAATGGCGATGGGGCTCTTTTCCAACTCGTTCGCATACAGCATGACAACATATAAATTATTGAAAAAAATGGCGATGGGGATGGTTTTGAAGAAACAACCAAATGCATAAATGACAGATCCAAAATACTAATCCAACCCAAAAGTTCAAATTTATAACTAAATATGTATTGATAATTAATATAGTTATATAACACTTTTCAGGTTATTAGATAAATTAAAGAAAATTTAGTGTCACTCTTAACATTTTTATGCTGTAATTCGTAAAGAATTCATTGAATAGTCTAAGTGGTTAAATAGATGTTGTTCTCTTTAAAAAATTCGAATTCGAGCTGTTGTATTTGCAAAATATTTGTATTACTATTAGACTAAAAAAATTCCATGGGAATAACTTCGAATCCGCCATTGTCGAAAGCAATTTAGAAAACCTAAAACCCAAAGACATCAAAGTATACAATAACGAAGTTCTTGTCGTTATCAGCATTCTTCAACTTCATCACGTCGTTAAAGAAAGCAAGAGAGCTTTAAACTATGTTCTTCAGATGATCCACGAGCTATCCCCGAAGCTTTTGGTGCTCGTCGTTGAAGAAAGCACGAGAGTTTTAAACTCGAACGACCGATTTATTATAAATTGGTAATTTTAATAGTTAAATTGTTAATTTTAATGATTAAATTATTAATTTTAAAACATTAATAAAAAAGAGAAATTTACTTAAATGTCAGTGATCATTTACTGAACCTTAACAATATACAGGAAACCAAAAACAGATGGTTATATTCTTCTGTTTTACATTTTGTAATCACATGACGTTTAATTCCATGACATTAACTTTAAGTCAGTAATGTGATATTACTACGAGCACCAAGGTTCGGTGCAATAAAATTTGTAGTGTATTTGGTAGTAGTAATAATAGCAGTACCAAGTTGTAAGTTGAATAACATACTCGAAACGAAAGCCACGAGACTAGACTGATAATGCAGTAAATGAATTCCGGATTGCATAAAGTAGTGGAGATTAGATGAAATAGAGATTGGAGCATTTGTTCAATGAGTGAGGAGGTTGTTATTTCTCTGATGTAATTTCTTTTCTGAGCATCTCATTCTCTGATATTAGGCCAGCAATCATTTCATCTTTGTTATTTCTCAGCATCTCATTCTCTGATCTAAGGCGAGCAAGTTCACCATGTATAAGGTGAGCAAGCTGTTGATCCTTGAATGCAAGCTCTGATTTAAGGCGAGCAAGCTGTATATCCTTTTCCCCCACTCTCCGATATATGGCGAAGAAGCTGTTCATCCTGTTAAAAGTTTCAAAGTTTGGCAACCAACTTTGGAAAATGTTTTTTTTCAAAGTTTGGTAAATGTTTCTTTGAAAAATGTTTTTCAAAGTTTGGTAAAATTTTGGTAGATGTTTGTTGAAAATAGGAATGGGTAAATTCACTTTAGTCATTGCACTTTAGGGTATTTTCAAAGATTAGTCCCTAAGTTTCTACTATAAATACCCTTACCCATTTAGCTTCAAAATCATCCCAAAACATTTCTTTCTTCCTATACTAGAGAGCTTTCTTGTGAGTAGTGAGTGTTTTGTAAACACCTGTAAATTTTCTCTCTTAGTAAAAGATCTGCAGCAGCCCGGAGACGTAAGCACAATTGGCTGAACTCCGTTATCAATTTTCGGGTATTATTTTTCCGCTTTTATTTTGCATTCTCACTAATCTGGTTATAGGGAAATTACTTGTACTCGGTTTATTTTCCTAACAACTGGTAATCAGAGCTTTTGGTTGTGAATTTTGTCAATTTTTCTGTGAGGTTACTATCTTACTATTCACGTGAATAGTGAATTTCGTTAATAGTGAAATTTCGGTCGGCGATACGAGTTTGTCGACAGTGGTGTTCTAATACACGGTGGTTCGCAAGAATTGTCAGAAACGATCCAAAAGAAGCCAGATTCGAGTGGAAGCGATGGCTGCAAACGAAGGGAAGGTGAAAATTGAAAAGTTCGATGGTGCGGACTTTGGCTTTTGGAAGATGCAGATTGAAGATTTTCTGTACCAGAAATATCTTTATCAACCTCTCTCAGGAAAGCAACCAGAGGGCATGAAGAATGAAGACTGGGCTCTTCTCGACCGACAAGCCCTCGGAGTTATCCGACTGACGTTATCCCGCAATGTTGCTTTCAACATAGCAAAGGAAAAGACCACGGCGGGTCTTATGGCGGCTCTCTCCAGTATGTATGAGAAGCCATCGGCCTTAAACAAAGTTCATTTGATGAGGCGATTATTCAATTTGCGGATGGCGGAAGGGGCATCGGTGGCACAACACCTAAATGAACTCAACACAATCACAACCCAGTTGAGTTCAGTGGAAATTGAGTTCGATGATGAAGTTCGAGCTTTAATTCTCTTATCATCTCTACCAGACAGTTGGAATGCTACTGTTACAGTAGTCAGCAGTTCGTCGGGAAACAGCAAATTAAAATTCAACGATGTTCGGGATCTGGTATTGAGTGAAGAAATTCGACGAAGAGAATCGGGTGAAGCATCAACCTCCTCAGCCTTGCACACCGAGTCTAGAGGGAGAACTTCAGAAAGAAATTCAAATCGTGGCAGATCAAAATCCAGAAGGGGCAAATCAAGAACAGGAAATAAAGATTTTACCTGTTATAATTGCGGCAAGAAGGGTCACTTCAAAAGAGATTGCCGAGCACTGAAGAAAGATACCGGTGCACAGGAATCTGCCAACGTGACAGAGGAGACAGGTGATGCCATGATTCTAAGCGTCAACAGTCCGATTGAATCATGGATCTTGGATTCAGGGGCATCTTTCCACTCCACCCCATACCAAGAAATCATGGAGAACTATGTCAGTGGTGATTTTGGGAAGGTTCATCTTGCTGATGATGAAACCTTAAAGATCGTCGGAAAAGGAGACATCCGACTAAAGTTGCCAAACCAGACCACCTGGAAGCTGACAGGAGTGAGACATATTCCTGGCCTCAAAAGAAATCTGATTTCTGTTGGACAGCTTGATGTAGAAGGATATAGCATAACTTTTTCAGGCTGTGAATGGAAGATTACCAAAGGAGCACTCGTCATTGCTCGTGGTAAGAAGACTGGTACTCTCTATGTAACCTCAAATTTAGAGAATATCATTGCAGTAGCAGATGCTGATGGAAAATCAAACCTATGGCACCAAAGGCTTGGCCATATGAGCGAGAAAGGAATGAAGATACTTCTGTCAAAAGGGAAGCTGCCGGATCTAAAGAATGTAGATGTCGGACTATGCGAGGATTGCATCTTTGGCAAACAAAAGAAAGTCAGTTTTGCAAAGATTGGCAAGACACCCAAGGCAGAAAAGTTAGAGTTGGTTCATACTGATGTATGGAGACCATCCCCAGTTCCATCTCTTGCGGGCTCACTATATTATGTCACCTTCATCGATGATTCAACAAGGAAGGTGTGGGTTTATTTTCTGAAGAATAAATCAGAAGTCTTTGATACCTTCAGAAAATGGAAGGCCGTGGTGGAAAATGAGACTGGTTTGAAAGTCAAGCGGTTGAGGTCTGACAATGGAGGAGAATACAGAGACAGTAGATTCAGAGATTTCTGCGCAAACAATGGGATCAAGATGGAGACAACAGTTCCCATAACACCGCAGCAGAATGGCGTAGCAGAGCGCATGAGCAGAACTCTGAATGAACGTGCCAGAAGCATGAGGATACATGCCGGATTGCCCAAATTTCTATGGGCTGAAGCTATCAACACTGCAGCTTACTTGATCAACCGTGGGCCCTCAGTTCCTTTGGATGGCGGAATACCAGAGGAAGCTTGGAGCAAGAAAGAAATAAACCTTTCATACTTAAGAGTGTTTGGTTGTATTTCTTATGTACACATAAACTCTGCTGAAAGAAGTAAACTTGATGCCAAGTCCAACAAATGCGTCTTTGTTGGTTACGGTGGTGATGAGTTCGGTTACCGGTTTTTGGGACTACGAAAATCGAAAGATCATCAGAAGCAGAGACGTCATTTTCAATGAAATGTGATGTACAAAGATAGGTCAACCGCAGAATCAAGTAATACCGAAGCTGAAACAAAGGAATTTGCTGAGTTCGAGGAGATTTCTGGAAATGAGTTCAGATCAATCCTGAAGCAGTTCAAGAAGAACCAGGCACACCAGAACTGAGACGCTCCTCCAGAATTCCTAAACCAACCCAACGGTATTCTCCTTCTTTACACTACTTGTTGCTGACTGACAATGGTGAACCAGAGTGCTATGATGAAGCAATGCAAGTGGAGGATTCAGTCAAGTGGGAGTTTTCCATGAAAGATGAGATGGACTCGCTTATGTCAAATCAGACATGGGAATTAGCTGAATTACCACCAGGCAAGAAAGCGCTCCACAACAAGTGGATTTACAGGATCAAAGAAGAGCACGATGGGAGCAAACGCTACAAAGCAAGATTGGTTGTCAAAGGCTTTCAGCAAAAAGAAGGTATTGACTACAATGAAATTTTCTCTCCAGTCGTAAAATTGTCTACAATCAGACTGGTGTTGAAAATTGTAGCTGCAGAGAATTTACATCTTGAGCAGTTAGATGTAAAGACAGCTTTCCTTCATGGTGATTTGGAGGAAGAAATCTATATGAGGCAGCCAGAAGGCTTCATAGAGGCAGACAAGAAAAACCTGGTATGCAGGTTGAAGAAGAGCTTGTATGGTTTAAAACAAGCTCCTAGACAGTGGTACAAGAAGTTCGATAGTTTCATGAGTAGCAGTGGTTTTATCAGATGCCAAGCAGATCATTGTTGCTACATCAAGAGGTTCGACAACAGCTTCATTATTTTATTATTGTACGTTGATGACATGCTCGTTGCAGGCTCAGACATGCAAGAGATTATACACTTGAAGCAAAAATTGTCGAAGCAGTTTGCTATGAAGGATCTGGGCGCTGCAAAGCAGATTCTTGGGATGAGGATCAAGAGAGACACAAAGTCGGGACTTTGATGTTATCACAGGCTGAGTACATCAACAAAGTACTCTCCAGGTTCAACATGCAAGATGCTAAACCAGTAAGTACACCTTTAGGTGTTCATTTCAGACTCTCCAAAGACCAATCACCAAAGACGGAGGAAGAACGTGCACACATGGTGAAGGTGCCGTATGCCTCAGCAATTGGAAGTCTGATGTATGCCATGGTTTGTACCAGACCAGATATTGCTCATGCAGTGGGAGCTGTTAGCAGGTACATGAATAATCCGGGCAAGGTACACTGGGAAGCAGTCAAATGGATCCTCAGATATCTTCGGGGTACCACAAACAAAGCACTTTGTTTCAAAGGTGGAGATATACTGACAGGCTATGTAGATGCTGACTTAGCCGGAAATGTCGACATCAGAAGGAGCACTACAGGGTATGTCTATACTCTAGGAGGAACTGCAGTGAGTTGGGTTTCTCAACTACAGAAGATAGTTGCTCTCCACAACTGAAGCAGATATGTCGCTGTTACGGAAGCCAGCAAGGAGATGGTTTGGCTCCAAAGTTTCTTGGAAGAGTTAGGCAAGAAACAAGAAAACAATATCTTGTATTACGACAGTCAAAGTGCTATCCATCTAGCAAAGAATCCGTCTTTTCATTCCAGGACAAAGCACATACAATTGAGATATCATTTTATCCGGTCTCTTCTGGAAGATGGGATTTTGAAACTTGAAAAGATTAGTGGAGCTCAAAATCCAGCAGACATGTTGACAAAGACGGTGACTACGGATAAACTGAAGTTGTGTTCAACTTCAGTTGGCATGCTAGAATAACAAGACCAGGCATGCTGCTGCATTGATCGAGGTGTGAAGACATATTAAAATCAGTCTTCAAGTGGGAGATTGTTAAAAGTTTCAAAGTTTGGCAACCAACTTTGGAAAATGTTTTTTTCAAAGTTTGGTAAATGTTTCTTTGAAAAATGTTTTTCAAAGTTTGGTAAAATTTTGGTAGATGTTTGTTGAAAATAGGAATGGGTAAATTCACTTTAGTCATTGCACTTTAGGGTATTTTCAAAGATTAGTCCCTAAGTTTCTACTATAAATACCCTTACCCATTTAGCTTCAAAATCATCCCAAAACATTTCTTTCTTCCTATACTAGAGAGCTTTCTTGTGAGTAGTGAGTGTTTTGTAAACACCTGTAAATTTTCTCTCTTAGTAAAAGATCTACAGCATCCCGGAGACGTAAGCACAATTGGCTGAACTCCGTTATCAATTTTCGGGTATTATTTTTCCGCTTTTATTTTGCATTCTCACTAATCTGGTTATAGGGAAATTACTTGTACTCGGTTTATTTTTCCTAACACATCCTTCATCGCAAGCTTCAATCTAAAGTCAGCAAGTTGTTCATCCTTCTTTTGCTCTTTTTCTTTGAGACGCAGCCTGTATTTTTTATCTTTGCTTAGAGATGTTTGCAACAGTTGACGATTTTGTGCTGCATCAGAACCAAATGCTTGTTGATATTCACGTTGTTGGTTAGACCCCAGAGATAGAGTATACGTATTGAGTTTTTGTAAGGAAAGATAGCAAAGAGAGTGAGCAACATTGATTTCACAGGGAGGACTATTTAACGACTTACCTAAATGTTGGTGGGGGCTAACAAGGTCACTTGGCTGCGGGGGGATAACCAATATGCCGTGGAGTTTGTGAATTTGAGGGTATATCCAGCAGCTGGTTCAAGGTGGAAGACCCTGAAAGATTAAAACAAAAACTTCAAAGCATAATCACTGCCATCACTTGAAGTCGTTAAATATTTGATGTTTGAATAGTAAGTAACTGAACACCCTTGGTTTTGCATAAGGTGCTGCTCAGCACGGTGGGGAAGACTTGGAGTGGGAGTTGATTGATCATTGTCGTCAGAGCAAGCTAGGGGATAATAGGGCCGTTTACTTGATGAAATGAGATGTGGGGGAGAAAACTAATTCGAAGAATGTTTTCAGCTTTTCTTTCAAAAAGGAAAACTTTATTCATTGATTAGAGAATGATTAGTGCAACCTAAAGAGTGGTTAATCATATTGCCAAAATGTGGGTGGCTCGGAAGATCATTCGGCTGCATGGAACCATCAGAGTTCCCTTGGGTTTGTGAACCCAACATGAACATCTGGTTAAAGCCGTCAGTGCCTAAAACAGAAAGCAGTTCCAAAACATAAATTATGCATAAGAAATCCAGGTTCTTATCCATAATGGTAGACATGTTTGAGTCATTCTTTCATTTAGGAAGGGATGTTAAATGATATACCTAAATGTGGAAGATCATTTGGCTGCATAATGGAACCATCGGCATAACCTTGCATAGGTTGCAGCACATCATGTTGGGGAAGACTCGCAGATTCCGTATCTTGACTGAATGCGATGGTCCAGTCCCGACCACATGGATCCATTCTGCTACAGAACGGAAACAAAATATATGTAACTCCAACACTGTGAACTTGGTCTTTGTACATTCATTATTCTTCAAACAGAGCTGAAAATGTTGTATATTCTTATGAAATTGAATGCTGTAACAAGTAATTGATATGTACCTGATGAATACAACACCTCGTCAAAGCCGGTAAGGCCTAAGAACAGAGCAGTTCAAAAACATAAATATCAACAGGCAGTTTAAAGTGTCAAGTTTTGAGTGAAAAATATAAAGAAGATTTCTAACAGGTTGAGCCTCACCATCGAAGTAGTCCAAGGAATGTAAGCGTATGGCATTCTCTTGACTTGATGAAATCGGTATGCGAGGACTCGGTGCCCTTACTTGCCAACTACCTGCATCAAAAACTGCATATAAATCCAACTTTGAACAAAATAAAAGGAAAAACCATGTTATATTTTAAAGGATTTGCAATGAGACAATTGAAATAATCATCTAACATTGTTCCGTAATTCAAACCATATGATCACTGCCGCCAAATTCTGTACGATGATGCAAAGAGCCATGAATCTCGGTGGACGAATGTGAGGTCGGAGGCCTAAAATATCGGCCTTTCCCGTACTTTTAGAAGAAATAGTACTTGAAGAACTCGATGCTGTTTTCCTGGCACTACTTCCTTTGCTTCTTTTGTTCCTACGATATCCATCTTCGACGGGAACATGATAAAGTATATAGGCTGTGAGAGACTGCAGTTGTTGCAGTAACCAAACTTGGTGTTACTCTTCACATCTTGGGCATTTGCTGCTTCCGGACATGTGTAAGTTGGGCAACCCCGACGATAAACTATCGAAGCTGTGAGACTGTAGTTGTTGACGATAAACTATCGAAGCTGTGTGACTGTAGTTGTTGTAGTAACCGAACTTGGTGTTGCTCGATTCACATCTTGGGCATTTGCTGCTTCCGGACATGTGTAAGTTGGGCAGCCTCGGCGATAAACTATCGAGGCTGTGTGAGACTGTAGTGTTGTAGTAACCGAACTTGGTGTTGCTCGATTCACATCTTGGGCTTTTGCTGCTTCCGGACATGTGTAAGTTGGGCGGCCCCGGCGATAAAATATCGAGGCTATGTGAGACGTAGTTGTAGTAACCGAACTTGGTGTTACTCGATTCACATCTTGAGAATGTTCCCATGGGCGGCGGATATCATAAGAACAAAAGAAACAGCTGATATAGTCAGCAACCGGCAGACAAACAGTTTCGAGTTCGGACCTCAGGTTCTTCCACCGAGGTTCATGCTTGTTGAAGTAACAAAACTTGGTGTTTATCGATTCACATGGTTGTTCGAGTTTCCAGCACAATGAGGATTTGATCGAGTTTTGAGAAGTTAAAAAAGATTTGAAGATGGGAATGAATGAAGTTGTAGTAAAAAAATACTGTTGAACCCGGTAATCTCCCATGATCTCTCAGCTTCCTCGGAGCTCCGTTAAAATGATTCTTTCCTACTTGGTCTCAAATTGTACTTCTCCCCCAGAGGTTGAAGAGCTCTTCCCAGACGTTAATCACGTTCTCCACAGAAGAAGAGTGTGTGTGTATATAATATATATATATCCAAAACCGCTTGTTCTATAAATTTGATCATAACTTTAAAAAATTAATAAATTTAATATTTAATATTTAATATTTAAAATTTAATAAATAATTTAATAAATTTAAATTCTATACACGTCATCATCTTATTGGTAAAAAGGAAAAAAAATAAATTTTGTGTGATGACTCATTCAATTAAGTCGTGCTCACGCTATCACGGTCTATGATATCATTCAATTAAGAAGAACGCCTCAATTATAAAAACATTTGTAGTAGGTCATATAAGATCCCAAACCAATGCTGAAAAAAAAAACACAAAAACAATGCATAGAGAATTGAACCTAGTCCATCTTCGAAAATAAGAAACCCTAAATTTCATCGTCACTTTTTCCCAATAACTAATTCATTAATTAACCCTAAACCACCTCAATATTAAACCTAGTCATGTTCCGTGCTGTTAAGCTCCTTAAATTTTTGTCAACTTTTTCCAATAACTAATTCATTAATTAAACCATCAAAACTAATATTTAGTGTTTATTAAATCGAGGTTATGAACTACACAAAACACGCACGGAATCTATTACAAATCAAGACCAAATAACATATAAATATTCTCTAAAATGGCCCCTGAAATGTTGGTTAGGATTAGGACTGTAAACCTCCTAAATTGAATTTAATATTGTTGAGTACGACTTAATTTGAAAATTTCAAAATTAAGTTTGACTAGACTCGAAAATTTGTGAGTTTAAAATTATCAGGCTCATTTGAACTCGAAATAAAAAATGAAACATGACTCGATTCAAACCTGAACCTTAAATACATGAAAGCCTTATATTAATTTTTTTAAATAACATAAATATTAATAATATTAAAAACAATGAACGCTTAATCAGTCTTACCGTCATTGGTGCTCGAACTTATAATCTTTAAAAACAACAATGATTCTTTTAACCATTAAAAATTAATTTTGATGAATTTAGGTTATTTTTTATTTTAAAAATTTGTGTTCGGGTCAAATTTTTTAAAAAACACACTGATTTAATTGATTAAACCGAATAAATTTGGTTGAACCATTCCCAACAATTAGAACAATTTGCATAACGTAAAACCAGACAGATTGTGTGGGATGTTGCAGCTTCCGCCTCATTCCCGCTTTCAATCTCATTCCATCAAACCAAACCTAACAAAGTTTGTCACCATCTTAGCGTTCAAAAGCACAAATTTTTATATTAAAATTTATGATAAAGTGCACAAATGGTCTATTGACTATATGATATTATTTTATTGAGTCATTGATTATTAAAAGTTATAAAACGGTCATTCAATTATAAGGAATTACTTTGTTGAGTCCATCGACTGTTAAAATTTATAAAATCGTCATTCAACTATTCATTATGTTTCAAACTCAACATTTTCTGTTAAAAAATTAATTGTTGTTTAAGTTGAACGTTAACATGTTGACTAAGATATGATAAAATATGATCTCATAATCTCAAACGACTATTATACCTCAATCAACATATTTAACGTCCAACTCAAACTGCCGTTATTTTTTTTGACGAAAAAGGATGAGAATGAATAGTTGAATGACCATTTGGTAACTTTTAATAGTCGATGATTCAACAAAACAATTATCTATAGTCAGAGGATCTTTTGTAACTTATAATAATCATGAGACTTAAAAAAGTAGTATCCTATAATTGGGAGACAATTTGTACATTTGACCCTAAAATATATTAATTTTAAGAGTACAGTATAGTAATGGTCACTGAACTTTTCTAAAACTTTTTTAAGTCCCTCAACTTTTAAAACTTGCAATATAGTCCCCTAACATTTAATTCGTTTGCAATGTGGTCCCCCAACATTTAGTCTGTTTGCAATATGATCCCTGACCGTTTGACGCCGTTACACTATTGTTAGTACGTTTGCAATATGATCACTGAACTTTTCAAGCACTTGCATTTAGGTCCCCCAACTTTTAAAACTTGCAACACAATCCTAAATTTCATTCTAAACCCCAAATTTCTTTTCGATCTCGAATTTTTTTTCCGCTTCTCTCTTCTCATTTCCAGCATAACTTTTCAATCGGGGATGCATGGGAAATTCTAATCTAACTTTGAATTATGTGGAGGTGTTGACTTGAATAAGGGTCTATTGAGAGAAGACCCGACCAAGGGACTATCGGAACCATCAACGATTTAAGGTGTAATGTTAGATACAAGTCATCTCAGGTGAAACATAGATGTTCGATGAAATGCTTGTGAGAAAAAATGGGGTTAGAAATATAGAGTTGACAAATACTACTAAGATGAAGTAAATATTATTGTTGAAAGTCACCAACAAAGCTGAAATTATTTGTATAAATGACATATAATATTTATTCGTTTAATCCTTGTGCTTCAAGATTTTCCAACAGATGATCAAATATAATGATATCTCAAACAGTGCATTCACCTCTCAATCTCTTTCGCAACTCGAAAGGCATCATGACAGGGTCAAGTAGTTGCTCTAAATATATTACACTCTCATGATATCTTTCGAGTTGTGTGTATGCAGAATTGTCTTCTAAAGCTATAATTCAATACAATTCAATTG